>NW_026521847.1:3000000-3591456 GCF_021234435.1 Artibeus jamaicensis
GTGAGTCCTCATCTTTCCCACTTCATCTTTCCTACATGAAGTCAAGAACTCACACACTACAGCTGACCATAGACAGAACAGCTCAGGGCCAGGCCCCTTGCCTGGTAACAATATGACTGTTTGGGGGCAGACCCCAGGGTGGTTAATGAGTACTTCCTTGTGTTTGGGTTTAGGGTGAGGTGTGTTCCTTGGTGAGTGGGCCCTCCATGTGAGTGCCAGCAGATCCCCTCCAACCTTTTCACTGCCCAGTGTACAAGTACTAGCACCCTGCTGTCCAGAATAATGGCTCCTGTTTCTTTCCTTTTGAAGGCAGAAGAAGATAATGTTCATAGTTTCTGACTTAAATGGAAAGTTTTTTCAGGGAAATAAAATTGCTATTAAGATTTCTATGAGTGCCCTGGCTGGTGTAGCTCAGTGGATTGAGCGCCGGCCTGCGAACCAGAAGATTGCAGTTCGATTCCCAGTCAGGGCACATGCCTGGGTTGCAGGCCAGTTCCCAGCAGGGGACGCATTGGAGGCAACCATACATTGATGTTTCTCTCCCTCTCTCCTTCCCTTCCCCTCTAAAGTTAAATAAATAAAATCTTTAAAAAAAAGATTTCTATGAATGCTCTGGATTGTCATTTTATTGTTGATCATAGTGCCTGCTGGATCAGCAGTGGCCACAGTCAGATGCTGACATTGGATATTTGCACTTAGATTATAGCAACCCTGATGATCTTTTTAGGGAAAAATGCATAGAAATGATGCTTTCCTGCAGTCTTCCATCAGATCCTGCTGCTTCTACTTTCTCTGGCAAGCTGGAGGATTGCCTGTAGTCTGAATTTGACAGCACGAACCTCTTTAGGGTGCTTGGCTACTTGAGGGCAGGATTCTGTAGGAGGGCTGCCTTGGTCTGGGTCTTCTGGGTGCTCTTTTTGGCACAGACTGTCAGGAAAGGAAGCAGAACATGGGCACCACCTCAACTTCTTCACTGCTTATAGGATTTCCAGCCGCAAGGGCCAGTCAGTACTATGGCCACCCTCAGCATGTTCAGGGGCCTCAGGCAGCCTGGGACCTGCAGGCATCCTGCTCTGTCCTTTTGGATCTCCCCTTAGTGCTGTTTGGGACCTTCCCGGTAAGTTCCCTCCCCAGTCTGGACCCAATTCTGCCAGCCTCAGCTTTCACTGTGATGCCCCTGGGTGGGAACAGCATCCTTTCTATTTGTAGTTGACTCGCCGTTTGAAGATTGCAGTGTGTGGCATGAGTCTGGAGTCATTGGTGGAGCAGTGGGGAGGCAGCTTTGCACTCCAGCAGTTCTCTTATGGTTTCCCCCACCATATCTGCATTCCCAGGTTGAGGGTTTAAGGTCTATTTGTCTGAGTGGCTGGTCTGCTGCCAGGAGAAGCTGCCATGGCTGCCAGGCCTCACTGCCTCAGGGTTGTACCAGTGGCACCAGCATGGCCAGAGCCCACCACCAGTCACACTTGGTAGGTGGCAGGGGCAGGGGCAGGGGCAGGGCACAGGCTGGAGAATCCCAATCCCAAAAACTGCAGCTCAGCTTTGGACCCTTCCTCAGACACCCTGCTGGGCCCTTCCAAAGCCCAGGGACCAAGTGCCAGGGCCAGAGAACCACGCCTGGGTTAGTGACAAGGCTCGGGGAGGGTACAACCTCATCCAGTTGGGTTTGATATCAATTGTGATCAACATTCTTGGGCAGGGTGTTGAGGATGGGGTGTTCAGGATTAGTTATCCTGTGTAACCCCCATTATGGCTTTGAGACTGGGGTCATTTTATTCCCACTTTATAGATGAGCAAAATGAGTGGTCAACCTGCTGGCTAAGCTGTGATTTGAACCCAAGTTGGACTGACTCCGAGGCCTGAATTGCCTTATCCATGAAGAAATGCCAATGTAGACAAATGATGAAAGACTCCTCTTGGGATGGAAGAGAAGCCTCTGGGGTTCAGGGTGGACCTCAGGGCATCCATAAGGATGAGTTAACCCAGGCTGGGGAGGGTGTGAGGGGCATATGGAAGGTGATGGAGTCCCCAGCATGAGGGTCAGGTCTGGGGGGTCATGTCCTTTTGGATATGTGGAATTTGCAGTACCCCAGGGGCCATCTGGGTGGAACCATCCAGTAGAAGGTGGGGGAGAACAAGAAGGGAGAGCAGGGGAGCAGAGACTGCCAAGCAGCACTGGGGTTCATCTGCATCAAAGTGATAGGTGGGTCGTCCAGCAGAGGAGGTGTGGGAGGAACTATGGGAGAGGACATTGAAGTTGGGAGGAGGGGGAGTCAGGGAGGGGACAGAGAGCTACAGTCATAGAAGTGGGGAACCCAGAGGACCTAAGGAAGAAAAGCAGTCCAGGGACTAATGGTATCCAGTGCAAGTATGGCCTGCTTTGTGCTCATGTGTGTGCACAGCATGGGGCCCTTCCCAGGGGTGATATGGACTGAGCCCTCCAAGTTTTCTGGGACTGAGAATGGAGCAAGAGGGAGGGCATGGGAGCAAAGACTGCCAAGCAGCACTGTGGGTTAACTGTTAGTGGGCCTGCATGTGTACCCAGCATTGCAGGCTCAGCAAGGACCTGGATGGGATTGAACAAGTCCATGGCACAGGTGGGAAACCTGAGGCTCAGTAGGTCAGGTAACTCATCTGAGTGGATAGGAACTCTCACTTTCGACCTCTGAGCACTCTGGGCATCTATGGAGTGAGCCCTGGTGTGAAGAGTGGGCCTTCAGCCCTAGCAGGGTACTGAAGGCCAGGCATGATGTTGGAGAGTAAGTGTGCAGTGCAGAGTGCACATGGCTGAGAGGCATGAAAGGTGCATGGGTGATGGTGAGAGCCAGCTTCAGGAGAGCTCATGTTGCATGCATCTGTGTTTATATTTCACTCAACTTTATTTTCCTGTGAACTTCTTATTCCCCCAGCTCTCTGTTGTCAGAGTGAGGTGTTTAAAGTGCACCTACTTAAAAGTACACGGACTGGAGTGCTAGAGCTTCAGGAAAAGCTCTGTAATTTCTGAAGGATCTGTACAAATATGGAACATTATTTCTGATAATATAAGTGCTTTGTGTGTAGCAGCAAAAGGTGGCATGCTAATTAAAAAGAAAAGATTTATTTTTAGAGGGAGGGAAAGGAAGGGAGAAAGAGGGAAGGAAACATCAATGTGTGGTTGTTTCTCATGCATCCCCCTACTGGGGACCTGGCCCACAACCCAGGCATGTGCTCTGACTGGGAATTGAACCAGCGACCCTTTGGTTCACAGGCAGGCACTCAATCCACTGAGCCACACCATCCAGGGCAGCATGCTGATTTTCTAGCATGGGAGTGGAGCTGACTGTGTGTGAATTCCTGGTCACTGCAGGCAGCTAAGTGACCCCACCACCAGCCTCCCAGGGCTTCAGGAAGAAGAGTGGGAAGGAGGACCAAGGCAGTGCTGGGGCAGCTGCCACTGCAGTTTGGAGGGTGGTGCTGAGTGGAACCCCCACTATCCCCACACCCAGAATGGTGCCTGGCACATGGCAATGGCTCAGTAAAGATGTGCTGTGCTGTGTGAAAGAGGGAAGGAAGACAGTGGACTGCCAGTTACTGAACAGTTATGGGCTATGTCTGCAGGTGCTACCTCACTTTACCTTCTCAACAACCCTGCAGGGAGCTATTGCTGGCCCATCTCACAAGTGATAAAGCCCAGGTTCAGAGAAGACTGTGCTTTGGGCCACATAGCCAGGGAGCATTGGAGCCAGGACTGCAGCCTCAGCTGCCTGTCCATGGAGGACTGACTGTTGCCCAGGCTGACGTGGCCTCAGTAACACTGACCCATCCTTGAGTGTGAACAGACCCTTGTGACTGGCTGCTGCTTGTTCCCAAGTCCTAACACTGTCTTTCTAGGTTCAGGTGTGTATAAGCTGGAGTGGGGAAAGGCCTGGGATTATTGAAAAAAAAAAAAAAAAAAAAAAAAAAAACACCAGATTCTTGAATGGCCATCCATGCCAGTATGATACCATCAGGAGCTGTGGGGACAGGAAGGAACATGGATCCAATCTTGTATGACCCTTAGTAGGCTACTGGCTTTCTCTGTGCTTCAGTTTCCTTAGCTGGAACCAGTAGTCTCCCATCACAAGGACCTAATACAAACAGAGCTCCCCACACTCCAGGCTAAAAATTATTGTAAAGCTCAGTGACATCTTATCAAGTCCGTGACATCTTGCACAAGCCCACAAATTGGCTTGTGTTTGCTGTCACCATTGAGAGTCTTTTGAGTTTCTGGGGAAGGTTGGAGAAGAGGTACAGAATGGGATGCTCTCTCCCAACTCTGGGGTTTGGCCCCAGGCAGCTGGTTGTGCCCCTGGCAGCTTGTGCATTGTTCAGCTGGAGCAGGTGCCATCTCCAAGGGGCAGGTGCATCTCCAAGGGGCATAACTGGGACTTTGTGCTGCTTGTTCTTGGCTGAAATGTATGAAGGTGGGCCTGGAATGTCCCATTTGCCCTCTTTCAGGGAAGCAGGCTGGGTGGGGATGGAGGGACTCTAGAAGTCTCTCAGAGATGCTGAAAACAATAACTCTCTCTGTCCAGCACTTAGCCTGCTGGGCTCTGTGCTCCACACACTCTATGCCATAAATTTCTCACTTTATCCTATGAGGCAGTTACTGTTACTCTGGTGTACCTCTTTGCAACTACAGAAATGAGGGCCAGAGAAGCTGGTACCTTTTTCCAGGTCCCACAGCAGGCGGCTGGGGCTACTAGGATTTGAACTATAGGACTGAGTCCAGAGCCTCCCAACAGGAGGCAGCTGGCATTAGCCCTGCCAGTGCTGTTTCGGTTGTTGGGCACATCTGTCCATCCCTCTGTTTTTGGCCAGTGGGTTTGAGTGTTGTCTGTTCCTGAGCAGGGTGGCATGGGGAAGCAGCCACAGGAGTACCGTTAGGGTGCTACTGCCTGAGACTTAGGCAGGGGCAGTCCGTTGGCTCAAGGTTAGGTGGTTACCCACCTACCCTACCTGCCTCTTCAGGGCTTGTATGAGGTATGTAGTGACAGACAGCAACATTGTGACCTGAGATGCCCAGGGACCCAGCCAGGGAACTGGACACACACCAGTTAAAGGGGTGTGGTGACTCCATGAAGACACAGGTCATCAGCCCTGCGGCAGAGATGGGGGCTCTGCAGGCGCAGATGGAAGGTATGTATGTTGTGCTTAGAGCCTAGTCTGGGTTAAGGAGCAATCCAAAAGCATGTGGTACCTTGGATGGTGTAGCTCAGTGGATTGAGTGTGGGCCTATGAACTAAGAGACTGTGGTTCAATTCCCAGTCATGGCACATGCCTGGGTTGCTGGCCAGTTCCCAGCAGAGAATGCACAAGAGGCAACCATACATTGATGTTTCTCTCCCTCTCTCCTTTCCTTCTCTTCCCTTCCCCCTCTAAAGATGAATAAATAAAATCGTTAAAAAAAAAAAAAAAGAGCTTGTGGCTAGACTTGAATCCTTGGTTCAGCTTCATTTGAGTGGGGAATTACAGGCCTACAGTCACAGGATTTCCTGTTGATTTACGACTTTTCCAAGACCTTCAAGGTCTTGTTTACAGCCAGGCTTTGGAACTTCCTCCCTGCCACCTTGGGTATGGGCCTTGGGAGGAAAAGGCCAGGTTCACAGTGTTCTTAGGGCAGGAAACCATGCCTGTGCTGACAAAACCCAGCTGTGCTCTATGCAGTGGCTCAGGCAGTCAGTCCTCTGTCCTGTCATTCTGTGGGGACCAGCAGAAAAGCTGAGGAGGACAGGGTGGGAGCAGGGTGGGCAGCTGTTCACTGCCAGTTTCCCTTTCATCTTGGGTTCTGCCCAACTCCTTCTGCTGCCATCCTTCTTCCTTGTTCTTGCAGCCTAAATATGGATGGACTGAGCCAGCTGAAGTCCAGTGTATCTGACAAGTCTTACTGAAGAGTGCTCCTACCCTGCCCCTGCCATATGGGTTCCCTAAGTAGAGCAGAGAGGAAGTCCTGCCTGAAAGCCCTATCCCAGCCTCTGGTCTTTGTCCATGTGGCAGCAACCCTCTGTGAGACTTACTGTCCACATCCTACGTGTAGATCCCTAGGAGGCAGAGCCCACTCCCGCCTCCTAGGCCCCTCTTCCTGGGGGTATACTCACTCAAGAATTCTCCTCATGACCCTATGCAGAGAGGGATGGGGTTTAATATCCTGGGAGCTAGAACAGGCTGGAAAGATATTCTTAAACACGACACTGTTTGACTCAGTGAGCTGGACCATTTTTCTTTGCCTAGTTTTCCATGCAACACCACCAATCTATCAGAGTTGACTCTTGGACAAAGCCTATTTGCTACACTTGTAGGAGAAGGTATGGGCACCAGGGCATTAGAAGGTTATAGAGGCTATCAAGTCCAGCACGACTCCTCCTGGCCATGCCTCAGGACCTCCGGGCTAAAGTTAGCACAGGCATGGCTCAGCATGGTCACTTACCCTGTAGTTCAGCTTGGATTGTACTTTTACTGGAAGGAAGCCCCTCACTTCCACCAGGGATAGCAGTTACCCACTACAGATGAGAGGTTTGCTTTCAACCCTGCTTCTGTCCCAAAGACTCACACTTTTACCTTCTCCATGGGAGGGTGATTCCATGTTTTTTGGGGGGAGCAGATGATTTGACACTAACTCATGGTACAGGGGAAAAAGCTGTTGAAGTCTGACCAACCTGAGTGCAAATCTGGATTATGTCATCTGCTGTGCAAGTTTGGGCAAATTATTTAACCTCTCTGAGCCTAAGGTCTCACTTGGAAGGCAAGGTTACCTTGAAGATTAAATGAGGGTATGAATACAGAGCATCTCACCTGTACCTGTTTTATACCTGAGACACCCTCTGATTCCTTGAGAAAGGGTGACAGGAAGCTCAAGAGGGAGCTGAGGTGGCCATTGTCACCCAAGAGATGTCCTAGTGTGATAAGGACTGAGCAGCAGGGGATCTGAGTCAGTGACATTGACAACCACAGCACTGTCCTTCGTGGAGGCTTACTGTGGTCCAGGTGCCTAGTCAAGTACCTCCATGTGTCTCATCTAACCAACATCACGGCAGCCATGATTATGGTTTTCCCACAGCTGGGAGTCTGGACGCAGAGACGGAGGGGCAGCCCAGACTGCACAACCCTGACTGCTTTGACCAGTGTGCACCTGATTGTTGCCGCCTGTGTCTGATCCTCCAGGAGCTGCACTTAGGCAGCAGGATGTGACAGAAAGAGGGGTTTCAGAGGTAGGGGGCTCTGCCTCCACCACTGTGGCCCTTAGGAAGGACACTCGCTTTCTCCACCTGTGAAATGGAGATGCCATCTTAGCTTTGCAGGATTGTGTTCCATGAGTACATGCTGTGACCCCTGGTGTGCACTGCTACTGAGCATTTCCACAGCCCACAGAGCTATGAGTATGTGTGGGTGGCCATGAAGGGTGATCCAAGCCAGTGCTAGCAGCTTGGCCCTGACCATGCATCTCTGAGTTACCACAGTGCCAAGAATGTCATTGGGTGAGGAAAGAGGTTTTCCTTACCAAAAAAACTTATTTTTTAAAAAAAAATTTTTTTATTGATTATGCTGTTACAGTTGTTCTATTCCCCTTTCATTCCCCTCCACCCTATCCCCCCATCCCCACCATTACCCCCCTTTAGTTTATGACCATGTGTCTCAAGTCCTTTAGATTCTATATTTCCCATGCTATTCTTGCCCCCCTTCTATTTTCTATCTACTGTCTATGCTACTTATTTTCTGTACCTTCTCCCCCTTCTCCTCCTCCCACTCTCCTGTTGCTAACCCTCCTTGAGATCTTCATTTCTATGTTTCCACTCCTGATCTAGCTGTCCTTTTAGTTTGCTTTCGTTTTAGGTGTGGTTGTTAATAACTGTGAGTTTGTTGTCCTTTCACAGTTCATGTTTTTTTAACTTCTTTTTCTTAGGTAAGTCCCTTTAACATTTCATATAATAAGGGCTTGGTGATGATGAACTCCTTGAATTTGATCTTATCTGAGAAGCACTTTATCTGTCCTTCCATTCTAAATGAAAGTTTTGCTGAATAGAGCAATCTTGGTTGTAGGTCTTTGGATTTCATGACTTGGAATACCTCTTTCCAGCCCCTTCTTGCCTGTAAGGTCTCTTTTGAGAAATCCACTGACAGTCTGATGGGGACTTCTTTGTAGGTGACTGTCCCCTTAGCTCTTGCTGCTTCTAGGACTCTCTCCTTCATTTTAATCTTGGCTAATGTAATGATGATGTGTCTTGGTGTGTTCCTTCTTGGGTGCACCTTCTTTGGGACTCTCTGAGCTTCCTGGATTTCCTGGAAGTCTATTTCCTTTGCCAGATTGGGGAAATTCTCCTTTATTATTTGTTCAAATAAGTTTTCCACTGGTGGCTGTTCCTTTCCCCCTTCTGGTACCCCTATAATTCGGATGTTGGAGCATTTAAAGATGTCCTGGAGGTTCCTAAGACTCTCCTCATTTCTTTGAATTCTTGCTTCTTGATTCTTTTCTGTTTGGCCATTATTTGCTTTCTTCTGGTCCACTCCATTGATTTGAGTCCCAGTTTCCTTTTCATTGCTATTGCTGTCCTGTGCAATTCTATTCATTTCAATTAGTTTCGCCTTCATATATTTGTCTAATTTGTCAGTATAATCAACCAGTTCTGTGAGGATCCTGATCACCAGTGTTTTAAACTGTGCGTCTGAGAGTTTTGCTATTTCTTCATCGCTTAGATCTATAGGTTCTGGGGCTTTGAGATCTTCTTGCACCATTTTTGGTCTGTTCTGGCCCTTTAAGTGTGAGAAGCGGTGCCTTGGACTCCCAGGTCGCTGGGTTGTGATGCTGTATGTGGGGGAGTGGTCAGAGCGGGGAAATGGCGACCCCCTCTGCTGTTTCTCACAGCTGGGTGAGGAGCAGCGCCTTAGGTGGTTCACCTGGGCCGGGCCACTCAGAGTCGCTAGGTTATGACGCTGTATGTGGAGGTGGGGTCAGAGCAGGGAAATGACGGTGCCCTCCACTGCCGCTTGCCGAGGGGACCCACCGGCCCGGTCCAACCGCCCACTGCCTCACCTGTCCACCCGCGCACAAATGTGCGACCACAGTCAACACGCAGCCCCGCTCCCCCGCTGTCTCCTCCGCGGTCGCTCGCTCAGTCCAACCCTGTGCCTGGATTCCACACATCTGGATTCTGCGCCTGAGTCCATCTGACCGAGTCCTCCTGTGCAACTGCGCTTCACCAGCCTCTGGTTTCGCTCCTTACCGGTCAGGCTGAAGAATTTGTTGTTAATGGACTTCCGAAAAGTTCAATTTTCTGTGTTCTGGCTGTGATTTCTGTAGCTAATATTTAGTTGTCTCTAAACTTGGTTGTGTGAGAAGGCACGGCACATCCACCTCTGCCTCCATCTTGGCAGAAGTCTCAAAAACTTAATTTTTTTAAAGGAGTGTGCATGCCCATGATTGCACCCTCCAGGCCTGATGGTCTTTGCTCATCCCCAGTCCTGACTTTTCCATTCATTCTGTCCTCAGCAACATGTCCATTGCCTTAGCCAATGCAGTATGTCAGCACCACCCCACCAGGTATGCTTCACTCCTGCCGAGAGGATTGTCAACAGCAATGGAGAGCTTTACCATGAACACTGCTTTGTGTGTGGCCACTGCTTCCAGCCCTTCCCCAAGGGGCTCCTCTATGAGGTGAGGATGCTCCCAGGACCTCAGTCAGCTGCCTTCTCAGAGCCCCAGCCCCTGACCCAGCTCCAAGTCTGCCCTCCAGTCTGCCCTGTGCACGGTGCCTCCAGCACAAGTCAGCCCTGTGCAATGTGCCTGGCTGGGGTCCTGACCAGTGACAGATGGGGCAGTCATGCCAGGCCTTGAGTGAAGCTGTGCTTCTACAAGCACAGAAACTTGCTTGCCATACCTTGTGAATCTATTCCTCACCTGTGAGATGTGAACAATGCTTCCCTGGTGGCTGTGGGTGCTGAAGGAAAGTCACCCTTCCTCCAACATCCTCTGGGCAGATTCTGGGAGGCCCTGGGATGCAAACACCCTGCCATATGCACTTACCCTTCCTTGGAATCAGACAGTACATTGAGTAGTTTAATGTCTATCAGATGGTGCTAAGTGTTGTGGTTGTAAGGTATTTTGAGTAGGGAGGGAGGGTGGGTGGTCAGGAAAAATGTTTGAGCAGTCCTGAAGGAGGGCAGGAAGCCATGTACACAGCCACACAAAGAGCACTTAGCAGGACACAGCAAGTGATAAGGGCCTGAGGTTGGAGTGTGCAAGGTGTGTGAAGAGCAGTGGCAGGTTGGCATGAGGGAAGCAAAGGAAAGGGAGTAGAGGGATGAGCACAGGAAGGCAGGTTTTGGCTTTTGTAGCATCTTAGGATTTTACCATGGGAGGGGCAGGAACCATTGCTGGTATGGAGCGAAGAAGTCTGCTCCATACCAGCAATGGTTCCTGCCCCTCCCATGGTCTGACTTTGGGAAAGGACCACTCTGGTTGCTATGCTGAGGAGACACTGGAAGGGTGCAGGGACAGTAGCTAGGGGTACGAGTTGGATCAGCAGCTGGCTTATTGCAATAATCGAAATGAAAGTGAAGAGGACTGCACTGGGCACATTCAATGATCTTGCAAGATGGTTGTTAAACACAGCATTATTAGAAATTAAATTATATAAAGTGTACAATGAGATAAAGTTTTATTAAAAACAATGATAATGAAACTCAAAACCCACTCCTTCCTAATTATTTTGTTACATTTTACTATCATCTATGCCTTTGAAGTTATTCCTACACACATGTGTGGTGGTTGTGCTGTGCCGTGGTGGTGTAGCACTGCACGTCTTTTCTCAGCTCTGTGCCCATGCCACGGCTACAGTGGGAAGATGTGCACCACAGGAACAGGCAAACACTGCAGGCCAGCACCTGCCCTCCAACCATAGTTGGTCCTTAAACAGCATCATACTTCTGCTGGTTGTGGTGGGGTGGTTACCAGTGGAAGATGCTGGATAGATTTCAAAGGCTGGTGGATGGTGGAGTAAGAGCAGCTATTCTTCGTGGGAAATGCTGGCCAACTGTACAGGCTGAGGGAGGGGTGGGCAAACCTCTGGAAATGGTGGCCATGTGCCTGGAACAAAGCCTGACACACAGTAGGTGCTCAGGAAATAGTGCTTGCTGAATGAATTTGTGCCCTTTCTGCCCCTACAAATCACTGGATAGGGCTATACCCAGCTGCAGCCTAATAAGATGCTCGTTTCAGAGAATGGAAAGACCAAGTAAAATTGTCAAGGGAGAGAGAAGAAAGCAGAGGCAGGCTTTGGCTACTGTTGGGGCCAGGGCAAGGATACTCATTGCCAGACAGATGGTGTCCACTCTGGCACCTGCTAGCCTCAGGACTTGGGGCTCTCCCTCAGGGACCCCCCTTCCCATGTCCTCTTTCTGTTTGCTTTTCCTGGATCTTTTGTGGCCTTTGGGGAAATGGACTTTTCACACAGAGAAGACTCAAGGAATGGGGAAAAGTGACACCTACAATTCCAAATTGACCCTATTCCTCTAGGGAATAGGCTATGCTCCCTCCCACAGCCCTCAGCAGGCCCCTAGGACTGACAGGGCCAATATCTTCAGCAAACAGCATGGCTTTTGAGGGCTGGCCTTGCTGAGCTGCCCACTTTAATAAGGCCTCTCATTGTGCACTCTCCTTTGTCGAGTAGACCAGCCATTCTCTCTATCTTCAGGTTACCTGCTGCTCCCTGTCTCTGCCATGGCCTCCTCTCAGTACTCTACACCTGCTTTCCAGTATTTATCACTTCCTTTAGGAAGCCTTCTCTGGAGGGAGGGTTGGGTGCTTCCTCCCCTCCCTGCAGAGTAACAGTTGTATGAAGTGGGTTGCTTGTTTAGCCTAAGGGCAGGCCCTGATCTGACAAAGACCAGAGAATGATGTCAGCTCAGAGAATGATGGCTGGTTGGTTTGTCCTTTCTGTGCTGGCCCCATCTGCAGTTTGAAGGCCCGAAGTACTGTGAACATGACTTCCAAATGCTATTTGCTCCGTGCTGTGGATCATGTGGTAAGTGCTTGGGACAGCACATGCCTCTGGGTGGCTTGGGAAGTTGATGGGCAGGATCATGGGTAGCTCTTCCCCGGATGCCATGTCTCCCTGAGCACTGGCCTTCAGGCCTCTATAGACATTATTTTCCCAAGCTCTGGGAGGAGTTCCTGGACCAGGTAAAGCACCAGTGTGGACAGGGCTTGGGGGTAGGGCTATGTGTCCTGCCTTGGCAAGCAGGGACCTCTCTCTTTTAGGTAAATTCATCATTAGCTATGTCATCAAGGCCATGAACAGCAACTGGCACCTGGGATGCTTCTGCTGTGAGCTGTGTGATGTGGAGCTGGCTGACCTGGGCTTTGTGAAGAATGCAGGCAGGTGAGATGGGCCTGCCCAGGTGAGATGGACAGGAAGGAGGGTCTCTCATCACAGGCACCATGCACTGAGCACCAGGCTCGTTCCAGGTACTGTGGCCTGTGCCAGTGTGGCTGCCTGGCTTACCATGTCCCTGCCAGGCAGGTAGGAGGGCCCAGCTGACAGGTGAAAACTGGGGCTGGAGAGAGTGAGGGGTAAAGAATCTGGGTCCACCTCAGGCTTGGGGATGTTCCCAGGAGCAGGCTTATTGCATACAGCAAGGAGGAAGGTGGCCAGAGTAGGAGCCATTAGACCTGTGCTTCCAGTCTAATGAGCTTTGAATCAGATTACTACCTCCTGGCCACCCCACTCTGCTGACACTAGCCATCTGCCTCCCACCTGCACCCATGGCTGGATGCTTCTGGAGAGAAAGCTCAGGGAGGGGGTTCCAAATTCATTCTTAAATTCAGGGCTGTCAATCTCATTGATGCTCAGTGCTTAAGCTCCATCCTCTGGGAAGAGTTACTACTTTTACTTCTCCCCTCCTCTTACCACTGTCTCCACTGCCCACCCCTGCTCCCTGCCCCAGGCTGATGACCTCCCCTCCCACCTGCCTGAGGGGACAGCCTCTTGGGGCACCCTTGCTGCCCAGCATCTGTGCTGCCCATAGCCTGCTTGTGTCTCTGCACTTTCCCAAAGCACTGCTCACCCTGCACCTTTTTGAGAGGGCTTGAGGCTTGAGTAGCTCTCTTTCTCCTTTTCTAAAGGAACAGGCTGGGTAGTTTCCATGGGCCAAAATGCCCTCTGAGTTCCTCCTACATGATTCTCAATTCTCTGCAGAACTCCCCAGCACACATGCTGGCTCCTCTCATCTGCTCCTCCCCACTGCCTAGTTGGGGTCCCCATGGCCTCCACATTGACAGGCCCAGAGATCGCTGCCAGCCTCTCAGTGGTTTTCACTATAATTACCCTCTTTCTTGCTTAAATGCTTCCTCTCTCGAAGCCCAGGCCCCTGTGTTCTCTTGCCTGTCTCCTCCTCTGGTTTACCTTCCTCCATGCCTCCATGTTGGGTTATTTTGGGCTCTGCACTTGGCCCTCATGTCCACCCACCCTCCCAGAGCCCTAAATGGCATGTATGTGTTGAATAATTCAGATGTACACTTCTACCCAAGACCTCTCCGGTGGGACACTCAGCTGACCTCATGACATCTCCACTGGTGTCCATCCAGCAGGCATCCTAAATGCAGTGGGTCCCAAATGACTCTGAGCCTCTCCTTCACTGACCACCAAGTCTCAGGGAAGAGCTGCAGCTACTTTGCGATCAATACGCTAGCTGTCTGCTGCTTCTTACACTCTCCTACCTGGGCACTCGTCACCATGTCTATTCTGACATAGCACCCCTCACTCCTTCCTGATGCTACTATAGTAATCTTGACTCTTGCTTGCCCCATACTGCCCTGTGTCCATCTGGGTATCTGTAGGCTACTTTGCAGGGTTCTCTACAGGGTACTTAGCAGTAGCTTTAGTTCATTTGAGAGGCATGGTGGGCAGGCAGCTCCTTGGGGTTCCTGTGCTGATCAGTGGGCAGGTCCACCTGCCAGGTGCATGCCTGTGCAAGTCCTGTACTGCCTTGTTGGGAAAATCTGGAAGAGGCTAAGAATGCTCAGGAAATTTAAGACATGGTACAAAAGTAAAGTTTTGCTGTAATGAATGGGAGCAGGGCCCTTGCTTGGACCCTCAAACCTGGGCTAGCCCTCTGAAGACCACAGTGCAGCACCTTGGGGTCTATGTGGGGTAGGCACACCGTGGGGTGTCAAAACCACAGTCAAGAGCATGTGCTGCCTGTTCCTCCTCTCTTAGCCTCTGTTTTGCCATTGTTGGATTGAAGGAAGAAGTTTGGGGAAGGGTGTTGTTAACCAATCACAATAACCTTCAGAATCTAAAGTACAATTATTTTTTTTTAAAGATTTTACTTATTCATTTTCAGAGAGAGGGGAAGGGAAAGAGAAAGAGAGAGAGAGAGAAACATCAATGTGCGGTTGCCTCTCACGCGCCCCGTGCTGGGACCTGGTCTGCAACCCAGGCATGTGCCCTGACTGGGAATCGAACCAGTGACCCTTTGGTTCACAGGCCTATGCTCAATCCACTGAGTCACACCATCCAGGGCTACAGTTATGTTTATGATCACTATAATCAAGTGCATACAAAAAAGGACCCGTTAAGGTAATGCATGCCACCCTGTGAAGTGAAATAGATCACAGCTTGGCCAGTCCAGGCAAGTAGAGGCCTCTTGGGAGGGAGTATGGTAAAGGACACCCCTACTGGGTCTGGGTTACTGGAGGCAGATTCACACACCAAGACCCAGTTCCCTGCCCAAGGTATTCTCAGGCAGTGATGGAGCCTGGTTGTCCACTCATGCTGTATGTGTGACCAGGACTGGGCACCTGCTGAGAAGCTCTGGGGATTGTCAGGCCACTGGCAGGTCTCTGTAGGTTTACAGCAGGAGGCATCAAGAAGTGATGTTCCCCCTGAACCATGGTTGCTGGATGTCACCTAGTGACCAGCCTGAAATCTACTTACAGTTTTCAGCTATAATTCATCATTTGTGGCCCCTAAACTCAGGGGTCATCTGGCAAAGGTGCCACAAAGCAACCTCAAAGCACCTTGCATGTCACAGGAAATATTTGGACATGCCTCCTACCCCTCACAGGATTCCTGCTTCTTCTCATGGGACAACTGCAACCACCTTCTGGGTTCTTTACTCAGAATTTTGTTGCTGTGTGTTTCCCTAATGGAAAGGAGGCTGAGCAGCAGTCAGGAAATAAAAACACTCATCGCTCAGGAGTTATTCCTCTGGCCTCCTCGCCTGTCTTACTACAGGGCAAAGTCACTAATTACCTAATAGCTATAAGCAAGCTGGGCCAACACAGTCTGCAGAGGGGGCAGTTGATTCACACAGTTCTCCTCTTTAGGGGTTTGTGCATCAGATCAGTCAGAACTGGACACTAGGTAATGAATTCTGACCTTGGAAGGAGTGGCAGTAATTCACTGAGATTTCAGTTTCTTTTTTCAGAGTGTGGCCTGGGAGAAATGGGCTTCTTCTTTGTGAGTCTGGGAGAAACCTCAAAACCCTAAGGGAGTTGTCCTGAGACAGTCTGCAGCAGGTTCAGGTGGTGGCTGGAACTCACAGCTCTGACCTGGCACTCAGGGAGCTCTCATTGGTTTTCCCTTCAAAGCTGGGAGGTGGGCCTGAGAGCCTTTTGCCACTGAGCAGGTTACACAGGGTGTTTCGAAACTTCTCAGCCACAAAAAAGTATATGATGGGATCGAGTGCCCCATTGAGGCTGGTAAGGCAGGAAGTGATCCGGTTCCCCAGGGCCAGGGCATGCTGGGCAGTGCATGAGGCACCACTGCTGTGGAAGTGCAGCACGTAGACAAAGCGATGGACATGGTAAGGCACGAAGCAGACCAGGAAGATGGTCAGCACCATGGCAATCATGCGGACTGCTTTGTTCCTAAGGCGCTTCTCTACACGGGGCCCCTGCTGCAGGCTGCGGATGATCAGCAGGTAGCAGGTAACAGTGGTGACAAATGGGAAGGTGAAAGCCACAGCTAAGGACATGAGTGCATGGTATGAGGCCTTCTCCCGGTAGAGCTGCAGGCAGATGACTGTGTGGTTGGTCTGCACGGTTTGTGGGCTCACCAACAGTGGGGCCATGGCCATGGCCACCACCACCCAGAGGAAGGCACAGGCCAGGTGTGCATAGAGAGGCCTACGGAGTTTGAGGGACTTGACAGGGTGCACAATGGCCAGGAAGCGGTCAGCACTGATGCAGGTGAGGAAATAGATGCTGGCATACATGTTGAGATAGAAGAGGAAGCCGGTAAGGCGGCACGGGATTTCCCCAAATGGCCAGTGGTTCCCTGCGAAGTGGTAGACAAAGCGCATGGGCAGGACCAGCACACAGGACAGGTCTGCCATAGCCAGGTGCATCAGGAATACATTTGCAGGGGTGCCTGGTCTGCGGTCCTGGATGAAAAGCCACAGGGCCAGGGCATTGCCGACAAAAGCCAGGAGAAAACTCAGGAGGTAGAAAGAGGCAAAGAAGACATTCTGCAGCCATGTCTCCTGGCCACACTGGTCTGCAGTGCCCAGGGAAGAGTTGGCCATCAGACCTGGAGAGGCTGTCTCAAGGCCATTCATGCTTCAACTGGAGGCAGAGCCTAGGGATGAGCCTGGAAGGAAAGTGGACAGACCCCAGTCAAGCACTACCCTCTCTGGAATCCTCAGAAAGAATATTGGGATGCCACAGAACCTGCCAGTCCCTAACCACAAGAGCCATGCTGTCTCATGCTCAGCATTTCCTGAGAGGCAATGGGAGCATCTCCTGAGTCATTCTGTGTCACAGGCTTTCTCAGCTTCACCAAACCCCACAAACAGACCCAGGGCTTGGAGCTTGCCAGGCTGTTGCTGGGCTAACTTCTCTGGGAGGCTGTGCCCTGCTGAGTTTTCCAAAGCCTTTGCCTGGCCCATATCCCAGAGTCCATTGTCTCAGACCCAGGGCAACAGTCAACACCACGAGGAAAGTAGGGGGTGAACCCTGTCTGTCTGAGGCTATGGGAGTGGGAGAGTGGAGGAAGGGGTCCCATATTTTCTGTCCTGATCCTCAGCTGTACTATGTGTGTGGCAGGGTGGCAGGGGTGATACCTGAGCCCCACCTTTAATGGGCAAAAGACTAGTGTGTGGACCCCTGCCAGCTCCTCTGTAGTCTTGGCTTTGCAAGGTGAATTCTGTTCACCCAAGGTCCCAGGACCCTCCCTGACCCACCTGCTTCAGTGGCCTTGACGAGCATAGCTGCTTTCACCTTCCCTGCTGCCAGCCCTGACCACAGCTCCCTGGCACCTGCCATGGAGGAGGCCTCACTAGAAATGCAGATATGGGCTGTGTCCCAGGTCAGAGGCCTTCTCTGTCTGCTGGCACCCAAAGGCCATACAGGTGCAGATCCCAAGGTCTCTCGAGCTTTCTTGGACTCAGCCCAAAAACTCTGTTTTGGATGCCCTAATGGGTAGAGAAAGACTCGCACTCAGGCCTCAGGCCAGCAGGATTTGTTTTACTACTCAGAGTAATTTAAAAGCCTGGAACAGATTCTTTCCTAAGAGAGATAAAGCTATTTCACCCAAAGGAAAAGACTGGCCAGGGTTTTCTAGATCTGCAGCCCCAGAAAGGCTGGGGCCTGGAGGACACCTGTCTACCTGGTTTCACTTGCCTGCTTTACCCACACCAGAGAGGCCAGCTAAGAGCCCTGTTGGCCTTGGCAACAGCCATTTTACATCTGGTGAACCCTGGTTCTGGTGGATGTCCTCCCCAACAGACAGGATAACATGCTCATGGTTTGATTTTTGGTCTACTCAAGAGATCCTAAAAGAAGATGGTAGGACTCCTTCACTAGGCCTGGGAGTGGGAGGTGTGGTTAGGAGAGGGCAGGATGGAGGCAGCCCTCTAAGCAGGGATCAGGGAGGCCACGGGCCCTGCTTCTCCTGCCCTGGGGCTGCTCCTGCCTTGTTGCTCCTGCCCTGGAGTCGCTTACAGGCTTCAGCTTGGTGAACTCTCTCTCACCTGCAGTGCAGCTTCCAGAGCTCCTGTCCTCTGTGTTGGGACTGATGAGGGGTGGAAGAAGGACTGTTCACAGGAGAAAAGAAGCATTCTAGCAGTGGAGGAGAAGCCCAGGCTACAGCCAGGACATGGAGTTGGGGACTCCACAAGTAAGGTGTGACCATGCAGGTCACATAGTCTATTGTGGCTTTAGGTGGGCCTGCCAGCACCTGGCTTTCTGCCTTCTACCCAATACCCTTGACCTCAAACCCCTGCTGAAGGCTGCATGGGTGCATGCTCTCAAAATGCTTTTAAAATGCTTGGTTTGAAAATGCTTTTATGCTTGTTTTTGGTTTGTTGAGGTTTCTCTATCCCTTACCCATTTTAGGAGTTTTCGTATTGATTTTGGCAGTATCTGAAATAGACCCATTTCATTCTCTGTGCATGCCATAGACACATGAGCCTGGCCTGCATGCACCCCTCTGTGCTGGGTTCCTCTGCTTAGGGAAGAGAGGCCGAGGGTGCATGAAGTGCAGCCTGGCCAGTGCCAACTGGGGTTGGCATGGTTGTGGGTAAGGGGAGCAACAGAGAGGGCATATGTGGCCATAGTAGGAGGCCTCAGTGGCAGTCCTGTGGTAGGCAGGCAGCCTGGCACCTCTCCGTCTTGGCTCCTCATCTGATTTTTCCTGTGCTCTATAACCTAGTGGTGAGAAGCCTGGGTACCAGCTCATTGTACTGCAGGTCTGAGGCAAGGAACTGTCTGTAAGCCCAGCAGGTTAGACAAGGACACTGCCTTGCGGGACTGCTGTGATTCAGACTGGGGTATCTTCCAGACATAGGTTCTACCATGCTCTCAGAGAGGGATCTCAGGGACAGGCACAGCTCCCCCCTGCCCTGCTTTAAGTTCCCTCTGCTTAGCCCCTGAACACCTTACCCGCCCCCGCCCGCCCTGGCCCTTACCTCTTGCAGCTGGGTGCAGGTGAAGGGGCAAGAAGACTGAGGCGTGGCGGTAGTCTCTCAGTGTCGCCGTGGTAGAAGGCCAGATATTTAAGGAGAGGAGGGGAGGTGGCAGCCCCTCTGATTCTGAAAGACCGCTTCATTCCCAAGGGGTCCCTTGTGTGGTGGGCACTCCTATAGCTGCCTCTGCTGCCACTGTGCTGTGAATATTCCAGTGTGTCCCAGCCCAGGAGTCCCCTCCCGGCCAAGTCCCCAGCTTGGCCCCTGAGCATCAAAGAGGCTGAGTGTATGTCTTTGAAGCTTCAGAGTTGGTGCAGGCTGGGTGGGGGGACTGGCTGGGGCTGACAGACACAACAAGACATTTCAGAAGGGGACAATTTCCTACCACTGGGAGTTACTTGGAGGGGTTGGCTGCCATGGCAATGGGCTCAGGCTCCCAAGCTTGCATGGGAGACAGTGGAGGGGTCTTGTGAGTGGGGAGGGTGAGAGGCTGAGGAGTCTTGTCTGGCTGAATGAGAGGGGACCTTTTCAGGACTCTTGATGTAAGATCCCTGTGTCCTGCCTGGTATAATTAGGCTCCATTGGGGTGTGTGGAACAAACCATGGCCTTTATCTTAAACAGGGCACAGCTGCAGGCTGTATATAATGGGGCGCTGTCTGTGGCTATTGGGACCACTCAGTCTGGAGGCTCTGCGTGGGAGGCCTGTGAAGGGGCCACTGCTACCCACTGGCCCTCAAGACTCATTTTAAGGGTGTTCAAGGCTGGGGTGTGTTATGCTCCGTAAAGCAGAGAGCAGTGTTAGGCCCATGAACCCAGGTCCAAATGAGGAGCAGGCCCTGCGGTCAAGGGCTGGACCCTGGGTGGGCTGCCCTGCCATCCAGGATCTGCTTACCACCCCTGACCTGAGAGTAATCTTCAGTGGACTCCCTGAACTGCCTGTAAAGGGGCCAAGTTCGGGATCAGGTGAGTGCTGGAGAGGCTCCTTGTGGACTGGGAATCTGGAAACGGGGGGAGGTGGGCCTGGCTACACAGGCCCACTTGAAGATCAGGGATAGGTGGGAATGGGAGTGATGCACTGGAGCCTTTGCACATCGTTGCCAAGGACCTAGAATCTAAATTCCTTTCATCTTTGAGACTCAGAAACACAGAAACCATGTTAATTTCTCTCAGTAGAGACCACAGCTGTTGCGCAGTGCAGGGAGCAGCATCAGGAATTACTCTGAGGTGTACACAAAAAAGACTCTGTAATGATATTTCCTGGGTTTAGATGCCTCCATCTGACACAGCCCTGCTTGTCTTTGGCACCAGAAAGAGCCTGTAGGTGTTTGGCCCCTCTTTGTCTGGCAGACCCCAAAGGAAGGCTTGTGTGGGCTACCAAACCTGGTCTTCCGTGGCCACTCCGCTGGACATGGCAGGGTTGTAAGTCTAATTGTTACTATATGGCTACTCGTGTTAAAAGACATTTGAAAAGTAAAACTAATTTTTTGGGGGAAAGTCAGTGAAATCTCCATTCTATTCCACACAATGTCCTGGGCTCAGAAGAAGTGGGAAGAAGAAAACTATCATGTTTGCTGTACCACCCTAAAACAGCAAATACCACCATTCTTGTGTATGGTCTCACAGTCTTTCTCTTTATGCAGAGACTCCTTTTGGAGAATGTGTCTGAGGAGTTGCAGGACTGGCCAGCTTGCTCTGTGGACCTTGTCTGAGCCTCTTGAGGCTCACAGATGTTCATTAAAAGCAGGGTGGGTCAGGGATCCCTTCTGGGAGGTGGCCCAGGCTGTCTGAGAGGAAGGGGAGGGTGGGCACTCTACCTCAATACCCACCTGCCTCTTATAGGCACCTGTGTTGCCTTTGCCACAACCTTGAGAAGGCCAAGGGCCTGGGCAAGTACATCTGTCAGCAGTGCCACACGGTCATTAAGAAGCAGCCCTTCATGTTCAGGAATGACTGGTACCACCCAGACCACTTTAGCTGCACCCATTGCAGGTACTTGTAACAGGAACTGGTGGAGAGTAGGGTGGGAGTTCCTCCCGGGGCAGCGATGGAGCAGGAGAATGGGGCGCTGGGAGGAAGTGGATGGGCCTGAAAGGCACCGCTGCAGGAAACCCCTTTCTCCAGGGCTCTGTTTAGGGAGGATGTGCATAATCCAGGTTTGTGACTCAGGGGTGAGCGAGGGCTGGGCCCCTGGAAGAAGCTGACAGGAAGGAATCAAAGGCATGGAGAACAAGAGTGAGGAGTAGGGGCTGCTGCTGGTCTTGGAGAGTGAAGGAAAGAGAAACTGCAGAGCCATCCCTTCATGGCTGTCCCAGGCCCATTTGGTGTGGTAGGGCCTAGAGAACAGATAAGCTTCTCAGAGGACAGTACTTTCATGGGCTGCCTTCTGCAAGTACTATGCTGGAATTCTGTGCCCTGGGGCCTGAGGCAGCGGAAATCCCCAAAGAGATCAAAGAGCCGTTTGCCCAGGGTGCTCTGCTGGGACAGAGTAGAGCCTCTCAGGAAGCTGCTCCCTGAGGCTGGAAGGGCTGCACTGAGCCCCTGCCAGTGTGAGCCCTGAAGAATCACAGGGACGTCATCTGGGGGCTCTGCATTGTCTTTTAGGAAGGAGCTGACTGCTGAAGCCTGAGAGCTGAAGGGGGAGCTGTACTGCCTGCCGTGCCATGACCAGACGGGTATGCCCATCTGTGGTGCCTGCCGTCGGCCCATTGAGGGTTGGGTGATCAATGCATTGGGCAAACAGTGGCATGTGGAGGTAGGCGAGTCTGGCCCAGACAGGAGGTGGGGGTGCCCTGGCTCTCGGCCACAGCGGGAATCTGGCTAGGCAGCCCCTCCACACTCCCAGCCCCAGGCTGGGTGGCTGGCTCCCAGGAGGCACCTTTCTCTTGGGTGCTTTCCCTCCTCACCCCTGACCTAGCACCAGCTCATCTGTGTGAACCAGGAGACCACCTTCCTTCTTCCCCTGCTGGCTTTCTAGGATTCCAAAGTCATGAGAAAGCCATAGGGATTGTAGGATTGTGGTTGACAGAACTGGCTGTGTCTATAGTCCCATGTACACACAGAAGCTAGGTATACCTGTTGGTGAGTTCTTCAGGTGGCCTGAGTTACATGGAGCGCTCCCGTGCACTGCGGGCTCTAATAGTATTATGGACATTACTTGGAAAGGAGGATTTCGATCCTTAATACCCTGGCTAGCTCCAGGTCCCAGATCTGCCTTGGGTAGCACCTTTGGGAAATTCTTGTTGCAGGCCTGGCTCCCAGCCCTCTGTGGGTGGCTGAATCCTTGCTGAATGGAAAGATGCTGCTCAGTGACTCTGGGGCTTGTAGGGAAATGCCCACGTGTGACTCCAGGGCTTGTAGGGGAGTGTCCCTGGAAGGCAGACACACACAGCCTTCCAAGAAGGTACCATGCAAATAACAGAACAGCCCCAACTGGGAGGGCCCAGAACACTTCACTAGCACCTGACAACTTGGGTCAAGGTTGCTAGTGATGCAACAGGCCCAGAGAGGACAGTGATGTGCAGGATCACTCACTGGGCATTGGGGTCACTGCTCTAGCCCTGACCTGCCCTGCATTGCCCCTTCTGTGCTTAGCACTTTGTTTGTGCCAAGTGTGAGAAGCCATTCCTAGGGCATCGGCACTGTGGGAAGGAGGGCCTGGCTTACTGTGAGACCCACTACAGCCAGGTGAGGCCTGGGGCAGAAGGTGGGTTGGCAGGGCCTGCAACAGGGCAGATTTGGAAAGGAGGCTGCCTGCCCTTGTTGGGGGCTGAGGGATTTTGGACAGCCTGCAGGGAGGTAGGCTGGAGAGGCTGCTGTGAGAAAAACAGGAGGTCAGAGCAGGAGATTCTGTGGGCAGCCTGCCTAGTAGTCTGCTGTGGTGCTGATGCTCCCAGTGCAGTGTCCTGGGCAGCCCTCCCTGCCTTAGTGTCCTCATTTGACAAATGTTCTCCTATGGCCCAGGTCTCTTGTGGGGACTGAACAAGTTAACTGTGTAAAGTCCTGGGTTCATGGGGCTGACATGTGCCATCAGCCTCCTTCCTCCTGCTATGTCTGGCAAGGCTACCCAGCTGTTCTGGTATAGGAGACAGGGGTTACTGCCCTGGTCCATACCCTTCAGGAACAAAGGGGCATTTTGAGGAGCAATGCCTCAACCTGTTGTCCTTCTGAGGGGTTGATTCTGATGTGCCATGGGTACCCTCACCTCAGGCCTGAGGCTGTATCCTAGAAGGACGGCCAGGTGGCCTAGATAGATACTGAGGGCTTTGGGCAGAGGGGCAAAGCAGGGGCTAAGCCATACCTTTGGTCTGGGGCTGGGACACTGCTGCCTGTATGTTTGGTATCTTCTTGGTCCACAGCTCTTTGGGAACATCTGCTACAGCTGCCACCATGTGATTGAGGGTGATTGTAAGGCACTTCTGTTCTTGTGTCCCCTCCTCCCCCTGTCCCCCTTCACTATCCCTCTGGGCTGTGGGTCCTGCAGCTGTGGACCTAGCTGGCCCTCACTTTGCACAGCTGGGCCTGTGGTAGAGGCCTGCCAAGCCAGAGTCCCATCTGCCCTCACAGTGGTTTCAGCCCTCAACAAGGCCTGGTGTGGGAACTGCTTCTCTTGCCACACCTGCGATAATAAGTTCAACCTGAAGTAACTCTTGCCAGCCTTCCAGGGGGAACTGCACACCATTTTCCTTCTCCATGGAGCATATCAAGGGGCTCCAGACCGAGTGGGCTTTTTATGGGCTCTGCCTTTCATCAGGCCTTCCTGGTCACTTTCTGTTGTCAGGCCCTGGGGGGTGCAGTGGAAGCAAGGGGCAGCTCCAGCCCCATGGAAGGAGGTCCAGAGACCCCCAGGGCATGGTGGCAGGAGGAATACCACACATTCACAAGGACATTGCGCTCTGGGGAGGGAAGGGCTTTGCAGCCCAAGGAACAGCAAAGTCAAAGGCAAAAGAATCAGACTGCTGCCTCATCCAGGAAGCCAAGAAAGGTGCTGTGAGGTGAGGTGGAGCAGGTTTCTGAGGAAAACTGGGAACATGGTGGGTTCTGAAGTGTCAGAATCTGAGAGAAACCTTTAGGAGGGAAGGGAGGCCTGGAGGCCCATCTCCCTGTCCACCGGGACCTTTGGTGAGAAGCTCACCATGGGGTCTGGCCTACTGGCTGTGGCAGGCTGGTGGGGAGGCTGTGGGCTAGGGGAAGAGGGAAAGCAGCTTCTCAGGCTTTGGCTCTGTGGGCTGAGGAAGACCTGGCTCAGAGCCGATAGGGCAATGGGGCTCTCTTGACTGCTGCACTTCCTCCCCAGGAATAAGTTTATAGAGTTTGACATGAAGCCCGTGCATAAAAGACACTACAAGAACTTCCCACTGGACAGTGGCTGAAGAAGCTGGCAGAGCTGGCTGCCCTCAAGGCCTACCCCAAGTCTGTGGGCCTCCCCTTTACCTGAGGAGCCTCCACTTGCCCTCACTTCTCCCCTTCTTGCTGGGTTTCCTGCTCCTGCTGAGCCCTTCTGTTTACCACCTCCATTGCTCATCTTATCTCCCTTCATGGATCTTCCCTTCTCTCTAGTCAACATTCCCTCCTCTTTCCTTTGCTCCCTTTTCTTGCCCTCTCCCTGGGACTCTTCTCTCCCTTGTTATGGGCTCCTCTCCCTCCTTCTTTGCAGGCACAGGATAGAGGTGGGGGCCTGGATGTGTTGAGCTTATGAAAGGCCTGTGTCTACAAGCTTTAGCCTGACATCCTCAAGGGACACAAGCAAATTGGGACCTGGAGTCACCTAGCCCTGGATGGGGGCCACTTCTCTTAGCCCAACCTAGCAGACTTGTTCCATTCCTACAGGGGGCCTGACAGCTTACACTCTTTTGTGGGCACTTGGCCAGCCTCTGCCCAGACTGGCCCCACTGTGTACCTATGTGGTCCCATACAGCAGGTAGCTGCTCTAGCCCCAGGACCAAGGCCACAGAGAAGAGGAACTCTGGTGAACCACCCTTCCATCCTTCAGCCATCCACTCAACCAAGTAGGATTCTTGTGCCTGAACTGGGCCAGCAAGCCCTGCCAACTCATCACATGAATCAACAGGATGGACAAGGACCCTACTCCTCCCTCACTCAGGAGGCTCCCTTCCTAAAATCTGGCCTTGGCTACTCCATCCCAGGTTTGGGTCACTGTGGCTTTTCCAAGCTCCTCTGTGGTCACTGCAGTTCCTTCATCCCCACAAATCAGGCACACATTAAACCTCTGGGTAAAGCTGGAGTTCAGAAGCCAGGCGGGTGGCTTATTCCTACCCTCCAGGGAGGACACTTCCGCCATGGCCAGCACAGGACTTGGTGTGACTCACACTTACACATTAAATAAAGGCTTGTGTACACAACCATTTTGTTTGCGTTGTCTGTGGTGATGGGGTCAGGAGGTGGGGCAGTGGCCCCCTTGAACTTCAACAGACACCAGACGGGGCAGGTGGGATCCAATCCCTGTTTCCAGGGCCAGGCTTCCATCAGGGCTTGAAGAAAAAGGCCAGCCAGAAACCTGCAGTCCAGGCTGGCTGGTTGAAGGATGACCAAGTAGGTGGAGTGTGCTGGGGGACAGGCTCTGACAAGGCCGTCAGCACAGGAGGTTCATCCAGTCCTTTAAGCCTGTGCATCCAGATCTGTCTCCTGCATGAAGCCAGGAGCCTCTGCCTCTCTACCTGGCTGGCAGCAATGCTGTGTCCCATTTTATTGCCATGCAGGGGAAGGAGAAAGGTGTGCAGTGAGGGTCTTTTCAACCTAGTCCAAGAAATGGGAAGAAAGGAGGGAGGAAGGGAGGAGAAAAAGGAGGGAGAAACCAACGAAGTCATTCTCTGGGAGCAAAGTTGTCATTTGTGTGTCTCTGGAGAAGTCACAGTGCTTTTCCTGGAAGAAACCGTTTGTTGGCCAGTGCCTCCCAGGCCTCCTGCTCACCTGCACCCTTATCCTTTCTTTTCACTGACACATTCCTCCTGTTCCCAGAATTTTTATTGAACATTCTTGGGTGGTTGTCTCAGCAATCTACCAACTGGACCAGTAGGCCTGCCATCTCTGCCCCATGTAGGGGAGGAGTCCTGCCTGGAGCCATGAGGGTTATGGAGTATTCTGGAGAGGGGGCGGCATGAAAGGCTACCAGCAGAAACCAAAAGGACCCCAAATTGGGAGGGTTGATTGCATGGGCAAGTGTACCACCACTGCTAAGGGTCAGCCAGGGCTGGGTCCTGGGTAGCTCGCTGCTTGTTCACAGTGCTCAGGAGCTGTTGCACATACGAGGTCAGCAGGTCATCCATCTTGTAGCCCTGGACAAGGGAAGGGTGAGGTTTGGGGCTGTTGGGTACAGCTGGGGCTGGTCCTTACCAGAGCCTGGCAGTACTCAACTTTTGCCTCAGGGAGGCACACTGGGCAGGGAGGTGATAATGGAAATAGGTCTTCTGCTACAAGAAGAGCAGTCCAGAACCACAGGGCCCTCTTGCCAGGTCTTGCCACGATGCCCCTGGGTGACACCTATCCTTCACCTCCTTTCAGGCCTCCCAACCTGGCATCATCCACAGGTGACCTTGACTCCATAGTTAGTAACTGGCCTGGTGGAAGCAGGGCATGAGGGTGGAGGAAGTCTGTCCCCAGTGCCTCAGTGCCCCAGTCCCCAGTGTGTGTTTGAGCTGGGATAGGGGACTCACCAGAGAGGTCTCACACAGCAGGCGGCTGCCCCGGCCCAGGCTTCCCAGCACCATGTGGAAGTAGGTGCTGCCGCTGCTCCAGCTGGAGATCTTGGTGAATGGGTGGGTGGTGAGCAGCTCCTGAGGGCACAGTGGCTCAGGGTCTGAGTCTGAGCTGCTGCCCTGGGGCCTACCTGGGCCCCTGGGGCCACGAGGAAGGGGCAGAAGGGCAGGTGACCACAGCCCCGCCTCTGTGGGGGGTCTTGAGACCCTGGCAGCCTCCCCAGTCCTGTGGAGCCCTGCTGTTACCTTGGTCTTGGGGTGGATGAGCAGAACTCCATGCCGGTTGATGGCAATGAGGATGATGTCTGGGTAGGAGGGCTCCGAGGTTTGCTGGGAAGGATTGTGGTGCTCACAGCCCATCCCGGCAGGCTAGGTTGCCTTCCCTGAGGCACATGCACATACACATGTGCCCACATACCCCTCTCAAACCCAGTGACCAGATTTGCTCCAAGATGTATGTTTGGGGGAGCTCAGGCTATTGGGGCCAGAGCTGGGGTAGAACCTTCTTAGGCAAGCACAGGTGTGCATGGGGTGAGACCTACCTTCACCTCGAAGAAGGCCGACCCAAAGGTGGGCCACCGGCATATCCGCTTTAAGAAGGCCACTTTGGCCTCTTCCACTGCCTTGTCCCTATGCTTGTCATAGGCCAGAAGGATGCTCTGTGGGAGATTAGGGTTAATGAAGGCCTGGTGGGGGTCACTGCCTCTCCAGGCCCTTTACACGGAGCCTAGAGGCCTTAGCCCAGAGCCTGTGTACCTGAGACTAGCTCAGGGGTGGGCGGGAGGTGCACTGAGAGCCAGGTGTGTCCTCCGCCCAGAATGTGTCTGTGAAGTACTATGGTCAATGTGGGGAAGATGTGATATACTTAGGCCCAGACCATCCTCCATACCCAGAAATATGCTCATCCTGCCAAGGCAGGGTCCCTGGGAGGGGCAGTAACCTGAAGGTCCCTCCCCAGCTCCCATGAGGGACCTTTTTCCATTCCTCCAAGGACATCAGGCGTATAAGATTCTCCGGCACAAGTTCCCTCAGGATCTTGGGGATGTTAGCTAGCTGGGACTTGTCGTTGTCAAACTGGGCCTTGTAGATGAGGCCTGCCAGCTGGATGGCATCCTCCTGGGAACACTTGTGGAACCCACGCAGGTACTTGGGCAGCTCCTGGGTGATGGATACACTGGGTGTTAGGCTGCTGGCCCCCAACTCATGTGGCAGGTAGCAGGGGTGTTAGTCCACTCTGACCTAGGAGACAGAGCCAGCAAGAAGCTAAGGCCCTTAGGACAGGGTCTCCTGTAATGGCAATGACCCCCATGAGTTGGGACAGAGACCCTTAACATCTTGCTGTGAACACAGTGGCCCACTCGACCCCTGTGTAGTTGACCCTTCAGGACAAAGGCTAGTGCTCCTCTGACTGTGGGGTGGGGGGAGGTCCCCTTTCCCCACCCCTCCCTGGTGGTCAGGCTGCAGGTGCTGGCACAGTCACTGTTGCCAAATGTTACTTTCCCTCTGCTCCTGGCTCCAGAAACTTCAGGGGGTAGGTCTGGTAACTATGTGGGGTGAGCTTTCTGGATGTTCCTGGACCTTCCCCCACAACCCAGTAGACTTCAGGGCCCCTGGGGCAATGAAGCCCTCATAGGCCTTCTGCCTCCACATCTCAGAGTAGGTATGGGATGGAGTGAGGGTGGACCCAAACCCTGACTGGAGAAAACCTTTCTAGGTACCTGGTGGTAATGGAGTATGGTGTCAGCACGCATGTCCTTCCCTGGGGCCACATTGAGCCACAATTTTCGCATGAAGTACACCTGGTAGGGGAGCGTCACAGGGGCCCCTGGGCAGGGACATCAGTAAGCACCAGCCTGCCCTGGGGCCCAGCTTTCACCAGGACCACCTCCAGCCTGCCAGGCTCAGTGGCCACACCCCACCTCCCCTGGCCCAGGGCCCTGCTGCACCCTGCCTACAGCACGTCCTCCTGACACATTCACAATGCTGCTATGTTTGCGCCTGCTGCCTCCCCTGCCCACATTTCTTCCTCACTGGCCCCAATTCCTCCTCATCCTTCAAGACTAGTATGGAAGCCACCTTCTCCAGGGACGTTCCTGGACCTCCCTGTCAGGCCCCTGTCCATCCCCACGGCCCTGTGCATCCTTTATCTGCTCTACATCTTTCCTGATATCTTGTCCCTGTCTGAGCTGGGAGAGCTCCAGGACAGGGCCCCCACAGCTGGTCCCAGGCCTGGCCATACCCATGACACGGTGGGGGGAGGGGTGGTATAAAGTGGA
Organism: Artibeus jamaicensis; assembly: GCF_021234435.1. Taxonomy (NCBI): domain Eukaryota; kingdom Metazoa; phylum Chordata; class Mammalia; order Chiroptera; family Phyllostomidae; genus Artibeus; species Artibeus jamaicensis. Next base: position 3,028,908 of record NW_026521847.1, read on the forward strand.
ATGACTGAATGGGCAAGGGCCATGCAGGAAAGGCTAGGGGAGTCTTGTGCTCTGACCCAAGGAGTCAGACAGTCCCCACCCCTGCCCCTCCATCGCAGGTGAATCCTGACCCTGTCCCATAGACACTCCCCACCTTCTTTCTGAGGCTTGCTCTTCTTCACCCAGTCAGACAGTTGCCACAAGGAGTCAAAGAAGAAGTCTCCCTCCTTTTGGCTGATGACCTGGGTTGGATAGGGAAAGAAGCAAAGCAGGGTGGACAGGCGGAAGGGCTTCCTGGGAGTGCATTCCTGGGGATGCCAGGGCCTGGCAAGCTAGGTGCCACACTGGGCCTTGCTCACTCAGGGACCTGTGGACTTCATGAGCCCACTCACCTTTGTCCTTTCAGCCCCTCAGCCCAGTGGGGACTTCCACACACCCTGCCCACTTGCTTCTCTGGCATCTGACCCGCCTGCCAGCTGTACCTTGTCTGCAATCTTGATAAAGAGGCTACAGCCTTCCCAGGAGGCCAGCTGCAGTCTGGTGGAGATGCTTTCACACATGTCCCGCACCCGGGTCTGGGCATCCACTTCCAGCATCTGGCAGAGGGGTGGCATAGGACCATTTCAGAACAAGTTCAGCTCAGACTAGCCCTCAAGCCCTGACACTGCTGCACCTTCCTGTTTGGCTGGACACACCTGGCCTGAGAAGGGCAAGACTTCCTTCTGGAAAACTGGCCATATGTTATGTTGTTTAGTTATAAAGTTTACTATCTTGGGGGTCTGAGATGCTGAGCATTTGAATTTGCTTTGAGAGCCCTGCAGCCAGACTGTGGTAACTTTTCACCTGGGTACTTCAGCAGTATTTAGACTGTAAAGGCGCATTGTTTCTCGGCCTCCTCTCCTCCTCACTTTGCTGCTGTCACTTGGCTAAGGGCCTCTTTATCACAGCTGGGACTGGATGGTTTTCCGTCTCCCATCTGCCCCATCTATGGTTCCCAGCTCCCAACCTGAGCTCTTTCCTCAAGCACACCCAATAGCAGCACCTGCTCCCTGTGTTCTGGTCAGAAGTCTGAACGGTCCCATGCCCTGGGACTTAGACTTGTTGCTCACCCTTCTGGCCTTCTCTGTCTTCTTCCCCAGCCTAGAATGTTCCTCTATACCTTTGGGACAGTCCTGACTTTGAACTGTATTAGTAGCCACCCTGGGGGGTGAGGGCACTGCCCCTCTCTGCACTGGCCTGAAGTACATGAAGGCGCACAGCACTCGGTTCACTATTGTAGCACACCAGTGATGGGGCATGGGAAGAGAGTTCCTCAGGGTTTCCCACGAGGGGTGGGGTGGGATTCACCTGGCTGGTGTCATTGGGGAAGTAGATCTTGTGGCAGATGCGGGAGATGTTCTGCTCTATGGCCTCCACCTCCACTTGGTGAGGGGGCTTCTTCCGGGGCCCCGCCCTAGAGTAGAACAGTGCACACTGCACATGCCACCCTGCTGGCCAGCCCCAGCCACTACTACTGAGGGGTGGTTCCAAGGGGGCTGCCCCTGCCTGGAGTGCTCAGGGTGTGGCCCAGAGTACGCGGCAGAGGCCACCCCAGACTCACTTCCCTTGTGACTCAAAGTTCTGAGGAGGCAGGAAAAGCCTGCACACACATGGGGAGGGGACCCAGCTGACCAGGACTTCCAACACACCAGGTGGGGTGTTTTCTTGTTCTCATAAAGAATGGCCATGGGGCAGGAGGGCCAGGGACTCCTGCAGGGCCTCTCTGAGGGTATCCACCTCCCCTTCTATAATCAGGGCTGCCACTCACTGCTATAGCCACCACATACATGGTCAGTCTACTCTCCCTTATAGCCCCAGAAGTCCATGCTAAGGGAACAGGCAGTGGGACTGAGATCTGAGAGCTGAGGAAAAACTTCCAGGCTCTAAGAGGGCTGGGTTGGAAGACAGCACATGGATTGGAAGGGGTGGGCCTCTGACTTAGGAGGGGAGGATGGGTGGCTTGGGGTATCCAAGTCACCTTATGACCTCCAGGCAGTTCCCTGTGGGTCCTGGTTAGGCAGCTGTGCTAGGGGGTGCGGAGGTGGGGGAAGCTTGTGGTGGCAGCCCTCGTTGTGGAGGGTGAGGTGGGTTCCCTCAGAGAGGACCCGTAGGAGTCCCTGACCCTCCTGCCCTATGTTCATTCTTCATAAGAACAAGAAAACACCCCACCTGGTGTGTTGGAAGTCCTGGCCAGCCAGGTCCCCTCCCCATGTGTGTGCAGGCTTTTCCTGCCTCCTCAGAATTTTGAGTCACAAGGTTCTGAACCTACTAGAAGCCTCCATGACCACCCAGACCCCACTGAGACCCTCTTGAGCCTCATTCTCCATCTTCCTCCCCAGTGGCTAGGGACTTGGTCCTGGCTCCCCAAACTGACACCAGCTTCTGCAGAGGATGCAGAATCTGGCTGCACTGGGCCACAAACTCCTGAAGGGCCTGGCTGGCTCTCTCAGCATGTCCAGGTGGCAGTCATGAGAGCTGCCAGGTTCACCTCAGCACCCTCTGGATACGGCGGCTGCAGTCGGGGGCCAGCAGATTCTTCCTCCTTGTGTCTATGAATTTCTGGACATGGGGCATTAGCGCCTTGCCAGGCGGGAAGAGACCAGTGCAGAGCCACAGCAGTTGCCAGCCCCGCTCTTCGCTATACCTGGAAGTGACAGAGTCTATCAGTCCAGGAAGAACCCCTCCCAGAGGCCAGGTGAGCTAGGCACTGTGGGGAGATGGACGTGAGGCATGCTCGGCCATGGGCAAGGAGGACCATGACCCAGCTGCTCAAGGCCAAGAAGGCTTTCATACCCATTAGCTGGGGAGGGGTGCTACTGTGTCCACTTTGTGGAGGATCATGCTGAAGTTTAGAGAGGCCAAGGGTGGCAGCAGGCACAGCCCAAAGCAGGTACATTGCTCTCCCTGCTCTGATCACTCCAAGAAGTCAGCAGTACATACCAGGGTTCCAGCCCATCCCTCAGCTACTGCAAGTGCCTGGGCAGACTGTGTGGCTTCCAGGAGCTGCCACCTTCCTGTCCGAACAGTGGGCACAGACTCTGGGAGCCATTTCCACCCCATCCCCAGCAGACCTCTTGGTATTGTGTGTCAGCTGCTTCAGGATCTGGCAGTAGACTTCATCCTGTAGAACTGTGTCCTGCAGGGCCCACGAGAAGATCTGGTCCGTGAGCTCCATGGAGGTCCAGGCCTGCCGAGAGGGGTAATCACCCATGTACCTGAGAATGGGTATGGCTATCAAGGAGAATAAGCTGGCATGGTTGTCTGTCAACTCTGATCCTGAGCCCCACCCCACATGACACCTCCTGAATAGTCCTGTGAGCTGCACATTGCCCCTGCCTCATGTTCTGTGAGACCTGGCCCCTCTTGGGGTGATGGTGGGGTCCATGCCCATGGAGATAGCATGGAGCTGGGGCAGGCTGGCTGGGGAAGGATATCAATGAAGATCTGACAAGTGACATCCCACAGTTCGGTGTTGGCATAGACACGCTTGAGCAGAGGCTGCCGCAGTGGCTCAGGGGAGTGAGCCCACAGGTGGCCCCGGGACCTGGTCAGCGGGTACATGGCTCTGCTGACTGTCTCCTTCTCCAGGGCTCTGTCAAAGATAGAGGCTGGTGTGAGGGTCATCTCTGGGAGGGGTTCCCTCCCCATCTGCCTCCTCTTTGGCACGGTCAGGTGGGAGACCCAGACCCCAGTGTGGGTCCTTGTGGAGGTGCCATCTGCATCCACAGTACTCAGCTGAGACACAGGTCACCCCCTCCGACCTCCAGGGTGGTTGTGGGAGGTTTATAGGGTCACCTTCTCCCCAGGTGGACACCACACCTGCCTCTGTGGCTTCCCCAAAGCTCTCAGAGAGTACAGAAGGGCTGACTGGGGCTAGGCCGGGTGGTGTGTGTTGGAGGGGGGGAGGGGCGGTGAGCACCTAAAATACTCATAGGAGAATGTCTCCAGGGTGTGCAGCTTCTCCTTGGCCTGCTCCTCAGGCAGTGGTTCTGCTGGTTGCCCCTCCTGAGCTGCCAGCTTCCGCTTCTCTGGTGACATGGCCAGCAAGCTCTGTGGGAGCACATGCCTGTGGGTGCCAGGAGCCACTGTCCACAAGGCCCTCCCCATAGGTTCCTCCTGACCTAGTTGTCTCAGTGATTTAGGAGGGGAAGGGCCACAGACCTGAACAGGCCTGAGCCTACTCCTCCTATATCATCTAATGTGACCCAGGACCAGCGACTCAACCTCCCTGAGCCAGATTCCTTTCTCTTAGGAGGGCTTCTCAGACTTCCTAGGCTCCCTTTCCCCACAGTGCCTCTCTTCAGGGACATATGCCACCTGGCCCTGCTGCCTGGCTTATACCTCCTTTAGGCTTCACACATATGTTACTACCTCAGTGCTGCCTGACAGACAGGTTGAACTTCACCCTATTATTTGCTTTCATAACAACCAGTGCTGTTTGTTGATGGCACAGTATACTTGCTATCAGTTGATCACTTGCCCCAGTGCTCCTTGAGGGCAGAGTCACTGTTGTGGTCAATTCTGTATTGCAGACATAGGATAGACAGTTGGCACTCAATATATGCATGTTGGAATGTCTACCTGTCCTGCTTCCCAGTAAGGCTGGTTTCAGGGGCTGGAGTGGACTGGTTCCAAAAGATGGGGAGACTTGATCCCCCTTGAGTTAGGGTTTTAATGAGGCTGGGGCTGGGGAGGGCATGGGTTTGTTCCTAGGACACACCCATGGTAGGAGAGATAGAATGGATGCCCTCTTACTGAGCTTCCCATGAACTGTCAAGCACTGTGCTGGACATGGCATGAACACTGCCAGCTTCCTGGTCACTCCAGAGGAACAATGGAGTTGGCAGAACTGGCCTGATGCCCAGGTGGCCCTCATGACCCTCAGTGAGGTAGTATACAGGCCCTTGAGCTAGGACCCCCAGATGGGCATCCTGGCCATTTCCCATGTGCTCATGATGCCCTGAGTGAAGATGGTTTACCAGCAGCTGTGCAGAGGGCTTGGTGACTGTAGGGATGGTATAAAGGCGGGTGGTAAGCATCAGCCCCGTCTTGCCTGTCCTGTGGTTCTGGCCCAAGATCCAGTTCTCAGAGGCCAACAATCCCTGCTTCTTGGTCAGGATCAGCAAGTCCCCCTTTTTAAAGGGCAGGAGGGTGGCGTCATCTGCAAATCCAGATTACACACACAAGGGTAGAAAAGCCACAATTTACCAATGGGTCTGCAAAGGCCGTGGTATGCTGGAAGTTTATGGGTTGTCTTTATTGAGAGATGAGGAGGCTGAAACATAGAACTGAGGGCCTGGGCCATTCTGATGGGAGTGGTGGCAGGATTCGCAGAGCTTGGGCTCTCAAGGGCTGGGACAGGCCCAGAACCCAGTGCGCAGGGGCTAGGGAGCTCTGACCATGGCCCTACCTTGGGAGACCTGCTCAGAGACCTGCTCAGAGACCCGACCAGGAGCTGTGGCCTGTGAGGCAAGAGGTGTGCCAACAGGGAAGAAATGCCCAGGCTGGCAGTCACCAAGCCAGCCTAGGTGTCATGTTACTCTCATCTGTAAAGTAAGATAACAGTCCCTTTCTCTGTGGGGCAGTGGTGGGGCTAGACTGGGTGGCAGCAATGTTTCAGAACTGATGGTTTTTACTGCTGGGAGGCCTTGAGCACAGCTCCTCCTTCCACATCCCAGTGAGCCTTCTCACTCCCTTCCCAAGCCCTCCTCAGTAAGGGGCAGTAATAGCCCCACCAATTTTCCACAAGTGCTCAGCTCCTACAGGGGTCGAGAATTAGATGTAGAGCTCAAATACATCTTCCCCTGATCTGTGTGATCCTGGACAAGCTGCTTCCCTTTTCTGACCTTCTGGTTCTGTTTGTAAAAGGATGGCTGTGGCGGTGGTGCTCAAACTACAGGCCCATGGCAGGCTGTTCTCTGAAGGCGGAGAGGCTAGTCTCTTCCCACACTTCCCTTGGTACGGTCCTCAGCTAGGGTGGCCTTGGAGGGTTGGAGATCACCTTCTTTAACCCCTCATTTTGTGGAAGGGAAGGTTTTGCCCAAAGCTGCCCCTTCAGTGTTTTATGGTCCTTTCTCCATCTCCCTGCTGAAGTCCCTGAGCCCTGCTCCTTGTCACATGGCTGCTACAACATGAAGATGAGAAGTATCCCAACCACTTTCACCAACCACATTCACACCCCACCCGGCTAGGCACCTGTGGCCTTCTGGTCCTGCAGGGCCATAGCAAACACGGATCTCTCCTTCAAGCCCTCCAGAAACATGGCTACCAGCTCGGCAATGGCGACACTGCTGGGGGACATAAACTCATACTCCTCTTCATGTAGTGTGGACAGCAACAGCCTCTGCCCACCCTGGGCCTCCCTGAAGGGACAAAAAGCACCACATGACCAAAGGCCTCCTCTGCCCTTCCCATTTCCACCACTCAACAGCCTCACTGAGGGCAACCCTCCTGAGTTACAGATGAGGAGACACAATGACTTGTGCAGGGCCACCAGCAGGGCTAGAGTTGGCTCAGACCCCAGGCAGCACTGTGTGCGGTGGACAAAAGATAGCCAGAGCTCAGGGCCCATGGAGCCTCAGAGGCAGTCAGTGGTACAAAGCCACAGTACGTGGAGTCAGCTCTGGGTAGGTAATGAGGTGGCCAGTGTGCAGGGCTACCAGAGTGACACCACAAAGAACTGAGTTGGAACTAAGATGAGGCACCAGGTTTAGTGAGCTTGGGTGAGCTGCCGAGCCTCTGCATGCCTCAGTTTGTTCATGTGCAAGCTGGATGATGCTGTGAGGACTTCATGGCAAATGGGAATGTGCCTAGCATGGTCAGCCTCAGGAAGTGGTGGCCAGTGTGTGCCCTGCACCCAGTGGTAATGATTATAATAGTTATGCCACCCTGGGGGCTTTAAATGAAGGGACTCTTCTGGACACAGGCCAGCCTTCCCAAAGAGCTTAGAGGCATTCTCAGGAGATGAGAGCCATAGAGAACCTCGAGGGTAGGTGGCTGGGCCCAGCCTGGCCTGCAAGGCCACTCTAGCATGGCCATGTGACCTTTCACACACCCAGGCACCAAGGCTCTGTCCCTTGATTCTTCCCCTAGATGGCCTGTACCTTCTGTATGACCAGTGAGAAGGAAAAAGCTTATAAGGAATATATACCCAAAAGGCTGCAAGATCGTGTGCCTCTTCCAGGAGGATGTGGGTGTAAAGAGAGGCTGAGAGGGCAATGCAGAATTCATAGACACAGTACCTCATGGGCAGGGCAGTGTGGCCAGTGACAGAAAAGGGTAGGGCCCAATGTCCAATGGCCACCACACTGTACACATCAGTCTTTACCCCTGTACTCCAGCTGGACTCCCAGGATCTATGTGCCTCCCTCTCTCCATCTCTCCTGAAGCCCCAAGGACTGAGCTTTAGAAGGAGATTTGAACATCTTGTTTGGGGGCACCCACCTGTTGGTGATCAGACTCATGACCTCTGGGAAAGAGAGTTCTAGGAGTATCTTCTCCTTCTGGTCCAGGAAATACAGCCCCTTCCAGTTAACAGCCAAGATCAACTGAGTTTTGGGCAGTTGGGGTCCTGGCCAAAGGAGACAGAGTGTGAAGCACAAGCTGGCCCTGGGTAGGGGTCCTCACCTGTGCCCCTCACCCCATCATTTGCCATTACCAGAGAAGGTGGTAACTTCGAAGAGTCTGGAGAAGAGTAGTGGCCACTGCAGGCGGGCAGCATCCACCACTTGCTCCTGCACATCCCGTGGCGTAGCCTGCTTCTGGGTGTATGGGGCCTGCTCAGGGACACAGTGTATCACTACCATCACTCCTCTTGCATCTCTCAACAGGGGTGTAACTCCATCCCCTCCCCTCTCCAGCTAATAATCACTTGGTGCCTAGGAACTTGTTTGCAGGATCATTCTTTGAAGCCCCTCCCTACAGTGGAGCCATTGTCTAGTGAGGACTGGATGGGAAGGCTAGGGGGCTGATGAAGCCCTATTTTACCTGCCCTGGGGGAGGTCCCTTCATGGATGATTCTGAGAAGGGAGGGAGCTTTTCTTCTTTAGTGTTGGGATGCCCATGAGCTGCAGGGCCTGGTTGCTGCTGGCTACTGCTGCATGGAAGGCTGTGCCACACATTTGGGTGTGTCTGCAGGCTCGTGTCTATGTGCTCTGAAGGGCTTTTGCCAACACAGCCGCATGGGTCCGTATCTTGTTCTGAACATGTGGCCTGTCTTGGTGTGTATCTCTGTGTCCTTGTTTCTTTCTACTTCCACATATTTGGGAAGCATTTTTCAGAGGCCTCCATCTCAACTTCTTCTCTCCAGTCCCCATCTCCACTTTCTTTCCTCCCTCTTTCTTCCTATTTCCCCTCCTTCACCCTTTCCTCTCCCCATCTCCACTGTTCTGTATGTTTGACTGAACTTTCTTTTTACTGTTTGTTTAATAAAAGATTTCTTTTGTTTCTATTTTAAAAAGTGGTTGAGTAATAGTCACATACTGACTTGGGAAATATAAACTGATGTATCATATCTGAAGAGTGATTTGGCAATATGCCACATACATCAAATATTTTAGAATGTTCATATACTCTGAAATCCATTTCAAAGAAATTTATACTGATGAATAAATCAAGTGTATAAAAGTTACTTCTACAAAGTGGTTCACCTTGTTCTTTAAATAGTCAAAAATGGTAAATGACCTTAACATTCATAAATAGAAATAAAAAATGTGAATTATAATTCATTAATATATACTATGCACTCATCCAAATTAACATAAAAATCAGTATGTAGGGACATGGAAACATGGCCCCATACTATGGGGCCAAGGAAGAAACAATTTGAAAATTGTCATAGAATATGATCTTTTTATTTTTAAAAAGATGTCTTTCTGCCATATTCATATCTCATCTGTGTACATGTGAATAAAGAAGTCTAGAAGGGTATATATCACAATATTAAACATGATATATGATGATTTTACTTTTTGTGTTTGTCTATATTTTCTGATTTATTTGGTGATGTATGTGCTTAAAGTGTTTAATGAAAATAAATCATTAAAACTACATCCACTTTGGAAAAAAGTGGTGAGGGAAGATCTATTTCTTTACCCTTAGCCCAACTTCCCCTTCTGAAAGGAAGGCCACTTCTTACTCATGATCATTTAGGTTCGTGTATGCCTCTGGTTCCCCTCCTTCTTGTATGCGCCCCCAAAGTCCACATCTCTCTTGCAAACACATCTTCCCAGGCTGGGGAACACCATAAAAGCTCAAGAGGGGCTCTGCTGACCCAAATGCCTGTCACAGGAGTGTTCCCAAGGAGTACAAGTGCAAGTGAATGTCTGTGGAACAAGGCTTCTATGGCCAAATATGTTTGGGAAATGTTGGATAAAATAGTCAGATTTTCTATTGCATGAACATTTCACAGGGAATCCCTAAGAGCAGAACAGAGCAATAGCATTTCCCAAACCACAGGCACACAGGACCCTTGTCCACGGTCCACTTTAGGTTACCTTTTGAGTAGCAGAAAGGAGATGGCATCACTTGGTCCTCTGAATCTGATTGGGCCTTCCTACTGGAACCACTCAGCTGGGGCTAATCTCCCTGCCATTGGGCTATCAATCCCTGATGAGCAGACAGTGAGCTGTGTTCTTCTTTCCCACTCCCTATCCTGTCCTTTCTTGGTCCACAGCATCATAGGGAGGATGGAATTGGGGGAACCTTTAACTAAAGGGTTTCATCCTCTGTCATTCCCCATACAGCTAGCTCTCCTGCAGCAGTGGCTTCAAGCCATGTCTGGTGCCTCAGAGATGCCTGTGTTCCCTCATGCCTGCTGCAGAGCTCAGCACAAGAGGAAGGTTCTGACAGAGGGCCGGGTCTTGGAAGACCTATCTTTGTGGGTAGGGGAAGAGAGGCCAGGGGATTGTGAATTAGATGGTATGTCTTTGCTGTCCCCTCTTGGGGTAGAAGTTAGGGAGCAGCAGAAAGCTGCACTGGTGTGAGGGCCAGCGGGGTGAGTAGAGGCATGGGGAGGAGGTTGTGAGCCCCCAAGGGGAACCATATTCTCATGGTGCAGGATGATAAAGCACAGGGAAAGAGAGGCAGCCCTCCCTGCTGTTCAGGGCCTGAACAGAGCATGCAAGGCCCAGAGAGGGGCCAGGACAGGGCAGCGTGGTGCAGAGATAAGGGTGTGGTCAGGTCAGCCACCGGATGCCCTCTTATGCAAAAGGCTAGGGCCTGGGCAGATACTGCAGTAGAGACCAGTATGGAATGAGCTGCATGGACCCAAGAAGACAACTTGAAAGGAGGAGGGAGCATGGATGGGCCCATAATAGGGAGTTGAACGGAAGGAGCTTGGTTAAACCTGAAGACACAGAGCTATGCTATGTGTCAAGTTAAAGTTCCTGTTCCCAGTGGGTGGGGGGCTCATAAGGAGGGTCTCATCCTCTCTAGGCTCCCACCCCCCAGAGAAGAGCTGGGGCTCCATGGAGGCTGACCTTGGCATGGGCAGCAGTGACGAGGCTAGTCCACTGCTCCAGGGGCTTGGTCCTATACAGTTTGGAGGGGATGCAGCTGGGCAGAAGCTCCTGGATTGCCTCTCTCCCAAATGAGGCACCGAGCTGCACGTAGCAGTGCTGGGCCAGCAGCTCCACGAGCCCTTCCTCCTGCACAGCCCAGGGCAGACATACAAGTAAGGGAAGAAAAGTGAGAGCCTTCCCTCCCCTGCGAAGCCTCTGATGATGCCCCAGTGCTCACCCCAGCATATCAGAGATGACCAGCATTCGGGCAAGAACCAGGAACATGAACAGCCACCAGGCCTGAGGCCTTCTCCAGGCAGAACTTGCCATTTCCCCAACTCAGTGGGTGAACTCACCATATGCCATTGACTGGGCCCTAACAAGGGGTGTTCCCTGTGCTCCTCTCCTAGCCCTCAGGAAGCCATGAAGAGGTGGAGGAGGCCCAGGTGGAACCCTGACATCACTGGCTGTGTGGGGTGAATGTGAGCAAGGACTTCACCCTGTCTTACCCAGTCCTCACTTGTCAAAGGTGACTAGTGGCCACCCTGAAGGACTTCTGCAAGAACTCAGTTGAGTGGGATCTTGTATGAGGTACCCAGAATAGAATCCCCTCTCCAGGGATCCCACAGGTATAAAGTTGCCCTGTGCTCCTAGGAGACCAAAATCCTGTGGCTGCCTGCCCTCTGGGATCCTGTACTCTAAGCCCCTCTCTTTGCCCACTGTCCCACTCTAGGCAGGCTTCCAGTCCTGAGAACATCTTCCTCCTGATTCAGGCACAGGGAGATCTGTACCAGCTGAATAGGTGCACCACTTTCCCAGGGCTTAGGTACATGTTCTCCCCTCCCTCAATTCTTACAACCATACAAAGGGCTCTGCACTTTCTAGCTGAGGGCCTGAGGCTCAGAGGTGATATAAGAATCCAAGGTCACAATGCAAGGAAGAGGCACAGGCAGGACTTCAACTAGTGCTAGGGCTTCAAGGCCACATGCTTAATACCAGGCCCTGCTGCCCCATATACAGCTGCCATTAATGAGGCAAGGCAGGCCTGGAGCTGATGAGAGACTTTTCCTGCCCATTCCTGTACACGGGCCCTAGAAGCATGAGCAAACCTGTGGGCCAAGGGAAGAGGACATGGAGGCCCAGCAGTGGGGCCTAGGGACCTGTATTCCATGCATATATCCCCAGACCCCATACCTCTGCCTCTGCCCCTGCACATCCCTTAGCCCTGCCCTGTTCTTGTCCCCACGGCCCCTGTGGCCTGCCCTGCAATGCTGTGGTGGGTCAGTCCCAGGCCCTGACAGCTGTGGTACCTCCTCACCTTCTCAAAGCTGTACTCGCCGGACCATACTCCATGCAGAACTTGGCGGTAAATGAGCTCAGTGCTGACAGCATCCTCTCGGGAATCATGCCACGGGGTAAAGAACTCCTTCCGGAAGTAGAGGCGCCAGGGCGAATGGCGCTCACTCTCACCCCTCTCCCGGGCCAGCTGCTCACACTGGCCAATGGCATCCATCACATGGTCACGCCCACTGCCCAGGGACCAGAACTGAGGCCAGAGCGAGGCAATAAGAATTAGGGTTGCTATGTACAGGCCTCATGGGGATGTCTACTCTCAGCAATCCACTCGGGACTCCTAGGGGACAGGAGTCCCTCTGGATGCCTGAGAGTTTCTCCACATAGGGGTATGGCTAGTCTATCACTCTGACACTCCTCCTTACTGGCCCCTCCCAAGGGAGGTGGGAACTGACACCATGGCCACCATGACTAGGGTGGTACACTAGACTGTCTGGTTGGTGTGAGTGAGGCTGAGACTGTGGGCATCATGTTGGGTGAGAATGTGAGTCAGGGGGAGCTTTACCACGTGGCCCCCCTACATCTACTGCATGGGAGTGTGCAGCTCTCTGTGTAAGGGGTGGGCAGGATGTGTGAGTGTCTGGTGGATGTCTGTGTGGGAGGGGTGCTCTGATGTGGCAGGGGCCAAGCAAGGTGTGCAACATGACTTTGGGGCCAAGTGCTAGCCACTGGGCTGAGAATGTGTCTGGGCAGGAGGACAGAATATCTGGTGATGAAGCATTTTTGTGAGTCTGTGAGCATGCATGTGTGAGTATGTGTATATCTGTGGATATGTAAGTATATGAGTGAGCATGTAAGTGTGTGTGCATGTGTATGTGTGTGTATATATATGAAAGTATGTGTGTCTGATAGTGCGCGTCTGTGTATAGGTGTATCTGTGAGTGTGTGTCAGTGAGCATGTAAGTGTGTATGTCTGTGTTTGTCATCTGGAAAGGAGAACAGTGGCCAGATTGGTGTGGTTCAATGGTTGGAGCTGAGCTGGGAGTGTGGGGGAGGTGGAGGATGGATGGGACCCATGGCCAGTACCTTGTCATACACAGCAACCTGGAGGGAAAAGCCCAAGTGATCAACGAGGCCTTGCTTGCGGGCGATGTGCAGACAGACTTCCCGAGACGTCGAGGCTGAGTCCACCATGACAGTTAGGTTCTCTCCAGTCACCAAGATGACCTGGATTGGGATGCGTTTCTTGGACTTGACAGCCTGGGGACAGATGAAGATTCAGTCCCTCTGCTCCAGATATCCCTGGGCTCAGCTGCCTGCCCCAGAGGCTGGCCCACTCTCTACCTCTCTCCCTAAAGTTTTGGCCATCAGATATGGCTGCTGCACTGATGGACCTGGTGGAGTAAAAGCAAGGCTGCTGTAGTGTGTGTGCTTCTTTAGGTGGTCCTCAGCAGTCTTCAGGGTGCCACATGCAGGCAAAGACCCCCTTCCAACATGAGAACCCTGAGCTCTGGGAGGGTGAGTGACTGAAACTCACAGACGGTCAGAATAACTCTTAGACATTGCTGAGTCCTGGACTTGAGCATTTCTGACACATGGGAGCTATAGTTCCCTTTGTGCATAATAGGGAGTGAGCACACTCATACAGCTGCTACGAGTTCATGTGCGACTCCAGGGCTCATGAGCCGAGCAGGTAGAGGAAGAGGAGAGGCGCTGTGGACTTGGGTGGCAGGGTGAGAATGGGAAGAAGTATAGCAAAAGGTGACCCCAGTATGGGGCACCAAGGGACACAGGGAGTGAGGACCTTCCAGGAACCATGAGTACAGCAGGATGCAGGAGGGGCCTCCTTAATCTTTCCTGTGTCTGAATGACCCCTTCCTGAGGACACTGTGAGGTAACTGAGGATCACAGGTGATACACAGCAATGCCACCAAGGATGACAGCCTTGGAATGACCACTGCCTTCTTTATAAAATGCAAATATCCTAGGGAAAGGTAACACTTTAAGGAATTAGCAGTCATTCACACTTAAATGCTAATCAGTTTATCAGGTATGTATTTCCCCTTTAGCTAGTAGGGTCCAGAAGGAATGTGGATTTACAAGTGGGGAGAACACTTTTGAAGCCCAGGCTTCTCCTGGGGCAGCTGAGCCACAGGTGGTACTCACAGAGACCACTGGCATAGAAGGCTCTCCAAGCAAGTGGAAGAGACCTAAGGACACACTTCCTGCTGGAAACACAAAGAAGCCACCCCAGAATCTGTGCTGGAGGAGCCATGGGGGCTGGCACCACCCAACCCTGACCATCTCCCACTCCAGCTAGCCCCTACCTGCAGCTCCATCCAGGTGGGGGGCTCCATGCGAACCCCATTGGCATAGGTACGTCTCAGGCGCTCAGCACAGAAGGGTCCATAATTGGCTGGCCCTTCACCAATGAAGTTCAGCAGATACTGGTGAGAGAGGAAGGGGAAGGGAGGAGGAGGCCAGTTTCTACTTACTGCCCAGATGGGTTCTAAAAATTATAATATTCACTGTAGCTCTGTGAGGTTATAGATGTGTCAACTAACCTTACTGTGTGATCATTTTGCAATATATGCCTATATAAAATCACTACATTGTATACCTTAAACTTATGTGATACCAATTATATCTCAATAAAACTGGAAACAATTTTTTAAAATTTTAAAATGATAATAGTGTTGGCAAAACACAGTCTCACATAACACGAGGACTATAAATTGAACATTTTTTAGGATAAATTTGTCAATGTTTTAAATAGTACATGGTTTTATTAAAATGTGTCAACCCCTTGACCCAATAATTCAGACCTATCCTAAAGGCAAATACGTATGTGTGTGTGTGTATATATATATATATATATATATATATATATATACACACACACACACATGGAGGGCAGCCTCCAGCTTTCTCACCTTCAATTGCCTTTGCTGACCTTCCCTGCTGTATCCCTGGCTGATCTGGACCTTGTCACCTCCTGAAACTGTGCCACCTCCAGTGTCTGCCCAGGGCTCTATTTCCCCACTCCCATTATCTATCATTATTTAGCTCATCGAGGTATTAGCCTTTGTCCTCTTTGTCACTCATCTTTATATATATATATATATATATATATAACTATAATAAATAAATATTTTATTTATTTATTTATTCCTAGACAGGGGAAAGGAGAGGAAAACATCAATATGTGGCTGCCTCTCATGTGTCCCATTCCGGGGACCTGGCTCAAAACCCAGGCATGTGTCCTGACTGAAAATTGAACAAGTGACACTTTGGTTTGCAGGCTGGTGCTCAATCTACTGGGCCATGCTAGCCAGGGTCAAATATATACATTTTCAATCACAGTGGTGTTTATGGTGATAAGCAAATGGAAGGTGGACCAAAATATCTATTCACAAGTTAAATACTCTGTAGGATAGCTATATATACATATGAGATTAAAGATGGCATTTGAGAAAAATTTGTCACATAAAAAGACACTTGTAGAGACAAATGAAAGATACAAGAGAGTTGACATTCAAAATGTTTGATATAATGTGTTGCAAATCTGTTCAATCATGGAGAGATTTTTGTGAGAAGATGCAGCCTGGAATGATTGACTGGTGTCAAGAGTGGCCCTAGTGCCCAGTACAGATGGCTGGGGTTGACAATGCTTCCTGCTGTCCCCAAAGGCACATGAGAGAAAGTGACATCGTTTTTTTGTGTGACTACAAGTATGATACTATAGCACCACAAAAGGCCAAAAATAGTAACAGAAGTTACCTCTGGGTGTGGAGAAAACTTTTATTTTCTTTTTAGATTTTCTGCATTTCCTACATATTACTTGTATCATAACAACCAAAAGATATATTAAAGCAGTGAAGCCTGGGGCCTTTAACACTGCACCTGTCAATACTCTATCTTCATTTTTAGTTCTAGCGACCAGAGAGATGCTTCAGGCAATCCTCACTCACTGCTCAATCCTGGGACACCTTTGTGTTTTCAAGGTACATTTCCTCTACCATCTCAGAGGAGCCACCCTGGTGCCTGAGACCAAATGAACTGCAGTCCATGAATAGAGGCCAGAAAAACCAGGTCCAGTGTCCTCTTTTCCAGAAGGGAAAACTGAGATCCAAAGAGGCATAGGCACTGATGCTCATCCTGGCAAGTAGAAGCAGAAGAACTGGGCCCCAAACTGGAATTTCTGGACCTGCCCCATGGCTCAGGACAAACCCATACTCCCATGTACCCTGTTTTCCCAACCCCAGCCACTGCTCTGGGCCCTCCCCACCTTCATGAACCTCTCAGAGGGTGGGAAGCAGCCTAAACATAGGCTGAGCAGGATCCAGCCCCGGGCCACACTGGTCATTTTGAAGTTTTCCGACAGTTGCTTGCAGATCTGGCAGTAAATCTCATCCCTGAAAGACATGGACCACTAGGAGATCAGGCTGTAGGCTAGCTCTGAGAAGGGACAGGTGACTGCTTACACAGCTCCTTCTACACCCCTGGGTGGTGTCATGTCCAAGGGGCAGCCTCCAGCTTTCTCACCTTCAATTGCCTTTGCTGACCTTCCCTGCTGTATCCCTGGCTGATCTGGACCTTGTCACCTCCTGAAACTGTGCCACCTCCAGTGTCTGCCCAGGGCTCTATTTCCCCACTCCCATTATCTATCATTATTTAGCTCATCGAGGTATTAGCCTTTGTACTCTTTGTCACTCATCTTGTCCCTTCAGGATTTTGCTCCCTACCTCGCCCACTCTTCCCACAAATACCCTGGCCCTCCAGCTGTGGGGTACAGAGTCAGGGAGTGCCCACTGGTCTCCAGCCACAGTCCTGTCTTCAGTAGCATACACCTTTGTGTGACCTGATCTGCTCCTTTCTCCAACTTTACAGTTGTTTCACACCTTCTCCTTCTGCCTTGAAGTCCTTCCATTTTCTCTGAATGCAGCTACCCCACCACCACTCTATCGAGAAAAGTTGGGTCTCCTAGACTCCATTAGGAGAATCCTTCAACTCCTTGCCTTTTGACCAGCAAGAGTTAAGAGGAAGGCACAGAGAAAACATTCCCACAGGTTCACGACATTTTTATCTCTGTCTTCTCTTGTAGAGGGGACTCTTCTGGATCCTTTCTTACTTTATCAAGCCTTTATCATTTTATGAAAGTACCCCAGTTAGCCTTCCAACCTCACACATCTGGAGGCCAGCATCTTTTCCCTGGCACTCAGTGGTGAGCTGGTATTTCACAACCAACTCTTCTGGGGGGAAAAAGCCCAGAGTCATTGTATTTGCCCATTTCTATGGTGTGAATATTGCAGTCAGTGCCAATTTCAAGCTGCCAACCTGATGCTGAGTTGGAAAGAAATGTGCCTCGTGGACTCTCATGGCCTAGTAAACTCATCTACACCATACCTTTCTCAAGTCTCTACAGGGACCACCATCAACCATTCATCCAATTGGAAATCTGGGAGCAATCTTAGACTCCTTCCAGCAGCAACCACATTCTACCATCGGTCTCCTGGATGTTTTCTCTGTCCATTCCTCTTAACTCTTGCTCCCTGGGCCATCTCCCATCAGCTCTCTCTGGACCTCTGTAGCAGCCCTCTTCTGGACTCCCATCCCCAAGCTCCATCTCTTCATGTCATTGTCAGGGAGGACTTTCTGGGAGTCAAATATGGTCATGGTGTTCTCTTACTTAACACTTACCCTTACTTACCCCTATGATTAAATTAAAACTCAATTCCCAGTTGTGATAAACCACTTAGAATTCCAGACCTTTGAGCTGTTTTAAAACTTTCTGACCCTGCTCACTCTCTCTATTCTCTCTGGTGAAATACTCCTGCTTCTCATAGGTCCCTCCTGGCCCAAAAGGGCATTACAACTACTTCTTCATGGTACTCCCACTGGAATCTTATGTTAGCACAAGCAGTTATTGTATGCTCCCCAAGTAAAGGGCGACCTCCTTGAGGGAAGAGACATGTCATTTTCATCTCTGAATCCCTAGTCTAGGTACTGCCCCTGAGCAGGTAATTAATAAATATTTATTGAATGTATGGATGGATGTGGGTGGAGCATTTGCTTTGACTTGGAATTTGGCTAAGACCCCAGAACCAAAGACAAACAGATGATAATACTCAAGGATCTACTAAAAGGTGGCAGAACCAGTTCACTCCTATGCCACCTCCCACCTGCATAAGCAAAGATGAGAAATTTGAAAGGCTATTCTTGGAAAGGATTTCATAGGAGTAGAGATATTTCGGGCCTATCTCCATTTGCTCCAGATGAAGGGTATGAGGGGGCCCCCAGAAGATTGCCAATACAGATGGAGGCTATCTGTCAGAGGTGAGTCACATCTTGTTCCCCATTTGAGGTGTGCTGAGCCCCAGAAGTCCATTGTCTCACTGCAAGGTACTGAAATAAAGCAGTTTGACTGAGAGTGTTTGACTTCTGTCCCCCAAAGACATAAGTGGGGGGCCTCCACTAACAGAAAGACTGGTGTCTTCTTCCTTCTGGAGAACTGTAAGCTACCCTTGATGGCCAGGATGAAGCAAGAACAGTCAGAAGCTGGGAATGTCATTGAAGGAGCTGAGTTTCAGGTGTCTTGATGAGATCTTACACAAACAGGCAGCCCATCATTCCAGTAGGTCCCAGCAGTAAGGTTGTGATGTGTTCCATCAGCAAAGAGTTGGCAGGGAGTCTCAAGGGATCACTGAGTATCAGCCCCAACTGGAGACCAGCACTATGTGAAAGTGCCTATAGAGTTATCTGATGAATCCACAGTGTGTCTCATTTGGACACAGCTTTTATATGTCTGTCATATTGGAGGGTGTGGTGGCTACTGAGGAGTACCAATAGAACCAACTAACCAGAGTTGCCTGGTTGGTATCACTCAGGCAGCTAAAACTTGAGTGGAAACCCTGGAGTCTTACTACCTTCAAGAACCAGAGGACAGATTTTGGGGTACCTACCATAGTTGAAAAAGGGAAATCCTAAAATGAAGAGAACAATAGAAAAGGAGTCCTAAATTTTGCATATAAAACCTTCCATAGTCTCTGTTTGACTGCAAGTTTACACATGTGTGGGGCAGACTCCAGGCTGCCCAGCAAAAGCTAAAAGAACTAAACAGGGATTCCAGCTGCTACTCACCACAGGGAGACAGAGTTTAAAACCAGTCAAGTTGATTGCCTACCTGAACAAAAAGTCAACACTCTTTGAAAAAAATATAATGGAATCCAGAGTCTCTAAACATAGCATCCTCCATGGTCAGTATATAATTCAAAAGTACTAGACTTATGAGAAAATACACTCAAGTACTAGATATGTGAGGAAACAGAAGAAAAAGACCATTCTCAAGAGAAATGGCAGTCAATGGAGACTGACTCTAAAATGATCCAGATAATGATTTTAGCAGAAAAGGTTTTATTTTTTAAAATAATTTTTAAATTTTCAATTACAATTAAAGTACAATTTACAATAGACAAGTGCTAGAAGCAACCTAAGTACTCATTGGTAAATGAGTGTATCAAAAAACTGTGGTACATTTGCACAATGGAATACTAAGCAGCAGAAAGAAAGAAGGAACTCCTACCCTTCACAACAGCATGGATGGAACTGGAGAGCAGTA
The DNA here is from genome assembly GCF_021234435.1 of Artibeus jamaicensis. Taxonomy (NCBI): domain Eukaryota; kingdom Metazoa; phylum Chordata; class Mammalia; order Chiroptera; family Phyllostomidae; genus Artibeus; species Artibeus jamaicensis. Next base: position 3,048,336 of record NW_026521847.1, read on the forward strand.
TGCTAAGTGAAATAAGCCAGGCAGTGAAAGACAAATACCATATGATCTCCCTTCTAAGTGTTACCTAATCAATAAAACAAACAAGCAAGCAAAATAGAACCAGAGACATAGAAATAAAGAACAAACTGACAGTGCCCAGAGGGGCAAGAGGAGAGGGATAAAGAGGAAAGAAGGGGAGGGGTCATCAAGGAACATGTATAAAGGACCCATGGACAAAGACAACAGTGCGGGGGTGAGGATTGAATGTGGAAGGTGGGGGTGGGTAGGGCAGAGGAGAGGAATGGGGGCAAATGGGGACAACTGTAATTGAACAACAATAATAAAAATAAAATTAAAAATATGTATGATTTTAGCCAAAAAACATACAATAATATTTAGTTTCAGGTGTACAACCCTGTGATTACACATTTACATAACTTACCAAATGATCACTCTGATAAATCTACTACCCATCTGACACCATACATAGTTTACAATATTATTGACTATATTCCTATGCTGTACTTTACATTCCCATGACTATTCTGTAACTACCAATTTGTACTTTCTAATCCCTTCCTTTACCTTCTTTACACATTTCCTTAAACTCCCTTCCACTGGTTAACCATCAAAATGTTCTCTGTATCTATCACTCTATTTCTGTTCTGCTTGTTTGTTTATTTTGTTTTACAGATTCCACATACAAGTGAAATCATATGGCATTTGTTTTTATCTGCCCGACTTATTTCATTCAGCACAATACCCTATAGATCCATCCATAATGGTATGGATGGCAAGATTTCATTTTTTTTTATGGCTGAGTCATATTCCATACTATATGTATACCACCTCTTTATCCATTCATCTACTTAAGTTGCTTCCCTATTTTGGCTGCTGTAAATAGTGTTGCAATGAACACATTGATGCACTGATGACTTTATTTTTTTGAAATATTTTATTTATTTATTTTTTGAGAGAGGGGAAGGGAAGGAGAAAGAGTGGGAGAGAAACATCAATGTATGGTTGCCTCTCATGCGTCCCCTGCTGGGAACTGGCCTGCAACCCAGGCATGTGCCCTGACTGGGAATCGAACCTCGATACTCTGGTTCGCAGGCCCGTGCTCAATCCACCGAGCTATGCCAGCCAGGGCTCACTGATGACTTTTTAATGTAGTGTTTTGGGTTTCTTTGGATAAATACCTGGAAGTGGAATTGCTGGAACCCTCTTTGTCTCTTGTTATAGCCTTTGTTTTAAATTCTATTTTGCTGGGTATAAGTAGGTTACCCCAACTTTTTTTGTTTCCATTTTCATGAAATTTCTTTTTCCATCCCTTTACTTTTAATTTCTGTGTGTCTTTAGATCTGAAGTGAGCCTATTGTAGACAACATATATAAGGTCTTGTTTTCTTCTCTATTCAAGTTATCCCATGTCTTCTGATTAGAACATTTAATCCATTTACATTTAAAGTAGTTATTGATAGATATGTATTGCCACTTTGTTATTTATATTTTAATCTTTTCTTCTTCTTCTTAAAGAATAGCCTTCAACATTTTTTGTCATTCTTGTTTGATGGTGATGAACTCCTTTAGGTTTTTCTTGTTTGGGAAGCTCTTTATATGTCCTTTGATTCTAAATAATAGCTTTGCTGGGTAGGGTAACCTTGGTTGTAGGGCCTTGATTTTTCATTACTTTGAATATTTTGTGCCAAACCCTTCTGGTCTACAAAATTTCTGTTAAGAAATCAGCTCATGGTCTTATGGGAGCTCCCTTATAGGTACCTGCTTTTCTTTTTCTGCTTTTTAAGATTCTCTCTGCTTTTTACATTTGGCATTGTAATTATGATGTGTCTTGGTGTAGGCCTCTTTGGGGTCATCTTGTTTGGAATCCTCTGCATTCCCTGGACTTGTACGTCTTTTTCCCTCACCAGGTTAGGAAAGTTTTCAAATAGGCTCTCAATTTCTTGCTTTCTTTTTTCTCCCTTTATGATGCAGATATTGTCACGTCTGATGTTATATCAGAGGTCCCTTAAACTACCCTCACTACCCTCATTTTTTATTCTTTTTTTCAGCTTTGATTGGGTATTTTTCTACATTATCTTCCAAATTGCTGATTCAATTCTCTACTTCATCCAATCTGCTGTTGATTTTTCATTTCTGCTGTGTACTGTTCATTTCTGGCTGGTTCTTTTTTTTTTTTTTAACAGTTTCTATGTTATTTTTATACTATTGAAGTTCTCACTAAGTTCCTTGAGCATCCTTATAACCATCATTTTGAAGTCCATATCTGGTGGTTTGCTTGCCTCCATTTCATTTAGTTATTTTTCTGAAGATTTTCCTTGTTCTTTCATTTGGTATCTGTTTTTTGTTTCCCCATTTGGCTGCCTCTCTATGTTTCTGTGTGTTAGGTAGAATTACTATGTCTTCCAGTCTTGGAAAAGGTGGCTTACTGTACAAAGTACAGTAAATGTACTATAGGACCCAGTGGCATAGCCTCCTTGGTTACCTGAGCTGGGCCTTCCAGGTATACCTCCCATGTAGGATGAGTAATTTCTCTTGTTGTAGTTGAGCTTTAATTGCTGTTGATGCATCAGTGAGAAAGATTAATCCCAGGATCCATTGGCTATGACATTTGCTGTGACTACAGTGGAGGAGTTACTGTGCAGAGACCAATCCCATGGACCAGAACTTGCTTCAGCTCCCCTCGAGTGTGTTGCTTGTGGAGGTGATTTGGTCATGCTCTGGTGTGGTCTGAAGCTGGCCAGAGTGTGCTGGCTCTGGGTCCTCCCAAGATGTGTAAGCCAAGGTTAACAACATCCTGTGCCTTTCCCAGGACCACCTGGCATGAGCTACAAAGTAATCTGTAGATGGTTTCTACTTTTGTGGGCTTGGAGGTATCCAGGAGAGGTCAAGCTGTGGACTGAGTCCTGCTGCCACTAGTGCCAGGCCTCAGGCTACTTAGAAAGAGGCGTGTGGCACACTTAGGCCATATGCTGCTTGTTTGGGGTTTGTGAACATTTGAGAGAATGTAGTAAAGTCTAAAACATGAGCCATGGTAGGCCATTTGTGTGAAAAGCTACTGAGAGTGGCTGGGTGGGCCTGCAAGTTGGGTATGTCCTGGGCTCAGTGAATCACCAGGTCTGGGCAATGGTGTTAATTAGGTTGATGGAGACTCAGATATGGCTCCTGACTGTGCCTACAGGGACAGGGCTCAGCAAAGAAACAATGGCTTCTGCCAGCCCTTCTGTCTGAAAGAAAGTTGCCCTTCCAGCCCTTACTCCAGAGCCAGACACTCCAGTTCTTCCCCTTATGTCCCTGGTGCCTTTTGAGCTGCTGCCCGAACAGTGGAGCTCAAAGTGAGTCCAACTAAGTCTGGGCATCGGCCCTTTAAGAAGAGAGCCTGGGATTCCAGAAGTCCTCTGTATCACTCAGCCACAATCTCCACTGGTTTTTACCTTTAGGAATTATGGGAACTTCTTTTCTTGGCACTGGAACCCTGGGCTGGGGGGTCTACTATGGGGACAGAATTCCTTGTTCCTCAAGAAAAACCTCTGCAGCTGATATATTCCTCCCAGTTTTTAACTGCTGCTCATGGGTGTAGGGCCAGGTCATTCCATGGCTCCAACTCACCTATTAGTCTTGACTTTGCTTCTTTAGTATATCCTGTTATAGGACTTCTACACAGTTGATTCCAAGTGGTTCTCAATGATGGGTGTCCTGCAGTTTAGTTGTTATTTTGATGTGATCATGGAGGCAGCAAATACAATGTTTACCTACTCTGCCATCTTGACTGGAGGCCATAAAAGGTTTTAAAACTACTGTAACTATGCTCAAGAACATAAAGAAAACTATGTTCTTAGTACATGAATAAATAGGAAATATTCACTGAGAAATAGAAACTGTAGAACCAAAAAGAATAATTTCTGAAATAAAAAAATACTGGATGGGTGTAACAGCAGATGGGAAGACAAAAGAAAGACCAGTTAACTTAAAGGTGGATCAGTAGAAACTATTCAATCTAAAGAACAAAGACAAAAGTGAAAAAAAGAAAAAGAAAAAACCCCACAGGGACCCGAGGGACAATATAAAATAGTCTGACATAGGTTTAATTAGAGTTTAAAGAAAAAGAGAGAGGGTGGGGGAAGAAAAGAGCGAGAGAGAGAATAAAGTAGAAGACTTATTTGATGAAATAATGACCAACAATTTCCCAAATTTGGGTAAAAATAACCTAAAATATGTGAACCTCCAAAATACGAGTCTGTCCCTGAAAGCAGTATATTTATTAAAATTTGCTGAAAATATAATTTCTGTAAATAAAGTTGTATATAAAGCAAGATATACATTTTATAAATGAGGAGTTTGCTGCCTTGTAGGACCCTACATTATAGGTTGTTATGAGATAAATCACTTAGCCCAAGATGAATCTGTTTTCCTAAAACCCATGGGATTTACCTAAGAGCAAGTAAAGGTCCCTTAATGGTCATAATGTCTGCTGTATTGAGACCCAGTCTATAGGTCCCAGGACAGGGAGCAGGGAGAGGAGGGGGGTGTCTTGAGGATAGGGAGCAGAGAAGGAGGCTGTGGCTATGGGCTGAGATCAAGTGAGGGGGTCTGATATTCTAAATGGGAGAGATGAGAGTGGGGACTGACCTGAGGCTGGGCTTCAGGATGGCATAACTCACAATGAAGTGCACCTTCTCTAGGTTGGACATGGGTCGGTCTGAGATAGAGCCATCAGACTCGAATGCCTTTTCTCCAAAATTCAGTTGGTTGGCAACCTTGAAACCAAAAAACAGAAGTTAGGACCACTGTGATTTTCCCCATTTTCAAAGTAAACAGGGTTGAGATGGGAAGCAAAAGCCTGCAACCTTGTGGGTGGCAGAAGTGGGAGCTCCTGGCCCTGAGCTCACCTGGCCTGTGACCTGGGAGGAGCGTTTCAGTTTCATGAAGGAGATGTCTTTGGTCCCTCTGTTTCTGAGGCTGGGCCTCTGTGGACAGAGACAGTTTGTAAGTGAAGGTGAACAAGGGCAGCACCTCAACGCTGCTAACCTGACAGCCTAGAGTAGAAGAGTGCCCATCTCACCCAGCCATTTCCTATCCAATTTCTAAAACATCTCAGCTGGATTTTGCAACATGTACACATGTTCAGCATCATCCTCAATCCTGGGTGAGGACACAGAAGAAAGGGAAGGTGAGAGATGAAACAAGGCTGGTCTGCCAGTAACTGGCTCTCTGGGAGGGCTCAGGACCTTTATGACTCCAAAGTTTGAACCAGTCACCAGTAAAAACCTCTGAGCTGGGGCTGGGTCTGAGCCCAGGGGCCCTGGACAGCTCTAGGCCATAGTCATTCTCAGTGAAAACTGGGTGAATGAATTGGAATATGCTCTGCCGTGTCAAGGTGGGAGCCCTGCCAGGGTATCAAAAGAATCTAGGTTGCAAGGCTATCAGGACCCACTGATCTCATTAGACAGAGGTCACATCTTGTCTTGATGGTGCCATGAGACATGGCTGTCAACATTAGAGCTGAGCATGGGACTGGGCTTGAGCAGGGGTCAGCCCAGGTCCCAGGGCTAGGCACAAGCTTCTAGCTGGGGAAGCTGGTTTGCCAGACTCAAAAAGTGACACACATTAGCTGGCTCTATTTGCAGATGACATGAGTGTCTACATAGAAAATTCCAAGAAATCTATAAAAGTGAGTTCAGTAATGTTGCAGGATACAAGTTAACACATTAATCAATTACATTTTTCTATAGTAGCAAAGGAATACTAGTAGCAAAATTAAAATATAGTACCATTTACAATCTCAAAAAAACCCTATATGTGTAAGTCTAGTAAAACATATGTGGGGCATGTGTGCTAAAAACTACAAAACACTGATGAAAAAAAATCAAAATAGACCCAAATAAATGGAGTTCATGGATTGAAAGATTCAGCATAACAGAAATTTCAATTATCCTCAAATTGACATACAACAAAATTTCTATCAAAATACCAGCAAGATTATTTTTATAGATATGGGTAAGATTATTCTAAAACATATATGGAAAGGCAAGGAGCCTCGAATAGCTAAAACAACTTTTAAAAAAAATAATAAGGTGGGAGAAATTAGTATACACAGCTTCAAGACATTATATATGTGCAGTCAATAGGACAACATGACATTTGTAGAGGGACAGACACATAGATCCATGGGACAGAATAGAGAACACAGAAATAAACCCATTAATTTGCACAATTGATTCTTGACATAAGTACAAAATCAATTCATTGAATAATGAAAATCAGAGGTCTGACCTCAGGAAAACCAGTCCTGCTTCTCCCTGTGCTCAACCTCCAGAGGGGCACCATGGCTGGAATGCCTCTCAGGGTTCCTTGCCTGAGTGGCTGCCAGCCTCCACAGCAGTCCCCAGCTGACTTGACATTCCTGTCTCTCATGGTATGTGACTTCCAAGACTAGGCATTGCAGCTTCCTTCTGGCTTTCTCTCTTAGATTACTCACTGTAGAGGAAACCATGTTGTGACAACACAAACAGCCCTGTGGAGAGACCCATGTGGCAAGGCACTGAGGCCTTCTGCCAACAGCCACCTGAGGGGCATCTTGGAAGCAGATCTAGTCCCACTGGAGCCTTGAGATGATAACCGTCCTTGTCAACAACTTAACTGCAATCTCACGAGACCTCGAGCCAGACCTAAGCAGGTAAGCCCTCAGAAACTATGTGAGATAATAAATGTATGCTTTTCCAAGCTGCCAAGTGTGGGGGTACTATGGTGTGAAGTAATAGATCATTAATATACACCACAGAGTCCATACCTCTAGAGACCAGGGCTTGAGCCTGGGCATCTTCCATGTAATTCCAGGCTGGATGTGTCCAAGTGATCCTGGGCTGCAGAATAAGCCTGCACACAGTTTGCCCACAGGGCTTGATGTATGGGGCAGTCATAGGCTCCTGCTGCTGGAGGGCCCATGTGCAGTCACTGCTATTCCTTTGGACTACTCTTGGTTGGTTCAACTAAGATTATATCATGAACTAAATCCTTCAGAAGCACTTCTGACCAACTATGAATGTCAGTTAACCTTCCATCAGAGGTTAGGGTAGAACACTAGTTGACAGCTTGGACTTCAAATTCAGTGCAATAAATTCAAAGCCCAGTTCTGTCGCATGTATTCACTGTGATTTAGCAGTAACTCACTTCACTTCTCAGCTTCTTTAGCTATAATAAACATAAAGATCCCTACCTTATAGGGTTGGGTGACTTGAGAATTTACTGAAGAGAAGCTACTGGCTCATAGCACATTGTTAGTCAGTAATATCTGTTGTTATTATTATATGCATTTGACTCCTGATCAAGTAAACCCAATGTTCTAAGCTTGGGACCTTCTCCAATGATGACCACATAATTCAAAATGTCTTTAGTGTAATGCCTGACTCATGAGTTCCTGAGTGCAGTTCAAGAATTAAAACAAACAAGCAAGCAAAATATAACCAGAAACATTGAAATTAAGAACAAACTGACAGTAATCAGAGGGGAGGGGGGAGGGAAATAACATGGGAAAGAAGGGAAAGGGTCATCAACAAACATGTATAAAGGACCCATGGACAAAGCCAAAGGGGGGTAGGATTAAGGGTGGAAGGTGGGGGTGGGTAGGATGGGGGAAAGTGGTGGTGGGAAAATGGAGACAACTGTATTGGAACATTAATAAAAAATGATTAAGGACTTCCGCCAAGATGGAGGCATAGGTGGATGTGCCGTGCCTTCTCACACAACCAAGATTAGAGAAAACTAAATATTAGCAACAGAAAACACAGCCAGAACACGGAAAATTGAACTTTTCGGAAGTCCGTTAACAACAAATTCTTCAGCCTGACCGGTAAGGGGCGAAACCAGCGGCTGGCGGAGCAGGGTTGCACAGGAGGACTCAGCCAGACACACTCAGGCCCGCGGAATCCAGGCGCAGGGTCAGACCCAGTGAGCGACCCAGCGAGCAACCAGGCGAGCGACCGCGGGGGAGACAGCCGGGGCCGGGGCTGCGTGTTGACTGAGGTCGCGCATTTGTGCGAGGGTGGACAGGCGAGGGAGTGGGCGGTTGGACCGGGCCGGCAGGTCCCCGCGGCAAGCGGCAGTGGAGGGCGCCGCCATTTCCCTGCTCTGACCCCACCTCCACATACAGCGTCATAACCCAGCGACTCTGAGTAGCCCCGCCCAGGTGAACCACCTAAGGGAGAAGCGACAGAGGGGGTCGCCATTTCCCCGCTCTGGCCACGCCCCCACATACAGCGTCACAACCCAGCGACCTGGGAGTCCAAGGCGCCACTTCTCACACTTAAAGGGCCAGAACAGACCAAGAATGACGCAGGAGGATCTCAGAGCCCCAGAGCCAATAAATCTAAGCGATGCAGAAATAGCAAAACTCACAGACGCACAGTTTAAAACATTGGTGATCAGGATCCTCACAAAACTGGTTGATTATACCGACAAATTAGACAAATATATGAAGGCGAAACTAATTGAAATGAATGGAATTGCACAGGACACCAATAGCAATGAAAAGGAAACTGGGACTCAAATCAATGGAGTGGACCAGAAGAAAGCAAATAATGGCCAAACAGAAAAGAGTCAAGAAGCAAGAATTCAAAGAAATGAGGAGAGTCTTAGGAACCTCCAGGACATCTTTAAACGCTCCAACATCCGAATTATAGGGGTACCAGAAGGGGGACAGGCACAGCCACCAGTGGAAAACTTATTTGAACAAATAATAAAGGAGAATTTCCCCAATCTGGCAAAGGAAATAGACTTCCAGGAAATCCAGGAAGCTCAGAGAGTACCAAAGAAGTTGGACCCAAGAAGGAACACACCAAGGCACATCGTAATTACATTAGCCAAGATTAAAATGAAGGAGAGAATCCTAGAAGCAGCAAGAGCTAAGGGGACAGTCACCTACAAAGGAGTCCCCATCAGACTGTCAGCAGATTTCTCAAAAGAGACCTTACAGGCAAGAAGGGGCTGGAAAGAGGTATTCCAAGTCATGAAATCTAAAGACCTACAACCAAGATTGCTCTATCCAGCAAAACTTTCATTTAAAATGGAAGGACAGATAAGGTGCTTCTCAGATAAGATCAAATTCAAGGAGTTCATCATCACCAAGCCCTTATTATATGAAATGTTAAAGGGACTTATCTAAGAAAAAGAAGTTAAAGAAACATGAACAGTGAAAGGACAACAAACTCATAGTTATTAACAACCACACCTAAAACGAAAGCAAACTAAAAGGACAGCTAGATCAGGAGTGGAAACATAGAAATGAAGATCTCAAGGAGGGTTAGCAACAGGGGAGTGGGAGGAGGAGAAGGGGGGGAAAGGGACAGAAAATAAGTAGCATAGACAGTAGATAGAAAATAGAAGGGGGGCAAGAATAGCATGGGAAATATAGAATCTAAAGGACTTGAGACACATGGTCATAAACTAAAGGGGGGGTGATGGTGGGCATGGGGGGTAGGGTGGAGGGGAATAAAGGGGAAATAGAACAACTGTAACAGCATAATCAATTAAAAAAATAAAAAAAATGATTAAAAAGATAAAAAAGACAAACTTCTGGGATTAGAGAGTCCTGGCTTGGGCCAGGTTCAAGGTGGTACATGAGAGGGGACTCTGTGTCTTGTCCCCTTTTCCAGGCTTCCCCTGGGGCCTTGGGCCTGGCTGATGCCTAGTGAGTGTTTCCCCTTTTCTGTCACCATCTCCATCCACACACCTGTGCATATTTGTGCTGTGGAGACTGGGTGTTGCTGTCCTTGGCCATGATGTTATGGGTCTGCTGCATCACTGAGTTGTCACTCAGGTGGTTTCTGGCAAAGAGCACTGGCTCTGGAAGGTCACCCATGAATCTCAGGATGATGGGCCACACGGCCAGGGCACCCTGGGGAAATTGAAACAGAGATCCCAGCTGGAACTCAGCTTGCAGCATGGGGTCCACAGTGCAGACCAGGGGCTATGGGGGTGGCTTGAACCACTAGAAACCAGACAACTGCTAGGTACCGAGCAGTCAGCATTATCCTCATGGTAGAGCAGTGGATATTGAAGGTGCTTCCGGATATGAGTGTGGCTGGCTGATTTCTGGAAGTAGGTTGCAGCAAATTTGGGGAAGCTGTACTCAGCAAGGCTGTCCATGTCCTCCTCAGGGTCCTCCACCATGGGAACTGTGTCCAGGTCAACCTCGGGCAGTTTCTGGGTCTTTGTTTCCACATTCTGGGGACCCATGAGAAGGAGGGAGAAACATTAGCCTTCTTTTCAGATGTCATTCTTTCAAAGGTATGCATTTCTGGATGCCAGGAAGCCCCAAGAAGGGTCTGTCTGGTTATGTACCAGGTGCAAAGCCATCTGTCCACTCCCCCTTGTGTTGGAGACCTCTCCCACCCCACACTCTTGTTGGCCCCTGGTAGACTGCTGACTGAAGGATGGTCCTCGGTGTAAACTTCTCAGCCACCTGAGGACCCTTAGAGCCCCTGGCCAGCAGACATAGTCTCTCTAGGCTCCCTGCCCTCCTGCCTGCCCTCTGTCAGGTGCCCCTCTTGTGGAGGTGGCCCCTGTATCCCTACTAAACAGATGGAAGGGGAGGTGTATCATGTGTGCACGTACATGCATGAGTGAGGGAAAAGGCATGAAGCCCAGAACAGTGTGTGGTGAGAGTTAGCAAGACAGCTTTGGGAAGTTGCTTTTCTCCCACCCTGCTACCTCCCCCTCACACACTGCTTCTTCCTGCCAGTGGTCATTAGTTCTCAGCATCAGGTCCCAGGTACAGTCTGCAGAGCAGCAGCCACCAAAGTGCTCTGTGCAAGGGGTCAAATACAGGGGTAGAGGTGCCTGACTGAAAGCCCAATATTGTTTGCATATTAAAGGATCTAGAAAGTCTTGCAGGTAAGAAACCTGCTTACCTTGAAATTGTGAGACCACAAAATGCCATTCTCCCATTTTCTCTGCACACTCACCAAGGACTGAAGAACACACTTCAGCACCCATCCTGCCAACTCCCCCACTGAGTCTGCTTCTCATGAGCCTAGAGGCTGACTGAGGTCTGGACTGGGTGAGCCCATCCCCTCCCTGTCCAGATGGATCCTTGAAGGACAGGGCCTGTCTTACCTCAGAGTGAGGTGAGGCCTGGCCCTCCTGCCCCGCGATCATGGATGGGAGGAAGCCAAACACTTGCTCCACCATCTCTGTGTCTGTAACAGTGTTGTAGATTGACTTGCGCTTCCTGGTGGGTGGAGAACTCAGGCTCTTTGTCTCTTCACCTGGGATGACCAGCAGCCCCTGCACACACATCCCATGGGGAAGGTTATCCACAGACTCTGCTGGGGCAAGTACCTCACAGAAGCCAAATAAACCTGTTCCTGCCATCATCAATCCAAATCAATGTATTTTCCTCTAAAGTCCTAAATAGTAATAACTAGAGTGACTAGAGATTAATCAGCCTGGGCTTTTGATTTCCCAGTGGAGAATCAGGTCCAGAGAGAGAGGTTGCCTGCTTGTCCTTAGACCCACATGGTCCCTGAGGTACTGCCTCAAACCCAGGACCACCAGAACCTCACATCAAACCTACCTCATCCTTTATTCAAACAGCACCCAGCCTCTGCTGGGAGAGGTGCTAGGGCCTGTACTAACACACACAGGGTTAAGTCTAGATTGTGGCCTGCCTGCGGTCACATGGGTGCAGAAGCAGGCTGCTGACATATCCGAGGGTCTATTCTCTTACTTGCCCTGGCCACTATGACAGTAATGTGCTCACTACATCCAATTTTCATCAATAGAGTGGGATAAATTTCATCCTAGCCCCTCTTTTTTTCCTCACAGTTTTTAGCTGACTGAAGTTTAGTCTCAGGTGCCCTCTAGGGCAAATGGGATCATATGCTACTGCCTGCTCTCTGCCCATCAGCTTCTCCTGTCCAGATGCCCAAAGGCTTCTCTTGGTATTCCTCTGTGCCAAGCTCTCCTGCCACAGGCCAGAAACCAGAGGCCTTTGCTCTTCTCCATGGAACTGGGGCCTCTCATAGCTCATCTAGCCCTGATTTTCTGTGCCTTCCAGAAGATACACCAGTGCTCCTAAGAAATAGTACCCAAGGCTAACAAGAGGGGACCAAGGTGCTTGACTTCCAGGTTCTACCCTGCTGTCATAACCTAGGGGGTGACCTAGGTGTCCAGATGGCCTGAGGGCCTGCTGTGGTAATAACTTTGAACAGGAAGGAGATAGGACTATCTGGTGAGTGGTCAATATTGCTGCCCAGTCCTCCTGCCTGCCCTCCCCACCAGGGTCCCAACTGGGGCCTCAGGAGAGCAGTGACCACCTACATTGGCTTTCTGCCGCCAAAAATTCTGTCGGGCAGCCATGCCCCTGGCATATGCCTGGATGACCAATACTGCCCTCCTTTTGGCCTGTACTTCCAGGCGCACCAGGTAGCCCCTGCAAAGGGCCTGCAGTTGGATTGTCCTCTTCCGAAAGGCCTCGTACTGCCTCACCAGCAGGTGGCTTCGGGTGATGGCCTGCAGGCGCTCAAAACCCAAGAGGATCTGAGAAGACAAGAGAGATGTGCACTCACAAGAGTGTCTGGGCCCAGAGGGACATAGAGCACAGAGATGTCCTTTCCAAGACAGAGAGCAGGAGACAGGTAGTACTCCCAGGAGACCTTGGAAAGTAGCTTTATAGTTATCTGCTTTTTGGCAAAAAGCTGATGCTAAAATTTTGCACACCTGTGAGCACAAGCATATTAAGTAAGTTATTACTTGAAAAGCACTTAGAATAGAGACTGGCATGCAGACAAGTGCCAAATAAGTGTTTATTAAGTGGCATAAATAATAATATGATCTATGGGTGGCCAGTGGTAGAAAATTTGAGTGTCAATGGAAGATGGAATTCCAGAAACTCTGCTTTTCAGACCTACAGCAAAACCTAGCCAATTTCTCAGGAGCTAGCACACCTGTGTGGAGGCCTATGGCTGGCTCCATCAAATTAATCCCTCAAGGATCTTAAAAATAAAGAAGAAATAATAAATTGGTGAACACCCCCCTTTATGCTGCAAATATGCTCTGGGACACAAGAGTTCCTGATGCCCCTAGATGAGCCTTATTGGTTTATCAAAGACCAACTAAACAGGGCTGAGTGTCACACTCATCCTATGGGCTTGGATGTCACACAGACCTGCATGCAAACTCCAGCTCTACTGCTCACTAACTCTGTGCTTTTGGGGAAATTACTTAACCTCTCTAAGATTTATTCCCATGACATATAGAATTATATTTATTATTCATAATAAATATAATGGTGCACTTAAAGCACCAGGCCCAAGTAGCCTGTCCATCCTTGTCAGTTGGCTTTATGCCTTTGCAAGCATGAAACATGGACAGGCCTGAAATCAGTTTTGCTTATGTGACCACTGCATGTCCAAAACACAGTCACATCCATAACAAAGGCAAGCAGTCAAGTGAGGCTCAGTGAGGCATGGTCAAGGTTGTCCTGGTTCTTTGCTGAACAGGCACTCATTAGCAGTATCTATGGCCAAGAAAAAAAATATGAATTGCTTGAAACAGAGAATAATTGATCCATTAACTTATTTTGTAGCCTGGAAATTGGAAAAAGATAGCTATTATCTAATTTCAGAGAAGGAAATCTCATTTTAGCTATGGAGATGTCCAAAATGCTGCAGGAGAACACTTTGAAGCCCATGAACCACGTGACCCAGAACTATGCTAAAAAAGAAAGTGTGTGGGGTATTGAGTCTGGTAATTCAAGATCTGTTATCACTGCCTGTTAGTGATCTAATCCTTCCTGCCTGAGCTCTCATGCTCAGATAAACTGTTAACATCTGTTTTTATTGGACAGTTATCCATTTGCTCCTGCAGCCCCAGCTCCAAAGTCAGCTCTACTACCAGCTTGAAGTTCCTCTTGTTGCAGTAGCCTCTCCACCCTGCCTGAAGAGTCACAGCTGCGCGGCGCTGCCTCAGAAACTCTTTCCTAGAAAGAAATGCAAGTCAGAGTTGTGTAACAACCTAGTACATTTTAAAGTCTTTGGGGGTAAAAACTGTTTTTTAAGGAGAGAGGGATAATAAAATGTTGGGGAAAATAAATTCCTATAGCATTTCTTTTCTAGAAGCCTTTACAAGCCAAAGGAGACATGTTAGGAACTTAAAATCTACTGCCAACAGTAGATTTGTGAATGAGGGCAGTCCACTTTTTAGAGTAATCAACAACATCCTCATTCATTCCAAAAGTCTATGAGGAGGATAAAATCCATTTCCAATATTTTATTCCTTGCCAGAATGACCCTCCTCTGGTTGCTAACCCAGGTGTCCTGGTAGCAGGAACCAGAAGTTTCAAGACCAGAGCTCCTCTCTGGAGACAGATCAAGGCAGGAGGGCAGCCTCCCAAGCTCTGGCAGCCTAGCCAGCTCCATCCAATGGCTCCCTCTGCAAGGAGCTGGTGGGCTGAACACGGAGAGAGTAACCTGAAACTTGGCCTCTCTGGCGGTGGAGACAACCCCAGGTGAGTTTTATACATTTGCATTTATCTTTTGTTTCACATTTAACTTAGTTTCCTTATCACTTCTAATAATTTTTCAGGGTGTTTTCTTGGGTTTAGAACAGCAGATCTCAATCATATTAAAAATCAACTGTAGGGAGTGGGGGTGGGATGGGAGGAAAATCAGAAGAACGTATTGTACAAATTTCCAGTTCCAAGATAAGTAAGTACTAGTGACATAATGTAAGAAAGTACTAGTGATGTAATGTGCATGATGATTATAGCCAACACTGCTACATCATATATATGCAAGTTTTTAAGAATAAATCCTAAGAGTCCTTCTCACAAGGAAAAAAGTTATTTTTCTTTTTCAATTTTATATGAGATGATGAATATTTGTTAAGCTTACTGTGGTCCTCACTTCATGACATATATAAGAGCAGATCACCTTAAACTTATACAGTGTTCCATGTCAATTATATCTCAATAAAATTGGGGGAAAATCATCTGGGAAATTTCAATATTTATTGACATCTGTGCCCTGTCCAGTCTAAGTTTGAATCTGTTGATAGGAGTGGAGAATATATATCTGCATATATAGCTAATATTTTTGGTGCCTGTGCATATACAGATGATTCTAATATGAGGTAAAATTAAACAACTGAATTATCTAAAAATAAAGATAATTTTTCTTCTTTCCAATATACCAGTAGTTTTTCAACTGGGGGTGATTTTGGTCCCCAGATACATTTGGCTATGTCCAGAGACATTTTTGGTTGCCATGACTGGGATTAGAGGAGGGTGCTACTAGCATATCCTGAGTAAAGGCCAGTAACACTGTAAAACATCCTAGTAATACAATGTCCACGACAGTCCTCTACAATAAAAAGTTATACAATCCAAAATGTCAACAGTGCTTAAATTGAAAAACCCTGGTTTCTATCTTTTCTTTAATTATCTTGTCTAGTTGTATTGGTCATAACAGCAGTAACATCATTACTCATCAATGGAGATCACTTCTGAGAAAATGAAGTAGACATATTTTTCCCTATTCCTCCTGCTAACCATAACTAAAATCCCTGGACATTATATATAAAACAAACATAAGAAGGCTCTGAGCTATGGCTGGTGTGGCTCAGTGGATTGAGTGCTGGCCTGTGAACCAAAGAGTCACTCACTGGTTTGATTCTCAGTCATGGCACATGCCTGGGTTGTGGGCTAGGTCCCCAGTGTGGGGCACACAAGAGACAACCTCACATTGATGTTTCTCTCCCCTTCTCTATTCCATCCCCTCTCTGTAAAAATAAATAAATTAAAAAAACAAAGGCTCTGAAAAGTGGAGAGAAGAAAGTAGACCAGCTAGGTACCTCAGGCCCAAGGAAGGACACAGAGGTAACTTCTTTGGGTCTTCTTTCTGCCTCATATATCCTAGACTAAGAGCTGGTAAAGTCAGAAATCCAGAAATAGCAATGAACAGAGTACCAAAAAAGAAAAAAAGCCCCAGGAATAGAAGCCTTCTCTTTCTACCAAAAAGGATCCAGAAAGAAGCAGGTCAGTAAGACAAACTTTTAGATACAATGAATATACTAAAGCAAAAGATCAAATAGACAACTGTGATACCACCCCTACTTATACCAGAAAATGCCAAGTTGGGAACATAGGCATCCACCCTCACCAGAGCCATGTCAGAGAAGGCTAAGTAGGAACCATTCTTAATGGGCAGTAATGATTCCATCCCCTACAGTATCAGTAGAAACCACTGGGGGATCCTGGAATCCCACCATCAATTATCAGTTATGGGTGACCCCCCCCCCCATGTTGGAGCGGTATCAGAGGAGACCTAGTAGATAATCAGGGCTTTCATTATCCCTCAGAAGTAGCAAGGCTACTCCTTTCCCTTTGGTATCAGTGGAGAACATGTTGTGGGCAGCAGTAAGGCACTTATGGCCTTCTCAGCCAGAGTGGTGTCAGAGGAAGATAGCTAAAACTATTTATTTATTTATTTTAATTTTATTGATTATGCCATTACAGTTGTTCTATTCCCCCCCTCATTACCCTCCACCCCACCTCCCCACCCCCACCATTCCCCCCCTTTAGTTCATGACCATGTGTCTCAAGTTCTTTAAATTCTATATTTCCCATACTGTTCTTGCCCTCCCCCTATCTATTTTCTACCTACCGTCTATGCTACTTATTTTCTGTACCTTCTCCCCCCTTCTCCTTCTCCCACCCCCCTGTTGCTAACCCTCCATGAGATCTTCATTTCTATGTTTCCGCTCCTGATCTAGCTGTCCTTTTAGTTTGCTTTTGTTTTAGGTGTGGTTGTTAATAACTGTGAGTTTGCTATTCTTTCACTGTTCATCTTTTTTATCTTCTTTTTCTTAGATAAGTCCCTTTAACATTTCATATAATAAGGGCTTGGTGATGATGAACTCCTTGAACTTGACCTTATCTGAGAAATACTTTATCTGTCCTTCCATTCTAAATGAAAGTTTTGCTAGATAGAGCAATCTTGGTTGTAGGTCTTTGGATTTCATGACTTGGAATACTTCTTTCCAGCCCCTTCTTGCCTGGAAGATCTCTTTTGAGAAATCAGCTGACAGTCTGATGGGAACTCCTTTGTAGTTGACTGTCCCCTTATCTCTTGCTGCTTCTAGGATTCTCTCCTTCATTTTAATCTTGGCTAATATAATTATGATGTGCCTTGGTGTGTTCCTTCTTGGGTCCAGCTTCTTTGGGACTCTCTGAGCTTCCTGGATTTCCTGGAAGTCTATTTTCTTTGCCAGATTGGGGAAATTCTCCTTTATTATTTGTTCAAATAAGTTTTCCACTGGTGGCTGTTCCTTTCCCCCTTCTGGTACCCCTACAATTTGGATGTTGGAATGTTTAAAGATGTCCTGGAGGTTCCTAAGTCTCTCCTCATTTTTTTGAATTCTTGTTTCTTCACATTTTCCTGTTTGGCCATTTTTTTCTTCCTTCTGGTTCACTCCCTTGATTTGAGTCCCAGTTTCCTTTCCATCACTATTGGTTCCCTGTGCATTTTCCTTCATTTCAATTAGTTTAGCCTTCATATGTTCCTCTAATTTGTGACTAAAACCAACCAGTTCTGTGAGCATCCTGATCACCAGTGTTTTGAACTGTGCATCTGAAAGGTTAGCTATCTTTTGGTTGCTTAGATTTATTGGCTCTGGGGCTTTGAGCTATTCTTGAGCCATAATGTTTTGGTTTGTTTGCACCCGTTAATTATGAGGAACGGAGCCTTAAGTGTTCACCAGGGTAGGGTAGCCCAGGTCGCTGGGTTGTGATGTTGTATGTGGGGGTGGGGTCAGAGCAGGGAGATGGTGGCTCCCTCTGTTGCCTCTGGCAGCTGGGGCCTCCTCGGTCCTGTCTCACTGCCCACTCCCTCGCTGGTCTATCTGTGCACGAATGCACGACCACAGTCAACCTGCTGCCCTGCGCCCTTGCTGGGTCCACTGGTCACTCACTGGGTCACTCACTGGGTCCGCCATTGCAACCCCATGCCTGGATTCCTTGTGCCTGAGTCCATCTGACTGAGTTTTCCTGTGCAATATCGCTCCGCCTGCTGCTGGCTTCACCCCTCTTACCAGTCAGGCTGAAGAATTTGTTGTTATCAGACTTCCGAAAAGTTCAATTTTCTGTGTTCTGTCTATGTTTTCTGTTGCTAATATTTAGTTGTCTCTAAACTTGGTTGTGTGAGAAAGCACGGCGTCTCCACCTATGCCTCCATCTTGGCGGAAGTCCTCTAAAACTGTATATTTAAACAAGACACATACTTCTTATAACATAATGCCCCAAATGTCCATGTTTCAGTCTAAATTCATATCATACCAAAGACCTGGAAAATATTAACCTGAATGAAAAAAAAGACAACCAACAGATGCCAACACTAAGATGACAGATCTTACCCATTATAAAAATACTTCAATAATGCTTCTTTGAAACAAATGATAGAACAGAAAATCTGAGTAAAGAGATAGGAGAAATAAAGTAGAACCAACTAAAAATCTAAAACTAAAAATGCAATAACTGAAATAAAAGAAACTCAGCACACAATGGAGAGAACAAAGGAAAAAAATCAGTGAGATTGAAGAAATAGCAGTAGAAATTATTCAACCTGAAAAACAGAAAATCAACAGGAAGAGAAGGAACCAGGTACCTGGTTCCTCAGGTACCAGTGGAACTGTAACAAAAGATCGAGTATTTGTATCATTAGAGTCCTGGAAGTAAACAAGAGAGGCAGTGCTGAAAAAGTACCAGAAGAAATAATGGCTTAAAAGCTCATAGATTTAGCAAGAGATATTAACCTACAGATTTAAAAACCTGAGCAAACTCCAAACAGGATAAATGCAAATAAATGCACATCAAGACAGACCATACTAAAATTTATGAAAACTAAGAATAATGGGTCTACCAGGAGAGGAGAAGGAAAAGGGAACAGAGAGCCTATTTAAATAAATAATTGATGGGAACTTCCAAAACCTATAGAAAAAACTGGATCCTTTAATCCAAGAGGCTAACAAAAAATCTAATGATCTCAATCCAAAAAGTACTTCTCCAAGGCCCATTATATTAAAACTGTCAATAATTAATGAGAAAGTTGAACAGTGATAAAACAATTTTAAAAATAAAATAAAATACTGCATTATAGTAATTAAAAATTAATGAGAAAGAGAGAATTTTCAAGATAGCCAGGGAAAAGAAGATGGTATCCTAGAAGGAAACCTCAATAGATTATCATCAAATTTTTCAGCAGAAACCCTATCAGCTAAAAGAGAGTGGAAGTGAATATTCAAATTATTGAAAGAGAGAAATCACCAGCCAAAAATAATATATCCAGCAAAGTTATCCTTTAGATACGAATGAGAAAAAAGGCTTTTCCAGAGATACAGAAGCCGAAGGAATTTATCATCACAAGACTTGCATTATAAGAAATGCTGAAAGGTGCTCCTCTTTTACCTGAAACAAAAAGACAAAAAGCGGCCCTAGCTGGTGTAGCTCAGTGGATTGAGCGTGGGCCTGCAAACCAAAAGATCATGGTTCTATTCCCAGTCAGGGCACATGCCTGGGTTGCAGGCCAGTTCCTAGCAGGGGCCAGTTCCCAGCAGGGGACACATGAGAAGCAACCATACACTGATATTTCTCTTCCTGTCTCCTTCCCTTCCCTTCTAAAGATAAATAAATAAAATAAAAAATAAAAGACAAAAAGATGCAAGACTGTGAGTGAGATGACTAACAGACAGAAGCAGAAAATTTCAACTCTTGTTCAGAATAGGGTATTAAATACTTAAATATAACAATCAAAGGAGGTTAAAACATTTAAAAAATAAAAAGACAAACTTGCACAAGTAAAAGATACAACACACAATCATGTACATCCAGAAAAGAACTATTGTACATATGAAACTTTTTTCGTAAACCTAATGGTAACCACACACACACACAAATCTAGAAATGAGGCATGCAATACAAAAAAAGAGGAAATGGAGGGAAAAAAATAATAGAATATCATCTAACTAAAATAACAGGTAGACAAACAAGAAAAAAGAAACAATGGAGACAGAGTTACCTGAAAATAAAAGATTAAATTACTATAGGAAATCCTCACGTATCAATAATCACCCTTTATGTAAATGGACTGAACTTACCAATTGAAAGGCACAGACTAGAGGGATGGATCAAGAAATAAAACCCAACTACATGCTGCCTTCACAGACATATCTCAGCTGCAAAGACAAAGAAACTCAAAGTGAAGGATTAGAAAATGACACTCCAAGAAAATAACATCCAGAAAAAAAGCAGGAATAGTCATAGTTATATCAGACAGAATTGATTTCAAGATTTTAAAAAATGTAACAAGAGACAATGATAAAAATTTTATAATGATAAATGGAATAATACATGAAAAAAACATAATACATTAATATATATGCACCCAATCTGGGAGCACCAAAATATATAAAGCAACTACTAACAGAACCAAAGGGAGAAACTGACAAAAATACACTCATAGTAGGGGACCTAAATATCCCATTGACAGCAATTGTTACATCATTCAAACAAAAATCAGAGATGCTGGGAAGATAGCGACGGTAGGGCGGAGCTGATTCTAGCTCCTGTGCTTATGGGTGAAAATCCTAGCAGATCTATAGAGAAACAGCACAATAAACCATAGGTTATCCAGCATTTATGAAATTAAAAGACCAGAGATAGTGACCAACGCTGAAACACCAGACAGCGGCAGAGTCAGCTACTGGAGCTGGGACACACGCAGCTCCTGTGCTGCTGCCATAGCAACAGGCCTGGGAGCCCGGGAGTCAGGTACGGGAGCCAGACACTCCAAGCCCCTGTGACAGTCCTGGGCGCCAGAGGAGTCAGGTAGCGGAGCTGGGACATTCTCGGCCCCTGTGCCGCTGCCATAGCTATAGGCCTGGGCAATAAAAGAGTCAGTTGCAGGAGCTGGGACACTGGAGGCCCCTGTGCCGCCACCATAGAGATGTGCCTGGGTGCTGGGGAGTCAGGTATGGAAGCTAGGACACTCCAAATACTTGTGACGGTCCTGGGAGGCAGAGGAGTCAGCTACAGAGCTGGGACATTCAGCAGTGGTAGGCGACAAGCGCAGGGACCAGCACAAGGACCAGCATGAGAGTAGGTGGAGACGGAGAACATCAAGAAACTTGAAGGAGTCTGCACCACTGAAATTCACAAGGATCATACCACAGAAGTTCACACCATAAAACCAGGGTTTCAGAACAGATCAATTTTAGAAGCTGAGACTAACAAGAAGAGTCTCAAACAATGGGAAGACAAAGAAACAATCCCCAAATAAAAGAAAAAGCAGAAACTTCAGAAAGAATGTTAGATGAAATAGAGGCTATTCAACTATCAGATTGTGAATTCAAAGCACTGGTTATTACGAAGTTCAAAGAGCTCACAATGAGCTATCAGAAACTACAGGGGAACTACAATGATCTCTCTGCAAACTACAGCAACATGAAAAAGGAAATAGAAAATATCAGCAAGGGACAAGAGGAAATAAAGAATACAATTTCCAAATTGAAGAACACAGTAGAAAGTTTCAAAAGTAGGATAGATGAAGCGGAGGATAGGATTAGCGAGTTGGAGGACAAGGAAGAAAGCATCTCACAGGAAGAGCAAGAAAATGAAAATAGTCTCAGAAAGAATGAAGAAGGATTAAGAGAAAGGCAAGACAATATGAAACGTAATATATCCGAATAATAGGAATACCAGAAGGAGAATAAGAAGAACAAGGGATAGAAAACATATTTGAAAGAGTAATGAGAGAAAATTTCCCTAATTTGATAAGAGAAAAAGTCACACAAATCCAGGAATCACAGAGAGTCCCAATCAAGAGGAACCCAAGGAGGCCCACTTCAAGACACATCATCATCAAAATGGCAAAATTCCAAGACAAAGAGAGAATCTTAAAGGCAGCAAGGGAGAAAAAACAAGTAACATACAAGGGAGCCCCAATAAGGTTAGCTACTGACTTCTCAATGGAAACACTCCAAGCAAGAAGAGAATGGCAAGAAATATTCCAAGTAATGAGAAACAGAGGCCTACAACCAAGGCTACTTTACCCAGCAAGGCTCTCAATCAAGATAGAAGGCCAAATAAAGAGCTTCCAAGACAAAAGAAGTCTAAAAGAATACGCCTCCACCAAACCAGCTCTAGAAGAAATACTAAAAGGACTGCTTTAAGGAAAGGAAGGAAAAGAGACAGACAGAGAGGAACACAGGTTCAAAAATAACAATGAATAAGTACCTATCAATAATAACCTTAAATGTAAATGGATTAAATGCTCCAATCAAAAGACACAGAATAGCTGCATGGATAAGAAAGAATGACCCACACATATGCTGCCTACAAGACACCCACCTCAGGACAAAAGACCATCACAGACTAAAAGTGAAAGGTTGGAAACAAATTTTCCAAGCAAATGGACAAGAAAAAAAAGCTGGGGTAGCAATTCTCATATCAGACAAAATAGACTTCAAAAAGAGGGCCTTAAAGAGAGACCCAGAAGGTCACTTCATAAAACTCAAGGGAAGAATCCACCAAGAAGACATTAACATCATAAATATATATGCACCCAATATGGGAGCACCAAAATATATAAAGAAAATCTTAGAGGAATTCAAGAAAGATATAGACAGCAACACAATTATAGTGGGGGATTTTAACACCCCACTATCAAAAATGGACAGATCTCCCAAACAAAATATCAACAAAGACATTGTGGCATTAAACAACACCCTTGATGAAATGGACCTAACTGATATACACAGAGCTCTTCACCCCAAAGAAGCTAAATACACATGGAACATTCTCAAAGATAGACCACATGATAGGACACAAAACAAGCCTCAACAAATTCAAGAATATTGAAATCATACCAAGCATTTTCTCTGACCACAAGGGACTGAAACTGGAAACCAACCCCAAAGGAAAAAATCCAAAACACCCAAAATTGTGGAGACTGAATGGTATGCTATTAAACAATGAATGGGTCAAGAATGAAATTAGGGAAGAAATCAAAATGTTTCTGGAAACAAATGAAAATAATCTCACAACAACCCAAAACTTATGGGACACAGTGAAGGCAGTCCTGAGAGGGAAGTTTATAGCAATACAGGCCTACCTAAAGAAGATAGAAACATTTCAAACAAACAACCTTACTCTACGTCTGCAAGAACTTGAGGAACAACAACAAAAACAGTCCAAAGCAAGTAGAAGGAAGGAAATAACGCAGAACTAAATGACATAGAGACTAAAGGCACAATTCTAAGGATCAATGAATCCAGGAGTTGGTTCTTTGAGAAGATAAACAAAATAGACAAGCCTTTAAGTAGGCTCATCAAGAAGAGAGAAGACACAAATAAACACAATCAGAAATGAAACAGGAGAGATTACAACTGATACCACAGAAATAGAAAGGATTGTAAGAAATTACTATGAAGAACTGTATGCCAAGAAATTTGAGAACCTAGGGGAAATGGACACATTTCTAGAAAAATATAATCTCCCAAAACTCAATGAAAAAGAAGTAGAAAACCTGAATAGACCAATAACAGCAAAAGAAATTGAAGCAGTAATCAAAAAACTCCCATCACACAAAAGCCTCGGACCAGATGGGTTCACAGGAGAATTCTACAAAGCATTTAAGGAAGAGCTAACCCCTATTCTTCACAGAATATTCCAAAAAATCCAAAAGAATGGAAAACTCCCAAACTCCTTTTATGAAGCCAGCATCATCCTAATTCCAAAACCAGATAGAGATACAACAACAAAAAAAAGAGAAAACTTTAGGCCAATATCACTGATGAACATAGATGAAAAAATCCTCAACAAAATATTGGCAAATCGCATCCAACAATATATCCAAAAGATTATTCACCATGACCAAGTGGGATTCATCCCAGGGATGCAAGGATGGTTCAACATTCACAAATCAGTAAATTAATTCGTCACATAAACAAAAGCAAAGATGAAAACCACATGATCATATCAACAGACGCGGAAAAAGCTTTTGATAAGGTACAACACCCATTTATGATAAAAACACTCAGCAAAGTGGGAATAGAGGGAGCATTCCTCAATATAATAAAGGCCATATATGAGAGACCTACAGCCAATATCATACTCAATGAAAAAAAACTAAAAGCTTTTCCACTAAGATCAGGAACAAGACAAGGATGTCCACTTTCACCACTTCTATTCAATATAGTTTTGGAAGTTTTGGCCACAGCGATCAGGCAGGAAAAGAAAATAAAAGGCATCCAAATAGGAAAGGAGGAAACAAAACTGTCACTGTTTGCAGATGACATGATAGTGTACATGGAAAATCCTATAGACTCTACCAAAGAACTGCTCGAACTAATTAATGAATTTGGCAAAACAGCAGGATACAAAGTCAATATCCAGAAATCAAAGGCATTTTTGTATACTAACAATGAATCAGCAGAAGCAGAAATCAAGGAAAAAATCCCATTCGATATAGCAAAAACAAAAATAAAATATCTGGGAATAAACCTAACCAAGGAGGTAAAAGGCCTGTAAGCAGAAAACTACACAGCACTGAAGAAAGAAATCAGGGAAGGCACAAATAAATGGAAACATATACCTTGTTCATGGATTGGAAGAATTAACATCATCAAAATGTCCATACTACCCAAAGCAATATACAGATTCAATGCAATACCTATTAAAGTACCAATGGCATATTTCACAGACATAGAACAAACACTTCAAAAATTTATATGGAACCATAAACGACCCTGAATAGCAGCTGCAATTTTGAGAAAGAAGAACAAAGTAGGAGGGATCACAATACCTGATATCAAACTGTATTACAAGGCCACTGTAATCAAAAGAGCCTGGTACTGGCATAAAAACAGGCACATAGACCAATGGAACAAAACAGAGAGCCCAGAAATCAACCCAACTCTCTACAGTCAATTAATATTCGACAAGGGGGGCAGTAACATAAAATGGAGTAAAGATAGCCACTCCAACAAATGGTGTTAGGAGAACTGGACAGCTACATGCAAAAAAATGAAACTTGAGCACCAACTTACACCATACACCAAAATAAATTCAAGGTGGATAAAAGACTTAAATATAAGCCGTGACACCATTAAAGTCCTAGAGGAGAACATTGGCAAGAAAATGTCAGATATTCCACGCAGCAACATTTTTACCGATATGTCCCCTAGAGCAAGGAATATAAAGGAAAGAATAAACAAATGGGATCTCATCAAAATAAAAAGCTTCTGCATGGCTAAAGAAAACAGTATTAAATTAAAAAGACAACCAACTGTATGGGAAAACATATTTGCCAATGATACCTCAGACAAAGGTTTAATCTCCAAAATATACAAAGAACTTACACGACTCCACTCTAAGAAGACACCTAACCCAATTAAAAAATGGGAAAAGGACTTGAACAGACACTTTTCCAAGGAGGACATACAGAATATCCAGAGACACATGAAGAGATGCTCAATATTGTTAGCTGTCAGAGAGATGCAAATTAAAACCACAATGAGATACCACTTTACACCAGTCAGGATGGCTATCATAAACAAAGCAACAAACAACAAATGTTGGAGAGGTTGTGGGGAAAAGAGGTCCTTAGTTCACTGTTGGTGGGATTGCAGAGTGGTGCAACCATTATGGAAAACAGTATGGAATTTTCTCAGAAAAATAAAAATCGACCTACCATTTGACCCAGCAATTCCACTGCTAGGATTATATCCCAAGAATCCTAAAACATCAATTTCAAAGAACCTATGCACCACAATGTTCACAGCAGCACAATTTACAATAGCCAAGAGTTGGGAGCAACCTAGGTGCCCATCAGTAAATGAATGGATCAAAAAACTGTGTGGTACATATACACAATGGAATTCTATGCAGCAGAGAGAAAGAAGGAGCTACTACCCTTTGGAACAACCTGGATGGAACTGGGAAGCATTATGCTGAGTGAAATAGGCCAGGCATTGAAAGACAAATACCATATGATCTCACCTTTAACAGGAAGCTGAACAACAAAACAAACAAGCAAACAAAATAAACAAAGACACTGAAATAGAGAACAAGGGGACAGTGACCAGAGGGGAGAGGGAAGGGAATTTAAGTGGGAAAAAGGGGAAGGATTTTGAGGAACAAATATGAAAGACAAAGGGATGAGGACTAGGGGTGAGGAAATGGGAGGGAGGGGGGAAGACGGGGCAGGAGGGGCTGGGATGGGAGAAATAGACAAAAAACTGTACTTGAAAAATAACTAAATAAAATTTAAAAAATAATAAAAAGGAAAAACCTTTTTTCAAATAAAAAAAAAGGATAGTGAACTTAAGGGTAGAGTAGATGAACTTAATAAGAATTTCAGTAAAAAGATAGAAAACATAAAAATGAAGATATTGTAGAAAACATAAAAAATGAACCAGTCAAAAGTGAAAAATACAATAACTAAATTAAGAAATGCATTTCAGAGAATCAGTGGTAGAATAGATGAAGTAGAGAATCAAATAAGCAGTTTGGGAGATAAGGAAGTAGAGAACACCCAATCAGAACAGCAAAAAGAAAAAAAATTAAAAAGAGCATAGTATAAGGAGCCTTTAGGGCAAATTCAAGCCTACCAATATTCACATCATGGGGGTGCTGGAAGGAGAAGAGAGAGTAAGAAAGTGAAAACCTATTCTAAAAAATAATGATGGAAACTTCCCTAATCTGATGAAAGAAATAAACACACAAGTCCAGGAAGCACAGAGAGTCCCCAAAAAGATGAACCAAAAGAGACTCACACAAAAACACTTCATAATTAAAACGCCAAAAGTTAAAGACAGAAAGAATCTTAAAAGCAACAAGAGAAAAGCAGTTAGTTACCTACAAGGGAACTCCCATAAGACTGTCAGATGATTCCTCAACAGAAACTTTGTAGGCTAGAAAGGATTAGCAAGAAATATTCAACGTGATGATAAAATAGGAACTACAACCAAGATTACTCTACCTAGCAAGGCTATCATTTAAATTCAAAGGATTCTTATAAAGCTGTCCAAACCTCCAAAAGAGATTAAGGAGTTCATCAGCACCAAGTAAGTATTACATAAAATGTTAAAGGATCTTTGTTAAGAAGAAGAAAAAAAACCCATCAAAACTAGGAAAACTAAAATGGCATAAATACATATTTATCAACAACTGTTTTAAATGCAAGTGGATTAAATTGTCCATTTAACAAAACAAGTCTATTAAATATACTGTCTACAAAGGCCCACTTCAGATTGGAGAATGCACACAGAATAAAAATAAAAGGATGGAAAAAGATATTTCATGAGCATGGAAACAAGCCAACAAAAAGCTGGTGTACAATAGTCACCCCAGACAAAATAGACTTGAAATTAAATGCTATAGCAAGAGACAAACAAGGGACAAAGAAGGGCCCAGCAATTTTACTTCTGAGTATTTATCTGAAGAAACCCAAAACACTAAATCAAAAAGACATATACATTCAGATATTTGTTGCAGCATTATTTACAATAGCCAAGCAGTGGAAGCAACCTAAATGTCCATCAATAGATCAATGGATAAAGAAGAAATAGTGCATTTATACAATGGAATATGACTCAGTCATAAAAAAAGAATGAAATCCTGCCATCTGTAACAACATGGATGGACCCAGAGAATATTGTGCTGAGTAAATTAAGTCAGACAGGGGAAGACAAATGCCATGTGATTTCAATTATTTGTGAAATCTAAAAACAAAATAAATGAACAAGCAGAACATAGGCTCATAGATACAAAGAACATTTTGACAATTGCCAGATGGGAGCAGGGATAAGGGATGATAGTTACAGAAAAGTCATGGGGATGTAAAGCACAGCATAAGGAATATTGTCAATAATATTATAATAATTATGTATGGTGTCAGATGGATACTAGGTTTATTTGGATGATCACTTTGTAAGTTATAAGCAGTGAGTTGTATACATGATACTAATATAATATTGTGCATCAAGTGTAAATGAATATTTAAAAATTATTAAAGTAAAAGAATGAATCAGCAGTGAGGGTGGCTACCCCTGACTGTCTCTGACTATTCTGGGGAGGCAACCCATGCATCACGTCATTGACCCCAAGAATGAAACTACCTATTGAGAATGGCTCCTGGTGGCCAACTGGGCTCAAATTTATAAACAGAATCTAACAGTCATTGCTAAACAGGAGCCTCTCATGTAAGCCACACTTCAGGGAGAAGCCTACACTGAGCTGCCTGCCTGCACTGTATTCCTGCTGGTTAAGCCAGCCATCATAAAGTAGTTCTTGGAATTGTACTTCAACTAACATTCCTGGCCCAGTAAGAGCTGCACAGCTATTTCCTCATTAGCTTCTTCACTAACCAATTAGAGTGGCTACCTACTGACCAATCAGGACAGTGCTTTTTCAACAAATCTAGGAGGATTTGGAGTCCTCATTTGCATGTGGAGAGACCAGTCAGGAGTTACAGGGTGGGGTCTTCTCTCTATATAAGCCAGTTCTCCTCTGGTTGGGAGAATGCACTTCCTCTTTGTACCAAAACTGAAGATTGCATTTTTACTGGAACAGAGCAGAGCAAAGGTGTCTACCCAGAGAGGGGCTCACCCTAAAGCTGCCTCAGAGCCATGCTGTTCCACAGCCACGCTGTTTCATAATTGAGCTGTAACACTGTTGAACTGTGTTGTATCACAGTCAAGCTCTTTGCACTGAATACAGTTGTTTTTTTTTTAAATCACACCTCAAATTAGGAATTCCTGTTGGCATTGAATTAGCACCAGTGACCATTGGTTGGCAACTGCTGGGCCTGATGCCGGCTGCTGCTGAGATCAGTGTTACCATGGTCTGACCTTCCAAGCCACACATCCCAGCCTTATGACCTAACCCAAATGTGCCTACAGCCTCTTTTCTCATGGGTCAGCTGCTTTCTCCACCTTCTCATGTCTGAGTTTCCAGTCCTTCTTATGGTTAGTGATAAGCAGACAGAATAGTACAGGAAACAGGTCTATGGACCTGTAGAACCCTCTGGACATGGTGAGGGTAAGAAAGGTGGTAATATTGCTGATGTGCTGAACCCAAACTGAAATTCAAATGTTACCTTCTTGCTCACCAGGTAACTGAGTCAAAGACAGTTTTTTTCTTCCCTCCAAAAGTCGACTGTCTCATAAACCCAAACCCACACATTCTCTAAGACAATTAAAGGATAACATCAAAATATAGAGACCAGAGCTGACACTCCTTTTGACTCTTGCTTATGTAGTGGATTCCCACTCCCCTCCCTGCAACAAACATTCAAATAACATATTAGAAATTCTCTGACCAACAGAGGCTGCAGTGTTCCTGGTCAGGAGGTCATGAGAGATCTCGCGCCTCATTTACCCCCAGGGAGGGACCAGTGGGGACACGTGTTCCTGGTTTGGGGGCTAATACCTGTATGTGGGCACCCTCCCAGGGCACATGATGGATAGGTATGTGGGCTGAGAGGGGGTAGGAGCAGGGCTAGCACCTGTATCTGTAGCCCCGCAGGACTCTTTGGATGCTAATTGCTGCTTTTTCCAGGGCCTGGCTCCTCTGTACCTCCAGCAGAGTACTCTGGTTATCCTGAAACAGGAGAGAGCTCATCATATGGCTGCTACCCTTCACCCCACACCTCCACCTGAGGCCAGAGCGCTGTCTCTAGAAGTTAGACTTCTCAGACTTTTCCCACATGTGCTCCTGAGAGGCCAAGCAGGAAAAGGGGCCTTCAAGTTCAGTCTAATATGGCTCAGAAATGAGAGTTACAACTATAAACCTCTAGCCCCAATCCAAGAACTTCCCATTTTAGCTCTTCTCATTAATTCAATCTGGCAAATTTCATTTCTGTTCTGGAAAACCCAAGATGGGAGCAAAAATTTCTATGAAGTTGTTTTAGTTCCCCAAATTCACATGAAATGTGCATTCAAATGTATTACAGATTTATGTGTGTTTCAGTAGGAAAATGTTCCCTTCAGCCTTTGAATAGAATTCATAGTGTGAGATTCATCCCTGGGCTGTGACTTTCCCTGGCTCACTGTAGTGCTTCCCTGATTCCTGTGCCCGAGGCTTGCCATCCTTACCCCTGGAAGACAGCCCATGGACTGTCTTTGTAGAACAGAGAGCAGCACAGCCTTTGGCAACTCGTGAGGAGAGGGCAGGACTTGGAGGCCCGCCCTTCCTTCCTTCATCAGCTTTGCATTAAACAAGCATTGAACCTCTTGATGTGCCTGGGTGAGGACTGGGGACACGGAGATGAACTAGACCTTGACTGTCCTCAAGGAGTAACCAGGGAAGAAGGAGAAGGAAGAGGTAGTCACTCTCCTCTTTGACCATCCACCCACACTATATATCCCTCTATAATACTGTGTCGCACCCTCCTGAGAAGAAGGCTTCCTTCTGCCAGCTTCACCTTCTCCATGGAATAAGAAGCTACTCTGCTTCTTTCTTCATGTCTAAGTCTGAAGCTTAGACACAGGCCTTACTAGTGAATGGACTGGCTAGGGGGTGGGGTCAGAAGTTGCCTCTGGGGATGGATGAGGGAGGGCTCTATGGGTGAAAGGGAGGCAATAGGATGCAGGAAAGGGTGGTAGGGATGAGAGGGATTCTTGGATGGCTGCAGAACATCCTCCTATTCTGAGCTTCTCCTCCTCTTCACTTCCTCTCCTCCTCCTCAATTTGCCCACCCATCCAGGGATTACAAGGATAGGGGACTGAGAGGTTTTCTCCCCAGTGGCTCTTTGACCCAACTGGCAATCCTAGAGGGTTTGAAGGCTAGTAGAGCCATGAGGCTGCATCTGTGTGACCTTAGGCATCTCAGTAAGTTGAGAGGAGGTATGTGGGTGGTGGTGCTGCCTACCTATGACTGCCTAAGGACAAACTCTCATGGGGGGGGGGTGTCAACACACTGAAGAGCAGCTCTTTGGGGCTCTCTAGAGGCAGAGCTTCCCCAGGCCAGACAAAGCTCATTGATAGTGACTCATGTATGGTGAAGGCCTGTTCTGAAGGCAGTGTGAGCCTGCCCTCAGGCCTTCTTACTCTGCCCAGTAGCTTGAAGGCAGCTCTTCCTTATGCTCAGGTCTTGCCATGGATGTCCCCTCTGAGAAGCCTTCTTAATTTCTTCTGGATGACCTGGGCTCTCCCCATGTTGCTACACTCCCCCCACCCCACCTCACTTCTCTTATCCTCACCACTGCTTTCTATAGCAACAGGGTAACTCAGGGTGGGGGCCACATGCAGAGCAAGGTGAGAGAACCAGTACCTCCTGGTGGGTCCAGACCAGCCCCCACATGCTTCAGGAGGCTGAGACCTCCAAGTTCAAGGCCTCACCTTCAGGAAAATTTTGGTTTTTCCCACTTTCCAGTCTGTGTCTGCTCCCAACCACATTTCAGCAATGCACAGTGTCATCTGTCGAAACTTATCCTGAAGCTGCCAAGCAGAAACAGGATTGGTTGGGTGGAACTAGAACAGGGACCCCAAGGTACGAGGCTAAGATCCCTTCTCAAGGACTTTCTAGAGATCTTAGTCTTCCTTCTACAGGCTTCACGGTCAGGGGATGCTGGGCCAAGGGCACAGGCACAAAGTACCTTGGGATCATGGGTGGGGCCCAGGGGAGCACTCAGGCTCTGCGATCATAAGGCAACCACACATTTCAGGGCTTGGGGCCTCTATGTGGCTGCAGGACACTTGGACATCCCAAACTTGAGGATATCTGAGTGTTTGAGGAAAAGTAAGGAGGACTTCACCATACTCAGCCACATCATCTCCCAGAGGTTATGCTACATAAAAGAGTGCTTGCTTTAAACTGCAGACACTCATAGAAGGACCATATCAGCCACCAACACCTTCTAGAGCCCAGCGTGAACTAACCCTTCCTCACTTCTAGGGCACTGCGGGGTTGTGGGTGGGGGTGGGGGTGACAGATGGGGAAGGTAGGAGGTGAGGAGGGCAGGAAAAGCAGGATCATTTGAAAGCTTGGAGTGGAGGGGCCCTGGGCATCAGGAAAGCAGCTGCCGGGAC
The DNA here is from genome assembly GCF_021234435.1 of Artibeus jamaicensis. NCBI lineage: Eukaryota > Metazoa > Chordata > Mammalia > Chiroptera > Phyllostomidae > Artibeus > Artibeus jamaicensis. Next base: position 3,080,415 of record NW_026521847.1, read on the forward strand.
CTATTGGAATTGGGGACTTATGGGCGGCAAAGTCCCGAGGTGCACGGCACCTCCAGCGGACCAAAACGGTTTAGCCGCAGAGTACGCACCTGTTGGCACAAGGCACTGGGCAGCAGGACTCGGAACCTCTGGGAGAACTGCTGGAAGGTGTAGCGCAGAGGGAAGCCCGCCTGGCGGATGCGCACGGTCTCCAACATGCCAGAGTAGCGCAGCTGCCGCAGGCACAGCTCGCGGTCGAAGAGCTGCGAGCAGGGGCAGGGCTGAGCGACAGGGCTGAGCAAGCCGTCCTGCCCACCCCTGCGACCACCCCAGGAACAGGAGAATTAGACAAGGGCTCAGTTTAATTAGAATTCCCTTTTGAGAAGAAATACGTGGTCAAACTTGCTGAAAAGTCTTTAAAGTGTTTCTAAGGAGATAAAAGTTGGTAACAGAAACTGTGACATCCACAGCACCACTGAATACTTTCCTCCGCGGAATATGCAAAGTACTGCAAATATAAAAGTGATCTGCATAGACCCAATTTAAAATGCTTTTAAGTGTTTCAAAACAGTGATCCCAAAGAAACCACCACCTCCTGAAACAGGCGCTCCCAGAAATATCAGGCCTTTCACATTCGGGCAGTAGAAAGAAATACTTTTCCTACTCAGAACTAGAAAATACTCTGGTCAGCTCAGTCTCTCCCTGCCTGGGAGATAGCTGTGGTGAGGAGAGGAATGTGCACCTGATGCTTTGCACAGGGGTTTTGGTTTTCAGGAGACACCCTGAGACTTTGCGTGGCTTGGTCTACTAGAGACCCTCCTCAGCCTTCCAGCCGCCAGAAATCTCTAGGCACTAGAGGGATACCTTCAAATCTGGCAAGCCCACCAGCAGGCAAGTACCTACCTGGAAACTCTGAGGGTCCCATGAGCAGAGACAACTGCTCATGGGATCCAGGACCACACAGCAATTAGTCTGGGACAATTAGTTAGTCCCCATGTATTTCGTATTTCTCATTTAATCTTTACAACAGCTCTACATGTTGGAATACTTAGTTCCAATTTAAATGTGAGGTACCCAAGGCTCAGGGACACACTCCTAAGTGGCTGAAGTAGGTTTCAAACCCGAGTCTGCCTGGCCCCTCAGCTGGGCATCCATACAACAGCTACCATCTGTGAGGCCCTAAGCGGTAGCCTCAGGCCCTGTCCAGCAGTTCCATGGCTGAGGTAGGGAGTGAGGGTGTGGGCAGAAGGCCTCTGGGAGTACCATTCTTACCTAACAACTGAGTACTGTGCCTATCAGGAAGATACATGCTGGAATACCTGGGACAGCCTCACTTTCATATAACTTTCTTTTTTAAAAAAAGTTACTTTACTTAATATATTTTTCCCTTACAAGGTTTTTACCTTATATTGTAAAATTTCCCTTATAAGATAAGATAAGATTTCCCTTATAAGATTTAATAAGATAGTTTTTTCCTTTACAAGATCTTTTTGGATGACATCTCCCTATTTTGGGAGTCCTGTATTTGCAGCCACTGGGTGGGATTCCCAAGTCCATGGTCAAGGGCTCCTGGACAAGTGGCAGGCTCTTACCCTACACCACACAGAAGTAGATAAAGTCACTCCCCAAGGGCAACCGGAGTGGTCATCAGCCTCTAAAATCATAGTACTTGTTGTGGTCCTTACTGAGTGTGGTTTACATATGCAGATGTACCAGAAACATCAAGTACAGTCCTCACTGCCCCTTGCAGGCAGATGCTGGTCTAACTTTACAGAAGAGATAACTGGCTCTGAAAAGGGTAGCACCTGGCCAGGTGCACAAGCAGGCAAATTACAGGGCTGAAGATGACTGAGGTCTGAGTGATCTAAGCACTGCAGGTCACTGACCTGAGAATGGCCTGGAATGGTCACCTCAGTGTCCCACTTATAAAATGGGGACAGAGAACAGTCCTAATGTTTTCCAGGCCCCGGTGAAGGGAATAACAGGGCCCTAGGTGCCATCAGACTCATACGATAGCTGCCCCCTCCCTCCCTGTGTGTCCAGCCTCCCCTCATTACCAGCGGCTTCTTGTATTCATTGGGTTTGATGCAGCGGATGAAGTAGGGTTGACAGTTGGTCAGGATTTTCATCAGCTGGTCCAGGGACTGCTTAAACTGGCTTGCCAAGGTGGCAGGCTGCCTGCCAGCATCTGTAGACTGTGGGCAGAAGCAGAGTCCAAGTGAGGTTTTGGGGAGTACCACCTGGGGCACAGCTGACCTATAGCACAGTGAGGGCTTCTGCCAAGGTCCCACAGGTAGGAGTGATGGGGGAATTTAAGTTAAAAAGTTTAACTTTAGTTATAGTTAATAGGTTTAGTGATTAATTCATGTAGAAAGCTGTTCTTCTGGGATCTGTAATGTATGACTGGACCTACTTTAACTCTAGAAAGCCTGCAAGCAATTCAACCTTTGTTACCCAGGAGGACTGCCAGCAATCAAGATGGTATTTGAGCCATTGTGCTCTAGGGAAAGAACATCTGTCAACCAGGACACTATAAAAAATTATTGGTCAGCAGATGGAGGGATGCTAGGAAAATCACTGCACTGAAGCTTTTATCTGATTAAACTTTTCCCTGATTTTTAAACCCTTCACCTACTCTTTTCTTCTCCTTATAAAAAGGTCAGTTTGATGCCCTGGCTGGTGTGGCTCAGTGGATTGAGTGCTGGCCTGTGAGCCAAAGGGTCACTGGTTTGATTCCCAGTCTAGGGTAAATGCATGCATTGCGGGCCACATCCCCAGTGGGTGGCATCCCCAAGAGGCAACCACACATTGATGTTTCTCTCCCTCTCTCCTCCCTCCCTTCCCCTCTCTAAAAATAAATGAATAAAATTATAAAAATGTTTTTTTGAAAAGGTCAGCTTGAGAAAAGATGTTAAGATGGATTTTAGTGTACCTAACCCCGCTGCCTTCTCAGACATCAGAATCTGAACAAAGCACCCATAAAGATTCAATCCTTGTCTCTACTTATTGGTTCTGGTAGTGACAAGCAAAACGAACACTGACTTTTCCAGTTTCAGGAGGGCTGCATTCATTTATCCATTGCAGGTTTCCCAAATGCTTATTGTTTTCAGGACCCCAGTTGGATACTGAAGACCCAGAAGGGAGTAAGATGGGGCAAATGCCTCTTGTTTAGAGTTGGGATCAACCAAGTGAGATGCACAAGATGATGTAACAGGGTGAGAAAAGAATGTTAGAACTGGGAACACTCACTTTTTATCTCTCCCTTCTACATTTTCAGTTTTTATCTAGATTTTATATTTTTAAATGTTTTATACAATGCATTGTATACATTATAGTAAATTTATATCATTCTAAAACAAATGTGTTAACTTATGAAGGCAAGAGGAGGGAGAAAAGCTCAAGCCCCTCACCATGAGCAGTGTGTATTTTGTCTGATGCTAATCTTGAGCAATGTTCCTTGATCAAACCTTTCCATGGTCAAATGTACCTGAGCAAGGTTGTGTGCTGCCAGAATGAATCAGTTTGGAGACACAAGTCTTTACACCTTAACATCTCTGACCAGAGGATAGAATCACTGGGCTTTTTAATAACAATGGGCAGCTTTTTTTCTTGTCCTGGTATGCAAAACAATGTGTATTTTTTTCTCCACTACCATTCTGTTCCCTGAAACTTCCATGTCATGTTCTGGAGATCTGCAGGGCCAGGATGAGACTGTGCTCTGGCCTCAGCTATGGAGAGAGAGTCTAGCATGATTCGACCTGGTTCCAGACCTGGGTAATTCCTACATAGCTTCAAGGCTTCTGAGTGCCTCCCTGGGCCTGCACTACACAAGGCCATGGGCTTGGAGGCTTGAGGAGATCCTGCAGAGGTGGAGGGAGAGTGATAAAATGCCAAGGGCACTTCAGTGTGGTGAGTGCTGGATTCTTGGCATGGAGAGAAGGGGACCCTTTGTCTGCTTTTTCAATTCCTCGGCCATTCAGTTTGCTCAGCCTCCTGAGGGTGGGGGTGAGGCTCCTCATCGGAAGCTTTACATGGCTTTTCTTTTTTTTTTTTAAAGATTTTATTTATTTATCTTTTAGAGGGGAAGGGAAGGAGAGAGGGAGAGAAACATCAATGTGTGGTTGCCTTTCATGCGTCCCCTGCTGGGAACTGGCCTGCAGGGAACTGGCCTGCAACCCCAGTATGTGCCCTGACTGGGAATCGAACCGCGATTGTCTGGTTCGCAGGCCCGTGCTCAATCCACTGAGCTACACCAGCCAAGGCTTTACATGGCTTTTCTGAGACAGTCACAATTAAGGGGTTAAGGCATGAGAGGGGGTGTTGTAGGGTGGGGTCAGTGGGTAGACAGACACCACAAAACACATATTTTAATAATACACACATACCACACAAACCACAGCCATACCACAGATACCATATGCTTACAACATGCACACACACCTGCACCATACACATACACCACACATACAACCCACAAAACACACATATATCACATACATATACCACACACACCATAAAACACATTTAATATGCAGAAACATCACACACCACACATACCACATATATCACATAAAACACAACACTCACTTATCAGTCAGACACACCACAGATACCATACACATACCACATGCACACACACATAGGCCATATGATATACCACATACCACTCAAAATATACACACATACCATACACATGCCCATATTCCACAAACACACACATACCACACACATACATCATTACCCACAGTCACACCACATACACCAGGCACCACACATACCACAAACACACACACATACATATACCACAGACACCACACAAAACCATGCACACATAGAGCAGTCAGAATACACACACACAGAGAAACCAATCTAGACACAAAACACTATTAACAAAAGCAGATGTACTCTGGCACGATTGCCACACACTCAGAAGCAGGCACATTTGTATGTACCTGTCCCCTCACCCATACCCAAGTTTTCACTCACTTCTGCATCTAGACTGAGAAACCTAGACCCCAGGCAATAGGTTCTCTCTACACAGACACGTGTAACCTTAGAGGTCCTAAGGATAGAGTAGCACTGAAAGAGACAAGCATAGGACCCACCTTGAAGAACTGGCTCCTTGTCTTCCCCCGGATGGTTCCGTGGCCCAGCTTGATTGCTGCTGATTCCAGCTTGAAGATTTCCCTCAGGAACTTGTTTTGGGAGGAGTGGACCAGGGTGAGGATATCTGCGCTCAGCACATCTCGATTCTTCTCCAAGAAGCCTGTTAAGAGAGAAGAGACCCCCTGCCAGGCAAACTCAGTTTTTACTGTGACCTATGGGGAAAGGAGAGGCTCTGGGTGGAGACACTGGTCATATCAGGAGGCTCTAGGAGCCCCCTTTGAACACACCCTCTCCATCTCTCCCTCCACCTATAGCCAATAGAGACATGGCATGGCACCTCTGTAGGCATGGCACCCACTGTGTGCACCCAGCACAAAGTCAGATCAAACAAACCAATAAACTCATCAATCCCCAAACTCACCATCCCCACCATAGCCCCTTAGCTAATGCTACCATTCCTTCTGTCTGAACTCATCTGATGGCCTCCTATCCCTTCCCTGCTTACTCAGTTTCTCTATGTCCCATACATTCTCCAGTATACCTAAAACCACACGTTGCCATGTCATCTCAACTTGACCCTTTTCTCTGCTCCTCTGCCACCATTGTACATCTTCCTCATGCCTTCCTTTCTCATCTTCTGTGGGTGCCAGGGCCCTGTACTCCCCTGGAGCCCAGTCACCCCCAGAAGTTCTCCATTCTCCTGTGCCTCTGGCCTCCACAAGCTGTTCTGGGAATGCTATTTCCTCTCAAACCACTCAGGCCTATGCCTAGTCATTTTCAAGACCAGATCAAGCATCATTTGTTCCAGGTGGCTCTCCTGGCCCACAGGTGAAGTGAGGCCCTCCTCTTGCTTCCCCCTGGACATACTTTCTCTTGGCCCTTCGCTCAGTTCAGGACTGGTCCAAGGACTTGACACCTCTTCCACCAGCAACAGCACTCCCTGGGCATAGGCCTGTGGGTACCACAGACAGCAGAGAGTCCAATTCCTTTTACCTCTCCCCAGTCACAGCCATCACCTAAATGCCAATACTCCAGGTACCGACCACTGGCCACAGTGAGGTCCACACACCCTGTAGTTTAGATTTACCATAGTGAGAGGCCTCAGGGCTTGTATCAGGGCTCTGACCCACAAAATTTCTGGGTGACCTTGGGCAAGTGTGACTCAGATCACCGCTTATTTACATAAAGGAGCTAAAAAAAGAAAAGGAAAAGAAAGAAGTGAAGAAAACCTCCCTCCTCCCATAACTGCCTCCACCAATTCTTGAAAATCTGGCTGTCTGGTCTTGTCCAGGGAGCTTACAGTCTGGGGAGGAAGGCATGACCACTTCTGCCATCACCCCCGAGGCCAGAGGCAATTCTAAGAAAGTCTGTATGTCTAGCCTCCCCAAGCTGGCCAGTCTGTACAAGAGCAACTGCTTCCAAATCCCTTGTGAAACTAGTGAGAGGGTGCTAGCTACTGTGCTTTTTCTGGAAGCTCAAAATGGAAGAAGGAAAGAAATTAAACAGTGCTTGGCTTACTGGTTCCAAGCATATCCAGGTGACTTAATGATTATGAGCTTCTTGGAAGTTATTTCCTTCTTCATTGTGAATTTAAACTGCACAGGTCTTGGAAATGAATGTGTGTTTTCAAGAAGTATGGTGCACATGTGTGGACATGTGTGTATGTGTGAACATGTAGGTGAGGGAGCATGTATGTATTTTGACATGTTCAGGAAGCAAGCACATGTGTAACTAAGGAGAGCCTAGTAGCTCCAAAGCCCCTCCACCAGCCCTATTCTGAAGATCCTGGAAGGTCCTGCTAGGGGCAGGGGCCTAAAGACTGAGCCTCCAGATGTTGGGGAGGAGCAATGTTATGAGCTGAGTTTTGCCTCCCCAAAACTCATATGCTGAAGTTCCAACCTTCAGTACCTCAGAATATGACTGTATTTGGAGATACAGCCATTAAAGAGGTGATTAAGATAAACAGTGCATCCTAATCCATAAGACTGGTATCCTACGAGAACAGGAGATTAGACACAGGCACATACAGATACAAATAGATGCTACAAGTAGATTCTATCTACAAGGAAAAAGGACTCAGAAGGAGCCTACCCTCCTGTACCTTAGTGTTGGATGTCCAGCCTCCAGATTGTGAAGACATAAACTTTTGTACCCATCTGTGGAACTTTGCTATGGCAGCCCAAGGCAACTAGCATAGCAGGAGAGAAGAAATCACCCCTCCACTCTCATCATGGCAAGAATGGACTCACTCTGAAGTTGGGCACAGAATCCCACTGAGAAGTAGCTGAAGAGATTGCTTCTCCAAGCCAAGCCAGATGAGGGCCTGGCATCATCTGAAGGGCCATACTCCTGAGACTGGGAGGATTGACTTCTGCATGAGCATGACCCCAACTTTCTTTTCCCACTTTTAAGTCACCCCACTTTTTACTGGGGTGCACTGCATATACCTGCACAGCCTGGTGTGATGCCTGCAGAAACTGAGTTAAAGATGGAAGACAGGATGGGAGCCCAGGAGAGTAAGGGTACTGCAGCAGGAGCTCTGGAGGTGAGCAAAGCCCTCACAGAGCTGGGTGTGATGAGAGTGAGAGTGTGCTGCCTACGTCTCCAACTGAGCAGTGTAACTGTGAGTCTCCATTTACACAGACCATATGAGTCACAGAGTGACACTATTGCTGGCCTGTTTTTTTGACTACAGTTGCATAATGGCCACTTTCTCACTCTTCTAAGCACGCCAGGCCCTTGTTTCTTAAGTCAAAATCGTGCCCAACTGTATTTCAACATATACAAAAATGAGCTAAAAATGGATCAAACACCTAAATGTAAAAGCTAAAACTAGAAAACTCTTAGAAGAAAATATAGGGGTAAATCTTGGGTCGGACAATGATTTCTAAGTCATGACACCAAAAGCATGAGAAAAAGCAAAAAATAAGCAAGTTGGACTTTTTAAAATCAACCCTCTGTGCTTCAAAAACACTATCAAGATAACACATAGAAAAATATTTACAAATTATATATCTGTTAAGGTACTTATATTCAGAATCCATTAAAAAGTCTTATAACTCAACAATAAGAAGACAACTCAGTTAAAATATGGGCTAAAGATATGAATAGACATTTCTTCAAAGATGATATACAGATAGCCAATAAGCACATGAAAAGATACTCAACATTGATGGGCATCAGAGAAACACAAATCAAAACCATATTGATACACTACCTTAAACTCACTAGGATGGTTATAATAAAAAAGGCAGACAACGTGTTGGTGAGGATCTGGAGAAATTGGAACCTTTATACATTGGTGGTGGGAATGTAAAATGGTATAGCCATTATAGAAAACAGTTTGGTGGTTCCTCAAAAGGTTAAACCATACGAGCCAGTAATTCCTCTCATAGGTATATACTCCAAAGAAGTGAAAAGACACACATTATTCACAGTATTCATAAAGTAGAAGCAATTCAAATATCCATCAACTGATGAAGGAATAAACAAAATATACTTACACAGTAGAATATTATGTTTCAATATAAAGAAATGAAGTCCTGACATATGGTACAACCTAAATAAACTTTGAATACATGGTGCTAAATAAAAGAAGCCAGTCAAAAGACCATGCACTGTGCGTCTCCATTTATCTGAAATGTACAGAATAGGCAAATCCATAGAGAGAGAATAGACTGGTTGTCAGAGGGTGGGAAGGGTTAGGGGGAAATGAGGAATAAATGCTAATGGGAGGTCTCTTTTGGGGGTGAAGAAAATGCTTTAAATTGTGGCAACAGTTATATAACTTGCTGAATATACTAAAAACCATTGACATGTATACTTAAAGTGGGTGAATTGCATGGTATGTGAATTATCTCAATTGAATTATTACAAACAAAACAAACATTCCTGATCTATTCGATTCCCTCTTTCCCATTGTTAGCTCTGCAAGATGACCTAACCATCCCAGCCTCCTTACTGTGGCCATTTTGGAACCTGATCCAAGTTGGGAGGAAGGGGGTATAGTGAGGAGCTACGCCTACCTTCTACCTGGTAGTACACCTCACCAGCAAAGTGGGCAATGCCAAATCTGGAATCGTGGATGTTCTTGGGCTGTAAGAAGACCTTGTTTTTGGCATGGACACTGTTCAGTTTTTGCAGCATGGTGTTATCTGTCCCCTGGAAAGACACAAATAACCTGTGGGCTCAGGTCCCAGAGCCCAATCATAGGGAGGTCAGCAGGCACACCTTCAGGACTCAGGGACTCCCTCATGCACCCAAAATAAATGAGCTCAGGATGACCGATGGCTTTTATCCAGACAGGAAGCCGATGCCCAGGGGTCCATGACTTGTCACAATGAGTGAGAGCAGAACCAGAGCAAATACCAGGTCTGCCAACCTCCACTGCCAACTCTCTGGCTCCACCCTTCCCTACCATTGTCAGGCACCCCAGTCCTGGTTTCCCCTTCTCTGAATTCAGAGGTCTTACTGCCTGCATTTGAGAGTCCATCTCTCCAAGGACAGGCCAATTTCCCTAAGGGCGAGAGAATAAAATTTTTCTTGCTCTTGGAACATAGACACTTAGGAAGTCCTCATTTAGGGTGTGTTCTTGAATCTAAGTAATCAGTGACTGAGATATAATTCTTCTGGGGATTGGAAATGGTGGAATTAGGAAGCTTTTTTTCAGGATGGGGGTGGGGATACCCTGAGGTGGGTGAGGAGGATACCCTAAGGTGAGGAGGTCTGGTTGGGAGACATGCTGGGGCTGGTTTTCTAATTTCTATCAGAGGTTTCAGCAAACCCAGAACAAATGGGTTACCCCAGGGGAGTTTCCCAACCTCCAAGAAGAGACATCTGGGGTGTCTCAACCAGAGTGATGGTAGGTCTAGGGATGCACCTGTGGAAAGTGGCTTTCCTCGTCCAGGAGGGAAATGATATTCATAGGCTTGAAGGCCATCAGGTCCAGGGTGGGCCAGTTGTTGGTGTAGTGGATGAAGTCCCAGGCGATATTCTCAGAGTGGTACTCCTCCTGTTCCAATGTGAATACATGCTGCACAAAGAACTGCTGCAGGTGCTCATTGGCAAAGTTGATGCAGAGCTGCTCAAAGCTGTGGAGGCAATGCTATTACCAGAGGTGGAGCAGGGTCAGCTCTGCCCCTGCTGTGGCTGGTATAAACAACTGTGTCACCAGCCATTTGCACAAGGTAACGTGTATGTTCATGGATATACATTCCCATTCCCATGGACCCCTGTGAGTACATGGACATGCACCCCCCCTCTTTTCTCTGCCTCTACCCCCATCACCTCACTTCCAACCTATGGCAAACAGACTACAAGAAAGGAGAAGGTTCTTATTGATGACGGCATACCATCAATCCCCTGCCTTCAGCACCTTACTAATTCCCTAGATTTCTGCCAGGCCTGCCTATCTCAACATGAAAAAATAATCCTTGGAAAACCAAGTAGTCCGTAGCAGCTCCAGCCGTGTGGGCAAGTGGCCTTGGTGTGAGAAGAGCTGCTGGAGACTCAGTATTTACTTCTGGGCTCCTCTGCATCAACCTTACCCCTGCCCTAATCCTCCTACCTGCTTTTCCTTATGATTCCCCACCTCGGGAGATCACCCCTGACACAAGTCAAAAACCAAGGAGTCAAGATTGACACCTCCCTCTACCTCCTCCCCATTCCCATTCAGATTCCAAAGTCTGGTCCATGCTCTCTCCAACACAGCATCCTGACCTCTTTACTTTTCACTCCTCCTACTGCTATGAGGTACAGACTACTTTCATTGCTCACATGGAGCATGATACTGGCCTTCTTAGTCTGATCCTTCTAAGGTTGCAGCCTTGCCTCTTAGTTCTTTTCAACTTGCCATTAGAGGAAGCTTCCTAACATGCAGATCTGAGCTTACTGCCTCCCTCACCCCCAGGCTTCAGGTTGTTTTTAGGACCCAGACAGAGACTGATATAGTAGAAAGCCTGCCTCTGTTCAGGGAAGTGGCCCCACACCACTCTGGACTTTGCAAAGTGCTGTGGAGACACCTAGTTCTTCCCTATCTCTGAGCCTTCCCTAATTGGTTGCCATTTCTCTCCTACCTCATGGTCCAGCTCTATCAGCGCATCCCCTGGGTCTCACTTAGGCATTTTTGCCTCAGGATGGGTTGTTGATTTATGCAGAACCTTATCATACCTAGACTGCTCATTCAACATCTGTTAAACCAACAGGTGAGGACACAGGTGGGCCATATTCTCTACTCCCAGTACATTGCTTGGAGAGGGCCCAGTGGACACTTGCAGAAGGCCTGACTCACTGAGTGCTGGGTGATGCAGCACTCACCTTTCACCAGGCCCCAGACTGCAGCCTGATACAAGCCCAGCCTGTGGCTCCTTCAGGGAGTAGCTCTTGCATAAATGGCCAGATCCTCCACAACCAACTACTCATGGTCCTCCAAAATTTCCAAAGGTATGCTTGATCTACTCAGTTGTCCCTCTAGGGGACAGAAACAAATGATCTGTATTGCTTTTTAGATTACTGTGCCTAAGAGCTATCATCATATTGGGTCTAATTTTGAGCCCTGTCCCATGTTACCTGCCTGGCTTGAGCAGCTGGTCCAGGGAGCCTGCCATCCCAGTATGCTTGCATTGGGAATGGCTTGTGTCTCAACATTCTTGGCTCACCGAAGGGCCCTCTCAGACTTCACATGGAGACAGGGCCTTGGCAGAGGCATGTGAAGTTCAGGCCAGCATCTTGGCTCCTCTGACAGTGCCCAGAGGCCTTTACTTCTTGGAACTAGCCCTGAGCTTTGTCCTTCCATGTCCTTTAATGAGCCAGGCTCATTTGACTAAGCTAGATTGCATATAGGATGCTTCCTGCTTGCTTGTCCCAGTCCTCATTTTTCTCACTTGATCTCCTCCCCTTGATAATGTACAGAGCATCAACTATCTTTATTTGTCTCCATGGCCTGGCTCCTTTCCTCACCCCTGTTTCTGTCCCCGAGGCTTCATTGCAGTCACCACTAAGCATCTTTTCTGACCTGTCTCCTGATCAGCTCTTCAGTATCCATTCAGGGGTTATAGTCATCTTGCCTTGCCTTAACCCCACCAAACTAAAAAATCATGAATGGCCCACAAATCCTCCACTTTCTTTCTAATACCTAGTTTGATATACCACCTAAAGATGCAGTCAAATCAGTGTTTTGATTTTATTTTCACCCTAATATTATTCACTCATTCATGAGGAGAGAAGATGGCTCAAGAGGGGTGACAAATGCTGGGGTCATCACCTAGCTCTCAGGATGCTTTTAGCTATAGGGCCTTCTCTGGACATGCGGGTACCAGAGGATATGCACAGACTATCTCTTTGCAGAAAAACATGGCCCTTTCCAGTAGACTCACACGGGCACCTATGATTGGAAGTGAGAGTTCAGCAGGGAAAGAATGGCTATCTTCTATCTTGGTCAGTTAAAAGTTAAGCCTATCTTCCATTTTCTGAAAGCAGGTAAACTAAGATCTTCATACCTATTGTTCTGGAAATTTTCAAAGCCAAATATGTCTAGGAGGCCGATGGTCCTTTGTACATTTTTAGGGTCCTGGGCAGGCAGAGTGAAAATTACAGCATTGATCTTCTTGACAATCCACAGGAAGAGGTGTCCATAGATGGCCTGAGGAAACATGGGATATAACCAATGGGCTTTAAAGCACAGGAAGAAGGCTGCTCCTTTTTCCAAGTTCACTTAGAAAGGGTGCACTCACACTGGATCTCACGTACTCACTGAAAGATATCATCTCTAGTTTAAAGGCAAGAGGCCAAGCCCAGAAGGGCCAGAGGGCCCACAGTCACCATGCAGATGGTCAGCAGAACTGGGACTTGACCAACTCTTTCTGTTCTGTTACCCTCCACCAACAGAGCAAGGAGCCGAGTTCAATAGGTAATTGCCCCTTCTCCCACAGCTCTGCACCTTGACAAAGGCATCCCTCCTGTCTGCAGCCTGGGTGATGTTCAGAGGCCTGGTGACAGCTTCCCCACAGATGATGATGGAGTGCTTGATCAGACAGTTCCGGAGTGCCTGGTGCGTAACCTGGAAAGGCAGGTGGACAGCTGACAGAGCAGGACCTGGCTCCAGGACTCTGACCTGCTTGTGCTATGTCTTATTCCCTCTCATGACCAAACACCTTATGTCCAAGACCTGAGGGAGGGAGATGCCTGTGACTACGGCCAAGCCAGATAGGAACCAGAGTTGGTGTCCTGGGTGGAACAGAACAGAAAGAGTTGGTCAAGTCCCAGTTCTGCCAACCATCTGCATGGTGACTGTGGGCCCCCTAGCCCCTCTGGGCTCAGGAAAGGGCAATAACCACCAGGTGGACCCTGAAAAACAATGGGCAGGGAGGGTTTTGAGCCAGGCTGTGGGCATCTGGATGCCCCTCCAGCCTGGAGCCTGCAAACTTGAAAGAACAATAGTGAGTCTGGACAGTCCAGACTTTCACCATGCAGGGGAGACCAAGCTGGCAAATACCCATAGTTTCTAAGAGCCCTGCCCTACATGAAGAGCAGCAAAACCTGCTTAATGTGACTTCCTTTTCTCCCCTTCCTTTCTTTCTTTTTTTCTTCTGGTTCTATTAATTTCTCACCAGAATGGTCAATGGGGTATGATATGGCGGATGTCACAATGTCCCCAGTGTAAACACATTTCCCTGCCTGTGCCTGTGGTTCGTCCTCCAAGTGGAGGCTCCATTTCACTCTAGAATATCCTAGAGGCTGATGGTGTGGGCATATCTCACTTTTCCAGAACAGCACAGCTCATGAGGAAGCCCTAGGGATGAGGATGTGGGCAGGGACATTTGAAGGGAAAAAGGGAAGGTCCAGAGTAAGGTCACTGGGATGAGGGATGAGTGGGGTGGAGAGGTAGATGTCATTTTGCTACTTTGTTAATGGTTAGCTCATATTGGTTCCTACCTGCAAGGCCAGCAATGTGCAGAAGGGTGCAGGGGTTAAGCTGAGAGCCTGGAAGAGGGCTGGGAAGGGTTATGAGAATCAGGGGTCTGTGAACCCAGGCCCCTGGGGTCCCCTCAAAAATAGAAGCTGGCAGACACAACAGCCAGGCTACCTCCAGTAACTTCACCACATTGGGAAAGGCAGGTGTCTCCATCACATCAGAGGAATCCAGGTTTTCAAAGACTGCAGCTGCAGGGAGAAATGTTAATATTTAATGGTGAAGCATCCTGAAGTGACTGGTCAGAAGCTTCAGTAAGCACCTGGCCTGGGGTAGCCCCTGTCCCTGAGGCCCTGTCCCCCTCAGGCCCTTCTCAGGAACCAGTGTCCCAGGTGATTATCCTTCCACTCTGCTCCTGAGAGCAGGGTCTGGGGTCAAAAGGAAGTTTCAAGAAATTCAGGCTTGTTCATAGGGAGGAGAACCTGGTGAACTGGGTGGGGGTGGGGGTCTACTGAGGGAAAAGATGAGTCATCAGCCCCCTTCAAACCACTCTGCTGTTGATAGAAACATGGGCATTCAGTCAAATAAGTGAATATTAACAGAACACCATTGTAAGTGGAGCCCAGCCCTATGGCAAGTCTCCTGACAGCCTTCCTAATTCAAGATCCTCCTGCTTGAGACAACCTCCACTTTAGGACTGCCAGGATTGGGGGAGGATGTAGTGATTTTTCTGCATGTTTTTTTTAACTTAAAAAAAGTGTACAATAAAGTATATAGATAAAGAAGTACATAAAACCCAAAGGCATGTTACAGTGAATAATTATTAAGTCATCACCATATAACCACTCCTAAAGTCTAAATACAAAGCCACAGTTTAGCATAGTTCTTTCCTGTGAAGACCTTGTTTTTCTCCACTAGAACTAACCACTCTCCTAATTTTCATGGAAACCACTTCCTTGGATTTTCTTTATCTTTTTATTATCTATATATTAATCCCGGTTTTTAAACTTTGTATAAGTGTTATATAAAGGTATGCATTCTTTGTACCTGGCTTTATTTCCTCAACACATTTAGAATCTCCTTCCATGTCCTGGTGCCCCTGTTGTCAGCACCCACCTTTCAGTAGCAGAAGTGCCCAGTTTGGTTGATAGATTGATTATATGGTCACCTGCTACAGCTCACTTGGAGTAGGTTTCCTTACGTGGTGTGAAACAGTGGTCTGAATTCATGTTTTCCACGTGGACACCCAATTGCTCCAGAACAATTTATTTCAAATTCATTCTTTATCCACTGCTCTCTGAATTGGTGTGTTTCATGAGTGCCAGAGTGATCCATTATCTCTTCAAATACAATGTATGCCCCATTCACTTTGTCTTTTCCTTTAGAACTCCAGTGCAATGTATGCTAGTCTTCTCACTTTGTCCTTTAGGTCAGGTGCTCAGGGAGCTAACAGTCCAAGAAACTCTAATCCCCAGACCACGTGAGTGCTTACAAACTGGTTTGTAGGTTTATACATGGGTCTGTTTACTATGCTTTACCCTTACCCTGAGAGGGTAGCACTTTGGGGTCCAAGCTTAAAGTCGGAGGTGATGGATCAACTCTTCACCTTTGGAGTGCCCTAATCTTTAACATCTTTTCCCTAACCCCACAAGGCTACCAAAATTATAGCTAAAACTTTCAGTACATTTTTCCAGGACAACATTAGACCACGTGACTTCAGTGCACTCTTTATCTAGCTGAAAACCCTTAGAGATTCCTTTCTCTTCCTTTCCTGGTTCCCCCACTTTTTCCCCCCAGGGGCTGCTGTTTGGAGGAGTATTACCTATAAATTCCACGTTCCCCAGGTGAAGAATGGCTGCCAGAAGCTTGCTGAGGTCCCAGTTTTCAGAGTCAGAGAACATGAGGATCTTCAGTGCTGAGCGCACGTGGGCATAGTCCTTGGCATCATTAAGCCCCTCACAGGAAGTGCAGTTCCCCTGCAGGATCAGGCCCTTCAGCTTTTTGTAGGCATCACTCCACACCCTACCTCCTTTATGTTGTGCCAACAGGCGAAGAAGCATCACAGACTTAGCCAAAGGCCCTGATAAGTAACACTTCATATCCTCTGGGTGGACTCTGAGGGGCCACAAGGAGGTCTAAGCTCAGAAAACATACAAAAGTACCTCTGGGGGCAGAACCAGAGGCACAGACATAGAATGCTGAGCTCTGCAGCTAACATTGGCACTTGGTAGCTGTGTGGCCTAGATCAAGTCATTCAGCTTCTCTGACCCTTAATCTGTCACCCATCCATAATAACACCTGCTTCACTTACTCTCTGGGGGAATATCACAGGTTCATTTAAGATATACTTTCCAAAGCTCACTGTGTGCCAGGCTCTGTGGTACTGCTGGAAATTCAGAAATAAAGAGACCTGGCCCTGCACTGGGTGCTGTGCATGGAGAAGGGTCAGGCAGGAAGCAGATGACTGTCTCATAGACTATTATAGGTGCCAAGACCAAAGCAGGTGAGGCCAATCCACTGGCAAGTGGGGTAAGGCTTCCAGGAGGAGGCTCTTGAGCTGGCCCATTTGGTCCTTTAAAGCTAAATGCTGAGCTTTAAAGAGGTACAGAGGAGAGGGAGGTCTAGGCAGAGAACAGCTGGTGCTGAGTGGGAAGGTGGGAGGCAGGAGTCCAAGACTACAAAGAAGGTTGGGTTAGTGGCGAGGGGGGAGAGGTTCAAGGATGGCAAGGGGCTTGAAAACCATTCTACAGGGCCATGGGAGAATTGTCACTGGAGGATGAATGGTAGAGTAGGTATGGAGCCTGCAGGGTTAGTGACAAATTAGATCAGAGGAGGGACACAGGGTCCTGCCATGGTCCAGACAAGATCCCAGAGGCTGAAAACAAGAGAGAGGGCTGCATAGAAGATATTCAAGAGGTAGAACTCATCTTCCCCTGTCAGCAAACATGAGCAGAGGGCCCCTTGTGCTGCAACTGTCCCAGATGGGAGTGGAGTGGGGAGCTAAGAAAGTAGGGATGCATTCCAGAGCAAGTGCAAGCAAGGACTCTGCTCTCCTGGAGTTCAAGTTCTAGAGGCACCCACAGGATGATGATTGTAGTGAAAACAGGGAAGAGGCATGGAATGACTACCCATGATCACCAATGAGTAAATCGGGTGACAAGCCTTTTACTCATTGGTTCCAAAAAGGTGAGCTTTGTGTGGGGAAGCACCATCATTTCACAGGAATAAGGATCCTTCAGACAAGGGTAGGTCTTTGCCAGTTATAAAGTGGGAACCAACCATGGAAGTGTGGGTGGGAAACGAAAAGGGGATCCTATTAAAGTTTGGGCTTTTCAGGGATAAAGCAAAGGTTGAACAGATACCAGCACACCAGCCCTCCTTCCTCATTCTCCTTTAGCACTTGAAAGGTGGAGGTGGGGTGGAGGTAGTGGAGGGGCAGGGAGTGGTAAAAGAGACGGGCTACAGGGTAGGGGGAGGCAGGGTGGAGAGAGGGATGGGGCTTCGAGGGGAGAGGCAGGGTGTGGAGGGCCTCACCAAGGTCAGGTAGCGGTAGTCTGAGGGCATCCCCAGGTGCAGCAGCTCCTTCTCTTCTGTGCTCATCCCCATGAGCATGGAGTAGAAGATGTGATAGTTCCGCTCTTCTGGGGCCTGTCAAGGAAGGCCATCTATAGAGCTTAAAAGTAATTCCCTGCAGCTGCAGAGCCTCAGACTGTTGCCCTCAGTCCTGTCCTGGCCTCTGTTCCAATCTCTCTCAGACAGATATGGCTCTGCCATTGACCTGAGAGACAGCTGGACCCCAAGGCTGAGGCCGGTCAGCAGCCCTGTGCTAAGGCTACTCACCCTGCCCAGGGAACCCATCTCTCTTAGGCACTTCCCAGAAGCCCTGAAGCCACCCTCCCTAAAGTCATAAGCAAGGTAGTGATGTCAGGATACAGACCCTCAGCTGAGGGCTGGCCCAGCCTCAGACTTAATTCCAGTAAAGGTGAGGAGTAGCAGGCACCAAAAAATGAAGGAAATTATATGGATGAAAAATTCAGAACAGAAATTCCTATCACTTCTTTTCTTTGAGTGCTGGGCAAAGACCATTATTATCCAATTCTAGGGATCCTTGGCTCATCAGGGTTAGACAAGGGGTCAGTGGCAGCAAGCTAAGATCTATTGGAGGGGGCCTGAGGAGGTCCCTGGGGAAGAGGGAAGGTGGGGTGAGAGTGATGGATGGGGACCTCCCCTGGGAAATCTCCCCAGTCCCCTGACTCCTCATCCTGGAGCAGATAGAGATTGCCCCAAGGAATAAAGCAGCAGGTAGGGGCCTTACCTGATGGCAGACCCGGGACTTTTCCAGGAGAAATTGCTCGATGCATGCACTTTCAATTACCCCATTGGGGTTGAAGTAGATGTTGATGTATTTCCCGAAGCGGCTTGAGTTGTCATTTCTGATTGTCTTGGCATTTCCAAAGGCTGAGGGACAGAGGGTGATACCCATAATGGGAGCAGAGAGGAGAAAATGTACTTTTAGCAGTCATTTGATAAAGCTTCTCAGAGAAGGTGGTGAAGCCCAGAACTGAAGACAGATAGTATTGCCCTGGACAGTGGTGGCAGCCAAGGATACATTAAGAGGAAGGCAAAATGCAGGTAAAGGTATAGAGGTCAGAAAGCATGAGGTGTGCTTGCAGAGTGGGAAATTTGGCTAGAGCACAGGATACAGGAAGAAGGCAGTGGAAGAAAGAAAGAACTCATTAGTTAGTAGGTGGGCCTAATAGCACAGATCCTTGAATGCCAGGTTAAGAAGTTTGGCACTGATTCTGGAAATGATGGTGAAGGTGGGAAAGCTTTGGAAGGAGTGTGGCACCAGATTTGCATTTTTTGAAAGACTGCTCAAGTCTATGGTCATACTACCCTGAACGCGCCCGATCTCGTCTGAAAGACTGCTCAAGCTGAATGGAGGCTGGGTTAGAGATGGCCAGCTTGCACCAAGAATGGCAAAAGCTGGCATGGGCTAGTGCACCAATCAAGAGATCAACCCAGGACAAACTGAGGTTGAAGTATGAATCAAAGTGCATTCCATAGAGCTGTTTCTGCAGGCATCTCAGAAATGATCCACAGTAAGAAATATCCTTTGCTCTATGTCCTAGTACATACCTACCCCTACCTACATACATAATTAAGAGAAAATATTCTGTACCAGTTCTTACCAAGAGCAATGTGCTGGTGTATTTTCTATTCTATCCTATTTATTAGTTCTAAAAGACTTATTTTATGACCCACTTGTGGTTTGGGAAGTGGTTTGAAAATTCTGTACCACCATTCAGCATTAGTTCCATGAGAAAAAGGAAAATTGTTCCTTGGTCAAACAGGTTTAGGGTACACTGACTGTCTTCCTTGAGGAATCCCAGTGCACAGGAGAGGCTCTGAGAAGGACTACAGTTCAGAAGCCTGCTTAATGTTATTTTTTAAATTATTTTATTGTTGCCTAATTACAGTTGTCTGCATTTTCTCTTCACCATTCCCCCCAACCCCAGCCAAACCCACCTCCCTCCATTGCTTCCACCCTCTCCCTTGATTCTGTCCATGTGTCCTTTACAGTAGTTCCTGATAACTCTTCCCCCCATTGTCCCCTCCCCCCTCCCTTCTGGTTATTGTTAGATTATTCTTAATTTCAATGTCTCTGGTTATATTTTATTTGCTTTTTTCCTTTTTTGATTATGTTCCAGTTAAAGGTGAGATCATATCAGCACAATTTATAATAGCCAAGTGCTGGAAGCAACCTAAGTGCCCATCAGTAAATGAGTGGATCAAAAACTATAGTATATTTATTTACACAATGAAATACTATGCAGCAGAGAGAAAGAAGGAGCTCCTACCCTTTGAGACAGCATGGGTGGAACTGAAGAACATTATGTTAAGTGAAATGCCTAATGTTATTGAATCCAGTGGCAGATCCCTCTTCAAGAAAGAATCTGATGTAGCCTTTTTTTTCTTTTGGTGAAAAGTGACAAGGTGATTTTAAACTGTATGAAAAGGCAAAGGACCTAGAATAGCCACATTCAAAAAAGGACAAAATTGGAAGTTACATGTTGCCTGATTGTAAACTTACTAAAAAGCTGCAGAAATCAGACCATGTGGTACTGGTAAAAAGATAAACAGAGAGGGTAATAGAACAGAATAAGAGTCCAGAAATAGACCAACTATAGGGTCAATTGATTTTAAGCGAAGGAACAAACACAATTTAATGGAGAAAGAATAGTGTTTTTGACAAATGGGGCTCAACTGATTAGATGTCCATATGGAAAGAAGGAAGGAACTAAGGGAGGGAGAGAGGAAAGAAAAGAGAAAGAAGGACTCAACCTATACCTTGTACCACAGAAAAAATTAACAAAAAATGGATCATAGACCAGATTGTAAAACCTAAAACTACACAACATCTAAAAGAAAACATTGGAGAAAATTTCTGGATTAGGCAAAGATTTCTTAGATACAGTACCAAAAACATAATCAATAAAAGAAAAAAATGCTAAATTAAAATTTATTAAAATCTGAAAATTCTGACTACAAAAACACTGTTAAGAGAATGAAAAGACAAATCACAGACTGGGAATAAATACTTAAAACCACCTATCTTATACAGGACTTGTATCCAGAATATATAACTAAATCTTACAAAATGATTACAAAATCACTAATAAGGAATTGACTCAGTCAAAAAATAGGCAAAAGACAGTTCACCATAGAAGCTACACAGATGGGAAGTGAGCACATGAAAAGCAGCTCCAGTCATTAGCCATGAAGGAGAAGTGAATGTGAGTCGAAGTGAGGTCCACTCTACCCATGGCAGGGAAGACAGTTGTCCACACCCCAACCTCAGCACAGGGACAGTGGCAATACTCATCCACTGCTTGTGGGTGTGCTGAATGGAGTAGCCATTTTGAAAACAGTTTGGCAGTTTCTGACAAAGTTAAATGGCTCACTTACCACCCAACAATTTTGCTCCTGTATGTTTATTTAAGAGAAAAACATGTGTTCACACAAAAGCCTGTATGTAACTGTTGGTAGAGGCTTTATTCATACTCACTAAAAACTATAAACAACCCAGATGTCCTTCACTTGGTGGACAAACTGTGTTACTTCTAAATAATGTAATAAAAGGAATAAATCTTGTTATAGGAACATGGAAAAGTTCCAAATGCATTATGCTAATAAAAGTAACCAGAACCAAAAGGCTACAGACTGTATGTTTTTACTTATATGACCTCTTTTAACAGATAAAACTATAGGGGAAAAAAACAAATTAGTGCTTGTGACGGGATGGGGCTTGGAATACAGCCAACCACAAAGGGGACTGAGGAAAATTTTGAACATTCTATATCATGATTATAATAGGGGTTACATTACTTGTATGAGTCTGTCAAAACTCACAAAACTGTACATCAAAAAGGTCAATTTTTACTGTATATAAACTATACTTCAGTTGTAAAGAAAAAGAGAACGTGCTGACCAGCGGCTAACAACATTGGCGCTGAGGTTATTGGCATTGGGCCACCCCTACCAAAGACTGAGTGAAGGGGGCACCAAGGCCTGGTTTTGAGCCTAATACAGGACTCCTCTAACTGGCATTGGCTCCAGAGGTCCCTGTGGAGTTGGCTAACACTTTTGTCAGGTATGCATTGCAGTGTGAATCTCATCCTGCCCAAATCTGTTCCTTCCTAAGTGTCCTGCCAGCATCCCAGTCTGGAGGCTTTTCCTGCCCATTCTTGTTTCCTCCCCTTTCACCTTCTTCAGGGGTTACCCCTTAACCCCTCTTATAGCCCTAACCCTAGCTGGCAACTGCTTCCCAGAGGACAAACTGACATACACAGCATCTCCCAAGTTGACTCATCTTGGACCCCTTTTAAAAGGAATACTTGTTACAACCCTGTGGAAAACAAATTTAGTAAAACTTGTAGTCATCAGTATTTCCCCTTTGTGCTTCTTGGGAGGCCCCACACTACCACCCACTCCATTCTTATCTTTCATGTCCTGAGGAATTTTGAGAAGTTGCTGAGCATGTGTGGCCTCTCTTGTCCTTCCCCAGGGGCACGTTTTGGCAGGAAGGCTCCAGCCCACAGGAAGGGCCTGGGAGGAGGGCTGATCTTAAGGGTGACTTACCTTCCAGGATGGGGTTGGCCTCCAGGACCTGTTGCTCAATCCATGAATGCTGGCCACTGACTGTGGCTAGGAATTGAAGGATGAGCTTGGTGGTCTCTGTCTTTCCTGCCCCAGACTCACCACTGCAAAGACAGTACATTGGGAATTAGTCAATAGGAAAATAAGGTTTTCAGAATCTCTCAACTCTACTGCAAACCCATCACAGGCTTACTTTCTGGGGTAGTCTGAACAGAGATGCTCTCCCTGTGTGCAGAATTCCCACCACATTTTCCCTTGAGTCCCCTGTGTTTTCAGACTATGTTGTACTAGTTATTGGTGTGTTTGTCTTTGGACCCTGCTGAACTGTGAGCCCTAGAAGGCAGGGTCTATTAGGTTCATTCCAGGGTCATGGGCGCAGTGCTTATGAATAACAGATAAATGAAAAAGACCAGATGACTGGATGCCTTGTGACACTCTCTACATGAGCAGGGAGTTTGTTGGCTGGAGGGGAACTGCATCAGTCTCTTGGGAAGCAATTTGGCACAGGTATCAAAAACTTCAGAATTATTCTGTGTTTAGCCTAAGAAAATAATCCTAAAATTAAAAAAAAACTTTCATCACAGAGCTTTCTACTCATTAAAGCATTATTTATTTATCACTGCAATTATGAAAAATCAGAAGTAACCTGAATGGGGAAATTAATTATGGTCCATCCAGTCAGGGAACATCATGCAGCCATTAAAACTGTCTACTCAGAGCTGACAACAACATAGTCAGTGCTTATGAGTTATAGAAGAATGGCAGATGTTGGCACTATTCAGTATAGTTTTAGCTAAGTGGGTAGTGGAAGTATTCTGCAAAAAATATCTAGCAATTTTTTTTCTCAGAATATTTTTCTGAAAATTTCTAAAATTTCCATAGTGAATATATATTAATTACATGCTGGTAAAAAATGAAAACTGTTTTTTTTTTAATTGCCTAGGAGCCCTGGCTGGTGTGGCTCAATGGATTGAGTGTGGGCCAGCAAACCAAAGGGTCACACTGGTTTGATTCTCAGTCAGGGCCCATGCCTGGGTCACAAGCCAGGTCCCTAGTAGGAGGCATGCAAGAGTCAATCACATTGATGTTTCTCTACTTCTCTTTCTCCCTCCTTTCCCCTCTCTCTAAAAATAAATAAATAAAATCTTTTAAAAAATTAGGACTTCTGGCTAAGATGGAGGCATAGGTGGAAACACTGTGTCTCCTCACACAACCAAATTTAAAGACAACAAAGTTTTAGTAGCAAAAATGCAATCAAAACACAGAAAACTGAACTATACGGAAGTCCAACTACGAATCATTCAGTCAGACCAGTAAGAGGGGCGGAGTCAGTGGGTGGCAGAGTAGGGTTGTGCAGGAAAAGCTGGCTGGCTGACCCAGGCGCACAGGCGGTTGGTGAATCCCAGTCGTGGGGTGGCAACAGGCGGACCCAGTGAAGGCTCAGGGTGGCTGGCTGACCACAGTCATACATTTGTGTGCAGATAAACTAGGCAGAGGAGAGAGCAGTGACACAGACAGCGCAAACCAGGGCCTCAGGGCCAGGAAGTAAGGCCTAAAAGCACTGATTGGAAAAACTTTTGGGGTCAAGGTGCCAAAAGAGGCTCCCAGGCTCACAGAGAGTTCATTGGAGAGACCCATAGGTTCCTGGAGGCTGCACAAGCCCACACCAGAAGGGCCCAATTAGCTTGTGGGGAGCAGCAGAGGGGACAGAAATCTGAGAGAGAGCAGAACAATTGCCATTGCCCCTCTCTGACCCCGCCCCCACATACAGCAACACAACCCAGTGACTGGGTCGCCCCACCCTGGAGAACACCTAAGGCTCTGCCCCTCATATGTAACAGGTGTGAACAGACCAAAACATTATGGCTCAAGAAGATCTCAAAGCCCCAGAGCCAATAAATCTAAGCGACCAAGAGATAGCTAACTTTTCTGATGCACAGTTCAAAACACTGGTGATCAGGATGCTCACAGAACTAGTTGATTTTAGTCACAAATTGCAGGAACATATGAAGGCTAAACTAATTGAAATGAAGGGAAATGCACAGGAAACCAATAGTGATGAAAAGGAAACTGGGACTCAAATCAAAGGAGTGGACCAGAAGGAAGAAAAAAAATGACCAAACAGGAAAATATGAAAAAAACAAGAATTTAAAAAAATGAGGAGAGGCTTAGGAACCTCCGGGACATCTTTAAATGTTCCAACATCCGAATTATAGGGGTACCAGAAGGGGAAGAGGAACAGCCACAAGTGGAAAACTTATTTGAAATAATAATAAAGGAGAACTTCCCCAATCTGGCAAAGGCAAGAGACTCCCAGGAAATCCAGGAAGCTCAGAGAGTCCCAAAGAAGGTGCACCCAAGAAAGAACACACCAAGGCACATCATTATATTAGCCAAGATGAAAATGAAGGAGAGAATTCTAGAAGCAGCAAGAGATAAGGGGACAGTCACCTACAAAGCAGTTCCCATCAGACTGTCAGCTGATTTCTCAAAAGAGACCTTCCAGGCAAGAAGGGGCTGGAAAGAGGTATTCCAAGTCATGAAATCCAAAGCCCTACATCCAAGATTGATCTGTCCAGCAAAACTTTCATTTAGAATGGAAGGGCAGATAAAGTGCTTCTCAGATAAGGTCAACTTCAAGGAGTTCATCATCACCAAGCCCTTATTATATGAAATGTTAAAGGGGCTTGCCTAAGAGAAAGAAGATAAAAAAGATGAACAGTGAAAGGACAGCAAACTCACAGTTATTAACAACCACATCTAAAACAAAAGGACGACTAGAGGACAGCTAGATCAGGAGCAGAACCATAGAAATGAAAATCACATGGAGGGTTAGCAATAGGGGAGTGGGAGGAGGAGAAGGGGAGAGAAGGTACAGAGAATAAGTAGCATAGATGGTAGGTAGAAAATAGACGGGGGAGGTCAAGAAAAGTATGGGAAATATAGAATCTATAGAACTTGTGACACATGGACATAAACTAAAGGGGGGGGAATGGTGGGGGAGGGGTGTGCAGGGTGGAGGGGACAACTGTAGTGGCATAATCAATAAAATATATTTAAAATTTTTTTCCATATAAAGTTTTAAAAAATTACTTAGGACACTTAGTCCTGTAGAGCATCATCCCACTATGCCAAGGCTGTTGAGTTTAATCTCCCATCAGGACACACACAAGAATCAACCAATGAATGCATAAGTAAGTGGAACAGGGGTTCCTGCACTTTACAGTTTGCATAACAAGCTCCCACAACCCAGACTCCAAGGTTCTCCTCCAGGCCAATTTTATTTCCTCTCTTGTACCATTTTGAAGCAAATCAAAGAGAAATATTATTTTATCTGAAAATATTAAGTTTTAGAAAGTTTTGCTCATAATATCTACACTTGCTATTCCAGTGAAGTCAGCCAGATCCCCAAGTTTCCACTGAGTCAAGGAATATGTAAATGCTTGCTACAGACACAAGCAGGGGCAGAGAGCACTGGCAGAGAGCTGAGCTCATAGCCCAGGGGAGGGGAGTGTGGGGGCAGGATGAGAAGGCAATTTGATTACGAGTGACATGTTCATGCAAAGAGTAGAAGAACAATATTCCTTATCCTCTTTTCAGGTACTGTGTCCTGGAGGTGAGAAGTGGCTCTGTGAGCTTTTCTCAACCTCTGGTTGAGAGGTTTCCCCAACAGTAGAACAGGAATAAAAATGTCTATTCAAAAGGTTGCTGAGAACACGAAGTATGATGACCTATGTTACAGAACTTCAGTTTGGATTTTATTCCAACATCTCCTCCTCAGAGAGGCTGTGACTAGTCTGCCCCCCACCTAAAGCAGTGGTTCCATCACTCTCTTTTCTCTTTCCCTGCAGTGTTTTTCTTCAAAGCTCCCATTACCTGCTGGAAAAACTGCCTATATATTTTGTGCCCAACTGTCTTCCTGCAAAAAGATATAAGATCCTTGAGGCAGGAATTGTGATCCCTTTTATTTGCTGTGGTCTCCCCATGTTAGGATGGTGTGAGGTACACTACTGAAGCACAATATAACCTCCAATAAATGAGTGAATGAGGAATGAATGAATGAATGAATGAATGACTACTAAAACACCAAGCAATGTGCCTTGGAGCCAAAATCCACCTCTTCCTTCCTATCCCTCTCACCCTCCTTTCCCTAGGTACAAGGAGGGCTTCTGCAAGAAGCAGAGAGGCCAGGTCAGGCAACAACTCTCTGAAGCAGGATTAGGTCCTGGACTGCAGGGGGACACATCTCTTCTGGGCCCTAGTGACCTGAGAGCTAACCCTGGAGCCACTGCTGCCCTGTCCTCACCTGAGGTCTGCCTGAGTTTTTTATTTGTTTTTTTGAGTGAGGCCTTGCCTGTTTGACCTTAGCAGTCCAAGTGCCTATGCTGGGCTCACTTCTAAATGAGCCATACCATCCTTGCTTGTCTTAAAGAATAGTCACTAAAGGGCAGAGAGTCTAGGCCCTGGTAATACAGTGGAAGAGTAGGTTCTGGAGGAAAGAAGCCTTGGAAGGACTTTTAAGGGTAGGAGGGAAGCAGGGCTAGATGCCTGAGGGCTCATGTGCTATTGGGGAAGGTGTTTGCAGATGCTGGTCTGTGGAGGAGGTTTAGAGAAAAGTGCTCCCTTCTTTATAAGATGCTCAGTTTGGGTGCCTGGCCCATTGGTCCCCTGCCCCAGTAATGTGAATAGTCTGCCCCCACCTGATAATACAACATTGGTCCCTCTTGTTCCTCTTCATGTTGAAGTAGCAATTGTTTGCGATGGCAAAGACATGCGGAGGCAGCTCGCCCATTTGGCAGTTGTAGTACAGCTGTACCTGCTCCCGGGTATAGAGGGGCAGCACCTGGAATGGGTTCACTGCTACCAGGATGGAGCCTGTGTATGTCTGGGGAAGGGAATAGGAGATTAGTGCCTTACACTCTGAGAGCCAGTTCTGCCTAGTCCTGATCTTGGCCTTAGAGCAGCTGACTCTGGTGGGGTAGGGTTATCTGATTTTTCCTGGGAGATAAGATATTCAGCTGCTCAGATCCTTCTTCTGAAAAGATGGGGTATTCACCATGAGTGAGAACTCCAAGGTTGGGGCTACATTCACAGGAAGATTACATGAGGTGGTCATCATTAATATTTACCATTCTATTGGGTATTTAGAATAAGTTCGATAAAAATAGTTTGATGTATGAAGTAGTGTTCACCTCACAGGGATTCTGTGAGGCTAGTCAACAATTTCAGTCCCCACTGATCCCTCCTGGGACCTCAGTTGATCCCTTCTGGGACCCCACTTGCTCACATGAAACCCCAGCTAGCTCTGCCTGTGCCTCTGAGGGTATGATAGCGGTAGTCACCTCTATAAGTTACATGGTCATCCCTCTCAGTCTTTATTTTAGAAATGGAGAGGATAAGCTTTCTCACTGCAAGGATTATGACAACTAGGCAAAAAAGGTAAGCTAACTGCTATTATCAGACCTAGGAGCTCTAATGCATATGCAGCTGAAGTGGCTCAACAGGCCCTCTATCCCCTCCTCACAGAGCCATCTCCTCTCATCTTCACCCTTACCCTATTCATGGTCCCCTGCCTGCTGGTGATTCGGTCTCTGTCATATGCCTATGAAGGGGCTATGCAGAAGACTATGCCCATCCCCATGACCTTTGGTCCACTTGGCCATTAAAGCAGGTCTTCTGCTCAAGAAAGAGGCAGTACTGATTGAGCACCTACTATGTGCTAAGCACAGTGCTGTCACAGTATACGCCAGCTTTCTGTACCCTCAAAAACATTTTCACACTCTTTCAGATTAGGAACAAAGATGGAGAAATGTTGGGCACCTTTTCCACGTCACACATTGGGGATTGAACCAGGTGTGCCTGGCTGCACAACCCAGCACATGGTATTCCTCCCCAGCCAGGAGGACGGCATGAGTGGACCAAGCCCCCATGGGGAGCCCCGTAGAGACATGAGTGCTCACATAGATCTTGTGCTTCTGGTAGCGGATCAGGAGGTTATGCACCATGCCCGCCTCATTCAGGTCCCCCAGGTGGATCATGTCGTCCACACCCTGAGCCAAGTTTGGGTGCATGGGGCTGAGAGTACCAAGGTCCTCTGTTTGGATCCAGTGTCCCTGAAATGAACAGTACAGAATCTCCTAAGTGGGCAGTCTCTGCATGAACCCACTGTACCTCTCCTCCAAGTTCCCAACAGATCAGCTGACCTAGTAACACATTTCTGGCCAGGGTCAGTCTGTAGTTAAGGTTAAAGGACACTGGAACAGCATCAGGTCAGCCTAAGGCTGGAGTCAGCACATGCCTAGGGCCAGGTGTCAGCTGGAGGCTGGGGATGAATTTTAGACCAGGGTCAAAGGAACTTATAGCTCAAAGTCACATGTGGCTGTGATTGTGATCAATCACAGCTGGGAGCCTCACAGACTGTTAGAATAAAAGTGTGTGAGTAAAAGTGTTTTTTCAACTGCATAACATCATTTTGCAAATAGAAATGTTATTGTTAAATTCTACTGGCTTCTATGGTATGGGCTCACAGGCCACAGTCTAGAATCTTCTCCTTGGAAGCCAAACTTCCACATGCCCCACTCTGTAGAGGGCTGCCTGAGGAGGAGTTAAATTTCCTATCTTTCCAGTGCACCCTCCTTTACTTTGCAAACCAGTTTCCTGCCCTCCCTCCTCTCTGACACAGCTCCTGTCCCATTTCACTCTTTCCTGCTCCCCTAATTGTCCTCCTTTTCCATCTTCCAGCCCATTTGCCACTTTTTCACTGTAGAAACAGTTCCTGAGATAGGCAACATTCACCATGACAGGACTCTTTATAGGCTGTCCTGCCACACAGGCCTTCACTTGGACTTTGGAACTTCTGGTGTGGGGGAGCAGTACCAGAGAAGGAGAGAAGGTTCAGAGTCCTGGGGTGGGATGGGGACATGGAGAGGGCCCAGCCTCCTGGGAAAGCAGGACCACACTGACCTTGCCCTCGTCATCTTCGACCAAGATCTTGCCAGGCTTTATTTCTTTGATGATGCCCCCAATAGCAACATTGGTTTTGTTGTCAAAGGGGGCATTCAGCCACACGTGGTCACCCTAGAGGTCAGAGAGAAGACTGCAGTCAGATCTGTGTTTCACCTTCTCCTTCTTGCTCAAGACTTACTTTTCCTGGGAGCTGTCCCAACCAAGAGTTCCCAAGGCATCTGGGCCCTTCTGCCACCCACCTTTCATCTTCTCCTCCTTTTTAATTCCTCCCTCCCTACCCCTTCTGATCACTCTTGCCAGGATAGTAATGGAAAGTGGTGGTGGGAGTGTCCCTGGCCTAGCTTAGTTCTAAAAAATGGATAAGCCACATTTGCAGGAAGCAGCCTCTCTGTGAGGTAAAAAAAAAAGAGTCTTTGCCTTGTGAATAGCCCTGTAGTGCACAAACCCATTGGCTGGGGAGAAGAGAAGATTAAACTCTCATTAGGTTTTTTGCTAGCCAGCAACCTGGCATTGACCTATATAAACTCTTTTGTGATTCAAAAAAGCTTACCCCACTCAAAGAACAGTAACCAAAAAGAAACCAGCAAAGGTCTACATGCAAAGAAACTGAAATCTAAAAGGAGGAATGTACCAAGTTGAATAAGACCAGGAAAAACAAACAGAAGTTCCACAGAGCAGTGGAAAGCTGTAATCAAGTATTTCACTATAATTTCTAAAAATTTATTAAAGTGCAGACCAGAAGCATAAAATAACATGGCAAGACTACTTAAAGGATGAGATTTTAACTGGTAGAGCTCAAGAGAAAAATGGAGGATAAGAAATAAACACAGGTCAGAAATGACAGGAAGATTGGAAACAACAACAGAAGAATAGAATAGCACCACTGAAAACATGGTAAACATCATAGAAGACCATGTAAACAATAAAATAAACAGAGCCAAATTAAAATAGAGTTGTAGCTGCCATCCCAAAGGAACTGCCTTGTGCATCTTACTGCTCAAACCTTCAGAATGTTAAAACAGGGCAAAGTAACTTTTGAATTGGATCTAAAGCAACCTTGTGTCTCAAAGAACTGTTGCTAGGAAAAAAAGAAAGCAGTTATCGTGGCTATTGGACTGATGACTACTGGATTGAAATTAAAAAAAAAATTTTAATATATTTTTTTATTTAGTTATTTTTCAAGTACAGTTTTCTTTTGTCTGTTTCTCCCATCCCAGCCCCCCCTGCCCCGTCTCCCCACCTCCCTCCCATTCCGCCCCCCCACCCCAGTCCTCATCCCTGTGTCTTTCACACTTGCTCCTCAAAATCCCTCCCCATTTTTGGATTGAAAATTTAAAGCATTGCTTAGAATCAGTGCCACTGTTTTAGCTTTTCTGCACCAGTAGAAATGCCTTTTTTTCTATCATAATTGTTTCTCTTCCTTTCCTCAAAATATACATTGCCATTGTCTTGTAATCAGAAAATTATTTGGGCTTCTGCCTGAGTCAGCACTTCATGAATACCTATTCTTACTGATCTCATAAAGGCTTGTTTCCTCTCACTTTGGCCTTTTTATTTTTAGGTTAACAACAGGAAGGAGAAAAATGAGTAAATTGACATAAAATTTTTAAAAGATTAGGATTAGGAAGAACAGAATATATATGGAAAACAGAAAAATATACAAATAATCAGAGTATCTAAAGAAGAAAACTAGCAAAGAAAGAGAAAGATTTATTTATTTATTAATGTTTATTTGTATTTTTATTTTTTAAATAATTTTATTTAGTCATTTTTCAAGTACAGTTTTTTTTGTCTATTTCTCCCATCCTAGCCCCCCCGCCCCATGCTCCCCACCTCCCTCTCATTTCCACCCCCCTTAGTTCTCATCCCTGCATCCTTCATATTTGTTCCTCCAAATCCCTCCCCTTTACCCCCCTTAAATTCCCTTCCCTCTCCCCTCTGGTCACTGTCCCCTTGTTCTCTATTTCAGTGTCTTTGTTTTTATTCTGCTTGCTTGTTTGTTTTATTGTTTAGCTTCCTGTTAAAGGTGAGATCATATGGTATTTGTCTTTCAACACCTGGCCTATTTCACTCAGCATAATGCTTTCCAGTTCCATCCAGGTTGTTGCAAAGGGTAGTAGCTCCTTCTCTCTCTCTGCTGCATAGGATTCCTTGTGTATATGTACCACAATTTTTTAATCCATTCATTTACTGACGGGCACCTAGGTTGCTTCCAACTCTTGGCTATTGTAAATTGTGCTGCTATGAACATTGTGGTGCATAGGTTATTTGAGAGAAAGATTATTTAAAGACACAATTTAAAACAACTTTCAAGAAATTAAAGAAACCTTGAAGTTACAGATTGAAAACACACCAGGTACCAGGAAATAATGACAAAGAAAAATAAACTCTAGGATATTTACTAGTAAAGGTTATTGAACTTCAGAAACAAAGAAATAATTTAGGAGGAGGGGTAGACAGACAGAAAGGTAAGTTCACTTATAAGGAGAAAACTTAGGACAAGTTCAAATCCTATGTGAGGTCCAAATAACTGCTACAAAGACCTCAAGAAAAGAGCAATGTGCCCATTAGAATGCACCCATTGCTACTGTCAGAAGAACAGAAAACAAATGTTGATGGGGATGTGGAAAAATTTAAACACTTGCGCATTGCTGATGGAAATGCAAATTGGTACAGTTACTGGGGCACACAGTATAGAGGATTTTCAAATAATTAAAAATAAAATTACCTTGCCCTGGCTGGTGTGACTGAGTGGATTGAGTGCCCACCTGTGAACCACAGGGTTGCTGGTTTGATTCCAGTTAGGGCACATGCCTGAGTTGCAAGCCAGGTCCCCAGTAGGGAGGCACACAAGAGGCAATCACACACTGATGTTTCTCTCCCTGTCTTTCACCCTCCTTTTCCCTCTCTTTAAAAATAATTAAAATCTTTATAAAAATAAAACTACCTTATGATCCAAAGAAATTCAAAGCAGGCTCTCAAACTGATAGTTATACACCCATGTTCATTGCAGCATTATTCACAATAGCCAATAAGTGAGATAAATTCAAATGCCCACTGACAGATGAACAGATAAATCAAACGTAGTAAATATATATGAAGGAATATCATGTAGCCTTTAAAAAGGGATTTCTGTCACTCCTATGGGTGGATCTCAAGGACATTAGGCTAAACAAAATAAGCCAGTCACAAAAAGAAAAATACTGTATGATTCCACTCATATGAAGTATCTGAACAAGTCAAAATCATTGAAACGAAGTAGATAGGATTGAAAGAAGAGGGAGGGATAATAGTGTTCAATAGGTATAGAGTCTAGTTTTGTGCAAGTTCTCAGATATGTTGTGCAACAATGTGAATAAGCTTAATGCCACTGAGCCTTATGCTTCAAATGGTTGTTATTAAATTTGATATTATGTGTTTTTTACCACAATTAAAAAAAGAAAACAATGATTTTTTTTACCCAAATTGTTGTTTCAGTATAAAGGTAACAAACATTTTTGAAAATACAGTATTATTCCCATAAGCCTCCTAGAAAGAACAAGTAGAGAATAAACCAATGAACAGTATAAAGGATGAAACTTAGGTCTTCATTAACACACATGGTCAGAAAGTTTCAAAATACTTGGGACAAGGAGAAGAGAATAAAAGCTTTCAGAGAGAAAAAACAAATTTTATACAAAGGCTCAAAAATTAGAATGGTATCAGATTTCTCAACAGCAATGCCAAAAGTCAATGTGGAGTAAATGTCTTCAAAATATTCAGAATGAAATCTTATGCCCAACTGATCTCAAATGTGAATGAACATGTGTTTAGACACACAAATTATCACAAACATTTACCTCCTACATACCCTTTCCTCAGGAAGCAGTTATAGACTTGCTAGACCAAAACAGAAGTACAACAAGAGAAAGAAAGACTTTAGTCCAGGAAGAGTAGTAAGTACAAAGAGGAGGAAAAAGGGATGTTCAGCATGGCTGTGAAGGACATCCCAAGATGACAAGTGTGCCTAAGAAATAGAAGATACCAGTTGATATATTGCAGGTCAGCAACTCTTATGCTTATCAGGGAGATAACCCTTATCAGGGAGATTTCTTCCTGAGAATGAAAGTGATTGAACTCCCAATGAATGAAGAACATTCTGAAAGGAAAGATGACATATCTGGGAGAAAGCTGGGGGTAAAATACATACATAGAAAATGTATAAATTGTGATAAATACATAGAAAACTAAAAAGACAGGGAAAGGATAATTACAAAGTCTAGTAAAGGAAAGCACAAACACTTACAGTACACTGTGTGGCTCAACTGAGAGTAGCATTTACTTAGGTAAAATAAGTAAACTCTCTATGCAGATGGGATCAAAGCTAGGATTTTGACTTCTGGCCAACATGGATGTGTAGGTAAATATGCTTTGCTTCCTTACACAACTGAAAGAAGGACAGCAACAAATTTAAAAACAAAACAATGGGTTGTCTGGCACTGGTGACTACCCAATGCTCTGCCCCTTACTACATGCCATAACAGGCATGCTGAGAAAAAAGATATATGGATCAAATGAAAGAACAGTTCAAAGCTCCAGAAAAAATACAACTAAGCAATGAGGAGATTGCCTACCTATCTCTTCACAGTTCAGATGCATAGTTCAAAACACTGATAATCAGGATGCTCACAGAAATGGTTGAGTATGGTTGCAAAATATAGGGAAAAGTGAAGACTATAAAAAGTGAAATAAGGATAGCGAAGGGCCTGGGCACAGAGGAGTCAGCTACGGGAGCCGGGACACTCGCGGCCCCTGTGACAGGCCTGGGTGCCAGAGGAGTCAGCTATGGGAGCCGACACTCTCGGCCCCTGTGCCACTGCCATTGCAATGGGCCTAGGCGCCAGGGAGTCAGTTATGAGAGCCGGGACACTCAGCAGTGGTAGGCGACCAGCGCAGGAACCAGCACAAGAACCAGCGCGGGAGTAGGTTGAGATGGAGAATATCAAGATACCTGAAGGAGTCTGCATCACTGAAATTCACAGGTATTATACCACAGAAGTTCACACCATAAACCCAGGGAGTCAGAACAGATCAATGTAAGAAGCTGAGGCTAACAAGAAGAGTCTCAAACAATGGGAAGACAAAGAAACAATCCCCAAATAAAAGAAAAAGCAGAAACTTCAGAAGGAATGTTAGATGAAATAGAGGCTAATCAACTATCAGATATTGAATTTAAAGCACTGATTATTATGAAGTTCAAAGAGCTCACAATGAGCTACCCGAAACTACAGGGGAGCTACGATGATCTCTCTGCAAACTACAGCAACATGAAAAAGGAAATAGAAAATATCAGCAAGGGACAAGAGAAAATAAAGAATACAATTTCCAAATTGAAGAACACAGGAGAAAGTTTCAAGTGTAAGATAGATGAGGCAGAGGATTGGATTAGCGAGCTGGAGGAAAAAGTAGAAAGCATCTCACAGAAAGAGCAAGAAAATGAAAAGAGGCTCAGAAAGAATAAAGAGGGATTAAGAGAAATGCAAGACAATATGAAACGTAATAATATCCGAATAATAGGAATACCAGAAGGAGAAGAAGAAGAACGAGGGATAGAAAACATATTTGAACAAGTAATGAGAGAAAATTTCCCTAATTTGATGACAGAAAAAGTCACACAAATCCAGGAATCACAGAGAGTCCCAATCAAGAGGAACCCAAGGAGGCCCACTTCAAGACACATCATCATTAAAATGGCAAAATTCCAAGACAAAGAGAGAATCTTAAAGGCAGCAAGGGAGAAAAAAGAAGTAACATACAAGGGAGCCCCAATAAAGTTAGCTACTGACTTCTCAATGAAAACACTCCAAGCAAGAAGGGAATGGCAAGAAATATTCCAAGTAATGAGAAACAGAGGCCTACAACCAAGGCTACTTTACCCAGCAAGGCTCTCAATCAAGATAGAAGGCCAAATAAAGAGCTTCCAAGACAAAAGAAGTCTAAAAGAATTTGCTGCCACCAAGCCAGCTCTACAAGAAATAATAAAAGGTCTGCTTTAAGACAAGGAAGGAAAAGAGACAGACAGAGAGGAACACAGGTACAAAAATGGCAATGAATAAATACCTATCAATAATAACCTTAAATGTAAATGGATTAAATGCTCCAATCAAAAGACACAGAATAGCGTCATGGATAAGAAAGTATGACCCACACATATGCTGCCTACAAGACACCCACCTGAGGACAAAAGACCATCACAGACTAAAAGTGAAAGGCTGGAAACAAATTTTCCAAGCAAATGGACAAGAAAAAAAGCTGGGGTAGCAATTCTCATATTGGACAAAATAGACTTCAAAAAAAAGGGTCATAAAGAGAGACCCAGAA
This sequence comes from Artibeus jamaicensis, assembly GCF_021234435.1. Taxonomy (NCBI): domain Eukaryota; kingdom Metazoa; phylum Chordata; class Mammalia; order Chiroptera; family Phyllostomidae; genus Artibeus; species Artibeus jamaicensis. Next base: position 3,115,894 of record NW_026521847.1, read on the forward strand.
GGTCACTTCATTATACTCAAGGGAAGAATCCACCAAGAAGACATTAACATCATAAATATATATCCACCAAACATAGGGGCACCCAAATATATCAAGAAAATCTTAGAGGACTTCAAGAAAAATATTGACAGCAAAACAATTATAGTAGGGGATTTGAACACCCCACTGTCAAAATCTGACAGATCTTCCAAAGAAAATATCAACAAAGATATTGCGGCATTAAACAACACCCTAGATGAAATGGATTTAACTGATATATATAGAGCCCTTCATCCCAAAGAAGCTAAATACACATTCTTTTCAAACACACATGGAACATTTTCAAAGATAGACCACATGGTAGGACACAAAACGAGACTCAACAAATTCAAGAAAATTGAAATCATACCAAGCATCTTCTCTGACTACAAGGGACTGAAATTGGGAACCAACCCCAAAAGAAAAAACCCAAAGCACCCAAAATCATGGGGACTGAATGGTATGCTATTAAACAATGAATGGGTCAAGAATGCAATTAGGGAAGAAATCAAAACGTTTCTGGAAACAAATGAAAACGATCTCACAGCAACCCAAAACTTATGGGACACAGTGAAGGCAGTCCTGAGAGGGAAGTTTATAGCAATACGAGCTCACCTAAAGAGGATAGAAACATTTCAAACAAACAATCTAACCCTACACCTGCCAGAACTCGAGGAACAACAACAAAGACAGCCCAGAGCAAGCAGAAGGAAGGAAATAACCAAGATCAGAGCAGAATTAAATGACATAGAGACTAAAAGCACAATTCTAAGGATTAATGAATCCAGGAGTTGGTTCTTTGAGAAGATAAACAAAATAGACAAGCCTTTAAGTAGGCTCATCAAGAAAAGAAGAGAGAGGACACAAATAAACACAATCAGAAATGAAAGAGGAGAGATTACAACTGATACCACAGAAATAGAAAGGATTGTAAGAAATTACTATGAAGAACTGTATGCCAAGAAATTTGAAAACATAGGGGAAACGAACACATTTCTAGAAAAATATAATCTCCCAAAACTCAATGAAAAAGAAGCAGAAAATCTGAACACACCAATAACAGCAAAAGAAATTGAAGCAGTAATTAAAAAACTCCCATCACACAAAAGCCCCGGACCAGATGGTTTCACAGGAGAATTCTATAAAGCATTTAAGGAAGAGCTAACCCCTATTCTCCACAGACTATTCCAAAAAATCCAAAAGAATGGAAAACTCCCAAATTCTTTTTATGAAGCCAGCATCATCCTAATTCCAAAACCAGATAGAGACACAACAAAGAAAGAAAACTTCAGGCCAATATCGCTGATGAACATAGATGCTAAAATTCTCAACAAAATATTGGCAAATCGCATCCAACAATATATCAAAAAGATCATACACCATGACCAAGTGGGATTCACCCCAAGGATGCAAGGATGGTTCAATATTCGCAAATCAGTAAATGTAATATATCACATAAATAAAAGCAAACACAAAAACCACATGATCATATCAATAGATGTGGAAAAAGCTTTTGATAAAGTACAACACCCATTTATGATAAAAACACTTAGCAAAGTGGGAATACAGGGAGTATTCCTCAATATAATAAAGGCCATATATGAGAGACCTACAGCCAATATCATACTCAATGGGCAAAAACTAAAAGCTTTTCCATTAAGATCAGGAACAAGACAAGGATGTCCACTTTCACCACTTCCATTCAATATAGTATTGGAAGTTTTAGCCACAGTGATCAGGCAAGAAAAGGAAATAAAAGGCATCCAAATAGGAAAGGAGGAAACAAAACTGTCACTGTTTGCAGATGACATGATAGTGTACATGGAAAATCCTATAGACTCTACCCCAAAACTGCTCGAACTAATTAATGAATTTGGCAAAACAGCAGGATACAAAGTCAATATCCAGAAATCAAAGGCATTTTTGTATACCAACAATGAATCAGCAGAAGCAGAAATCAAGAAAAAAAAATCCCATTCGATATAGCAAACACAAAAATAAAATATCTGGGAATAAACCTAACCAAGGAGGTAAAAGACCTGTATGCAGAAAACTACACAGCCCTGAAGAAAGAAATCAAGGAAGACACAAACAAATGGAAACATATACCATGTTCATGGATTGGAAGAATTAACATCATCAAAATGTCCATACTACCCAAAGCAATATACAGATTCAATGCAATACCTATTAAAGTACCAATGGCATATTTCACAGACACAGAACAAACACTTCAAAAATTTATATGGAATCATAAGTGAGCCCAAATAGCAGCTGCAGTTTTAAGAAAGAAGAACAAAGCAGGAAGAATCACAATACCTGATATCAAATTGTATTACAAGGCCACTGTAATCAAAACATCCTGGTACTGGCATAAAAACAGGCACATAGACCAATGGAACAGAACAGAGAGCCCAGAAATCAACCCAACTCTCCACAGTCAATTAATATTTAACAAAGGGGGCAATAATATAAAATGGAGTAAAGATAGCCTCTTCAACAAATGGTGTTGGGAGAATTGCACAGCTACATGCAAAAAAATGAAACTTGAGCACCAACTTACACCATACACCAAAATAAATTCAAGGTGGATAAAAGACTTAAATATAAGCCTTGAAACCATTAAAGTCCTAGAGGAGCACGAGCAAGGAATATAAAGGAAAGAATAAATAAATGGGATCTCATCAAAATAAAAAGCTTCTGCGTGGTTAAAGAAAATGATATTAAATTAAAAAGACAACCACCTATATGGGAAAACATATTTGCCAATGATACCTCAGACAAAGGTTTAATCTCCAAAATATACAAAGAACTTACACAACTCCACTCTAAGAAGACACCCAACCCAATTGAAAAATGGGAAAAGGACTTGAACAGACACTTCCCCAAGGAGGACATACAGAAGATCCAGAGACACATGAAGAAATGCTCAATATTGTTAGCTATCAGAGAGATGCAAATTAAAACCACAATGAGATACCACTTTACACCAGTCAGAATTGCTATCATAAACAAAGCAACAAACAACAAATGTTGGAGAGGTTGTGGGGAAAGGGGGACCTTAGTTCATTGTTGGTGGGATTGCAGACTGGTACAACCATTATGGAAAACAGTATGGAATTTTCTCAGAAAAATAAAAATCGACCTGACTTTTGATCCAGCAATTCCACTGCTAGGATTATATCCTAAGAACCCCAAAACATCAATTTCAAAGAACCTATGCACCACAGTGTTCATAGCAGCACAATTTACAATAGCCAAGAGCTGGAAGCGACCTAGGTGCCCATCAGTAAATGAATGGATCAAAAAATTGTGGTACATATACAGAATGGAATTCTACACAGCAAAGATAAAGAAGGAACAGTGGGCTGGGATGGAAGAAATAAACAGAAAACTGTACTTGAAAAATAACTAAATAAAAATTTACAAAAAAAAAGTGAAATAAAGAAAATGTGCAGGGAACCAACAGTGAAGGGAAGGAAACTGGGACTCAAATCAATGATATGGAGCAGAAAGAAGAAATAAACATTGAACAAGAACAGAATGAAGAAACAAAAAATCAAAAGAAAAAAATGAGGAGAGGCTTAGGAACCTCTGAGACAAGTTTAAATCCTCCAACATCTGAATCACAGGGGCGCCAGAAAGAGAAGAGGAAGAGCAAGAAGTGGAAACTTATTTGAAATAATAGTGAAAGAAAACTTCCCTAATTTGGCAAAAGAAATAGACATATAAGTCCAGGAAGGTTAGAGAGTCCCAAAGAAGTTGGACTCAAGGAAGAACACACCAAAGCACATCCTAATTATATTACCTAAGATTAAAAGTAAAGAGAGAATCTTAAAAGCAGCAAGAGAAAAGGAGACAATTACCTACAAAGGAGTTCCCATAAGACTATCAACTGATTTCTCAAAAGAAACCTTGCAGGCAAGAAGGAGCTGGAAAGAAGTATTCCAAGTCATGAAAGACAAGGACCTACATCCAAGATTACTCTATCCAACAAAGCTATCATTTAGAATGGAAGGACAGATAAGGTGCTTCTCAGATAAGATCAAATTCAAGGAGTTCATCATCACCAAGCCCTTATTATGTGAAATGTTAAGGGGACTTATCTAAGAAAAAGAAGATAAAAAAGATAAACAGTAAAGTGACAACAAATTCACAACTATCAACAACTGAACCTAAAACAAAATAAAAACTAACTAAGCAAACAACTAGAACAGGAACAGATTCAAAGAAATAGAGATCACATAGAGGGTTAACAGCAGGGTAGGGGAGGTGGAAGAATGGGGGAAAGATACAGGAAATAAGAGACATGAATGGTAGGTACAAAATAGGAGGAGGTTAAGAATAGTCTTGAAAATTCTCAGACTTATATGTATGTTTATAAGAATTTATAAGTATGACCCATGGACATGAACTAAGGTGGGGGAATGATGGTGGGAGTGGGGATGCAGGGCAAAGAGGAATAAAAGGGAGAAAAAATGGCACAACTTTAATAGCATAATTAATAAAATGTATTAAAATTTTAGAAGAAGCTAGGATTTAGCAAGTTCAGAAAGATGGAGAGGTGGGGCTTATGGGAGAGGAGGTAAGGCCTTTTTTACATAGTGGGAAGTCAATAAGAGATAATGCCTGAAACGAAAAACTCAGGTATCACTGTAGCATGTTCTTTAGAGACCTAGAGAGAAATATCAAAGAATCAACCTGCAGTGTTGACTGTGGTCACCTCTAGGGAAGAGGAAGTGGGAGGCTGACTCTTTAAACTGGGTTGCTATACAACTTTATCAAAATAAAAGCTAAATTAAGAAGAACAGCGAGGAACAATTGCTACAGAATGCAGAAGATTAGCATGAGCAACATATACCTCTCAGTGAACTTACATAAATATCAGAACCTCTGTTCCTCAGATGAAATTCCAGTGTGAATATTCTCAGTGTGCAGCTGAAATGGCTGGCAAATCACCAAAATAATAAAGTTAAAAGTCAAAGAAAGAATGGCCCTCTCACAGCAAAATTGATATAAACCAGAGATGAAAAAGAGAGACCATCTCCCATCTAGACTGAGTGATGAGGTGTCAGCCTGATATGAGCAACAAGAATAAATAACAGAGTTGGAACATGACTTTTGTTCACTCCAGTTAGCCAAAGCTCTAGTAGAAAATAATGAGAAGCCAACCAGCATAAAATAGAGCATCATCGTAAACTCTATTGTCAGAAAAAGATGACTATGAAGGAAGTTGCTGAATCAAGAAAAGAATGAATGAACAGCCAAAAACAAGCTCTTAGCTGCAAAGAAAGTAAAATTCCTATACTGAGATTCAAAAAATAGAGTCTGAGTTACAAAAATCAGAGAGCTTTATGTAGCCTTCATTGCTCTTCTATCAGAAATGTCTGACAACCAGTTGCCAACTGTCCTGCAGAAAGAACTCTTGCAGGAGAGAAGATGGTGGTCCTCCAGCCTGAGACAGAAATTGCTAAAGGAAATCCAAAGACCTGAAGTCATGAACAATTTATTCTGAGAATTGTTTTTACTTTACTATCTGAGATGCTTTTACTTTACCATCTCCTGAAATGTGCAGGCTTTTTTGGTTCACTTGCTGAAATTGGCCTTGTACCTTGATACCATGTGCCCCTTTGTCATGTCTTTCTCTTTGTATAGTAGAAGAGATGAGCCTAGAGGTGGCTCTGTGCATGCAGATGGGTCATGGAGGAACCTCCACTAGAAGCCCTCTGGTCTCAGCCTCACACAGGTCCATCAACAGACCAATAGAAGCCTGGCCCTGCCATAGGGACAAACAGCATGACTGCCACTGGTGCTGAGCACCCTGTCTTTCCCAGAAATGCTACCTGCAGTGTCTGGTCATTGGAACTTTCCAACACCACTCTTATGTGTTAAGGCATGTTTTGAATGAGAATAGGAAGGATTTTCCATAAAGTTCAACAAGTGTTTATGGCTCTATGAATTGGGACTGTGCCAACCCCTAGAGAGATTTCAAAATATTTTCATCAGGTCTTGTCCACTGAAGTCCCTCTGCAAACATACATGAAACATTCGTCATTCTCATTTGCAAGGAAAATGGGTTTCATTAAAGTGACTAAAAACCAGACAGCCCTTTTATTTGATAGATGGTAAAACTAAGGTCCAGACAATGGAGAGGTGTGGCTAGAGTTATGCAGCAAGCAAATGGCAAAGGTTCCATATACTTATGAAGTGTGAAAATCAATTTATTCCAACTCAGTCCTGATTGATGTGGATCAGTTAGGCATCATCCCACCAAATGAAAGGTTGCTGTTTCAATTCCCAGTCATGGCACATGCCTAGGTTGTGGATACAGTCCCTGGTCAGGGTGCATGCAAGAGGCAACCAATCAATGTTTCTCTCCCTCTTTCCCCTTCTCTCTAAAAATAAACTTTAAAAAAATTAAAAATTCTTCTTCACCTCAAAGTCTATTTTAATTACATTAGAAAAATTTACTAGCCTGATGCCCCCATCAGGGTCCACTGCTAATTGCTTTTAAAAAATAAAGACTCAGACATCCACCAAGATGAAGGTGTAGGTGGAAACATTGTGCCTTCTCACACAACCAAGTTTAAAAACAATAAAGTTTTAACAACAAAAACCCAGCCAAACCACAGGAAATTGAACTATACAGAAGTCTGACAACAACGAACCCTTCAGGCAAACCGGTAAGAGGGGCAGAGCAAGTAGCAGAGCGGGGTTGGGCAGGAAAGATCCACCGGACCGACCCGGGCACATGACCCAGGCCCACCAGCAGCCATGGGCGGATCCCAGGTGTGGAGTAGCAGGCAGACCCACTGAGGGTTGACTGCGGTCAGACATTTGTGCACAGATAAACCGGTGAAGGAGCGAGCAGTGAGATGGACTGCACAGGCCCCAGCGGCAGGAAGCAGCAGAGGGGACCGCTGTTGTCCCTCTCTGACCCTGTTCCCACATAGAGCATTACAAACCAGTGACCTGGGTGGCCCCACCCTGTGAACACCTAAGGCTCTGCTCCTCACACGTAACAGGCATGAAAAGATCAAAACATGGCTCAAGAACAAACAACCAGAGCCCCAGAGCCGATAAATCTAAGTGATGAAGAAATAGCCAAACTTTCAGATGCACAGTTCAAAACACTGGTGATCAGGATGCTCACAGAACTGGTTGATTATAGCCACAAATTAGAGGAACATATGAAGGCTAAACTAATGGAAATGAAGGGAAATGCATAGGGAATCAATAGTGATGAAAAGGAAACTGGGACTCAAATCAAAGGAAAGAAGACCAGAAGGAAGGAAAAAATGACCAAATAGAAAAATATGAAGAAACAAGAATTAAAAAAAAATGAGGAGAGGCTTAGGAACCTTCAGGACATCTTTAAACGCTCCAACATTCGAATTATAGGGGTACCAGAAGGGGAAGAGGAACAGCCACAAGTGGAAAACTTATTTGAAATAATAATAAAGGAGAACTTCCCCAATCTGGCAAAGGCAAGAGACTCCCAGGAAGTCCAGGAAGCTCAGAGAGTCCCAAAGAAGTTGGACCCAAGAAGGAACACACCAAGGCACATCATCATTACATTAGCCAAGATGAAAATGAAGGAGAGAATTCTAGACGCAGCAAGAGATAAGGGGACGGTCACCTACAAAGCAGTTCCCATCAGACTGTCAGCTGATTTCTCAAAAGAAACCTTCCAGGCAAGAAGGGGCTGGAAAGAGGTATTCCAAGTCATGAAATCCAAAGACCTACATTCAAGATTACTCTATCCAGCAAAGCTTTCATTTAGAATGGAAGGGCAGATAAGGTCAAATTCAAGGAGTTCATCATCACCAAGCCCTTATTATATGAAATGTTAAAGGGACTTACCTAAGAAAAAGAAGATAAAAAAGATGAACAGTGAAAGGACAGAAAACTCACAGTTATTAACAACCACACCTAAAACAAAAGCAAATTAAGAAGACAGCTAGATCAGGAGCGAACCATAGAAATGGAGATCACATGGAGGGTTAGCAACAGGGGAGTGGGAGAAGGAGAAGGGGGGAGAAGGTACAGAAAATAAGTAGCAGAGATGGTAGGTAGAAAATAGATGGGGGGAGGGTAAGAATAGTAGGGGAAATATAGAATCTAAGGAACTTGAGACACGTGATTATAAACTAAAGGGGGGGAATGAAAGGGGGGGGTGTGCAGGGTGGAAGGGAATGAAGGGGGGAAATAGAACAACTGTAATGGCATAATCAATAAAATATATTTTAAAAAGTAAAGACTCTTTCCATGCTGTAGTTATTCAACATGTTTGAATTTTTTTAATAACAGAAATTAGAGTAAAAAATATAAGTTCATTATGGACTGAATTGTATCACCCCAAAATTGATATGTTGAAGCATTAATGCCCCCAATATTTGGTCATGGCGTTTAAGGAGGTAATTAAGGTTGAATGAGGTCAAAAGTGTGGGGCCTAATCCAGTAGAATTGGTGTCCTTATATGTTGGGAATTGCCCTGCCTGGTTTCAGAAGTCGTAACCCCCCCACGGCTAAGGCTGAGTGAGAGACCTTGGGACCATAAGCCACTAAGGAGACAAAGCTTATCTCCTTGGCAGGGGTGTGGCCTCTGTCCCGTTTACTTCACTCTGCCTGGCCCCCAGTGTATCACTGGTCAGCCAATGATGGGCAAGATTCCTCAAGGGAGGGATGACCTAAGACAGGCACAGTCATTGGGACCCTCAAGGAAGGACTTGGGGGCTACAGCAAAAGGGGGTGATGGACCCTCAACCCTTGGCTTTGACATAGCCTGAGTCCTCATTCTCTCTTCGAGAAGTCTCCTAATCTCTTGGCTGCCTTACTTCCCCTGTCTGATTAAAGCCTGAAACAATGACAGAGGTCGGTGTAGCCCTGTGCTGGAAAGGGTGGGTTCCCCGGGGGAGATCAGGCTTAAGAAAGAATACATAAACCCCTGTGAAACCTGCTTTGCCAAGAATGCTTTCAATTTTCTGATAAGCCTCTGAGGAGGAAAAGAGTTTGTTTCCCAAAGTTTTATAGCCCTTTAGCTAATTGACCCTGACTCAGAATAAGCCCTTGTGGTTCTTTGTATGCTATCTATTGTTTGATCCTTACTGACTGACAATGATTGATGAGCTTTACCTGTATTCCTATGCAAATTGAACGCAATAAAAGCCCATTGAGGAAAAGGCTCTTGGTCCTTCTCCTTTGAGAGTTCTGCCACTTTTCCTCCCCAAGCAGATCATGTCTTGGTAGACTTATTCTCATCTGCGGTGGTGGGGGCTCTGTGGGCAAAGCTCCCCCACACTTATATGAAGAGGAAGAGACACCAGATCTCTCCTTTTTTCTCTCTGTCTCCATCTCTGTCTGTCTGTGTCTCTCTCCCTTTCTCTGAGCACACAGAAGGAAAGCCATGTGAAGACACATTGAAAAGGTGGCCATCTACAAGCCAGGTAGATGTCTCGCCAGTCACCAACCTGAGGGCACCCTCATCTTGGACCTCCAGCTTCTAGAATTGTGAAGAAATGAATTTCTGTGGTATTTTGGTTATGGCTGTCAGAGCAGACTAATATAAAGCCCCTTTGAATTCAGACAGATCTGGGTTCTAATCCCCACTCTACATTCCATGAGCTGTATTGCCCTGGGGAAGTTACTTAACCTTTCTGAGCTTGTTTCCTTATCTGTTGAAAGGAGCACTTTCATAGGGCTATTATAAAGATGGCATGTAACATGGGTAAGGAACCTGAATAGTGCTAAGTGCAGAGTAAGCACAGATAGAAGAAATGCTGGTAATAAGCTCAGCAAAGTTCTGCCCTCTATTCAACAATAATTTGGACCCTCTGAAGGAGTCACTAATGAATAAGTTCATCACCCTTATCTCAAGGAACTTGCAATGTTAGAAGATAGAACAGGACATAATTGCCATTAGGAGTGATATGTCCCCAAGCAGTGTCATTCTAAACTCTGCTTGAAGTTAGTCACATTCCCAGTAGAACCCTTGGAGCTAATTCATTCCTATGCGAAATAAGCCTGGCTTTGCCTTCAAACCTCCTCATGCCCCAAAGTGGTGCCAAATTCTAAAGTCTGTGATTGAATTACAAAAAGAGCTTGCAACTGTCCAGTTGGGGGTGCATATGGGAGGCAACGAATCAATGTTTCCTTCTCACAATGATGTTTCTCTCTCTCTCTCTCCCCTCTTTCTCCCTTTCTCTTTCTCTAAAATGAGTAAACATATCCTCAGGTGTGGATTTTTTTTAAGTCCTTGCATCCTGTAAATCTGTAGACCACGTGTGTTTTCTCCCTAGCCTGAGACAGCATCTATTCTGTAATTGAAAAAAACAACCCTGGCTGCCCATTCTGTGAGTCAGACACTTGGAGGGGTTAGTTGCAGAAGCCCTGAAGCAATGCTTGAGGGTGCTGCCCACTCTCACTAGTGTGGATCCAGCAGTCAGAAGATGATGACCACTTTGTGGCTTTGTATTCAGGATGAGAATATTTGTAGCATTTCCTTATCAAAGAGGACATTGACATTGCAGTATTACCATAGGTAGTTAACTAGTTATTAATAAGAGAGAGCAAAGAGAATTAGACATTGAGCTTAATAAATGGGGTCATGAGCCTGTTTGCTTCATCAGGAAGCTATAGCTTCATACCCCACGGGATTACAGCATTACTCCACCAAGCGGAGCAATAACTTTCTTCCCTTCACCCCTCCAGTATGGGATTGTTGGGAGGTGTACAGGGGAAGGTGCTTGATCACAGAGGCCTGTTAGTCTAACTAGGGGATGGGTGGACTTATCAAAAGCCCATGAAAACTTGGGAAGTTGATTGGTTATTTTGAAAAAGCTCCTGATTATAACCCCAGGGAAATAAAGAAGCTCACTCACTCTCTCTCTCTCTCTCCCTCTCTCTCTCTCTCTCTCTCTTACCCACATTCTCCCTTTTCATTTGTTTATGTGATCTCTTTCTTTTGGGACCATTCCGGTCTAGAAGCTACTGGGGCCTATGGCAGACTAGGCTTTAACAAGAAGAATCTTGGGACACTGCCTTTTTCTTTTGGTTTGCTGAGGACACAGGTGGACTTTTTTCATGGTAGGATGGAGGGAGATGGGACATTGAAAACCCAGGGGCAGATTTCAAGATGAATAAACTTTACCACATCACAATCTTCCATGCATGGGTCCTTAGAATGATTTCCTCACAATCCTGTGGAAGAGCCTGATTTCTACCACCCACAGCAGCACTATCTGGCTTCCTTGCATTTTTGGCTAGAATTCTGGAGGGCAAGAAAGAATGCCTGGGCTGGTTTGGGGCTTCTTCTCTGGGCTCCCCCAGCCCACTGAGCTTTTTGGTCCTGCTCACATCACCCAGGTTGCCTGGAAGCCTGGCCCCTTACCCCAACCCAAGGGCAAGGCAGTGTATCAGTGTTTGTCAACTCAATAGTAAATGTGAAGCTCCTACGCTCCCTTCTCACCAGGAGCTGTCTTTGGGGCCACTGGGACATAGTGGGCAGCCGGAGATGCTTGTTGAGCTGAGGGAAGATGAGGCAGAGCCCCAAGTGCTTGGGTCTATGTTTATTCCCACTCTCTGGGGGAAATGAGACAACAAATGAGAAATGCCTTTGTCAAAACATTTTAAGTCTGAATATGAGTGAAGGATTGCTGAGCACAAGTGGCCCTCTGCTGAGGCCCTGTGGCTGGCCAAATTGGTTTTCTTTAGATAATGTGATGTCTTGTTTTCCAAACATTATCTCTCTGTTTTTTTTCTTATAGGGTCTCCTTGCCTCTCTTTTCTGCTTGAGTGATTTGACTAGTATTTTGGAAGTGCCATAGACCATTTTTAGATGGGACAGATGCAATTCTTACCAGCTGGAAGACTGACATCCTGAGACAGCAGCCCTTGTGCCTGTATACAAAAAGAAAGTAAAATATCAGTCCTCATCCCCTGAGGGAGCTCCTGGGGGTTGAGTGTGTTGTTCAGCCCGCTCCAAGTGCTTGGCCTGAGTTCTGGTCCAAGAAATGACTCTTTTTAAAAAAAAATTAATTATTTTTCAAGTACAGTTTTCTGTCTTTTACTCCCATCCCAGCCCACCCCCTCCACACTGCTCCCCACCTCCCACCCATTTCCACCCCCCTTAGTTGTTTTTCATGTGTCCTTTATATTAGTTCCTGTAAATCCTTCCCTTTTTCTCCTGAAATTCCATCCCCTCTCCCCTCTGGTCGCTGTCCCTCTGTTCTCTATTTCAGTGTTATTGTTTTTATTTTGCTTGCTTGTTTGTTTGGTTGTTTAGCTTCCTGTTAAAGGTGAGATCATATGGTATTTGTCTTTCAGTGCCTGGCTTATTTCACTTAGCATAATGCTTTTCAGTTCCATCTATGCTGTTGCAAAGGGTAGGAGCTCCTTCTTTCTTTCTGCTGCATAGAATTCCATTGTATATATGTACCATAATTTTTTGATCCATTCATTTACTGATGGGCACCTAGGTTGCTTCCAGCTCTTGGCTGTTGTAAATTGTGCTACTCTGAACATTGGGGTACATAGGTTCTTTTGGATTGGTGTTTTAGGGTTCTTAGGATATAATCCCAGCAGTGGAATTGCTGGGTCAAATGGTAGGTCCATTTTTATTTTTCTGAGAAAATTCCATACTGTTTTACATAATGGTTGTACCAGTCTGCAATCCCACCAACAGTGAACTAGGGACTGCTTTTTCTCACAACCTCTCCAACATTTGTTGTTTGTTGTTTTTTGTATGATAGCCATTCTGACTGATGTAAAGTGGTATCTCATTGTGGTTTTAATTTGCATCTCTCTGATGGCTAGTGTATTGAGCATCTTTTCATGTGTCTCTGGATCCTCTGTATGTCCTCCTTGGAGAAATGTCCGTTCAAGTCCTTTTCCCATTTTTTAATTGGGTTAGTTGTCTTCTTAGAGTGGAGTTGTGTAAGTTCTTTGTATATTTTGGAGATTAAACCCTTGTCTGAGGTATCATGGGCAATTATGTTTTCCCATACAGTTGGTTGTCTTTTTAATTTAATAGTATTTTCTTTAGCCATGCAGAAGCTTTTTATTTTGATGAGATCCCATTTGTTTATTCTTTCCTTTATATTCCTTGCTCTAGGGGACACATTAGTAAGAATGTTGCTGTGTGAAATATCTGATATTTTCCTACCAGTGTTTTCCTCTAGGACTTTAATAGTGTCATGGTTCATATTTAAGTCTTTTATCCATCTTGAATTTATTTTGGTGTATGGTGTAAGTCAGTGCTCAAGTTTCATTTTTTTGCATGTAGCTGTGCAGTTCTCCCAACACCATTTGTTGAAGAGGCTATCTTTACTCCATTTTATGTTACTGCCCCCTTTGTCAAATATTAATTGACTGTAGAGAGTTGGGTTGATTTCTGGGCTCTCTGTTCTGTTCCATTGGTCTATGTGCCTGTTTTTATGCCAGTACCAGGATGTTTTGATTACAGTGGCCTTGTAATACAATTTGATATCAGGTATTGTGATTCTTCCTGCTTTGTTCTTCTTTCTTAAAACTGCAGCTGCTATTTGGGCTCATTTATGATTCCATATAAATTTTTGAAGTGTTTGTTCTGTGTCTGTGAAATATGCCATTGGTACTTTAATAGGTATTGCATTGAATCTGTATATTGCTTTGGGTAGTATGGACATTTTGATCATGTTAATTCTACCTATACATGAACACAGTATATGTTTCCATTTGTTTGTGTCTTCCTTGATTTCTTTCTTCAGTGTTGTGTAGTTTTCTACATACAGGTCTTTTACCTCCTTGGTTAGGTTTATTCCCAGATATTTTATTTTTGTTTTTGCTATATCGAATGGGATTTTTTTCTTGATTTCTGCTTCTGCTGATTCATTGTTAGTATAGGAGAAATGATTATTGAATAAATGAATAAGTCCTTGTCCCATCCAAGTGATAGAAGACACTTTCTCAGTTTCTTTTATTTTATCTCTTCTTTACTGAATGTTTATTTTGGGCTCAGTGCTGGGCTTAGTGTAGGGAGCAGCAGTGGTTCCAAACATATTTAAGACACTGTTTCTCTATCAACCAGAAGCAAAAAATGTTATCTGGTCAAATATCTGTGAAAATCACATATACAATGTGAAATTTTGAGGTGAGCAGCCATCATTGCTATAGATGCAGGACATACTTTCTCTAAATTTCATAGCACTCTTAAACACAGTTACCTCTCCATTTTATACATGGAGCTTGACAAAGGAAGTTGGCCCAGTTAGCAGCACCACTGGGAATCCAACCTAGATCTCCCCCTTGCACACCTGTTCCCTATACCTGGATACCTCCTGCTTTGGGACAGACCTGATTAGCTTGTAGCAGGCAGAGGCTGCTACCTCCTCCCTGACCTGAAGGAGGAGCCCTGTCCTGTTCTGAAGTCTTGGTGCCTTGCCCTCACTGAGCAGCTGAGCAGTGTAAAGTGGTGGCTCTGTTTTATTTCTCAGCATGCTCCCTGCACCTAGCATAGACCTGCCTTCAGGAGGGATCCAGCAGATATCTGTTCAGTGAAACTATGAATGAAGTACTTGGAGAAGATGGATTTTACAGGTGGGTCAGGTGAAAGTATAGAAGGGCATTTTCTAAGGAAAGGGCAACTGCAGGGAAGGCAGAGGGTCAGCAGCATGTTGGGCTGAGAAGACTAAGCGGGAGGAAGGACAGTGGGGTTGTAGTCAGCAGTTTTATGTGACAAAGTCTTTTTGCCACTCTGTTCTGTTGGATAAAGAATTTTCTTATTCCAATTTTTATTTAGTACATAAGTATTTATACATTTAATGAAACTGTAAACTTACATTTTCCCACCTAAACCCAAAGAAACATGGTATCTTTCCTTCTAGTCTTGTCCATACTCTTGTCTCTTGGGACAGATGGAAGAAAGACCCTACAGCACAGTCTGAGCATCTAGAAAGTGTGTCCTGGGGAAGCTGCAGCCCAACCTCCCAGGAGATTCTGAGTCTGGGCTTCCCAGCCCAGGCACTGTCCCTGTGTGAGGGTGTGTCCACAAGGGACTGGGAAAGGGTGGGCATGGTGGGAGAGTAGGGCTTTGCCACCTACTAGCTACAGGAGCCAGAGCAGGTCCTGCAACTGATTTAGGTCACTCCTTCCTGAAATGGGAACACTTGGGTTTTACAGAGCCACTGTGAGGTCACTGAGAGCATAACACACTCCTGAAATGTTTGTGTGTGTCCCCAAGCCTTCCCCAGAAAGCACTCCTGAGGTCTCTGAGGAATTATAATGTCCATGCAGGAGACTGTTGACAGATTCCCCCAGGTTCCCTCTCCTCTAACCTAGGAGAAGAGTCCCAGGTGACTTCCTGCCACTGCCTGGACACTGGCAGCCCACAGGGACCCAGCCAGGTGATGTTTTTATGAGAAGGCAATGGGACAAACCACAATTAACAGTTGCCCTAGGGGAGAACTTCTCAGGTACTTTGCTCCATTGCTCTGAGATGTTGCTGTTCCCAATTTGGGCATAGTGGTGATCAACAGAGGGTGAGAAATGCTGAGACTTCGCAAAAAGCTATTCAACTATTAAGTGAGGAAGGGGATTCTACTGCCCAACTTTGAAATCCATGCTCTTTGCTCTACTTCCTCTGCTTTGGAAAAATTTAAGAGTCTGTGTAAAAGTGCAAAGAAGCCCTAATCAAACCCTGTCTTCCAGGCAGCTCTTTCAGAGGGAGGCTTGTCTGTCTTCCTACCACACATTACCCAGGGAGGCAGCAGGTAGGAAAGACTCAGAGGGCATTGCTTTGCTTCTAGCTCCCCATTGTTGTTCTAGCTCCTCGTTTCTCCATACCAGGTAGAAATGTGAGGCTTACCCATGGTTCCTGGCTTTGTCATCCTCTGTCACCCATGGCATCTGACTTCCATGTATACCATGCCATCCCTCTCCAGACACCAGGGCTACCTCACAGGTGCCCTTTGCCAGACCTGCTCTCCCCTGGCAGGCTGTGGTAGCCTGTCAAGTTTCCTGGACTCCCACTACACTGATTCTTAGACTCTGGTAACCTCCCCTCCCCCATGACTGGCTCTGGTATCCCCATGTCCTAGAGCTGCTCCACATCAGAAGCCATCTCCTTCAGCTCCAGCCGCACCCAGGCATCACCACATCCTATCCCATAAACAACTGTTTTCTCATTTTATCCTGATCCTTAGGCCCCTTCTTCATCTATCAACTTGCATCCTAGTTCCATTTCTATCCCAACCATTGGTTTTATAAATACCCATAAACAGAATATAAAGTTGTTTTATAAATACCCATAAACCAAATAAAATAAAAGTAAAGTCCAGTAAGTCACACACACTGCAGGCACTTCTCGGGTCCATCACTCTCTTGTAAACAAAGTCCTAGCCCTGAGCTTCACAAGGCCAAAGATGGGTTGTACACCCTTCAAAAGAGAGGCCAGGTGGTTTCATGACCTGCATCTCCCCGGTACTTGACTTTTAGGGTACCCTTCTGTGGACTCTGGTCAGCTCCTTTGGCAATAAACAAAACAAAACAAAACAAAACAAAACAAAACAACCCCATTTCAAAGTTCCCTCCCTCCACTCACTCTTTAGATTACCTTCATCTGCATCACTGAAATAAGGGAAACCACACTCAGCTTCCAGCTCTGCCCACTCTGCTTTTCCTATACCTGTGAGCACCTAAGGGATTGCCCATGGGAAGGGACCACCTGATGGCCCCACACTCATCCTTTTGCCCTGTCCTCTCTGACAGTTGATCAGATCTCATGGACATTGAAAGGATAATAAAGTAATATTATGAGCAACTGTATACCTAGAAATTTGGTAACTTAAGATGAAATGGACCAATTCTTTGGAAGACACAGTCTATCAAAACCCACACAAGGGAAACAAACCCATGACCCTATGGTCAATTAATATTTGACAAAAGGGACAGAAGCATCAAATGGAGTAAAAATAGCCTCTTCAACAAATGGTGGTAGGAGATATGGACAGCTACATGCAAAAAGTGAAACTTGACCACCAACTTACACCACACAAAAAAATAAACTCCCGATGGATAAAAGACTTAAATATAAGTCATGACACCATGAAAGTCTTAGAGGAGAACATAGGCAGGAAAATCTCAGATGTTCCACACAGCAGTATTTTTTACTGATATATCTCCTAGAGCAAGAGACATAAAGGAAAGAAAAAACAAATGCCACTTCATGAAAATAAAAAGCTTCTGCATAGCTAAAAAAAATCAGCAAAATAAAAAGGGAACCAACTGTGTGGGAAAATATATTTACCAATGATACCTTGGACAAAGGTTTGATCTCCAAAATATATAAAGATCTCATACAACTCCACTCCAGGAAGACAAACAATCTAATTAAAAAATTGTCAAAGGACCTGAACAGACACTTCTCCAAGGAGGACATACAAAGGACTCACAGACATATGAACGGATGCTCAGCATCACTAGCCATCAGAGAGATACAAGTGAAAACTACAGTGAGATACCACTTCACATGGGTCAGAATGGCCATCATAAACAAAACAACAAACAAGTGCTGGAAAGGTTGTGGAGAAATGGGAATCTTAGTATACCATTGATGATGATGTAGACTGGTGCAGCCACTGTGGAAAAGAGTATGGAATTTCCTTAAAAAACTAAAAGTGGAACTGCCTTCTGATCTGGCAATTCACTGCTGGGATTATACACTAAAAATCCTGAAACACCAATTCAGAAAAACCTATGGACCCCAATATTCATAGCAGCACAATTTACACTAGCCAAGTGCCGGAAGCTACCTAAGTGCCCACCATTAAATGAGTTGATCAAAAAACCATGGTACATTTACACAATGGGATACTTATACAGCAGAAAGAAAGAAGGAACTCCTACCCTTCACAACAGCATTGATGGAACTGGAGAGTATTATGTTACGTGAAATAATCCAGGCAGTGAAAGACAAATACCATATGATCTCACCTATAAGTGAAACCTAATCAACAAAACAAAGAAGCAAGCAAAATATAACCAGAAACATGGAAATAAAGAACAAACTGACAGTGACCAGGGGGTTAGGGGATGGGCATAATGGGGAAAAGAAGGGGAAGGGTCACCAAGGAACATGTATAAAGGACCCATGGACAATGCCAAAAGGGGGTAGGACTGAGGGTTGAAGATAGGGGTTGGTGGGGCAAGGGAGAGTGGTGTGGGGGAAATGGAGACAATGGCACTTGAACAACAATAAGAAATAAAGAAACACACAAAAAATAAAGCAAAAAAACACACAAGGAGAGGTTTTTAATCATGATGGTAGGTATGTAAATGTAGTCCTCTAATCCTCCCACAACCACATCAAAATGACAACTAAGCTACAGAACAACCATCATTCAGAACCACCTGAAATCTAGCTGAACACAAGACCTACACATAAGGATATAAAGAACTATGTTGAGACTAGTAGGAGGGATAGGATGTGAAACAGAATGATCCTATACCCAATTGTAGCAGTTAAAAATTGGGAGAAATAGCTCAACTGCAGAGATCTCTCCTGAGAAGTGAGGGGTCCCAGATCTACACCAGGACCCCTAGCCCAGGGTTTCAGTGCCAGAAAGAGAAATCCACATGACTGCTGGCTGTAAAAACCAGTGGGGATCATGGCTGAATAAGAGGAGGGCTGCTAAAGTCCCAGGCATTCCTCTTAAAAGGCCCATGCATGGGCTTACTCAGACTCACTTGCTCTGAGCTTCAGCACTGGGACAGCAGCTTGAAATATACCAGGGACATACAGGGAGGAAGTGAATTGTGTGACATCAGGGCAAAAGTGGGGCAGGGGGAGGGGGACAGCTTTTTCCCAGGCAGAAGTATTGGCAGAGGCTACTGTTCGTTTAATGAATACTTTCCCTACAGAGTCAAGAGATAGGCACCATATATGAGTTGCCATTAGCCTGGCTCATTCTGTTTGCCCCACACTGATGATTTCCCTAGGCACCACCCAACCCAACTTTTGGATTTAGTGGCTTTTCCATACAAATTACCTGTGTTGGATCATGTTTCAGACTTTTCTAAAATCTCCCAAACAAGCAGTATCTAGCCTTAGTGTGCTCCGTACCTCTTGCTAAACGCCCTAGGCTGAGCACTAGTGGCAGCCAGCCTTGGTCTGCAGCTTGGTCTCTTCTGGCCACCTCTAATTCCAGCACAAGTATTAGACATCTGCAGATCACTTCATAGCACATGCTGGGTAATCGTGGGCAGAACACAGGTGGCAGCGACCTAAGCCTATACCTCCTAGGAGTCCCCAAAGCCAATGTACCTAGTGGATAGTCACCTTCACAAGCCACATACTCAAGGGGCAAACTCAGCATACACTAGACCACTGTAAGTCCTGCTCTGTGGGATCAGCCCCTGCATAGCTGATTCTCTACAGCAATTACAGCCAGATCTTGCAGCCAATTGGCTTGGAAACAAATCCCTCCCACTGAGGTACCAACAGCAATCAAGGCTCAACTACAGCAGGAAAATCTATACAACCCACATGGGGGCCTCACCTAGAGTTCCCAGCTTGGGTGATTGAGAAAGCTGTACCACTGGACCCTACAGGACACCTACCACATAAGGCCACTCTACCAAGTATGGGAGACATAGCAGTTTTACCTAATATACAGAAACAAACACGGGGAGCAGCAAAAATGAGGAAACAAAGAGACATGTTCTGAATTAAAGAGCAGAACAAAACTCCAGAGATTAAAAAAAAAAAACCTAAACAAAAAGAAGACAAGCAATCAGGGAAGAATAGATGAACTGAGGGAGGACTTCAACAAAGAAATATAAAACATAAAAATGGGAATGAAAACATAAAAAAGAACCATCCAGAAATGAAAAATACAATAACTAAAACAAAGTATACATTATAGAGAATCAACAGTAGGGTAGATAAAGCAGAGATCGAATCAGAGGTTTGAAAGATTAGAAAGCCGAAAACTCCTAATCAGAACAGTAAGATGTTGTTGTCTTTATGTTGTCTCAAGTGATCAAGATGACTTCTTTTTAGATTAGGTGCCCTTGTCCAGTCCTGAGGTATGTCAATGTGGCTGAGCCCAAGGGTGTAGGTGCTTTGCTGGTTCTCAAAGTCCTCTTCAGAGCTGCTGGGAGGTCTAAAGCTCACCATTGAAATGTGTTTTGGGAGCATGATTGAACTGAAGTATGGGAGAGTAGATAAGAAAATGCTGGACTTCCGGTCAAGATGGAGGTATAGGTAAATAAGCCTCACCTTTGTGCACAATTGTAGCAAAAAATGCAAATACACAACAAAATAATTATTGCCCAGAATTGTCAGAAAATAGAGCTATGTGGAAGTCCAACAACCAAGGATCTAAAGAAGCCACATTTATCCAGACAGGTAGGAAGGGCAGAGATGCAGAGAGATGTGGAGATGTGGAGAGGTACAGAGACAGGAACAGGCAGTTCCCACATCCCCATGTGGTGGATAAAAACAGGAGGGATAGCTTGGTTTCCCAGTCCAGACCACCCAGCCCAGGGTTCCAGCACCAGGAAGATAAGTCCCCATAACTTCAGGCTGTGAAAACCAGTGGGGGTTGGGGTGACAGAAGAAACTGTGAGATTCTCAAGAGACCCCTCTTAAAGGTCCTGTGAAGGACTTAGGACTTACACAGACCTAACCCTTCTGGGATTCAGCAAAAAAGCAACAGGTGGAAAGGCACCAGTGTCATAAAGGGAGAAAGGAAGAGAAAGTGCCAGGAGACTGCTTCCTCCTGGGAAGAACTCCAGAGGCCAGGCAGTGGCATTATCCCCTCTGTGAGCCCTCCCCTACACAGAACAATAGAGTGATGACACATGTTTCTCTACTCCAGCAATTACCTAAGACTCTACCCCATGCCACTTACAGGTGAGATTTTCACAATAGACCATACTACTAAGTCAGGGAAACAAAACAGCTCTACTGAATACACAGAAACCAACACAGGGAGGCTGCCAAAATGAGGAGACAAAGAAATATGGACCAAATGAAAGAACAGAACAAAACTCCAGGAAAAGAACTAGACAAAATGGAGATAAGCAACATGTCAGATGCAGAGTTAAAAACACTGGTTATCAGGGTGCCCCAGGAACTCATTGGGTACTTCAAAAGCATAAAAAAGACCCAGGCAGAAATGAAGGTTTCATTAAGTGAAATAAATAAAAATCTACAGGGAACCAACAGTGGAGATAATGAAGCCAAGAATCAAATCAATTATTTGGAACACAAGGAAGGAAAAAGCATTCAATCAGAACAGCAGGAAGAAAACAAATAATAACAAAAACAAGAATAGGCTTAGGAACCTCTGCGACATCTTTAAATGTACCAACATCTGAGCCATACTAGTGCCAGAGGAGAAGAGGAAGAGCAAGAAATTGAAAACTTACTTGAAAAAATAATGAAAGAAAACTTCCCTGATTTGGTGAAGGAAATACACATACAAGTCCAGGAAGCACAGAAAGTCCCAAAGAAGATGGACCTGAAGAGAACCATACCAAGACATATAATTAAAATGTCAAAGGTTTAATATAGAGAACTTTGAACAGCAAGAGAAAAGCAGATATTTACATACAAAGGAGCTCCCAGAAGACTGTCAGCTGATTTCTCAAAAGAAATTTTGCAGGCCAGAAGGGACTGGCAAGAAGTATTCAAAGTGAGAAAAAGCAAGGACCTACAACTAAGATTACTCTACCCAGAAAAGGTATCATTTAGAATTGAAGGGCAGATAAAGTGTTTCCCAGAGAAGGTAAAGCTAAAGGAGTTTATCATAACCAAGCCATCGTTACATGAAATGTTAGAGTGACTTATTTAAGAAAAAGAACAAAAATATGAACATTAAAGTGTCAATAAATTCACAAGTATCAACAGCTGATTGTAAAAACAAATTAAGAAATCAAGCAGAACAGGAACAGAATCATAGACATGGAGATCATTTGGAGGGATATCAGCTGGGAGAGGGAAGTGGGGTACAGGGGGGAAAGGTGCAAGGAGTAAGAAGCACAAAGTGGTAGGTACAAAATAGACAAGGGGATGTTAAGAACAGTGTGGGTAATGGAGTAGCCAAAGAACTTATATGCATGACACATGGACATGAATTAATGGGGGTGATTTTTGGAGGGAATGGGGGTACTGTGTGGAGCATGACAAAGGGAAAAAATTGGGACAACTGTAATAGCATAATAAATAAAATATATTTTAGCCCTGGCTTTTGTGGCCCAGTGGATCGAGTGCCCACCTGAGGACCACAGGGTCACCAGTTTGATTCCTAGTCAGGGAACATGACTGGGATGCAAGCCAGGTTCCCACTAGGGTGGCACGTGAGAGGCAACCACACATTGATGTTTCTCTCCCTGTCTTTCTCCCTCCCTTATCCTCTCTCTAAAAATGAATAAATAAAATGTTTACAAAAATGTATCTCAAGAAAAGAAAAAGACAATGCTGAAAGATGATTGAGGAGGTGGGGCTGGGGAGAAAATCAAAGTGTTGTTGAGACAAGGATGGGGTCAGAGTGTGCCAGGTGGTGTGCAAAGCATTTTGTCCAGAGCCTCTCGTTTAATGTACACGAGAACCCTATGAAGACATCCCACCTCATAAATGAAGAGATTTGGATCTAAGCAGCAAAACCAACATTGAGACTCTTGTCTATGGAATGCCAATCCAGAAGGGCCCCCTACCCTGGAAGGCTGACAAAGCATTGTCCTAGCAAGGGGGACAAGTATTCTGTGGGCAGAAAGGGCACTTGGGACTGCGTGAGGGATCAAGAGTTTTAGAAGCTGTCTTATGCCACCAGCTAATTGCCTATTCCCCACATCCCTGGAGCTGATGGGCCCTCACATGGAATTCATTACTCCAAGGAGAATGAAGACTGAATGGCTGGCTGAGGTGGGAAAGGCCACCACTTGGTGGAAGTCAGCACAATCCAGCAGGTGATAGGGATCTTAGCTGGACCACACCAGTCCAGGCAGTCAAGACAGTCAAATATTGGTAGTTTCATATGGCTCGATCTAATATATGTGTTGATATATAAGTATGTAATAAAAACAAAGTATGTTTGATAGTATTGTGCCATTTTTGTTTAAAAAACCTGCCATTTTGCCAGTTTTTGCCTGATATATCTTTCCTGAAAGTAATTATATTAAACTGTTAACTGGTTTCTTCTGGAGAGAGAGATTGGGGTGGGAAGTCGAGGGAGGGAGGAGGGAGGAGACTTTCCCTTCTGTCATGCTCCTTTCTGTCATGTTTGGCTTTTCCATATGCATAGATTACTTTTATTATTTATTTTACTGTCCATAAGGCTGTCTAAGGTGCTTGAAATCCCTCCTCCCCACAGTGAGGACTATCTGCAAATATCAGCTACCAACCTCAGTGACAGGGAGGAATGAGAGGAGCTGATAGCAGCAACCCCAATGAGTTGTGATTTCTTATTGCCAGGTTTGGCAGTGCACAACAGGGAAATGGGCCTCTGAGCCTAGATTCTGAGGCTTTCCATGTACCCTGATCCAGCCAGGGATAGGTCAGCCCCTCTCTGCAGCCCAGGGCCCCAGAGGGCCTGCAGAAGGACATATTCCTCTGCTGAAAGGAAGTGCTACCAAGTTGGCCAAACAGGAGACTGATGTCCACAGGTTGCCATTCCTGTGAAGATATGGGACTCGAAGTCCAGGAGGTACATGTCCCTAAGAGGTGACCCTGGCCCAGTGACACAATGTTCCTGGGTCCTCACCTGGGCTTCCTTCTCTTCTACCCAGGTAAACCCAAAGTGAAGATGTAAAGCCATAGTCTTCCATCCTGTCCTTCCTTAGTGGGCACAGGGCCTGGTAACCCCCACTGCCAAAAACCTTGTCATGTCTGACAATGTAGAGCTAAGAGATCGTAATCTGGACAGGTACTTTCTTCTGCATCTTTGTGCTGCTGCTACCTTATCCCCCTCTCCCCACCATAAATATCTTTCCCCCACAGCCTCCTTCTCTGCCATTACCCCTCCCCAAGCTGTCTTGGCTCCTTTTATCTTTACCTCTGACTTCCTGATGCCTACCTTTCCTTTTCATAGTCTCTCCTGACCACCCTGCAATGAAGGAACATAATGCCTGTAGCTTGATTAATTGAAGAGGTAGATAAGAGGGTCTAAAATGGCACTGGATTCGAAACCTAGCCTCACTTGCAGCTTTACTTCCACTACAAACTACTCCAGATGTTTATTCAATGCACATTTGTCAAACACCCAGTCTCTGCCATGCCATGGGTGAGTGCAGTGAAAACAAGGGGACAGAAGAGGTTCAGCCCCTGCTTTGGAGTAGGCATTATAGTCCAGTGGCATTGAACCAAGCATTCACCCTATTTCAACTCAGTGTTTTTCTTGTGACAAATGTACTGTTCTTTCTCCCTAAACAGCTTGTTATAAGATATGGACTGAGTGAGAATGTGAAAGTGAGAGCCTTGATTAGCCATGAAACACAAAGTTTGTAAATGCATTTAGGTGACTTGGATGGGTATTCCCTCCCTTCACCTTTCCCCAGACCTGGGCCCCCCAGTACCTGCTGTGTCGAGGATGCAGCAGGGCCCAAGAGAGACACACAGGGTGGAGGTTCTCCTGAATGAGGCCCCTCAGGGCCAGCCAGCAGTTGTTCAGTGGGTTTAGGTGTTGGGGAAAGCCTTCTGTAGAAAGTGTGTGGAGGTGAGTTGTTCATTCAGGAGTGTGCTCCTGGTATAAAGAGCCCCACACAGCATTTTGGTGTTTTTCAAACTAAAATTCTGAATAAAATTCAGGAGTTTTATGGCTGAGAACAAAATTCAAGACCAGAGTTACAGAGTAGAACCAGAGGGGGAAGCCTATTTGTAGGGAATAAACAAACCCAATTTAGGAGATTTGGGATGGGACCCTACACCCACCAGAAGCCTGACCTTGGCCAGTTCCTACCAATGTTTGTGTCTCAAATGTCCTCCTCTGTGAACTGGGATGGATGCTCACCATGCTGAAAACTCAGGTGAGGCAGCTAAGGGAGCCCTCACTGGTGGCCTTTCCTCAGTCACTCCTTTCCTGGACAACCCACAGGTCTCCCAAAGGAGGCTTTGAGACCAGATAGGCAGGGTCCTACCTTACCCTAGTGTCCAGGCCATCCAGAGGTGACTAACTTGATCATTCACAATTGTCCTCGCAAGCACTCGTGTGACTTGGAGAAACTTGGGTTTTAGAGTCAAGCCCCAGCTCGGCTCCTTCCTGTGGGCACTTCAACTTCTATCATCCTCAGTCTCCATATCCATGAAATTGAAGCAATAGCACCATTGTGCTGTGAGTGTATGCTGTGATGGCACATGCAACATAGCTGATATCTGCCAGTTTCCCCTGGGATATCCTCATGCCATCTGATGCCATGGCGAGGCCCTCCTACTTTGAGGAGGTTACTGGGCTTGGGCAGCCTCTGTAACTGACTCCCCCCTCGGCCAGTACATCTGCCTTCCTGTAGCAGAGGGCCAGGACACTTCTCCCCCCTCCTTGGTCTCTCAGGCTGGCTCTCAGCCTGAGGGACCAAGACTCTGGGCTGGTGTTTTTTGTTTCCAGGCTCCTAAAGTGAACCTTTACCTCTCTACTTCATAGGCCTGTCCCACCTTGTTGGCAGGTGAGCCTTATAGTATTTACTTATGTTTGAGCCTCCCAGTACCCCACTTGCCAAGCCACTCTCCTCTGAGAGGTGACCTACTCCTCCCATCCTCCCAACTGACAGGACAAAGGCCTGTAGGCCCAGTGCATCCAAATAAGCAGAGAAGCTCCCAGGTGCTCCCTTACCTTATCAGGACTGGTAGCTGGCTGACTCCCTTCTCTTCCAGCCTAGGCACTATGAAAGAGCAGGATAGGAGGTGGTGCCAGGGTTCAGGATATGGAGGAGAGTATGGAGAGCAGGAAAGGACAGAAGGGCCTGAGGAGGAAATGGCCCAGCACTCTGGACTCACGTAATTTATTACTGGACTTTGTCCTTAGTATACAGGCCTATCCACTCCCACAGGCTTCTGCAACCCCAGCAAGCAGAGCCTCACAGGACTGTGATCTTTAACCCTGGCCTCCTCAGCAGAGAGTCCTCACAGGCCATCAGAGCTCTTA
Source organism: Artibeus jamaicensis (assembly GCF_021234435.1). Lineage (NCBI taxonomy): Eukaryota > Metazoa > Chordata > Mammalia > Chiroptera > Phyllostomidae > Artibeus > Artibeus jamaicensis. The sequence goes on from NW_026521847.1 coordinate 3,142,026, forward strand.
GTCATATACATTTTGCTGGCCATCAGTGAAACCCCTGGTGACAATTAGCCAGCTGATCATTCAGGGAGCTCAGCATCTTCCCAGGATTCATGAGGACTCCAAAGAAGCTGACAGCAGGAAGTTTGCTCCCAAACACCTGTGTTCTAACTTGAGGCACACATACAAGAAACAGTCAGAAAGCCTTATCAGGCACGTAGATTCCCAGTAGCTTCCCTGGGAACAAAAAGTCTGGCTTGGGCTGGAACTTGAACAAAGGGAACATTTTTTCTGTGAGCCAAATACAGGTCCTTCTGAAGGGAAGGACATCCAGCTACGTGCCTCAGGAGAGGCCAGACTCCAGGGCACAGCAGTAGCTGGAAGTCAGCGTGAGGGTGAGGGTTTTAAAGATATTGGTTAGGAAAAAAAAAGATACCAATTCACTGCAACCCTGTGCTTGGGTAAAGGGATGCCCAGGTAGTCCTGTAGCTGGCCAGCCAGATTCCTTCACTTTCCCAGTATATGGAGTAACCTGGGAGCTGCAAGCATAGATATGGTAACTATCATTTTTATGTAGAGTTGAGACCACGGCAGTGTGGCAACCCTGATGTCAGGCCTCTACTAGGGACAGAAACCAAGTGCTGGTGAGAGAAAGGGAAGAGAAAAGCCACAGACATGGAGGCCCTGTGTGGCCCTGGAGAGAGGCTGTGGCTGGCTGATAGTTTCCTGAGTTTCCTTTACTTCCTGCAGGGTAGGGGGAGGAAGAGGTTTGTAGGGTCCCCAGTTTCCTTCTGCTAAAAGCTTATTTTGTTGAGACAGCTTGAAGGAGTTTCTGTTTCTTATAACTGACCAGCCATGACAAGGAAGGGAAACAATTGGGAGGTGACTTAATGAGGGGGCATTAGGAGAAAGGTGTGCTTTCAGCCTTTTAGCCAGCCCCTGCCTGCTCCCCACCAGGAGCACTGTGCTCAAGTTCCACCCTGGTGCCAACTAATTTCCCACCCTCTAAAATCTCGTCTTATTTCTGGGCCAGTACTTGCTTTTGGGGGGCTTCACATGGCACATGTTTTCTCTGGTTTAGAAAGATACCATTTAACTCCCACATGGAAGCTTCAGAAATGGTGAGCCCCTTATCTGGAATCCCAGCACCAGACTGTGTTCTCTACAACCCTCTTCCATTGTTCTTGAGAAAAAAAAAAGAGTGGGACAGATTATGTGTATAGAAGAAAATGATTTAAAACACCGCTCTGTCCAACTTTTGCCTGTCTTAAGCAAAATGTAATAGAAATACATTTTAAATACCTACAAACTTGTCTTCCATCTCTCTTTACATTCAACATTATACAATAAACTTATGTAATGAATTTTAAGCACTAGTCTTTGAAGACAGCACCATACTCCATCCTACACACATTCCATAATTTGTGTAACCATCCTCCCCAAGTGGACATCAGGAAGTAGCCAATCCTTTGCTGTCATTTACAACACTGCAATGAATAATGTGCCCTCACGGCTTTGTTTGTGTTGTGTCATCACAGGAATATTTGAGAAGGGAACTTGTAGAAACAAGGGGAGTGAACATTTTTTTGCTAATCTTTCTCAAGTTGCACATCAAGTCCTACCTCCCAGCAAAAGGGGTGTGCGTGGTTGCCAAGACCTAGCCTGACTGTTGTGTGAGCTAGCAGGGTTCAGAGGGGACATTATGAGGGACCACTTCCCTGTAACCTCAGGTTTCCTATTGTTGAGGTACTCCAAACCCTGAAAATCAAGAAGGTGGGGGTGGGGGGAGTCAAGATAGGCTCTTCCTTGTCACAGCATAATGCTACTTCCACAATTCTCCTCAAGATGTGAATATTCTGCTAACTTTTAAAATGTTTTTTTTAAAGATTTTATTTATCTTATTCTTAGACAGAGGGGAATGGAGGGAGAAAGAGGAGAAACATCAGTGTGTGGTTGCCTCTCACATGCCCCCTACTGGGAACCTACCCTGCAACCCAGGCACGTGCCCTGACTAGGAATCGAACCAATAATCCTGTGGTTTGCAGGCTGGTGCTCAATTCACTGAGCCACACCAGCCAGGTAAAATATGTTTCTGAGTTAAGCCAAAGTACCTCTATGGAACCACATATGTTTCATTCCATTCCTCCCCAAGGATGGAACCCATTGTAGTACTGTCACAGCAACTAAAAAAGAGGTGCAGTAGGCATTTTATTTTCAGCTCTACTAACACATCATTGAGGACCTAAACTTGCTTGTTCCTGGTGGCCCTTATCTTCCCATCTAGCCTACAGCAGCTAAGTTATCCATTAATGCTATAAGATAGCACAACGGTCAGCATAGATCTTTGCCACTGAGCTACTCATCAGGGAATTTCATAATTATCAGTGTTAAAGAGAGTGCCTTCAATGTGCTGGGCTCTTTGTATGTGTCATTTCATTTAACTCTCATCAAAAGCTAAAAATTAGGGGTGTTATACTCATTTTATTGTAAGAAAGCTAAAATAAAAAAAGTTGCTTAGGTCATATAGCTAGAAGTGGTGGGGCAATATTTGAATTGAGGTCCATCTGACTCCAAGGCCAGTGCTCACTGAACTTCTTTATACCACACTGACCTTCAAACTAACCTGGCCTTCCTTTTCCCTATGCCCAAGGATGTATGAGACATCCTATTTTTAGAGATTTTTAGAGAAGGTTCTTTCCTAACCTGTCCAAACCCAGGGTCTGAAGAGTCTTTCTCTTTCATTTCCTTAGTCTCCAGTGTGAGGGCAGAGGGATATCTAAGATAAGCAGGCCTTCCCTGCTTCCCTGGAAACAGAACATGCACAGGGCACAATTTATCTGTGTAGTTTAGCACTTCTCAGTCTTGGCACTATTGAAATTTTGAACTAGATTATTGCTTGTTGGGTGGTTGGGAGGAGCTTTCCTGTGCATCGTAGGATATTTAGCAGCATCCTTGGCCTCCACCAACTAGATGCACTCTCCCAGTAGTACAATCAAAATCTCTTTGAATACTGCCGAGTGTCTCCTGGAGAACACGATTACCCCCAGTTGAGAATCAATGTAGATCCCATAGGCCCAGGTGCAATTGAGGCTAGGAGAACTCTTTCTAGTCAAGGCCAGCAAGGGCCAGAATGAAATGTTATCCTGGAATAGGTGACTCCACACTTGGCTTCCTCAAATGGTAGGCTCATAAGATATGGAAGACACAGGGAAGAAGCTATTGGACTAGTGTTTCCTAGAGGATCTTGGTTCTGACATAACAGGGAAATGACCAAATCATCAGCCCAACCAGAGTACCAGCCCAATCCTCTCTGGATCAGCAGCTGTAATATAGATGTTGTTAGACTGGGTGAAGCTTGGATCCAAAGTCCTAATGGGTAAGGAGGCCATCTCAATCCATCATCTCAATCCAGAAAGAAATGATTCATTTCTGATTGTGCTTTATCACCATAACCCCTTTGAGGAATCCACACAGAGGTTCGTTCAAGGCAGTAGGAGGGACAAAGTAGGGGCACAAAATGTAAGAATCACTTTCTTATCTCTGAAGAGCTGTGGGCAAACAGCGAATAAATCTCAGTCTTGGGCCCTGGTTTTTAAACTTAGGCAGTTAGTCATAAACAGGGCACTCTGTCCCAGGACCAGGATCAATGACATCCTGGTGACTAATTTGATTACCCTGGAGAGGTTGAGGTAGTGGGAAGGGAAAGCAAAATCTGATTATGTGCCAAAGTCAGTAAACTAGGTAAATGATGCTTATGGTTCTGATTGTGATGGTAGTAATGGTACTTCAGCTCTTGGGAGAGTTTGACAGTGAGGGGCTCATGGATAAAAACTTCATTTCTGAGGGGAAAAAAGAATTAGAGTGAGTTTCTTTTTAAAAATTTATTGGTTTTTAGAGAGAGAAGAAGAAGAGGAGAGAGATTTGTTATTTCAATTATTTATGTAGCCATTGGTTGATTCTTATATGTGCCCTGTCCAGGTATCAAACCCACAACCTTGGCATATCAGCATATCAGCTCTAACCAGTTGAGTCACCCAGCCAGGGCAGGATGGATTTCTTAACCCCTGGCTAGAAGGTTTGTTACAGAAAACAACTCAGCCACTTTCGGGTGTACGGAGTGGAACTTTATTTACGCATACGGACCCAAAGGAGGCAGTCTCCAAATTCTGGGTCCTGAGCTCAGGCAGGGGCTTGTTTTTATAGTGTGGCATGAGGAAGCGATTTTACTAAGCCTACGTGGCAGAAGCAGGTTTACAGAAGCAAGAAAGCAGAGCTGCTGAGAAAGCAGGGCTGCTGATTGGGTCATACAATGTTCTTTTGTTCTTACTTCTTAGTTACTTAGTTGCTCACCCCTCCTTATCTTAGTGGCTCAGCAAAGGGACCGTGTCCTTCTGACTTGTCTGGGCTTGTCTAAGCAGGTCTCCTGCTACAAGTTCTGTGTGCAACAAGATGAATTTCCTTTTTTTTTCTTGTCCTACAGTTGGGATATTCTTTCCAGCCTTACTCACATTTAGGAGTGGCCATGTAATAAGCTCCACTTGCAAGCCAGGCCCATTATAACTTCCTGTGCCATCTTGTTCTGTCTCTCTTCTCCCTTCAGCTGGTAGCATGCAGAGCATCCAGCAGTAGATTCTAAGGTCCTAGAAAATGGTGGATCCACAATCGGAAAGAGCCTGGACTCCTAAATGACTGCAAGAAACAGAGTACCATCTCTGCCCCCACCACTGCCCATATACAAGAGCAGGAAATATTGCAACATCATGGACAGACCTGGAGAGCATTATACTTTGTGAAATAAGTCAGTCAGAAAAGGACAAGTATCATATGACTTTACTTATAAGTGGAATCTAATGAGCAAAATGAACTAACAAGCAAAATAGAGACATAGTCACAGAGAGCAAGCTGATATCTGTTGGGGGAGCTAAGTGGGAGGTGGAGGGATTGAGCAAAAAAAGAAAAAAACTTGTCAATACAGACAATGGTGTGGTGCTTTCCCATGGTGGGGGGCTGGCGGGGGGGGCACTTGACTTGAGAGGGTGAACACACAATACAGTGTATAGATGATGTGTTCAGGAACTTTGCACATGAAACCTGATCATTTTGTTAACCAGTGTCACCCAATAAATTCAATAAAAAAGGAAAACACAAAAGCAAGAAATAGGCTTTTCTGTTTCAAGCCACTGAAATTTGTTGTGTTGTTATAAGTTAATGTACCATAATTAAAAAATGACCCCTCACTTACCTAAACTGCCTTTTATTTTTCAAATACCAGCTGAAATAGTCCTCTCCCAGGAAGTTGGCCTTAACTACTATAGTCCACTCTATTTTCATCCTCCTTTTAATTTCTATGACATTTGTTGTTCAAGTGTTATAATTTACCTCTTGGCATGTATTTTTTTTCAGAGTAAAACAATGGAGTGATAGTAAGCTTTTCAAAGCAAGATTTACTGGTATATATTAGATTATTTTAATGTTTTCAGAGTGCCTGGGAATAATAATGATAAAGACTATCATATATATTATGTCCCAGAAATCATTATTTACATATAAACACATTTAATCCTACTATTATCCTCAATTTGTAGATGAGGAAATTGAAACACAGAGAGATTAAGTAACTTGCCCGAGGTCAAACAGCTAGAAAGTGACAAAGCCAGGATTCAAACCAATAACCTTGAGTAATGAAAGAGCTTCCAGTAACTGTACCATCTTAACCACTATTGTTTCAGAAATATGAGCTTGTATGTTCAGTGAAACTGCAGCCTCTTTTGGGCAGGGAGCTATAGTGTCCTTATCACCTATTTTGGTATCTGAAGTTGGCCAGATTAAGAAGAGCTGTCACCACGCCTGCTGACTGAGGGAACTACAGACCAGCTAGAGGCAAGCTGTACAAGCAGGGTACAGTGAGAGCTCACACAGTCCCCATACCTCAGTGGTTGCAAACACAGGACAAATAGAAAGAATGTGCCAAGGAATACTCTGCTTGCTTGTTTGATTATTTTTTTAAAATTTTATTTATTTATCTTTAGAGGGGAAGGGAAGGAGAGAGGGAGAGAAATATCAATGTATGGTTGCCTCTTGTGCATCCCCTGCTGGGAACTGACCTGCAACCCAGGCATGTGCCCTGACTGGGAATCAAACTGCAAGCCTTTGGTTCACAGGCCCGTGCTCAATCCACTGAGCTACACCAGCCAGGGCTTGTTTGATTATTTTTAATTAAAAAATTCCACAGTCTCTTCTTGTAGGCTGGACTCACTTCCACAGATTAAAGTATGGGGGGAGGGGAAGAATAACCTTACAGTAGAAAAACTTAGAAGATACTACCCTAACCAAGTGTTATTGAGGCAGGAGATAGTCAGGAAGGAAGAAACTCTGGAGGTGCCCCAGGTCTAAGATAAAGGGCATTGATACAGGACAGAGACCCTGTTCTAAGACCAGTTGTTCCTGCTTTCTGGAAAAGCACTGAATCATGGTGACTCATGAATGCACCTGCACAGAGGATGCTGCATGACCCCTGTTTCATTATAATAGCATTGTAATAAATTAACATTGTGAGACCCCCTTCTCTGGTGGCCAGTCAAGGAAAATCATGAGAGATCACATCCTCAGTAGCTTTAAAATACAACTACTTGCACATGCGCAATAAAAGCCCGCCAAAACTAGCCAGGAAGGATTTGCCCTGTAAGAATAGAATTCCTCCAGCCCATGAAGTGAATCTCTGCAGGGAGTTGGCAGGCTCCCAGGTTCTGTGGAGTATACTATCACTTAATAAATCCACTCTCCCTCTTTATACTACAAACTCTTGTGTTTTCAGTTCAATTCTTTGTCCACAATCACCAAGAACCTGGTTACTTGTGCTCACCTGTGACAGTTTTTGGCAAGCCAGCTAGGAGAAGACGCCAGAGTGGTAAGCCCCCTTTCTGTTGCCATCTATTCTGTTTTGGTGAGTCTGATTTTCTCTGATGGAAGGTCGGCCACTAAATTGCTGGCATTGGTTGGGCAGTTAAAAGCCACAAGGGTGCCCAACACTTGAAGACACCCGTGATAGGATAACCTGCTCACAGAACAGGTTTAGCCTTAGCCCCTGCCTGGTGCAAGAAAATGTCTGCACATCTGTCAGGCACACTGTGAAAAAGACAAGACACTGCCCCACCTCTCGGCCACTCCCTCATAGGCATAGTTTGACCTTCCATTCGCCTGACAGATGTGCACCACCTCGCCTGTGCTATGACTTCCTTTTGTAGTCTCCTCATCAGGCCCACAGATAGTCTTTTATGCTTGTCCTCCCCAGTTGATTTTTGGCCTTGATACCTGCACTCGTACCCCACTTACCTTTTTTGTAGGAATGGTTCCTGCTGTCTTTGTATCCAAAATATCTATCTCAGGGTCATTAATTGTCCCATCACTAAGTATAGTTGCAGGAATGATCCACTCTCATCTTCTGCATGTATGTACTGTCATTCATTGTAAGCAGCAACATCGCCCAGCACTGCTTAACAAGTGCCTGCTGGTCATTTGTTACTAGAATGGCCACGTGGAGCCACTCTTATCCAATTAGTTGAATTTGGAATTCTAAGGTGGTTTACTTGCCCCTATAGGGCTATTTTAATTTCCCCTCTTGGCCCATCATCCCTCTATGAGACTATGAGATCCACCTCCAGTATGAAGTGGGGAGGCCTTTAGACACCTCTTGAGGTCCCTTCATGGGAAATTTCAGACTCAGGTACAATTTCTTAAAGCTCTGGAAAATTAGAGTACCTGAAGATCTTCTTTGTGACTTGGAAAAGAGCCATTTTATAATAGCATCATCTTGGTTGCCCCTCTTGGTGATTTACAGGGCTATAAACTATTTTGCTAGTTTCTATAAACTATTTTGCTAGTAAGACACTTCCTTTGCCCCAGACCTGAAGGCTTACAGGAAAATAAGGGTCTCTAAGGATGGAGAATACAGAAGTGGGAACATACTCAGACCACCAGGTAGAGCAGTGGGTCTGGGGTTGTCAGGATTATAGGCAATTGCTCGAGAATGCTGGACTGGTTCCTTCCAAACAGTTCTTTGCAGCCTGGACCCTCAATAGGACCATAAATTATGCAAATGGTGTCCAGAGAACACAAGACCTCTGAATTAAACATAGAACAAAACAAAACTAGACTGTGGTGATCGTCTTAAGTCTTTTAGATTTCTGTTGGCAGGCTCTAGAATTTCTTTCACCAGAAATAATATTTGACTCTCATATTGGCAAGTGATAGGGAATGTATAGAAATAGGCCTTAAGGTTTCCTTTGACCCCCATTACTTTAGCTGATTAGGAGGAAAGAGGTCCAGAGTAAGAGTTAAGGACAGAGTAAATGGCCCCAGTACCAACAAGAAAGTTGATTTTCTTACCTGCCACATCCAAAGTTACCTGGGACTCCTCAATAGAGATAGGAATATGAGTATTGTCTGGGGCCAACCTGTTCCCCAGAAACCCTCAGTCCTTTGAGCAGCCATGGCCTTGGGTGATGACCCCTTTCCACTCTGGGAATGAGGGCAGTCTACCTTCCAATGTCAGGGATCAGAACTGATGTTCTTGCATAGAGGACAGGGTCCTAGAGGTAGTCAAGTGCAATTCTTTGCCCACTGTTTAGGTTGCTTGCACTTATAATAGGTCTGATCCTTTTGCCCTTGATTCTTTTGAGGCCTCCCTGAGCTCCCCTGATGGGGCTGGTTTCCACCAACAGCACTACTAACGGCTAGTACAAGGAGCCCTGCTTGCTTCTCCCTTTCCTTCTTTCTCTGTTTTCTTTTCTCCAAATCCCTATTGTTAAAGACCGAAAAGGCTATATCCACGAGCTAGTCTAGGGGGGTCTGTAGGCCCATTTGTAATTTCTGAAGCTTCCTGCGAATATCAGGGGCAGATTGACTTATAAAATGCTGTCCTGTCAAGATTCAACCCTCCAGGAAGGATGGATCCAAGTTCATATATTTTTGGCAAGCTTATACTAGTCTGTTTCTGAACTGAGCTGGGTTCTCTTCCTTGCCAAGATGATTTTCCTAATCTTTCCATAATTTACAGGTTTCTTTTTTTAATATATATATATATATATATATATATTATTGATTATGCCATTACATTTGTTCTATTTCCCCCCCTTCATTCCCCTTCACCCTGCACACCCCTCCCCCCCTTTAGGTCATGAACACCTGTCTCAGGTTCTTTAGATTCTGTATTTCTTCTACTATTCTTACCCTCCCCCCTGTCTATTTTCTATCTACTGTCTATGCTACTTATTTTCCGTACCTTCTCCCCCCTTCTCCTTCTCCCACTCCCCTGTTGCTAACCCTCCACGTGATCTTCATTTCTATGGTTCACTTCTGATCTAGCTGTCTTCTTAATTTGCTTTTGTTTTAGGTGTGGTTGTTAATAACTGTCAGTTTGCTGTCCTTTCACTGTTCATCTTTTTTATCTTCTTTTTCTTAGGTAAGCCCCTTTAACATTTCATATAATAAGGGCTTGGTGATGATGAACTCCTTGAATTAGATCCTATCTGAGAAGCACTTTATCTGTCCTTCCATTCTAAATGAAAGCTTTGCTGGATAGAGCAATCTTGGTTGTAGGTCTTTGGATTTCATGACTTGGAATACTTCTTTCCAGCCCCTTCTTGCATGTAAGGTCTCTTTTGAGAAATCCGCTGACACTCTGATGGGAACTCCTTTGTAGGTGACTGTCCCCTTATCTCTTGCTGCTTCTAGGATTCTCTCCTTCATTTGAATCTTGGCTAATGTAATGATGATGTGCCTTGGTGTGTTCCTTCTTGGTCCAACTTCTTTGGGACTCTCTGAGCTTCCTGGATTTCCTGGAATTCTATTTCCTTTGCCAGAATGGGAAAGTTCTCTTTTATTATTTGTTCAAATAAGGTTTCCACTCATGACTGTTCCTCTTCCCCTTCTGGTGCCCCTATAATTCAGATGTTGGAGCGTTTAAAGATGTCCTGGAGGTTCCTAAGCCTCTCCTCATTTTTTTAAATTCTTGCTTCTTCACTCTTTTCTGTTTGGTCATTTTTTCCTTCCTTCTGGTCTGCTCCCTTGATTTGAGTTCCAGTTTCCTTTCCATTACTATTGGTTTTCTGTGCATTTCCATTCATTTCAATTAGTTTAGCCTTCATATGTTCCTGTAATTTGTGACTAAAACCAACCAGTTCTGTGAGCATCCTGATCACCGGTGTTTTGAACTGTGCATCTGAAAGTTTAGTTATTTCTTCATCACTTAGATTTATTGGCTCTGGGTCTCTGAGTTGTTCTTGAGCCATGTTTTGATCTGTTTGTGCCTGTTACATTTGAGGAGAGGTGCCTTAGATGTTCACCAGGGCAGGGCCACCCAGGTCACTGGTTTGTGACACTGTCTGTGGAGGCGGGGTCAGAGAGGGAGCAATAGCGGTCCTCTCCGGTCATCCGGTCCATAATTTACAGGTTTCTTGATGCAGTTTCTCATTCCTGCCAGTAGGCAATCTATCCTGCCATTCCTACTCTGGATCCTCTGCCTGAGTATTGTATCATTGTTGGGGGAAATTGATAACTATTTTAAGACACAGCACAGCGACTAGAGAGTGATTTGTTTTTGCATCCCAGTTGTTTTCTTTTGGCTTCTCTGGAATGTTTATCGTCTGTATGCCAGAGATAACCCTCTGCTTCTTCTACTTCTGTAACTGCCTCCTGCTTTCACACCAGAAGTAATGGTCCAAAGGATGGGTCCTCCCTTGCTCTATAAAAATAACTGCTACCCCTCTGCTCAGGGCCCAGAATTTGGAGACTGACTCCTCTGAGTCAGCACACCTAAAATAAAGTTCCACTCCGTACACCTGAAAGTGGCTGAGTTGTTTTCTGTAACATCATCAGTCAGGTTCCTGGTCTAGGACGTCTTGGGCAGCAGGCTGGTTAGTGCTATGATTCTGGGTATGCAGTTGGTCTGCATATTTATGGGCCTCCTCCCAGACTGCTGTTTCTCATCTGGGGAGCAGAAGGTGGTCAGAATTATGTATAGATTCCTCCATGACATACTAAAAGCTAAAGTAAGAGTCTGGAAATTACTAGTGAAATGTGAAGGGTCCTCTGAAAAACTCCCTAGCCTGTCTTTACACTGTTGTAAATCAGTTATAGAGAAGGGCACTTGTACCCTTATTTAGTGCTTTCAGGGCCTGCTACCTCCCTCAAGGGTAGGAGTGTAGGAGTGGTAGGGAGATAAGAAACACGACTCCAAGTATGTCCTGGGAAGGCTGAGTTTTTCCTCAGCTTGTAGCTTTTGGTTGTCCATAGTATAGGGTGGTGAAGAGGTCGCTCCCTCTAAGGTAGGAGCAGAGACTCCAGAACTATGTGGTCCCTTTAATCTCCCTTTAGAGACAGGTGGGGAACTAAGGAGGGTGTCTTCTAATTCACCAACACTTGGGCCTGTAGGTTCTGTCAGGGTGGGGCCAGTGCAAAATGAGGGGTCTTGGGGCAGAGCCATAAATGCCTGCACCTAAGGGATTTTGGACCATTTGCCTTCCCTTCAGCAGGACAGATCTAACTGTAGTATAGTTTTATAATTCCTGCTCCCATTTTCAGGCCATGTCTCTCCATCCCCTAATTTATATTGGGGCCGAACAGCATTACAAAAGAAAACTAATGTCTTTTTAAATTTTTAGGGTCAAATTTATCCCAGTTGCTAAGAATGCAACCCAATGGCGATTTGGAAGGGATAGAAGGTGTGATTCCCATCTCAATTGAGGTGATCCTAAAGAGAAGAAAAAAAAACCTCAAAGATACTACTTTGCAATCTAGAGGCATCCCTCTTTGCTTGCTTCAGGAGCTTTCCTACCAGGCCATAGTAGAAAAAAAATAATCCTTTTTGATTATTTCTCAGTGCCCTATTCCTTTGTTAGGCCAGGAACTTTTAGCTCAAGTGGGAATCATCTTGTTGTTCCCTGAAGTTTCAATTGAATTAAGTAAGGTCATGATAATCAATAATAACTGAAACTAGAAGGAAATCCCAAGTTTGCTTCTGGATGCAGTAAACCCACTAGTTTGGGAGTCGGGGGTTCTAAGGAGAGCAAAGATTGAATTACTGGTAAAAATCCAACTAAAGCCCTGGTCAAATTATCCTAACAGGAAGCAGTATCCTATTAAATAAGAGGCTCTGGAGGGGCTACAGCCTATCATAACTAAATTTATACAACACGAGCTCATAGTTCCTTGTCAATCTTCTTGCAACACTCCCATTTTACCAGTGATAAAATCCATGAGAGAGTATAGGCTAGTCCAGGATCTAAGGTTAGTCAATGAAGCAGTAGTCACTTTACATCCAATAGTAGCTAATTCTTACACCTTGCTCTTGCAGGTACTTGATGATGCTCAGTGGTATTCAGTGTTAGATTTGAAAGATGCCCTCTTCTGCATTCCTTTGCAACCTCTCAGTATTTGTTTGCTTTTGAGTGGACTGATCCAAAGACGATGACACATCAGCAATACACTTGAACTGTATTGCTGCAAGTGTTCAGGGACAGTCCCCGCCTCTTTGCTAGGGTATTAGAAAAGGATCTTAGAGATTTACAGTTACAAGGAGGTGCTATTTTACAATATGTAGATGACATACTAATCTGCAGCCCCACAAAGGAGGCTTCTGGTCAAAATACCTTCCAGACTTTCAATTTCCTAGCTGAAAGAGGATATCGGATATTAAAGAAGAAGGCTCAGATTACCAAACAAAAAGTAAATTATTTAGAGTATATTTGACCCCTGGGTCTGGGTAATTATCACAAGAGAGAATTAAAGTTATTACTGAATTAATTCCACCTGCTACTAAACAGCAGCTTCACTCCTTTTTATGAATGGCAGGATTCTGTAGATCTGGATACCCAATTTTGGGCTAATTGCCAAACCTTTGTATGAAGCTACTAAGGGGCCAGACACTGAACCCATTATATGGGGAAAGGAATGTGATCAGGCCTTTAATAAAATCAAGCAGATTCTAGTTGAGGCCCCAGTCTGAAGCATCTCTAACTTAAACAAGCCTTTCTGTCTCCACATAGCAGAGAAGCAAGGAATAGCTTTGATGACTTGGGAATGACTTCCAGTGACTAGGGAATGAACCTCAACTGGTTGCATATTTCTCAGAAAAACTAGACACTGTAGCAACTGGGTAGCCTCCGTGTCTAAGAGCAGTTGCAGCCACAGCTATGCTAACCAAGAAAGTTGCTAAAGTAACTCTTAGGCAGAAGTTAGAAGTTTTAACTCCACATCAGGTACAAGGGGTATGAGAAATGAAAGGGCACCTCTGGCTAATAGGAGCTGTAACCAGGGGGAGTTGCCTCCCAGTTACATCATGGGTTGAAGTCACTCCCATCCCTCTGGCTCAAAGCAGGGATGGGAGGAGCTATTTAACATATCTATGAAACCAGTTAAAGGTTATAGGTATGTTAATGACCGTTCTGGAGGTTATCTGCAAAACTGTTGCTATGAAAAACATCTCTCAATGGCCCTGCTCCATGAGTCCCATCCCTCAGGTCAGACTTGTGGGTGTGGGGGGTATGGGGGTGTGGGGGTGTGGGGGGTGTGGGGGTGGGGTACGAGGACATCTCATATTGTTAATATTTGCTGGACACCACTAAGTTCTGGACCCCATTACAAATCCTATTTTTGGGGGGCCCTCTGGCTACACCCTCTTACAAGGCCAGAGTCCATAAAGACATGTTGTTACAGTAGGGGCCAAGGGGGGGGTACAATATACTATTACCGAAAGGACTCCCCAGGTTCACTACGCCCACCTCCAGAGGAAAGACATCTCTTAATGCCAGAGATTTGTGAAAAGGAAAGGAGTTATTTATTTAGAGCTATACAGACTTAAAGTAGTGACCTAATGTCTTCATTAAAATATTAAAGTCCTTTAGGATACCCACAGAGGCACACAGTCCTTCCTTCTCCCTCTGCCCTAATCTGGGGACTGTATCTCAGGAAAAGAAGTAGATGTCCATGATTCAGGCTCCTGGCACCATCAGCTGTGTCATCACCGTGATCTCCAATTAATCCAAAACCACATGGCACCTTTTCATGGCCCACCAGCAAGAGTCCTTTCACTCCTTTTCTTCCAGGCAAAGTCTCGCCTGCTTCCTAGGCCATGTGGCAAAAGGGAGCACCCCAAAGCCATGTGGTTCTCTCCTGGCAAAGTTGCAGGGATCCCCACCCTGGCCAAAGTGTGTGTTTCTCTCTTCAATGGCTGCCAAGCCTATGTTTAAATCCCTGCACCAACCTTCCTCTGTACCCCCATTTATGACTCCTACATCAGTTACACCTGCCAGCATTCCCGTATTATTCCAAGTTTACTGGGCTACCATCGTGAGTCTGGGCAGGTGTGGCCCCATGGCATGGAGCCAATCTTCTCCAAGCTCTCACACAGGTGCTGTAACCAGGGGGAGCTGCCTTTCGGTTACATCTTGGTTGGAGTCACTTCCATCTCCCTGGCTCAAGGCATGGCCACAGCTATTCAACATATCTGTGCAACCAGTTAAAGGTTATAGATAGGTTAAATGACCATGCCAGAGGTTAGCTGCAAAGCTGTTGCTGTACAACACAGCTCTGCATGTTCCTACTCCATGTGTCCCTTTTCCCCAACTCACACCTGTAGGGGGGGAAAAGGTGAGGACATCCTGCATATCTTTCTAGTATTTCCTGGACACCTTGAGTTCTGGACCCCATTTCAAATCCCTATTTGGGGTCCCTCCTCTGGGCTGCACCCTGTTACAGTGTCTGCTGGGATCCCTGAGCCTGGAGGTAGGGCCCAATCATGGCGAACTGGCCGAGGTAGCTTTGACACAATGGGCAACCGAAGAATGGCCTTCCAGTTTGCAAGTTATGAGCTATAACTGTTTAGTGGCCTGTGAAGTTTATTTAATGTGCCATGACAGAATTAAAGAGTTGAGCAGAAGTCTCTATGTGGAGCAACAATAAGTAGTATGTATTATAAAAAACTTGAAGGCTCATTTCCACTGTCTTTCCACCCTTCCTTTCCACAACAGACAACCAATACTTTCTTATATAATTTTCAAATTTTAAAAATATATAATAAAATAAAAACATAAGCAATAAGAAATATGTTGTCCTCCCCTTTTCACAAAAGATGACATACTTTAACACTGTTCTGCATTTTTCATTTTTCACTGAATGCAGCTCAGAAATCTTTTTATGGCAGTACATCAGAGAGTTTCCTCACTTTTTGTTATAGTTACAAAACGTGGAATTGTACAAGTCTATCATAATTTTGTGACCATTCATATTTGGACATTTAGGTTATTTCCAATGTTTTGCAAGTAATATGGTAATGAATAATTTTATAAATACATCATTTGTACACAGTGAAGTGTATTTGTAAAATACATTTTCTGAAGTGAAATTGCAGGCCAAAAGGCAAATACAATTGTAATTTTTTTTATTCTTCATAAAGATCTATTCCATTATTGGTATATAGTGTATTTAACAGTTAAATACATTTAAATAATGTTTAAGTGAGTACACAACTGCAGCATTGATAGCCAATTCAACTAGGAACAAGCTAACAAGTAACTGTCTAAATATTTAAAATACAGCTCTTGTTTAGATCATCCTTTGTTTTGATCACCTCTGGGAGGGGTGGGGAGTAGAAAAGCCTGCTGGTCATGCTAGAAAGATATAAAGGCCCACTCAATTACTAGGAAAATGACAATTACTGATAGTCAGTCCCAGAGGTTTCTTTTAGGTGCATCAAGTCTCCAACTCCTGGGCAAGCCCAAGCTTATGGCTTCTGGCATTAATCTTCTTTTCATCTCCCAGAAGAGACTATGTAAGCTCTACACCAGGCCTCAGAGTCTGAGTGTGGCACACACAAATCAAACTGGAGTGGTTGATTTTTGCAGACATGGGAGCAGTGGGATTCAATTGCTATTTTGCTGCAATACCAAAGCAAGTGCATTTGGTACCTGATGTCCAAGCAAGGTTTACTGAAGAGTTAAGACCTTTGTATACTTTACAATAAATTGATAGTCCAAAGTCTGTCCCACCGTTGACATTATAGCTGGAAGTTCCCAGTCCTGTAGCTCACTGCAAAGTTATTTCTTGTCATCTTTTTAAAAAAGATTTTATTTATTTAGTTTTAGAGAGAGGGAAAGGAAGAAAGAGAGAGAAACATCAATGTGTGGTTGCCTCTCATACACCCCCTACTGGAGACCTGGCCCAAAACCCAGGCATGGGCCCTGACTGGGAATTGAACTTGTGACCCTTTGGTTTGCAGGCTGGCCCTCAATCCACTAAGTTACACTAGCCAGGACAATTCCTTGTCAGCTTTGATTTGGCACTGTCAAAGGTCATCTTGTACTAAACAAGCCAACCCTCATAATGAAAGACAGCTGAACCATGGATTGCAGGTCCAGCAAAATCAAAGTCAACATTGTGACCAAGGTTTGTTTACATACTCCCTCTTGTAAGAAGACTTTTTACCACTTTTCTTTCCTGTGAGTGGTGAAAATGTGGTATCAAATGTCAGTTTTAAACCTTGACAGATCTGGTCTTCAATTATAGTTTCTGTTCCCAGAATGTTCCATTTCTGTGTGAAAGTTGAACCATACTCACATCATTTATATTTGGTCTCCAAGATCCTAGTAACTTTACCAGAATCTTTATTACATTAGATGAACCAGAGGTTAAGAGTCCCACACCATCGCATAACTGTGTTTTTATGTCCTGTTTCACCAACCTCAAACCAAATTCTTTCTTGAAAATATCTCTGGCAGCTTTGCCAAGGTCAGCATGTGATGGAGGGGGATAGACGTTGGCTGCGTACGAGGAGAGAGGGGCATGGATCACAGCTGCTCACTGGAGACTGCTGGGCTGGTTCAGGGTGGGGCTGCAGCTGCAGGCAGCTTGGAGATGAAGTGAAGGAGACACCATTCTGCAACCCTATCTTCCTCCCTCCAGGAACCCCCATTTGTAATTTTTATAAATGTTTTCAAGTTTTCTGTAGAGGGCTATACCAATATATTGGTACTTCCACCAGCACCTTATTTGAAGGTTTCTTTTTTCATGTCCCTCACCGATGGAATGTTATCAGATTTTTGCAATCTGAGAATTGAAAAACAGAATCTTAATACAATCTTAATATGCTTTTTATCTTATTTTAGGGTGCACATCTTTTCATGTATTTTAGTTCCAGTAATAGTTTCTTTCTGTAAATTGTCATAACCCTTGTCCATTTTTCTATTACTCTTCTTACTGATTCCTAGGGGCTCTACACTCATTACAGAGAGATGGGTCCTTGGTCTATGATGAGCTGAGAAAATGTTTTAAATTTCCTGATTATTTATCTTTTAATTTTACTAAGTGTGTTGTTTTAACCATGCATACTTTTTAAAATGTTTTACTTTTTATGTAGTCAAATTTGTCTGGCCTCTATGGTTTTTCAATCTTTGTTGTAAAGTCTTTTTCCCTCCATACTTATCAAGGAACTTAGGTGTTTTTTTTTTCACTCTTTTGAGTGTTCACATAAATAAAGTTATGCCATTTAGAGCATTTTATGACTTATTTTTTTTAACAATACATTCTGGACACCCTTCCATGTAAGAGCTAAAGATCCACTTTAATTATATTAGTGGCTGCATGGTATGCCATGGTACTGATTTTTAGCAATTTATTATCCACTCACTTTCAAGTGAGTTCCAGTTTTCAGTATTAAACGAATCTTACACCGGTCTTAATGAGTTGTGAGGCTGGTTTGTGAGAATGTGCAAAGCTGGGGGAGCAGGCTTAGAATGCATTTGTTTTCATTTGTTTCTTCCCTGGCAGGCCCCCTAGTGGCCCAAGCACAAGAAGGAAGTTCAGGTTTGGAGTCCTGGCTTCTCTTACATGGCATAGTGAAACTAAAAGGCCTTGAATCTTCTGATTGAACTCCTTCATTTGACACATGTGGCAGCTGAGATACCTAGAAGGTAATAGCTTGTCCCATCTCACCAAGCACAATAAGCCCAGAACCTAGGACTCTCAGCCCCTGGTCTACAGCTGTGCCAATGCGAGGCTGTTTCTTATATTGTGTGACTTTTCACTCCCAGATGTTTGTCAAGTTACAGTGTCTCAAAAGGCTGGCCAAATAAATCATTTAATCACTTAGGAAAATCAATGTTTCTGGATCATCATCAGTCAAGGGAAAAGAAGTACTGGATTGCTACAAGCTTGCCTCTTCTTTCCCTTCTTCTTGACCTTCATATCTTTGATAAGAAAAACAGCCTCCTTTCTGTGTGCCTCTCCATCACCAGGATGAACCAATTGTGCTGGAGCTGGAGAGAGGCATGAGGACTGGTGAGACAGCAGTCCTCAAAATTCAAGGCAGCCCAGACTCAGAAAGACATATCTGTGTTGTCATAGCACTTCCCGATCAGGGGCCTTAGGGTTGGCCAGCTGGTGAAAAGGGCTTTGGGGAACTCTCTCGGAGTTGTGTATTCACTGAGAGGCACATTGCTTTAACTAAGACTCTATGTTTATTTCAAAAGGTGCATCCTGCCTCACTTTGCAGCCTTCTGGGGCTCAGCACATTGCTGAGTGTTCAGTCTGCTTCTACCTCTAAGCAGTCTGTGATCTGCAGGTTCTTGACTTTGCATAGGAAAGAATTTAAGGGTGAGTTCAGGTGAAAGTGAATGCAAGTTTTATTTAGGTGAAGAGAAAAAAGACCAGAACACAGGTTCCTGGAGACAGGATTAGGGGGTAAGCCCAGGACAAGCTGCCACCACCCACTACTCCCCTGGTTATAAGTTTCACAGGGCACCACTGTGAAAGAAGCAAAAGTACTGACTGAGTGGATATGGGTGAACTTGTGAGTTGTGTGCCATGGTCAGTCAGTTCTCAGGATTTTGTTTCCAAAGGTGGGCTGTTCCTAAACTTTGTGGCATCAAATTCTGTCTTTGCCTTCTGGTTGGGAAGTGTCCCTTTCTGGAGCCTAGAACTGTTTCCTGCCAGCATACCCTGACTGGCTAACAATGGATTCAAGGATTATCACAGCTGGAATATAACTTCACTAAGAGCACTCCGAGCATTTATAGCAGAGCTGGTATCAAAGAATCCACCTCTTAATTCCAAGGTGGGAAGTGAACCTTTCTGGGCTCCAAATGAGATCTTGCAGCTGGGGTTGAGGGGCATGCCTGGAATCCAGTCCGAGATGTGAGTAAGCTTTGCCAACTAACAAAAGGCCCTATGCCTGCAAGCCCGCACCTCTTGCCAGATCTTTGCTTATACTTCCAATGTCCCTCTTCCAATCAAAAGGCAAGAAAATTCTCCTGTTTGTCTAAGACAAAAGGAGATGGAACAAGGAAGTGGATTTTATTTACGGCATTGCAATGAGGAGGTATAAAGATCAGTTTGTAGGAAAGGTGGTTGTGCCTTAGACTTCCACAGGCACAGGTGGGATGATTTATAGTTGGCACTGATTTGCAATCAGGAGAACTTTCAGTCAGCCAAGTGAATAGAAATATTTATCTCTGTGTCTAGCCATTTTCAGGGGAGCAGCGTTCTAACCTCAGCTAATCATTCAAGAGACAAAGAAAGAAACTTCGCAGTGGGAGGGGTGGGTGTCCCGCCCTTAGAAGCAGGTTCAGAAAAAGGGGAAAGGTCTTTGACCTTGTCACAGGTAAACAAGGGGGTCATCTACAAGTCTTATGGAGCCAGGAAAAAATGAGTTTTATGAAAGTCTTGGGGAGAAGAGTTGTTCTTCACAGTAAACCTTTCTCGCAACACTAATAGGTCAGGTTGCCTCTTAACCATACCTGTTTCTTGGGAGAACACTGAGTAAAGTCACACTCCTGTAACTGGGGGTCTTTATGGAAGCAAAAACCAGTACTTCCTACTTTTGATCAAATGGCTTAAGGTGGAAATTAAGTCGATATTTTAAACATGGGAGAAAAATGCCCTGAAAGGACGTCCCTTCGATCAGGTCAGTTAGCTCCACATCACAGCTCCCTGGACTTCAAACTACAAGTACCAGAAAGCAGTGCGCCACTTCCTCCACGCACCTATGGTGGGAATCAAGCGCCTCGCTGAATCTCGGGAACGACAATTAATTGGCGGACTAATGGAGAACGAATTTTAGGTGTCTTAATTTTTCGGAAGAGTAACTCATAAGTCCTCAAACAAGGCGCGAACACAGAACTAATAAGGTAACATTACCACTTTTATGCGAGACAGACCAGAGTACTCAAACGGAAAGGACTGAAGTCGGAGTTCCCGCTCAACTTTACTAGTGGTCTCACTTCTATCAACGCCCTGCGCCCTTACCGCTATCTCCTCTCATTGGCTGATTGACAGATGACGGCGCCTGCGCGTTGTGTTCCTCTAAGGGTCGGGTAGGCGCCATTTTGGCCCCAGACGTACTTATGGGAAGTCCAGCCCTCTAGTGGGTACGGCTTCTTCTGTCGGAGATTTATGTCGAAGTGTTTGCATCTGGCGCCGCTGTTGTTTTACTCTCCGCAGTCTCTAACCCTCCAGGCGAGCGGGAACCTCTGAGCATCACACAGCGCCATCGGGGTACGGGGGCTCTGCACCGCCGGGAAGGTGACAGGGGCGGTGTGGGGCGCGGACACTCAGCTAAGAGTCTCCCCCACTTCCCTCACGCCATGGACTCCGAATATTACATTGGCGACCAGTCAGGTGGGTTAGGGGCCTGGGGCACAGGGCTGAGGGTGGAGCGGCTACTTGGCTTGGACGGTGGCCTGGCTGGCCTGGCATCCCAGCAAAGGTGGGAAGGGAGGCTGCGCAGACGTCCCTCTCGGACTGGTCCCGACGTGGGCTCTGAGGCGGAGCTTGAAGAGACCACTGACGCGCTGCGGCCCGGAAGTTAGAACCTTGAGGACGGCGTTCGAGAGGGAAAGGCGTTTGCTGAATTGGGGAGCCAGTTCCCCGTATTAAGGAGTTACTGTGCGCAGAGTCCTAGGGAAGGTCTCCCTGTTACCGGATTGTTTTTTTAAAGAGTTGAGAGTGTTTTTCGAGAGTTGAAGGGAAGAGAACTGTTCGCTGGAGTTGGGAGATGGGATGCGGGACCATATCTAAACTTTTTGCTCCGAGTTAGGGCTAGTTTAACCTCACAACACTGGTTTCCCAGTAAAGACGACGTAGGAACCTTGTTTGAGTTGTGTTAATATTTTAGTGTACCTGTAGCAATTACTGTTGACTTTTGTGCCTTTTCTTCTCCTTGCATTCTTTTCTCTTCTCATTGAAGTTTGGTCTAGTCTCTTTCCCGTTTTTTTAATAAACACTCACTGGGCCCCACTCTGCTAACACTGTGCTAGGCATCAGAAGTACAAAGACAAATAAAGCAGGACCTAGTGAGGGAGAGAACATTACGTTTGCTTTCCCTTAGTGCCCAAGTTCTGTTGGGAATTTTCTATCATAAGTGCTTAAGCGCTTTTCTAAACGTTAATCTTTTTCTATTTTAAGTTCACTTCATATATGGATATATGGCAGGGAATAGTTATGATTACAAGTGCTTTTCCAAGCATGCACTGCTGTTTTGCTCTAAATGTTTTTCAAAATACTCTTTTTCTGTTCATTTGTGGTCTTAAATTCTTTCTTAAATAATTATATGTAAGATACGTATAAAGATTAAGCGCTAAAAGACATGAAAAAACAGCAGTTCCCGAATTTTCCATTCTTTTTTTGATGTTTACCTCCCTATTCCTAATTTATGCCATCTCTTGTTGCATCTTTTGTAGGCATTCTGTAATGATTCCTGTTACTCAAGGACTGGGTTTTATCTTATGTGCCTTTGTCTCCCCCAAACTCATACTGTTGCAGCGTAATTGTTAAATTTCAAAATGATTGGTTTTATTATTTACTCTTTAGCTAAGTAGTGTAACTCGTTACTATGTTGTGTTGCTTATTGTTTTGTTTCCATTCTTACTCAACTGTTCTGTTTTGCTGTCGGTGACTACTTCATTTTAAAAAATTTTAAATTTTTTTCTATTAAACTTTTAACCAAGTCTTTCCGTTTCCTTCCACAACCCTAAATTCCTCTCAGTAAAGTTTTACTCTATATTTTTAAAGTATTGGTTAAAGCGAGGTAGCAGTTTATTTTTACCACTTTGTAATATGGTATAATACATCTTTTTCTTTGAGGAAATCACACTATTTCTGAACTGCAGTTCCTTGTGCTCTTCATTCATAAACAAGTACTGTACGTCATTTGCCAGGCAGTGTTTGGGCTCCAGGGATTCAGCAGTGAACCAAAATCCCACTCTTTTGGTACTTTCTTCCAAGTGAGGAACCACATTAAACAAGTAATTTGATAAATCATGTAATACATCAGAAGGTGGTAAGTAAATGCTGTGGTCAGAAAAGATCCAGGTTATAAGAAAGCTGAAATAGTTACAGGGCACTCAATTATTTAGAGGTTGTTGACTTGGTCCTTAGTTATGTTTCTTAACCTTCACATTCCTTTTATGGTGTATTTTTTTCTGCCATTTGTGTCACAATACATGTTATGATTATTGGTATTTATATGAGTATTATAATGTTGCCTTGTTTACATTAGCATTATTAGTTAGTGATGCTTCATCAGTGGTAACTTTTGCTTACATTATTCTTGATTTATTGTGTTCATTTCACCAGTAGATGTCATCCATCTTACACCTTAAGTGGGTTTTTGTCTTATTTTTAAGCAGATGATGGTGGCGCTACCCCAGTACAGGATGAACGGGATTCAGGGTCAGACGTTGAGGATGATGTAAATGAACAGCACTCTGGATCAGACACTGGAAGTGTAGAACATCATTCAGAGGTATTGGCTAAACAACATCTTTGGGGAGAATTTTCCCTTGCATTATGTGAGACCTGTTTTATTTAGCAATTATAGAAATGCTGTCACAGGATTTAGGCTTCAAACCCTGGGAGTAAAGGATTGTAAGTTTATAGAGAACTGTTTTAAAAATAAGTGGGGATAGGCCCTGGCTGGTGTGGCTCAGTTGGTTAGAGCCTTGTTCTATAAACCAGAAGGTTGCAGGTTCAGTTCCCAGTCAGGGAATGTGTATAGGTTGCGGGTTTGGTTCCTGGTTGGGGTGAGTGCAGGAGGCAACTGATGTGTGTTTCTCCTGTATTGATGATTCTCTCTCTCTGGAATCAGTAAGTAAGGATATATTTTTAAAAATAAATAGGGACAGTCTGGTTATTTAGGAAATCATGGGGACTTAAATTCTAATTGGATCCCATTTCAGGTGTTATTAGGCAGTTATTGTCAGTTTTTGATTTAGAAAATGGGGCATGCTTTTGATATTTAACTATGCTTCCCCATTCCCCAAAAATGATGTCACAAGGACAGTGAACATTTGCAAACTGAAGAAATACCAGTTGAAATAAAAGTTGTGAGGGTTTTATTATCTGGCAAAAATAGTGTCAGAATTGGCTTTTTGAACTCAGTGTACAAAATAACAAAGCACATGTAAACTCAAAAAGCTGTTTTCATTTAGTAATACAGAGTAGTATTTGATCTTGTGTACAGCACTTCAGCATATTTGGCCTAATAGGCACATTTTTTTTTTAAGTGTATTTTATTGATTATGCTATTACAGTTGTCCCAGTGTTTTTCCTCCCCTTTATCCCTCTTCACCCTGTACTTCCCCACCCTCCAGCATTCCTCCCGCCCCCACCCCTCAGTTCATGTCCATGGGTTGCACATGTAAGTTCTTTGGCCTCTCCATTTCCTATACTATTCTTAACCTCCCCCCCCCCGCCATCTATTTCATACCTACCAGTTATGCTTCTTATTCCCTGTACCTTTCCCCTGCATTCTCCCCTTTCTCCTCCACACTATAACCGTCCATGTACTCTCCATTTCTGTGATTTTGTTCCTTTTGTAGTTGTTTGCTTAGTTTGTTTTTGCTTTAGGTTTGGTTGTGACTTTGTTGTCATTTTACTGTTAATAGTTTTTGATCTATTTCTTAGATAAGTCCCTTTAACATTTCATATACTAAGGGCTTGGTGATGATGAATTCCTTTAACTTGGCCTTATCTGGGAAACACTTTATCTGCCCTTCTATTCTAAATGATTGCTTTGCTGGATAGAATAATCCTGGATATAGTAGGTACATATTTTTAAAACTTTAATTTGCCTCCCTGGTTATATCTTCTATTGCACAGTGTTAGCAAAATAAAATTGGGACGCTTTTCAATAAGTCACCTATGAGTTTTTGGTAAGCACAGACTGAAACACAGGAATAATAAAGATGACCAAGTTTTCTTTTAAGAACCTGATATGCCATATATTTTGTTTGATTATGCATGCACAGAAAATTAGCAAAATTTTAAGTAGTAGATATAATTGTTAGAGAATGTATTATTGACTCTGTTCTTTCACATGTTATTAGTATATTCATATGTTCAATAAATATTTATTGAGTACCTGTTGTGTCAGGCTCTTTTGACATATCAATGATTAAATGAGGTCCCACCAAAATCCTTCACTTTTTGGATTTATTTACCAGTGGAAGGAGAAAGACATTAAACAACATATATATTTTTTTAATTGTATGGTTTGTTAGAAGATGGTAAATGCCATGGAGGAAGGAGAAGGGTAGAACTGAGTGAAGAATGCCAGGACAGAGGGCAGGTTGTGGTGTTAAGTAGGGAGTACAGTCGGCTCTATTAAGAAAGAGATACTTGAATCTAGGCATGAAGGAGGGTGAGGGAATAGCCACATGACTACATAGGGGAAGAATATTCTAGGCAAAGACCCTGCCGTGGGGGTTATTTGATGTCTTCAAGGAATATACCCAGGAGCTAGTATGGCTAGAGTGGAGTAAGGGGCAAATGTGATCAGAGAGCTGAATGGACTGGGAGAAGGGCTTATCTTCTAGTTATTTTGATATCACTCACTTTTGTATACTCTTAAATATTTAGGCTAAATTCTAATTAATGTATTATTTGATAGGTGGAAATTACTTGGTAGTGTAAATATTGTAATATACTTAGTATGTAATATCTTAAGTTTCTGCTTTGGAAAACAGCATTAGGAGCTTGACTCATGGCCTCATGATTCAGTTTTAAACATAAAATGGCTGCCTTTAGCACCTTTCAACTACTTATTTGTAAATGAGATGGATTCTAAATAAATAAAGGTGCATATTGTTGAAATTTGGAAATTGTAAAAGTTTAAAGAGAAATTTAAATTACCATTCTCCTATCACAGAAATGACTTAATTTTTTCATTTTCTTTCTCACTCATGTGCATATGTATGTGTTTTAATTTAAGATTTTACTATATGTATTTTGTATCTGTATAATGTTTGCCATACCATCTTCAGATCTCTCTTTCTGACCTCTGCTTCTGTCCTCATATCTCTATTTCTACGATGAGGACCTTTGTAATTATATTGAACCTACTCAGATAATGTAGGATAATCTCCCTACATCAAGATTCTTAATTACATCTGCACAGTCCTTTTTGCATGTAAAGTAACATATTCACAGGTTCCAGGGATTAGGACACTGACATCTTTAGGGGGTGCCCATAGTTTTGCCTACCACAAGATGGTACTCCTAACAGTACTTTCCAAATAATGAGACTAGAAAGAAGTTTTTCCCATTTGCATTTTAGAATTTAGGGCAGTTTTTAAAGAAATTCATATCACCTGTAGTATTTACCTTGCATGCTTTTTCTTTGGATCTTTAAGGAATACATACATACTCTGTGCACAAACACACACACACAGTCATTAAGCCAGTGGTCAGTATAGGAAATGCTGATAAATTTTTGGAGGCTAATAATTTTTGCAGACTTTTAAACTCTTGATTAAGGTACTTTAGTAATTGGAAAAAACCCAACTTTTTCCTGAAAATAATTATACATGTTGATAAGTTTTGACGTGACAGAGCAAGTCTTAAGAAAATGAGACTTATTGTGCCTTGACCAGTGTGGTTCAGTTGGTTGGGCATTGTCCAGAAAAGTGGAAGGTTGCCAGTTTGATTCTTGGTTGGGGCATATACCTGGGTTTCTTCCCTGCCCAGGGCATGTAGGAGAGGCAGCTGATCAATGTTTCCCTCTGAGATTGATGTTCCTCTCCCTCCCTTATCTCTCTCTAAAAATAAATAAAATCTTTAAAAAATGAAAATGGGAGTTTATTGTAACAAACATGATGTGGCCTTTCTAAATCATTCTGTCTAGGAAGTTTGTTCTTTCTGCCATTGATGGGCCGACGTGATAGCTATTTGTAATAGCATCTCTGTTCTTCAGTGGTTGGCTTAATTTTTTCTTAAGTTTTAAGAAAAGTCAAAATAATATTATAAAGCACAATTAATGCAAAATTATGGTGAATGAAATATTGAAGTCTTAAAGTCAGGATCAGTAACATTGCTGTGCTAGCCCATATTGTAGCCTGAGGCAAATGAAAATCAATATTACTCATTTAATTTTTAAAATTTTAATTTCATTCATTGTGGATTTTTTTGCATCAACTTTGATCTATAAAAATACCACCTGTCTTTGAAAGACAAATACCATATGATCTCACCTTTAACAGGAAGCTAAACAACAAAATAAGCAAGCAGAATAAAAACAAAGACACTGAAATGGAGAACAAGGGGACAGTGACCAGAGGGGAGAGGGTAGGGAATTTAAGGGGGAAGAGGGGAGGGATTTGGAGGAACAAATATGAAGGACGCAGGGATGAGAACTAAGGGGGGTGGAAATGAGAGGGAGGTGGGGAGCACAGGGTGGGGGGAGCTGGGATGGGAGAAATAGACAGAAAAACTGTACTGGAAAAATAACTAAATAAAATAAAATTATAATAAAACTATGATGAATGAAACAACATTAAAAAAATACCACCTGTCTTTTTTTAAAAGTTTTATTGAGATGAATTGACATAGTCATAGTTCACTGTTTAAAGTATGCAACATCACCGTAATCAATTTTAGAATTATTTTTGTCACTTCAGAAAGAAACCCTTTATCTATTACTTCCTTTTCCCACTTGTCCCCCATTGCTTTGTGTTCTAGACATTTCATATGAAAGGAATTATTTGATACAAGGATTTTTGTGACTTTTTTCACTTAACACAATGTTTTCAAGGTTTATTCATGTTGTAACCTTAGTACCTCATTCCTTTTTATAGTGAATAATATTTCATTGTATGAATATAACACATTTTGTTTATCCATTTGTCAGTTGATGGACATTAGAGTTGTTTCTATCTTTTGACTATTATCAGCAATGCTATAGCAAACATTTATGTAGAACTTTTTGTGTGGATGTGTTTTGATTTCTCTTGTGTATATTTCTAGGAGTGGAGTTGCTAGAGCATATTATAACTCTGCTTAAGTGTTTGAGGAGCTGCCAAACTGTTTTTTCACAGTAGCTGCACCATTTTATATTCCCATCAGTGTATGATGGTTCTCTTTTTTCCATATCCTTCCCAATTCTTCTTATTAACTGACTTTTTGATACTGACATTTTAGTTGGTGTGAAGTGGTATCTTATGTAGTTTTGAGTTGTGTTTCTGTTATGAGTAATGATGTTGAGTGTCTTTTTATATGCTTATTGACCATTTGTATATCTCCCTTGGAGAAATGTCCATTCAGAGCCTTCATTTTCTAACTGGGCTTTGTGTCTTTTTTATTATTGAGTTGCCAGAGTTTTAAAAAATAGTTTAGATACAAGTAACTTACTTGATGACTGATTTTGCATATATTTGTATTTTGTGAGATGTCTTTTCATAAGGTGTTCTTTAAAGCATTAGAGTTTTTAATTTGAAATTCAATTTATCCATCCTTTTGTTGCTTATGCTTTTAGTGACATTTCTAACAGTTTTTTGACATATCCAAAGTCATGAAGATTTACCCCTCTAAGAATTTCACAGACTGAGGTCTTTGATCCATTTGGGTTAATTTTTATGTATACATTGAGATAAGAGTCTTAATTTTATTCTTTTGCTTGTGGCCATTCAGTTGTGTGATTGGAAGGTCTTAGTACCCTATTTAAAGATCAGTTGACCTAAAGGGGCAATAAATGGTGATGGAAGGAGACCTGACTTTGAGTGGTCAACACATAATACAGTATGCAGATGATGTATTATAGAATTGTACACCTGAAACCTATATAATTTTATTAACTAATATCACCCCAATAAATTCAATAAAATTAAAATAAATATAATTTAAGTTTGGATGGTAAAAAAATCAGTTGACAGTAGGGTGCATGGGTTTATTTCTGGGCTTTCAATTCTAATCTATTTATATCTTTGTCTATCCTTGTGCCATAGTGCCTTGAATAAATTTCAATATTAGGGAATGTGAGTCTCATATTTCTCCCAGACTGTTTTGTCTGTTCTGGATTCCTTGTAATTACATATGTATTTCAGAATCAACTTGTCAGTTTCTGCCAAGAAGTTAGCTGAGATTTTGATAGGGATTGCACTGAATCTGTAGATGAGTTTGGAGCATATTATTATGTTGACAGTATGAGGTCCATAAAATGGGATGTCTTTTACGTCTTTAATTTCTTTCCTCAATATCCATTCAGAGCCTTTATTTTGTAGTTTTCAATGTGCAAATGTTGCATTTCTTTGTTAAAGTTATTCCTGTTATTTTCTTTAATGCTTAGTAAGTAGAAATGTTTTATGAATTTTATATTCAGATTGTTCCCAAACATTTTTCTTACTATGAATTCTAATTTACTTCATTGTGATCCTGTTTGTTTTATAGCCTACCATATGATCCATCTAGAGGATGTTTCAAATGTACTTAAGTTCATATATTCTGTCTTTGAAACGAAAGTGTGCCTCCTGTGATCAACATATAGTTGTATTAGTTTTTGTAATCCAGTCTCTGTCTCCTGATTGGCTTGTTTAGTCCAATTACGTGTAATGTTATTGATAGAGTTGAAGTGTGCCATTTTAGTTTGTTTTCTATGTTTCGTGTCTTTTTGTTGTGGCTCCTCTGTTCTTCCTTTACATGTTTTCTTTGTCAGTAAGTGAATCTTTTATAATACAGAATTTAAATTTTTTTGAGGTCAAATTTTTTTTATCATTGCAAAATAAGAGATTCTTTAGATAAATTAGAGAAATTCAACTTAGTTTTTGAGACTCTTAATAGACAAATCAGCTCATACCATTGTGCTTTTTGGAATACTTAGGTTTGAGATGATTGCTCATTGTGGTTTTGATTTGTATTTCCCTAATGACTACTGCTGCTCAGTGCCTTTTCTTGTATCTGTTGGCCATTTGTATCGTCGTTAGAAAAATATCTATTCAATTCCTCTGTCCACCTTTTGATCAGATTGTTCTTTTCCTGTTATGTGAGTTGCTCATTTATTTTGATAATGATCACCTTATAGGATAATGTGATTTGCACATATTTTCTCCCATTCATTAGGTTGCCTTTTCATTTTGTTGATTTCCTTTGCTGTGCAGAAGCTTTTTTAGTTTGATGTAGTCACACTTATTTATTGCTTTTATTTGCTTTGCTTTGTGTAATCCAGAAAAAAATCATTGCCAAGACTTTGTCAAGGAGCTTACCCCTGTGTTTTCTTCTAGTTTTGTAGTTTTAGGTCCTAAATTCAAGTTTTTAATCCATATTGAGTTGATATTTATGTATGTGGCTGTCCAGTTTTCCCAACACCATTTATTCAAGAGACTGTACTATTTTTGCCTCCTTTGTCATAAGTTAATTAACCATATATGCATAGGTTTGTTTCTGGGCTGTCTGTTTTGTTTCATTGATCTTTGTGGCTGTTTTTATGCTAGCTAGTATCATACTGTTTTGATTATTACAGCTTTGTAATATAGTTTGAAATCAGGAAGTCTTATGCCTTCAGTTTTGTTCTTAAGATTGCTTTGGCTATTTGGTTTTTTTCTGTGGCTTCATGCAAATTTTAAGATTATTTTTGTGCAAAAATTCCATTGGAATTTTGATAGGGATTGCATTGAATCTACAGGTTGCTTGGTAGTATGGATATTTTAACAATATTAGTTCCAGTCCGTGAGCATGAATATCTTTCCATTTATTTATGTCTTAAATTTTTTTCATTCATGTTATGTAGTTTTCAGTATATAGATCTTTTACCTCTTTGGTTAAATTTGTTAAATTTCTCTTTACTATTGCTGTTAGTATATAGAAACAACTGATTTTTTGTGTATTGATTTTATATCCTGCAACTGTACCGAATATAGTAGTTTTTTGGTACTGTCTTTAGGGTTTTCTACATGTAATATGTTATACACAAATGGTGATAGTTTTCTTTTTGATTTGAAAGTCTTACTGTGTTGAAGTATGTTCTCTCTGTATCCACTTTGTTGAGGGTTTTTATCATGTGTAGTTGTTTAACTTTGTCAAATGCTTTTTCTGCATCTGTTGAGATGATCATAGGATTTTTACATTTCATTTTATTGATGTACTGTGTCACATTGATTGATTTGTGGAAGCTGAATCATCCTTGCATCCTGGAGTAAATTCCATTAGATTATTGTGTAGATTCTTTAAATGTACTGTTGAATTAGATTTGCTGATAGTTTGTTGACGCATCTATGTTCATCAGCAGTATTAGCCTATAATTTTCTTTTCTTGTTATATCCTTGTATGGTTTTGGTATTAGGATAATGTTGGCCTTATAAAATGAATTTGGATGTATTCCTTTCTCTTCACTTTTTTGAAAGAGTTTGAAAAGAATTGGTGTTAATTCTTTTTTTTAATTTTATTGATTATGTTATTACAATTGTTCTGTTATCCCCCTTCATTCCCTTCCCCTCCCTCCCCCACCATTCCCCCCTTTAGTTTATGACCACGTGTCTCAAGTTCTTTAGATTCTATATTTCCCATACTATTCTTGCCCTCCCCCCTATCTATTTTCTACCTACCCTCTATGCTACTTATTGTATGTACCTTCTCTCCCCTTCTCCTCCTTCCACTCCCCTGTTGCTAACCCTCTATATGATCATTTTTATGTTTCTACTCCTGGTCTAGCTGTCCTCTTAGTTTGCTTTTGTTTTAGGTGTGGTTGTTAATAACTGTGAGTTTTCTGTCCTTTCACTGTTCATCTTTTTTATCTTCTTTTTCTTAGATAAGTCAGTCCCTTTAACATTTCATATAATAAGGGCTTGGTGATGATGAATTGCTTGAATTTGATCTTATCTGAGAAGCACTTTATCTGTCCTTCCATTCTAAATGAAAACTTTACTGGATAGAGCAATCTTGGATGTAGGTCTTTGGATTTCATGACTTGGATTACTTCTTTCCAGCCCCTTCTTGCCTGTAAGGTCTCTTTTGAGAAATTAGCTAACAGTCTGATGGGAACTTCTTTTTGGTGACTATCCCCTTATCTCTTGCTGCTTCTAGGATTCTCTCCTTCATTTTAATCTTGGCTAGTGTAATGATGATGTGCCTTAGTGTGTTTCTTCTTGGGTCCAACTTCTTTGGGACTCTCTGAGCTTCCTGGATTTCCTGGAAGTCTATTTCCTTTGCCAGATTGGGGAAATTGTCCTTTATTATTTGTTCAAATAAGTTTCCACTTGTGGCTGTTCTTCTTCCCCTTCTGGTACCCCTATAATTCTAATGTTGGAATGTTTAAAGATGTCCTGGAGGTTCCTAAGCCTCTCCTCATTTTTTTGAATTCTTGTTTCTTCATACTTTTCTGTTTGGTCATTTTTTCCTTCCTTCTGGTCCACTCCTTTGATTTGAGTCCCAGTTTCCTTTCCATCACTATTGCTTTCTTGTGCATTTCCCTTCATTTCAATTAGTTTAGCCTTCATGTGTTTCTCTAATTTGTTACTAAAATCAACCAATTCTGTGAGCATCCTGATCACCAGTGGTTTGAACTGTGCATCTGAAAGCTTGGCTATTTCTTGGTTGCTTAGAGTGATGGGCTCTGGGACTTTGAGTTTTTCTTGAGCCATATTTTGGTCTGTTCATACCCGTTAGGTATGAGGAGCAGAGCCTTAGATGTTCACTAGGGCAGGGCCGCTCAGGTTGCTGGGTTGGGAAGCTGCATGTGGGGGTGGGGCCAGAGGGGGCAATGGTGGTCCCCTCTGCTGCTTCCTGCCACTGGGGCCTGTGAGGTCTGTCTTAATGCTCGCTTCTTCGCTGGTTTATCTGCACCCGATTGTGTGACCGTGGTCAGCCTGCCGCCTTGCGCCCTTGCTGGGTCCTCCTGTTGCAACCCCACGCCTGGGATCCGCCAATCGCAGCCTGTGCTCCTGGGTTGGTCTGACTGAGTTTTCCTGTGCAATCCTGCTCTGCCAGTTGCTGGCTCCACCCCTCTTACCTGTCTGGCTGGAGGTTTCGTTGTTGTCAGACTTTGGTATAGTTCAATTTTCTGTGTTTTGGGTGCATTTTTTGTTACTAAAATTTTGTTGTCTTTAAACTTGGTTGTGGGAGAAGGCACAGTGTTTCCACCTATGCCTCCATCTTGGTGGAAGTCCAGTGTTAATTCTTTAAATGTTTAAATTCATTTAAAGAAATGAATTCTTTAAATTCGCCAATGAAGTCATCTGTTCCTGGTCTTTCCTTGTTGGAAGGCTTTAGATAACTGATTGAATCTCTTTGTTAGTTGTTAGTCTGTTCAGATTTTCTGTTTCTTCATGATTCACTCTTGGTAGGTTATATGTTTCTAAGAATTTATTCATTTGTTCTGTGTTTTCCAATTTGTTGGAGTATAATTTTTTTTAACTATAAAAAATTTTAATTGTTCAAGTGTAGTATAATTGTTCTTAATCTCTATGATTGTATTTGTGCGGTATCAGTTATAATATCTTTTGTTTATGATTTTATTTGAGTCTTCTCTTTTTTTCTCTTGGTTTATTAGTTTTTTGTCTCTATTTTGTTTATTTCTGCTCTGATCTTTGTTATTTCCTTCCTTTTACTACTTTGGGCTCCCCACCCCCATTCATCAAGGAATAAAGTTAGATTGATTGAGGTCTGTCCTTTTTCTTGCTGTAGGTATTTATTGCTGTAATCTTCCCTGTTAAAACTGCTTTTGTTGCATTCATGTGTTTTGGTATGCTGTATTTTCATGTTCATATGCCCCAAGATATATTTTCACTTCTTTTTTTGCCCATTGGTTGTTTTGTAGCATCATCTAGCTATTGTTGAAAATGGAGTATAAGTCCCCTGCTATTACTGTATTGTTGTCTTATTTCTCTCTTCAAGTCTTGTAATATTTGCTCTCTATATTTAGGTGCTCTGATGTTGGGTACATAAATATTTTTTTTTTAAGATTTTATTTATCTTTAGAGGGGAAGGGAAGGAGAGAGGGAGGGAAACATCAATGTATGATTGCCTTTCCTGCATCCCCTGCTGGGAATTGGCCTGCAGGGAACTGGCCTGCAACCCCGGTATGTGCCCTGACTGGGAATCGAACCGAGAGTGTCTGATTTGCAGGCCCGCGCTCAATCAACTGAGCTACACCAGCCAGGGCGGTACATAAATATTTATAAATGTTTATTAACCTTGTTGGATTAACTTCTTTATCATTAGGTAGTGATCTTTTGTCTCTTAGTATAGATTATGGCTTAAAGTCTATTTTGTCTGATACAAATATAGCTATCCCTACTTTCTTCTGGTTTCCATTTGTATGGAACATCTCTTCCTATCCTTTCACTTTTAGTCTGTGTGTCCTTAAAGCTGAAGTGGAGTCTCCTGTAGGCAGCATTGAAATGGGTCTTGTTTTTTTTTTTTTTATCCATTCAGCCACTGTATATCTTTTTATTTGAGAATTTAATCCATTTACATTTATAATAATTATTGATAGGTATGGTCTTAATATTGCTATTTTGTTTATTGTTTTCTGGCTATTTTGTAATTCCTTTGTTCATTCTCTTGATGTCTTCATTTGTGAATTCATGGTTTTCTGTAATGTTATGTTTAGATTCCTTTCTTTTTACCTTTAGTGTATCTACTCAACGTTTTTGTTTTGTGTATTACAATGAGGTTTACATGACACATATTTATACGTCTGCTATTAAGCTAACTTCTTTATTTTAAATTCCTATTGAATTTTTCTCCCAACTAATTTTATTTTTCTTTTTTCTTTTTTCAATTGTTTTCGAGGACAGTTGCTTCCATTTTCCTCCCACAACTCCTCCTCCCCACCCCACCTCTACCCTCAATCCTAACCCCCTTTGCTTTGTCCATGTGTCCTTTATACCTATTCCTTGATCACCTTTCCCCTTTTTCCTCAGATATGCCCTCACGCCTTCCCTCTGGTTACTGTCAGTTATTTATTTAAATGTCTCTGGTTATTTGTTTTGTTGAATAGGTTCCACTGATAGTTAACATCAGTGGTATTTGTCTTTTGCTGCATGGCTTATTTCACTTAGCATAATGCTCTCCAGATCCATCCATGCTGTTGTGAAGGATAGGAGCTCCTTGTTTCTGCTGCATAGTATTTCATCATGTGAATGTAGCACAGTTTTTTGATCTGCTCATTTACTAATGGGCACTTAGGTTGCTTCTAGCATTTGGCTATTGTAAATTGGGGTGCATCGGCTCTTTTGAATTGATATTTCAGGATTCTTAGGGTATAATCCCAGCAGTGGAATTGTCAGCTAAAACAGCGGTTTCATTTTTAGTTTTCTGAGGAAATTCCATTCTGTTTTCCACAGTGGCTTCACCAGTCTTCATTCCCACCAACAGTGCACTAGGGTTCTCTTTTCTCCACAACCTCTCTAGCACTTGTGGTTTGTTGCTTGTGGCCATTCTGACTGATGTGAAGTGGTATGTCCTTGTGGTTTTAAATTGCATCTCTCTGATGACTAGTGATGCTGAGGATCTTTTTATGTCTCTGGGTCCTCTGTGTGTCCTCCTTGGAGAAGTGTCTGTTCAAGTCCTTTGCCCATTTTCTTAAAGTATGTTTTATTGATTATGCTACTACAGTTTTCCTAGTTTTCCCCCTTTATCCCCCCTGTACCCCCCAGCCCTCCACCATTCCCCCTCATTAGTTCATATCTGTGGGTTGTACATACAAGTTCTTGGACTTCTCTGTTTCCTACACCAATCATTACCTCTGCCCTTCTATTTTATGCCTACCAGTTATGCTTCGTATTCCCTGTACCTTCTCCCCCTGTTCTTGCCCTGCCACTCCCCACTGAAAACCTTCCACGTGATGTCCATTTCTTTGATTCTGTTCCTGTTATAGTTGTTTGCTTAGTTTTTGTCTTTGTTGTTTTTTTCTTTTAGGTTTAGTTGTTGATAGTTGTGAGTTTGTTATCATTTTATTGTTCATATTTTTAATCTTTTCTTAGATAAGTCCTTTTAACATTGCATATAATGAGGGCTTAGTGATGATGAACTCCTTTAACTTGAAATATCTGAACTTGACATATCTGGGAAACACTTTATCTGCATTTCTATTCTGAATGATAGCTTTGCTGGATAGAGTAATCTTGGATGTAGGTCTTTGCCTTTCATGACTTGGAATACTTCTTTTGAGCCCCTTCTTGCCTCCAAGGTTTCTTTTGGGAAATGAGCTGATAATCTTATGGGCACTCCTTTCCTCTTGCTGCTTTTAAGATTCTATCTTTGATCTTGGGTAACTTAATGAGGATGTGCCTTAGTATGTTCCACTTTGGGTTCAATTTTTTGGGGACTCTCTGGGCTTCCTAAACATCCTGGAAGTCTGTTTCTTTGTCAGATTAGGGAAGTTCTTCATTATTCAAGTAAGTTTTCAGTTTCTTGCTCTTCCTTTTCTCCTTCTGGCACCCCTATAATTCTTTTTCTTTTTTAAGATTTTATTTATTTATTTTTAGAGAGAGGGGAAGGGAGAGAGAAACATCAGTGTGTGGTTGCCTCTCACATGGCCCTCACTGGGGACTGGGCCCACAACCCAGGCATATACCCTGACTGGGAATCGAACCTGTGACACTTTAGTTTGCAGCCTGCACTCAATCCACTGAGCTACACCAGCCAGGGCCTCACCCCTATAATTCTTATGTTAGAGAGTTTAATGTTGTCCCAGGGTTTCCTAAGCCTCTTCATTTTTTTGAATTCTTGATTCTTCATTCTGTTCTGGTTGGATGTTTATTTTTTTCTTTTGTTCCGTATTGTTGATTTGAGTCCCAGTTTCCTTCCCTTCAGTATTGGTTCCCTATATATTTTGCTTTATTTTACTTTGGTTAGTCTTCATTTGTTCCTTCATTTTGCAACCAAGCTCATTCATTTCAATGAACATTCTGATTACCAGTGTTTTGAGCTCTGCATCAGGTAGGTTGGTTATCTTCTTATTGCGTAGCTCTTTTTCTGGAGTTTTGATCTGTTCTTTCATTTGGGCCATATTTCTTGGTCTCAGTGCACCTCTTATGTTGTAATGGGGTAGGGCCTTAGGTATTCACTGGGGGAGGCAACCCTCTTAGCTTTGTTGTGGTGCTGGATATGGGGGAGGGGACAGAAGGAACAGTGCTGCTCACGCACTCCCCTCTAGCCCCACTTTCCAACAAACTCTGTGAGACTGGGAGTTTCTCCTGCTGTGTCATCCCCTACCATAGTTTACAGCTATATTTGAGTCTTTAGTTTCCTCTTCAGTCACCCTGCCTTGCTTTCAGTTCACTCCAGCTAGCCCCGCCTTGTCAGTGTGTTCCACCCCCTTGCTGTGCGTGCCCTTTCCTTTCAGCTGGCCACCCACTGGTCTCGGTGAAATTTTTTTAACTCCTTGGCTGTTGGAGTTCCATGCAGTTTGATTTTCTGCCACTTCTGGTTGTGTATTGTTTTTAGATTGGTTGTTATCCTTCTTTTGGTTGTGCAAGGAAGCGAAGGGTTTCTATCTATGCCTCCATCTTGACCAGAACTCCTTTGCCCATTTTTTAATAGGATTGTTTGCCTTCCTGGAGTGGAGTTGTGTGAGTTCTCTCTATATTTTGGAGATGAAATCCTTGTTTGAAATATCATCGGCAAATATATTTTCTCTTGTGTTTAGTTCCTTTTTCATTTTGCTGATGTTTTCTTTAGCTGCTGTAGAAGCTTTTTATTTTGATGAAGTCCCATTTGTTTATTTTTTCCTTTATGTCTCTAGGTCTAAGAGACATATTGGTGAAAATATTGCTGTGTGGAATATCTGAAATGTTTTCCTCTAGGAGTTAAGTTTTCCTAGAGGATACTTATATTTAAGTTTTTTGTCCATCTTGAGTTTATTTTTGTTTGTGGTGCAAGTTGGTGGTTGAGTTTCATTTTTTTGCATGTAGCTATTGGTATCTCCAACCTCCATTTGTTGAAGAGGCTATATTTACTCCATTTTATGTTTCTGCCTTCTTCGTTAAATATTAATTGACCATTCAGCGGGTCAGTTAATATGTGCGTTGCTGGCTATATCTTTCTCGAAGTCCTTCAAGATTTTTCTTATGTATTTGGGTGCTCCTATGTTGGGTACATATATGTTTATAATGTTTGTAATGTTTATGTCTTCTCGATGGATTCTTTCCTTGAGTATTATGAAGTGTTTTTCTGGCCTTTGTTTTGAAGGCCTTTTATGGCCTTTGTTTTGAAGTCTTTTGTCTGATATGAGAATTGCCACCCTGGCTTTTTTTTTTCCTGTCCATGTGCTTGGACTATTTTTCCCCTAACCCTTCACTTTCAGTCTTTGTATGTCTTTTGTTCTGAGGTGGGTGTCTTGAAGGCAGCATATGTGGGCATCGTATTTCCTGATCCATTCAACTACCCTTGGTCTTTTGATTGGAGCATTTACTCCATTTACAGTTAAGGTTGTTATTGACATCATCTAGCTATTGTTGAAAATGGAGTATAAGTCCCCTGCTATCATTGTATTGTCTTATTTCTCCAGGTGTTTTACTATTTGCTCTCTATATTTAGGTGCTCTGATGTTGGGTACGTAAATATTCATTGTAATTTTACCCCCTTTGTACCTGTGTTTCTCTCTCTTACTCTTTTTCTTCCTTTTCTTAAAGCAGTTTCTTTAGCATATTTTGCAGTGCTGGTTGGAGGTGTATTCTTTGAGCCTTTTGTCTGGGACACTCATTTCATTCACCCTTTTATTTTAATTGAGAACCTTGCTAGGTAGAGTAGCCTTGGTTGCAGGCCTCTGATTTTCATTACTTGGAATATTTCTTGCCATTGCCTTCTAGCTTCTAGCATTTCTATTAAGAAGTTAGCTGCTAGACTCATTGCGTCTCCTTTGTATGTTACTTCCTATTTCTCCCTTGCTGCCTTTAAGATTCTCTCTTTGTCTCGGAATTTTGCCACTTTAATTTTGGTGTGTCTTGCAGTGGGCCTCTTTGGGTTCCTCTGGATTGGGACTCTCTGCTTCTTGCATTTGTGTGTCTTTTTCTCTCATCAAATTAGGGAAGTTTTCCATCATCACTTTTTCAAACAGGTGTTCTGTCCCTTGTTCTTCTTCTCCTTCTCCTTCTGGTATCTCTATTATACGGTTCTTGTTATGTTTCATGTTATCCTGCAGTTCCCTTAACCCCTCTTAGTTCTTTTTGATTCTTCTTTCTGGGAGTTTTTTTTGTACCTCATCATCCAACTTGCTGATTTTAATCATCTTCTTTATCTAGCCTGCTTTTGATTCCTTCTACTGCGTTCTTCAGTTCAGAAATTGTATTCTTCATTTCCTCTTGGCTCTTCCTGATATTTTCTGTGTCTTTTTTTTAATGATGTTATAGTTTTCAGTAAGTTCCTCGTAGTTTCTCTGTAATTGTTGGTAGTTCTTGTTGAGCTTTCTTATAACCATCATTTTGAACTCAATATCTGACAGTGACAAGCCTGTCTTTCATTTAGCACTCTTTCTGAGGATTCCTCCTTTCCTTTCATTTGGAGGTTGTTTCTTTGCCTTCCTATTACTTGTAAGACCCTTCTTGTTTGCTGCTTCTTCTTAAATTGATCTGTTTTGACTGCCTGACTTTGTGGTGTGAACTTCTGTGGCAGGAGACCTGTGAGATTCAGTGGTGCAGTCTACTTGATCTCCTGAACTTAATGCTCTTGGGATGCCCTTTATGCCGTTTATGTTGGCTCTCTGAATGTAATTGGGTTTTGATTTTTCTTGTGGTGTTCTTTGGTACGTCCTTCCCTCTAGCTGGTTGACTGAGGGTCACTCTGCCAACCATGGTTTACATGCTGTTGTGCAGGTACTGCCAGAACATAACCACAAAGCCCAGGAAACAAACCCACATCGGCAAAAATACCCATCCCCCAGCAATCCCACTATCAAAAGCAAATGTACCAGTATTAATAAGGGGTAAAGAGATTAAGACTGTTAAAAGAAAGGAGAGAAATAAACTATAATATAAAATCTAGTGACTTAATATGCACAAAGTTGATGGACAAGAAATAGATGTAAAAAGTTATGTTGGGAAGAAAAGATCACAAATCATGGAGAAGATCACAGTGGATTTCATCTCAGTAGCCTCTGGTATTTACCACTGTTTTCTTTCTGGATCCGCATTTGGTGATGTCAGATGTTGACCACGTCTGACGTTAGGCAGCCTATTGTGAGAATGCCAGGGATCTATGTCTGTGGCTGTGCCCTTCAGTTGTTAATCTAGTCATTGTGTACTCAGCAGTCAGGCTTAAGCAACAGGGCCAGGGTAGAGTCCCTGGTGGGGTTGGGGCTATTGTTTCCCCTCAGTCTGCTGCTGTTGCTGCTCAGGGGGAGTGGTCTGCTTGAGCAAGATGGCTGCTGCTATATGGGTGATGACTCAGCACTGGGATTCTGTCGTCTACACTTTCAGCTCTCTCCCCAAAGCTTCTGTCCCCAGTGTCTCCTCAGGTGTCTGTAGCCCACTCTGTCCCCCCGCCCCTGACCCTTTGCTGTAGCCCAGGGCAAGTGGCTGCAAATGAAAATTTGTTGTTGGTCCTTTAAATGGCTCTTTGCATCTCCAGCCATCTGTCTCTGGATGAGAGCAACCCTGCCACTCTTTGCTGCTGGTTGTTATCTGTGTACTTTTGGGGCTCTGATGCTCTAGACTGAGGATCCCAGCTTAGGGTTTAGACCCCACATTTCTCAGGGGTATCTAACTGGTTGCTTAATTATCCCTCCATCGTTGCTACTTGTGGGTGCCCAGCCAGCCTTCTCGAGTTCCCACTGCACTCCTTACCAGTCAGGCTGTGCTGAGACTAATTCTTCTGTCTGTCTGAGGTTATCAGTCTTCTCTGTTGCTATTGTTCAGTTATTTGTTCCCTGTGATTTCTCCACAATTTAGTTTTAATTCCAGATTGGTCCTGGTAGAAGGTTAATGTGGCTTCCACTCACTCCTCTGCTGTGTTGCCAACGACTTAACTTCTAACGCATAAACATTTACATTTTTATTTTTCCCTTCTCCATGTTATATTTTATGTAACACTTTACAGTTTTTCCCTGTGTGTATCCATTAATAAATTACTTTTAATACTTTTATGCATTTTAATTTCTTTTTTTAATATATTTATTGATTATGCCATTACAGTTGTTCTATTCCCCCCTTCATTCCCCTCCACCCTGCACACCCCCTCCCCCACTGTTCCCTCCCTTTAGTTTATGCCCATGTGTTTCAAGTTCTTTAGATTCTATATCTCCCCTACTATTCTTGCCCTCCCCCCATTTTCTACCTACCATCTATGCTACTTATTTTCTGTACCTTCTCCCCCTTCTCCTCCTCCCACTCCCCTGTTGCTAACCCTCCATGTGACTTCATTTCTTTTTTTTCATATTTTTTTATTTAGTTATTCTTCAAATATATATTTTTGTCTATTTCTCCCATCCCAGCTCCCCCCCCCCCCGCCCCGTGCTCCTCACCTCCCTCCCATTTCCACCCCCCTTAGTTCTCGTCCCTGTGTCCTTCCTATTTGTTCCTCCAAATCCCTCCCCTTTTCCCCCTTAAATACTCTTCCCTCTCCCCTCTGGTCACTGTCCCCTTGTTTTCTATTTCAGTGTCTTTGTTTTTATTCTGCTTGCTTGTTTGTTTTGTTGTTTAGCTTCCTGTTAAAGGTGAGATCATATGGTATTTGTCTTTCAGCACCTGGCCTATTTCACTCAGCATAATGCTTTCCAGTTCATCCATGTTGTTGCAAAAGGTAGTAGCTCCTTCTTTCTCTCTGCAGCATAGAATTCCATTGTGTATATGTACCACAATTTTTTGATCCATTCATTTACTGATGGGCACCTAGGTTGCTTCCAACTCTTGGCTATTGTAAATTGTGCTGCTATGAACATTGGGGTGCATAGGTTCTTTGATATTGATGTTTTAGGATTCTTAGGATATAATTCCAGCAGTGGAATTGCTGGGTCAAAAGGCAGGTCGATTTTTATTTTTCTGAGAAAATTCCATGCTGTTTTCCATAATGGTTGTACCAGTCTGCAGTCCCACCAACAGTGAACTAAGGACCCCTTTTCCCCACAACCTCTCCAACATTTGTTGTTTGTTGCTTTGTTTATGATAGCCATCCTGACTTGTGTAAAGTGGTATCTCATTGTGGTTTTAATTTGCATCTCTCTGATGGCTAGTGTATCGAGCATCTTTTCATGTGACTCTGGATCCTCTGTATGTCCTCCTTGGAGAAATGTCTGTTCAAGTCCTTTTCCTATCTTTTTTTAAAATTTTTATTTATTTATTTATTTATTTATTTATCTATCTATCTATCTATCTATCTATCTATCTATCTTTAGAGGGGAAGGGAAGGAGAGAGGGAGAGAAGTATCAATGTATGGTTGCCTTTCATGCATCCCCTGCTGGGAAGTGGCCTGCAGGGAACCTGTCTGCAACCCCTGTATGTGCCCTGACTGGGAATCGAACTGCAATTGTCTGGTTCGCAAGCCCCTTTTCCCATTTTTTAATTGGGTTAGTTGTTTTCTTAGAGTGGAGTTGTGTAAGTTCTTTGTATATTTTGGAGATTAAACCCCTGTCTGAGGTATCATGGGCAATTATGTTTTCCCATACAGTTGGTTGTCTTTTTAATTTAATACTATTTTCTTTAGCCACGCAGAAGCTTTTTATTTTGATGACATCCCATTTGTTTATTCTTTCCTTTATATTCCTTGCTCTAGGGGACATATCAATAAAAATGTTGCTGCGTGAAATATCTGAGATTTTGTTGCCAATGTTCTCCTCTAGAACTTTAATGGTGTCACGGCTTATATTTAAGTCTTTTATCCACCTTGAATTTATTTTGGTGTATAGTGTAAGTTGGTTTATCTTCTTTTTCTTAGATAAGTCCCTTTAACATTTCATATAATAAGGGCTTGGTGATGATGAACTCCTTGAATTAGATCCTATCTGAGAAACACTTTATCTGCCCTTCCATTCTAAATGAAAGCTTTGCTGGGTAGAGCAATCTTGGTTGTAGATCTTTGGATTTCATGACTTGGAATACTTCTTTCCAGCCCCTTCTTGCCTGTAATGTCTCTTTTGAGAAATCCGCTGACAGTCTGATGGGAACTCCTTTGTGGGTGACTGTCCCCTTATCTCTTGCTGCTTCTAGGATTCTCTTTTTCATTTTAATATTGGCTAATGTAATGATGATATGCCTTGGTGTGTTCCTTCTGGGTCCAACTTCTTTGGGACTCTCTGAGCATCCTGGATTTCCTGGAAGTCTATTTCCTTTGCCAGCTTGGGGACATTCTCCTTTATTATTTGTTCAAATAAGTTTTCCACTCGTGGCTGTTCCTCTTCCTCTTCTGGCACCCCTATAATTCTGATGTCGGAGCGTTTAAAGATGTCCTGGAGGTTCCTAAGCCTCTCCTCAGTTTTTTTT
This sequence comes from Artibeus jamaicensis, assembly GCF_021234435.1. Classification (NCBI taxonomy): domain Eukaryota; kingdom Metazoa; phylum Chordata; class Mammalia; order Chiroptera; family Phyllostomidae; genus Artibeus; species Artibeus jamaicensis. Next base: position 3,184,671 of record NW_026521847.1, read on the forward strand.
TTGTTTGTTTGTTTGTTTCTACAGTCTTTTCTGTTTGGTCATTTTTTTCCTCTTTCTGGTCCATTCCTTTGATTTGAGTCCCAGTTTCCTTTCCATTACTATTGGTTTCTGTGCATTTTCATTCATTTCAATTAGTTTAGTCTTCATGTTATCCTCTAATTTGTGACTAAAATCAACCAGTTCTGTGAACATCCTGATCACCAGTGTTTTGAACTGTGCATCTGAAAGTTTGGCTATTTATTCATTGATTAGATTTATTGGCTCTCGGGCTCTAAGGTCTTCTTGAGCCATGTTTTGATCTGTTCGTGCCGGTTTGGCTGAAGGGTTCATCGTTGTCAGACTTCCATGAAGTTCAGTTTTCTGTGGTTTTGGCTGTGTTTTTGTTGCTAAAACTTTGTTGTTTTTAAACTTGGTTGTGGGAGGAGGCACAGTGCTTCCACCTATGCCTCCATCTTGGCAGAAGTCCCGCATTTTAATTTCTTTAATAATATTTTCACTATATTTTTTTAGTTCTTTTTTTAGTGGCTGCTGTAGAGTTAACCACATATATCTCAACCAGAATCAACTTCAAGTTTACAGTAGGTTAGTTCCCAGTGGTATATAAAAGTGGTGCTTTTATGTAGCTTTCTTTTTTGTCTTTTTATAATACTGTTGTTATACATATTACATCTATTAATGTTACAAATCCAACAATACTTTATTATAATTGTTACTTTGCCATCTGAAATTGTTTCCTTAGCTTAAGAAAGCTTTGCTACCACCCACTTTCTTTGTAATGTTATTACCAAGTATATGATATTTCTATTACAGGCCCAGCTGTGCTGTACACGATATACATATTCCTTGGTGCAATTGCTATTTAAATCAGTTAAAAATAAAAAAGGAGAAAATACACATTTATACTCTGTTTTATAATTATGTAATTACCTTTACTACTGCTCATTGTTTTTTCACATGAGTTCAGATTACCATCTCAAGTCATGTGCTTTTAGCCTGAAGAACTTTATTTTTTGTATGGTGGGTCTACTAGACAAATTCTTTCAGTTTTTGATTATGTGAGGAAGTTTTCATATGTTTTTTTACTTAGTATTATTTTTGAAAGATGGTTTTGTTTGATACAGTATTCTTGGTTTACAGTTCTTTTTCTTTGAGCATTTCAAGTATTTTATTCCACTGTTTCAAAATTTTATCAACAAGCTAATCCGGTCAAATTCTGGCTCCTTTGACAGAATAATTTCTGAGGTCTGTGTTTGATATTTATTTTGACCCCCAGTATGGTTCTTCCCAGCTGTCTTATATTCTGCTTCTCTCCTGCAGACTAGCTCTATACAAGAACCTTTGTAGAAACACTTTCCACAAAGGCAGCAGTGAATTTTCTTGAATCTCCTTCCAAATGCCTTCCGCCTCATCTTTCAGTATTCTTGAAAATGTCTTAGCCTGAAATTCCCCAGGCTTGGTTACAAATGTAGTCAGTTTCTTTGGGGGAGATTTTAAGAGCTTTTTTACTGCCCGCTTTTTCTCTAGGCAAAATCTTTGAGCCTGAGCCTGAACTGGTGGTGAGGGGACTGTGGGAAACTTCTGAGTGAAACCCAGATATATAAGCTGAGCTCTCAGTGGGTCTTAGGGGGTGGATAGCATCCTGCAGTGCTCTCGGCTTACCTCTTCTGGCATGGAACCACTGTCTCATTTGTTGATGCAGAAGTGTTCAGGTATTCTCGGTTTACTGCACCCAAGGTTGTAGAGCCTCTCTTCCATCATTGGAGGCTAAGTAGAAGATTGGATTCCTGCCTCTTGATTGCACTTGACTGGAACTTAGTTTCATAATAGGTAGTAGAGGCGGGATAAGAAATGCTGGTGTCCTCTTCCTACAGAGGAATCCTACCTGGAAGCTGGAAGAACAGGTGTACCCTGTGTTCTTGGCTGCAGCAGTCTGGAATGGAATCTTCTGCTGAACTGTAAGGTTGGGGAAGGGAGGAGTAGTCTTCATTCAAACACCAGATTCTTGCTTCCCTTACCAAATGCTTGTAGATCTTTTTGGAGAGATACTTCCTTATTTGCTCTTTGCTCACAAGACTGTATCCAGAGGCTTATGGTGGTCAAAAAATATTTTAAATATTTTTAACCAATTTTACTAGGGAGCAGTTCATTGGAACTTTTCAGGCTGTCAGACCAGAAGTCTTCATTTGGCTTCATTTTTCTCTCTTAATAATTGGTCAAACCTCTCCATATTTCCCAGCTGAAGTCCTAGAAGGACCCAGCATGCTTTATTTGTCTATTACCACAATCTCTGTTGGGAAACTTTGAGTTCTTTCATCTCATTGGGTCTCCTACCTATGTGTAGATCCTGTTTATGGCCATCTCTAAAAAGAGAGCAACCTAGTGCTGCTGTCCTGAACAAGGCATTGAGAATAAGCCAGTGGTGGGCATTTGGTGGCAGGTGTATAAATGTCTTGATTCTAGAGCATTAAGTGAAATGCTAGTAGCATATCCTCTCCAGTCACTGACAGCCAAAACTGCCTCCTCACATTCACAAATGCCCCCTTTAGTGAGGTGCCAGAGCTATCCTTAGGTTGAAGACACTAGAATGGACAAATGAGGCATGGTGAGCATAAGAAAGGAAACAAATACTTGGCAATACAGGGATAAGCCTTCATAAATGAGTCCGAGTCTGTTTTCTATTTCCTTTTTTATTTTTACTTATTTTTTTATTTAAGTAGTTGGTATACAATCTTATATTGGCTATATTAGTTAAGTATAGAGTGATTCAGCATTTTTGTACCTTACAAGGTGATCATCCCACTAATTCTAGTAATCGTTTGTTACTCTTTAAATCTATTGCAATATTATTGACTGTATTCCACTTCCCTTTTTCACCCATACTCCTACTCCTCCCTTTAGTAACTGTCCCTTTTGTCTCTGTTTCAATGAATCTATTGTAAATTTTGTTTTTGTTTTGTTTTTGAGCGGAGTCTTAAAGAGTGCGTGTTTTGTAATTAATATTTTGTTATGAATGTTTAACAATATTTATTGAATGTTCACAGGCAGTAGGCTGCTTTATATTAAGTGTAAATACTATTTCTAGCTTCATCTGATTGAGAACATTGAAGCTTTGAGAAGTTAAGAAAATTTCTGTAGATCATACAGTAGAAAGTGGCCAAGGTAGGATTTGGACCTCAGGTCTTTGTGACTCTAAATTACTTGTTTTTAACTGTCACATTATCTTGCATGAAGTCCATTCTACCTAGAGAGAGAATGATGGAAGAGGCTTCAAAAAGTGGGTGGTATTGTTCAGTTGTGAGATATGAAAAGGACAAGGTAGGGAAAAGATGCTGTAGGCAGAAAGAACAGAATTTGTAAAGGCATGGAGATAACATAGTGAAATCAACAGTAGTTCCATGTGTCTGGAGTAGAATTTCTAAAGTACAGTCAGAATCAGTTGGATTATATATCAAAATGCAGATTATTTGACCCCTTCCACAGATTTACTGGGTTAATATCTGGAGATGAGAAGCACAAAAATCTGTGTTTTTCATCAAAGCTCCTCAAGTGATTCTTATCTACACCAAAGTTTAAGAACTGCTGTTGTTGGTAAAGTGCTTGGGGTTGATGGTGAGAAAGGAGAAATGAGTCTGGAGCTATAGTCAGGTATTTGTTCCATTGTTATAAGCTCTTAAGCTTTGTGTACAATTTCTTTTTCCAGTACTCCCATTAGGAGTGCTTTGTTTTTATGTGATTCTGAAGTAACTAACTTTTGACAGACAAAGGACACTCTGGTGTATAGCCTCATTTTATCATCTCTATGCTTGGTGTACAGTTGGAGTTTCTCAAAGTCAAAGCCTTGCAGCACTCTAGAAGTTACACTAGGTTAAGCATTGTTTAGTTGCTGGATGGCTCAGATTCTTTCATATGCTGGTTAAACTGGTATATATTAACAGACTCTAAGATGATTTCAGATAGATCTTCTGGAACCAACATGCAATGAAATGTTTTTGAAAATGCTTCTATGACATGGACCTCGGCTCATGGGGTCCATGGCATTGTGGCTAAAATGAGACAAATTCACACAGAAGTCCTAGTCCTATGGAGGAAAAGGGATGGTGTGGCTTCTCTCTCAAGAGGAGAAAAAGCCTTGGCCTTTGCCTGGACAGGCTTTTATTGCTTTTCTGGGCACATTACATGATGGTCCTCATTTACTATGTACAGGTTTATTATGTACTGGTTACCTTCTACAGAAAACAAAGGAGAGGATGCTGCTAATCACATCACAGAAGAAGGATATTTGCAAATGCAAAGGGAAAAGTGGTTGAACTGGTTACACTCATCCTTGGAAGGTTTAGTGAAATAGATTTTTGGAAGTTACTTTAAAGATATGCAGTTAAATGTTTTCTGCCTCAGTTCAGGGTGAAGGAGTTTAAGCAAATGCAAGTGTCATAGCAATCTAGGTACAATGCAGGCCTGATTCCCCATGGGAGAACCTATTCATGGGTGTGGGTCCTGTGCATCTCTGAGTGGGAGCTAGGCCCATACCATGCAGAACGGTCTCCTATACTCCTGTAGCAAGACTAATAGGGAACCTACTGTATGGGACAACATTTCCAGTGATACACCTGACAAGGGTTTAATCTCCAAAATATATGAAGAACGAATACAACTCAAGCCAGAAAGACAAACAACCCAGTTAAGAAATTGACAAAAGACCTGAATAGATACTTTTCCAAAGAGGACATACAGAAGGTTCATAGACATATGAAAAAATGTTCAACATCAGTAATCATCAGAGAGATGCAAATTAAAACTTAGCAAAGCAAGTCCTTTAACATATGTTGCAGTACTAGTTTGGTGTTAAAACTTCTTTGGCTTTTTCTTGTCTGGGAAGTTCCTTATTTCATCTTTGGTTTTAAATGATATTCTTGCTGAGTGAAGTAGCTTGTGGTTATAGGTCCTTGGTTTTCTAAAACCTCCATGAGCTGTCACTTTTTACCTGTCAGAAGGGCTACCATCAATAAATCAAACAATAAGTATTGGCAAGGATGTGGAGAAAAGTGAACCCTAGTGTACTGATGGTGGGAATGCAGTCTGGTTCAGACACTGTGGAAAACAATATGGAGTATCCTTAAAAAATTAAAAATGGGGACTTCTGGCCAAGATGAAAGTGTAAGTAAGTACACTTTGCCTCTTCGTACAACCAAAAGAAGGACAACAACAAATTTAAAAACAAAAAACAACCAGAATGGACAGAAAATCAAGCTGTATGGAAGTCCAATAACCAAGGAGTTAAAGAAGAAACATTCATCCAGACTGGTAGGAGGGGAGGAGAAGGGTAGACAGGACTTGCAGCAAGGCAGTGGCTGGAGGACCAGCAGGGTGGGTGAGGTGGTGGCTGGCAGAGCAGGTGGTCCTACATTTGTGTGCAGATAAACCAGGAGGAACTACTGGAGAGTGAGACAGACTGTGCAACCCAGTGTTCCATTGCAGGGAAATAAAGCCTTAAAACCTCGGGCTGTAAAACCTGTGGGAGTTGTAGTGGCAGAATTAACTGCCAGCATCACAGGAGAGTTCGTTGGAGAGACCCACAGGGTTCTAGAATATACACAAACCGCCCGCCCCCAACCAGGAATCAGCACCAGAAGGGCCCAGCTTGCCTGTAGGTAGCTGGGGAAGTGACTGAAAGCAGGGCAAAAGCTGAGCAAGCACTGTTGTTCCCTTTTGAACCCCTCCTCCATATACAGTGCCTCAGTACACCAAAGTGGGTTGTCCCACCCTGGTGAATACCTAAGGCTCTGCCCATCACTACATAACAGTCATGCCAAAACAAATAAATATGGCCCAAATGAAAGAACAGATCTGAGCTCCAAAAATAGAACAAAGTGATGAAAACATAGCCAACTTATTAGAGTTCAAAACACTGGTAATCGGGATGCTCACAGAAATGGTTGAGTAGGGTTGCAAAATAATGGAAGAAGTGAAGGCTATGAAAAGTAAAATAAAGGAAAATGTACAGGGAACCAACAATGATGGGAAGAAAGGAAACTGGGACTCAACAGTTTGGAGCAGAAGAAAGAAATAAACATTCCACCAGAACAGAATGAAGAAACAAAAATTTTAAAAATGAGGAGAGGCTTAGGAACCTCTAGGATAACTTTAAAATCTTACAACATCTGAATCATGGGGGTGCCAGAAGGAGAAGAGGAAGAGCAAGAAATTGGAGCCTTATTTGAAAAAATAATGAAGGAGAGCTTCCCCAATCTGGCAAAGGAAATCAATTTTCAGGAGGTCCAGGAAGCTGAGAGTTCCAAACAAGTTGGACCCAAGGAAGCACACAACAAGGCACATTATAATTACATTACCCAAGATTAAAAAATAAGTAGAGAATTTTAAAAGAAGCAAGAGAAATAGACTTACTTACAAAGGAGTACCCATAAAACTATTGACTGATTTCTCAAAAGAAACTTTGTAGGAAGAGGGGACTGGCAAGAAGTACTCAAAGTGATGAAAAGCAAGGATCTAGATCCAAGACTCTATCCAGCAAAGCTATCATTTAGAATGGGAGGGCAGATAAAGTACTTCCCAAATAAAGTAAAGTTAAAGGAGTTCATTATCACCAAGCCATTATTATATGAGATGTTAAGGGGACTCATCTAAGAAAAAGATGATCAAAACTATGAAGAGTAAAATGACAACAAACTCACAACTATCAACAACTGAGCCTAAAACAAACAAACAAAAAAACAACTAAGCAAACAGCTACAACAGGAACAGAATCACAGAAATGGAAGTCACATGAAGGATTATCAACGGGGAGAGGTAGGAGGGAGAATGGGGGAAATTTAGGTACTGTTAATAAGAAGCATAAATGGTAGGTACAGAATAGACAAGGGGGAGGTTAAGAATAGTATAGGAAATGGAGAAGCCAAAGAGTTTATATGTATGGCCCATGGACATGAACTAAGGGGAATATTGATTGTGTGTGGAAAGGTGTTGGGTGGAGGGGATTAAAGGGGAGAAAAAAGTGGAACAACTAATGGCATAATCAGTAAAATATATTAAAAACAAAAAAAGTTAAAAATGGAACTTCTTTTGACCCAGCAGTTCCACTTCTAAGAATATGCCCCAAGGATCCTAAAACACCAATACAAAAAAATGTATATATATGCACCCCTATGTTTAAAGCAGTGCTATTTACAATAACCAAGATTTGGAAATAGCCTAAGTGCCCATCTGTAGATGAGTGGATAAAAAAGGCATGGTACATTTATACAATGGAATATTACACAGCAGTGAAAAAGAGGAAATGCTTACATTTTGTAGCATCACGGATGGACCTGGAGAATATTATGCTAATGAATTAAGCCAGTCAGTGAAAGAAAAATATCACATGATTCACTTACCCGTGGAATCTAATAAACACAATACAATAAGGAACAAAAGAGTGACAAGCTTAGATACATAAAACAGACTGACAGCTGCTGGAAAGGGGGCGGCAGGATGGGATGAAAGTTGTTTAAGGGATTAACCAAAGAACATTTATGCACGGCCCATGTACATGGACAACAGTATGGAGATCAGCTTTGGGAGGGAAGAGGGTGCTGCTGAGTGGTGGTGGGGAAAGGGAGAAGAGGCAGGAAAAACTGATAGCATAAACAATAAAAATAAAATTAAAAAAAGAAAATGCGCCTATAGACATTTTCTCATGGAATCTACTGTGTGACTTGGATTATGTATTTAATTTTTAGTGGTAGGTTAGCATGCAAGTTCTACAGTTTTGAATTGACTCTGTATTAGCAAGTGTTCTGAGTTGTTTTTTTTTCTTTACAAGGATTTCTACCTGACATATACTACTGTGAAATTTGTAAGTTGATGTTTGCTTTAAGGCAGTTTATTATTTACACTGTAATTTTAAAATGTCAGTTATCTTTCTGTGTGTATTGTGGCCCTGGTCCATTAGGGAGGGGTACTACAGCACATAATTCTGAGATAAGTTACCTGACTGTTCAGTGTAGATAGCCAGTACTTATTTATAACTATAGTGTGAATAACTGTAAAAGGGGAGGCATGATGTGTTACAGGTATTTCTAAAGTCTTTAAGGACCCTCAGAGTGCTCAGTTTCTCTGACAGGTATAGCTAGTTACATTATTAAGAAAATGATACTTAAATGGCAGTTTCTGCTATTATTTATTGTGTTCATGTCTGACTTAATTTAAAAAACTGCATTTTGGATTTTTTTAAGTTGGCAATTTAAACTAATTTCAGTATAAAACCAGTCTTAAAAGTTCGAATATTGTTTTGAGAACTTGTGAGCTTACATAATTTCTAATGTGCTCTTTTCCCAGATCTCGTGATATCATTCATTACCTAAGTGCATTCTCTAATTGAATTTATCAGATAGCTAGCACTTTCTTACTGCATTAATTTCTTCTTCTTTTTTTTTTTTTTTTGTCACCCAAGGATATCTTTATTGATTTGAGAGAAAGAGAGAGAGACATCAATGCAAGAGAAACATTAATCATTTGCCTCCCATATGCACCCCAACGGAGGATCAAATCTGCAACCTAGGCATGTGTCCTGACCAGGAAAGGAATCAAGCCCACATCCTTTTGGAGTATAGGGTGACACTCCAGCTAACCAAACTACCTGGCAAGGGCTTACTGCAGTAATTTCTTTCCTCCTCCTCACCCCCACCATACCACAAATAATGGAAAGATAATCCAGTTTTTATGAAACTCCTTAAAACTGGTGGGAATTCATAAGTTTTGTAATCATTGTCATATGTAATATCCTTGTAATGGTTGCTTGTTTTGAAAACCATACATCATGTGTTAGGAAATCTGGGGTAGAGTGTAGCAGGTAAATATTGGGCTGACTCTGCAGTTCATGGTTTCTTTCTCTTGAGTGGCTCCCAGTGCTGTGCCCCTGCTTTTGCTGTAACCCATCAAATCACTGAGTTTCACAGCATCTGAAACTGCTGTAGCTAATTAGGTTATCTCTTCTAGGAATTTAAATTTTAGATCCTGGAATGTGAAATTTAACGTGATTAAGTGACTCATTTATATGGTGCTCTAGTGAAAAGATCCTTGAATTCCATTTTCTAAGCTCTGTAACCTGTTTTGGAATTCCTACCCCCTCTCAGTCTTTAATCATTCATCCCACTTTGATTCTGGGAAGATTGTTCTTTTTTTTCCCCTGGAGATGGTTTCTGTTGTTTGCAACTAAAATAGAGTCATATACAAAATAAGTTAGAGATATATGTCACGGGCATGTTGTAGAAAGCATCCAAATCCAGTTATATTTTTACTTGTGCCTACTACTTAATTTGTGTCTCTTTTCCATATCAGTTATCTGCTGGTATCTGTATGTCTTTGTTTTTCAAATCAGTAATCTAGTTAACTTTAATTAATGCCTCTTAGTTAAACCAGGTAACAGGTACCTGTTGTCACACCCTTTTATACCTCAGTCACTTCCTATATACTTTCAAAATAATTATGCATACCTTCACAGTAGTGTTAGGATATATTTGGCTGGCTTCTCATTAGACAGCAGCCGCTGAAGAGGTCAAAGTAGAGATTTTGTGAACACATGTCATGCCATTTATCTTGTCACTGGATTCTCTTAGCATTTATTTTATAGCATGGTTGGTGGGCATATAGACTATTAAAGACTCTGTTCCTTGGAAATTGATCTGTGGTAAGGTCATGTAATAACAGTCATATATTCTAAGAGGAATATTTAGTAAATAGACTTACTATATTATAGACTTATTAAATTTTTAACACAGAAATATTTTCACTTTTTAAACCAGAATGTTATCACTATATGATTGAAAATTAAATGCTAAATAGGGGGAAAAAACCCTCAGATCCTAAACTATCTTTGTATGATTAATTTTGTGTGTATTTCCTCTGCATTTTAAAGATTTTGTTTATTTATTTTTAGAGAAAGGGAAGGAGAAACAGGGAGAGAACATCAAAGTGTGGTTGCCTCTCGCATACTCCCCAATGGGGACCTGGCCTGCCCCCAGTGACCATTTGGTTCGCAGGCCAGCATTCAATCCACTGAACCACACCAGCCAGGCCTATTTTCTTTGCATTAAAAAAAACAGCTATAAAACATATATACTAAGTTTGTATATTTTTAGATTACTTCCAAGCAAAATTCTGTGTCACTATAGTTAGATTTGTCATGTTTTCTCTAAAACTTAAACTTTTCCATCTAGGTTATTACTATATATATGACCAAGACTGCTCCAAGCCTCAATTCTCTTACCATGAAAAATACTGTTGTGAAAAGCAAATGAATTAAGAGGAGAGAGTCGTTTAACATGGTAACTGGTTGTTATTAAGTGCTTAGTAAATACTAATCATACCTCTTCTCATTTGTTTAGATTCACTTTTGGGAAGATGCCTTACATACTTTTTGACCCTTTAAAGTTTTATATATTTTTTTTCTTAAAATCATGTTTTAACCTGCCCTGACCATTGTGGCTCAGTTAATTGGGCATCATCTGTGAACCAAAGGGGCACATGTCTAGTTTGTGGGTTCGGTCCTTGGTCAGGGTGCATACAGGAGACAAGCAATCAATGGTTCTCTTCCTTCCTCTCTCCCACCTTTCCTCTCTAAATAAATAAATCAAATCCTAAAAACCTTATTTTAACCTTGCAAGGAAAGCCCTTTAAAAAAAATTAGGTACATGTTAGTATTGCTTTGAAAAATATGTTTAGGAGCTAGAGAAAATTTCTAAACACATGTGAGAGAGTTAGTCTTTTTTGCTTGTTTGTTTTTTAAGCTCTGCAAATTACAAGTCTTCTATACAGTAATCTGGGTTATGCTTTACAGTTTTGTGTTGGTGAAAACTGATTATCTTTTCTCCATTTTGGAATCCAAACCATGTTAACCATTTTATAGATAGATGGCCTTCTATAGAGCAGCATGTTTCTATGTAGATATTGGACAAGAATTCTATATTTAAGTGTGTATATTCCTACATTTAATTAATTTTTTAAAAGATTTTATTTATTTAGAGAGGGGGAAAGGGAGGGAGATAGAGAGGGAGAAAAACACTGATGTGTGAAAGATACATTGATTGGTTGCTTGTTGCATGCCCCCAACTGGGAGGTCTGGCCTGCAACCCAGGCATGTGACCTGACTGGGAATCAAACGCCAGCCAGGACTGTATTCCTACATTTTAAAAAAAATTGTTGAAAGCCCTGGCTGGTGTGGCTCAGTGGATTGAGCACGGGCCTGCAAATCAAAAGGTCACCAGTTTGATTCCCAGTCAGGGCACATGCCTGGGTTGCAGGTCAGTTCCCAGCAGGGGACTCACGAGAGGCAACCATACATTGATATTTCTCTCCTTCTCTCCTTCCCTTCTAAAGATAAATTAATTTTTAAAAATTTGTTGAAAAAATTAATATTTCACTACAAAACATTTTATTGTACTTTTCTCATTTTTTTCTCCCTTTATTTTTCAGAATGAGCCTAGTGATCAAGAAGATGGCCTCAACAAAAGACATCATATGACAGACTCTGAGAATGATGACCCCTCAAATCTTAACGCTAGTGATTCTGAAAGTGAGGAGCTTCAAAGGCAAAAGGACAGTGAATCTGAATCTGAAGAACATGCAGAACCTCGTGCAAGTGATTCTGAAAATGAGTGTATCAGTCACCATGGGAGTGAATCTGAGAGTGAGGAGACCAAGAAATTACCTGTTAGTGACTCTGAAAATGAAGAACTTCTTAATGGGCATGCCAGTGACTCTGAAAATGAAGATGTTAGAAAGCATCCTGGCAGTGATTCAGAGATTGAAGAGCTCCCCAAAAGTCCTGCCACTGACTCTGAAGCAGAGGATGCTATAAAACCTCAAATCAGTGACTCTGAAAATGAGGAGCTTCCTAAACCTCAGATCAGTGACTCGGAAAGTGAGGAGCCTCAGAGGACACAGGCCAGTGACTCTGAAAATGAGGAACTTCCAAAACCCCATATCAGTGACTCAGAAAGTGAGGACCCACCAAGGCACCAAGCCAGTGACTCAGAAAATGAAGAGCTTCCCAAACCCCGTATCAGTGACTCAGAAAGTGAGGACCCAGCAAGGCACCAAGTCAGTGATTCTGAAAATGAAGAGCTTCCCAAACCCCGTATCAGTGACTCAGAAAGTGAGGATCCCCCAAGGAACCAGGCCAGTGATTCAGAAAATGAGGAGCTTCCCAAACCTCAAGTCAGTGACTCTGAGAGTGATGATCCTCAGAAGGGACCAGCCAGTGATTCAGACATTGAGGAGGCCTCTAGACACAAACAGAAGCCAAAGTCAGAGGATGATAGTGATGGGGAAAATAAAGGGGAAGATACAGAAATGCAGAAAAACTCCTTCCATTTAGATAGCCATTTAGACAGGAATAGGTTTCACAGTTCTGACAGTGAGGAGGATGAACATAAAAGGCAAAAAATTGACAGCGATGAAGATGAAGAAAGAGAGAGGGAGGAGGAGAAAGTAGCAAAGCGAAAAGCTGCTGTACTTTCTGATAGTGAAGAAGAGAAAGCATGTAAGGAACTGTTTTGGGCTGTTTATTCATATCTTTATTTAACGTCTAAGCTTATAACTATAAAGCATTACCTTTTTCTGGAAGGTTAGATATATTCTCTCATTCAACTTGAATTTCTGAAGTATCACTAGGATACTGGTTTCCCTGATTTTCATGAACTCATCTTAATATTAAATTTCTATTCAGTTCTAATAGCATTTGTTAAATTCTGATGGCCTCAAAATGATAAACTCAAATTTCAGTGGAAATATGAAAGATTTAGTAGTTGTACTGGAAAGGGTAATAATTCAAAGAAATACATTTATATGGGAATGTATAACCAGAGTTACCAAGTGTAACCAGAGTTAGCTATGGGACTCTTAAGACAGCTTATGCCCTAGATGCCATCAGACAGTGACTGAGCTCTCAGGTTGTGCACACCTCTTTATTTAGAGACTCCATGTCTGCAGAGTATTTTAATCTTTGCTACTTGATTACTTCTTTATGAAACTTATCTTTTTGGAAAAGACACATTCCTTTATAACCTGATAGTTGTTACAGGAGAGTGGAAAAGAGCACCATACATGTCCTAGTTTATTAAGTGAGATGAAAAGTTCCAAACTGACCAGCAATGATCAAGGAACATGGGGATTTCATAAAAGAACATCCAGCCTTTTTAAGTCTGCTGATACTAAGCAGCAATAGAAGGTATACAAGTATATGCATCAGTCTTGTCTTATTTTTTCTTCCCCAAAAGGAAAGGTAGCTGTTGAGATGTTTTGGGTTTTTTTTTTAACTTTTAAAAGTTTATTTCAAATGAAAAATCACACAGTTACACAACTTCTTAGAATTATATCTTTGCTAGTTTGCATTAAAAAATAGGGACTTATAGAATTGTACACCTGAAGCCTATATAACTTTGTTAACCAATATCATCCCAATAAATTCAATTAAAAAAACAAGGACTGATGAGCAACAGTAAGTCAAAGGTTTCAAGTCGGTAATTACCTTGCTGCTATTTTTTTAAATATATTTTATTGATTATGCTATTACAGTTATCCCATTTCCTCCCTTCACTCCCCTCTGCCCTTCACACTCCCTCCCCCCCCCATATTCCCCCCTTTTGGTTCATGTCCATGAGCTGTACCTATAAGTTCTTTGGCTTCTACATTTCCTGTACTATTCTCACCCTCCCCCTTTCTATTTTCTACCTACCATCTGTGCTACTTATTCTCTGTACCATTTCCCTCTCCTCTGTCCACCTCCCACTCCCCTGCTGATAACCCTCCATGTGATCTTGATTTCTATGGTTCTGCTCCTGATCTGGCTGTCTTCTTAGTTTGCTTTTGTTTTAGGTGTGGTTGTTAATAACTGTGAGTTTGCTGTCCTTTCACTGTTCATCTTTTTTATCTTCATTTTCTTAGGTAAGTCCCTTTAACATTTCATATAATAAGGGCTTGGTGATGATGAACTCCTTGAACTTGATCTTATCTGAGAAGTATTTTATCTGCCCTTCCATTCTAAATGAAAGCTTTGCTGGATAGAGCAATCTTGGATGTAGTTCCTTGCCGTTCATGACTTTGAATACTTCTTTCCAGCTCTTACTTGCCTGTAAGGTCTCTTTTGACAGTCTTATGGGAACTCCTTTGTAAGTGTCTCCTTTTCTCTTGTTGCCTTTAAGATTCTCTCCTTCTCTTTAATCTTGGGTAATGTAATTATGATGTGCCTTAGTGTGTTTCTCCTTGGGTCCATCTTCTTTGGGACTTTCTGGGCTTCCTGGACTTCCTGGAAGACTATTTCCTTTGCCAGATTGGGGAAGTTCTTCATTATTTGTTAAGTAAGTTTTCACTTTCTTGATCTTCTTATTCTCCTTCTGGCACCTGTATGATTTGGATGTTGGAATGTTTAAAGATGCCCTGGAGGTTCCTAAGCCTCTCCTCATTTTTTTGAATTCTTGTTTCTTCATTCTTTTCTGTTTGGTTCTTTCTTTCTTCCTTCTGCTCCAAATCATCGATTTGAGTCCCAGTTTCCTTCCCATCACTATTGGTTCCCTGTACATTTTCCTTTATTTCACTTAGCATAGCCTTCATTTTTTCATCTAATTTGTGACCAAATTCAACCAATTCAGTGAGCATCCTGATTACCAGTGTTTTGAACTGTGCATCATAGGTTGGCTATCTCTTTATTGCTTAGTTGTATTTTTTCCTGGATCTTTGATCTGTTCTTCCGTTTGGGCCATTTTTTTTTTCACACCTGTTATGTAGTGAGAGGTGGAGCCTTAGGTGTTTACCCAGGCAGGGTAACCCATGTTGCTGCGTTGTGACACTGTATGTGGGGCAGGGGTCTGAGAGGGAAGAGGTACTTGCTCCACCTGGATTTCAGTCCCTTCTGCCGCTTCCCACAAGCAAATTGGCCCCTTCTGGTGCTGATTCCCATGTGGATGGGTTTGTGTACATTCTAGGACCCTGTGGGTCCCTTCAGCGAACTCTCTTGTGAGGCAGGGTGTTTCCTGCTGCTGCCTCAACCCCTACAGGTATTTTCCACCAGTGGACTGAGGGTTTATTTCTCCGTGTAGTCTGTCCTGCTCCCTGGTTATTTGTCCTGGTTTATCTGTGAGTGAATATGGGACTGTTCAGTTCACAGTTCTCTGCCTCACTTGATCCACTAGCTGCCTCCTTACCCGGCCTGGCCCTCCATGCCGCAAGTCCTCTCTGCCCGGCTGCCCGACTCCACCCCTCCTACTGGTCTGGATGAATGTGTCTTCTTTAACTCCTTGGTGATCGGACTTTTATACAGTTCAGTTTTCTGTCAGTTCTGGTTGTTCTTTGTTTTTCAAATTGTTGTTGTCCTTTGATTCTGTGAGGAGGCACAAGGTGTCTACTTATGCCTCCATCCTGGCTGGAACTCTCACTGTTGAGGTATTGATGCCCATTTTCATGTTGATGATTTTATCCTGCATATTTTGGCCACTTTTTCCTAAACAATAAACAATTATAAGGTCACTCTGAATGAACCTTTAGGTATTTTTTTTCTAAACTGTATGTCAGGAGGCCTTGGATTTTTGCCATGTACTGTAATTTTAAGGTACCTATTCTTAGTCATACAGTGACCATGACAGGATAAGATTAATGATGATTTCTTTTTCTATAGCAGCGAAGAAGAGTCGCGTTGTCTCTGAAGCAGAGGACTCTGACAGTGATGTTATATCAGACAAATCAGGCAAAAGAGAGAAGACTGTAGCATCTGACAGTGAAGAAGAAGCAGGGAAAGAACGATCTGATAAGAAAAATGAAGAGAAGGATCTGTTTGGGAGTGATAGTGAGTCAGGGAATGAAGAAGAGTAAGTGACATAATAACAAGAGTTTTCAAGGGTGCATATATGGTGGTAGAAACAGTTTTTAAACTTGCATTAAAATTTTGTATGAGATACAATGTAGTATATCCTGTCTAATTGCATGACATTGGGGGAATCAGGATTTTAGTTCCTGAGCTGTTGATGTGTACTATAACATGGATGAATCTCAAAAATATGATCTTAGATGAAAAAAATAAAGAGGACATGTCTCATTCCACTTATGTGAAGTTCAAGAATACGTAAAACTAATCTGGTGATACAAATCAGAATAGTGGTTGGCTCTAGGATTTTGATGTGAAAAACTGACTGGAAAGGGCTCCAACCAGACTTTCTAGGGAGATGGAATTGTTCTGTATCTTAATTAGAATAATGGTTACTTGACTGTTTATTTTTATCAAAACCCATTGAAATGTATGTGAGAATGGTGCATTTTACTTAATGTAAATTAATAACCTACTAGAAAGATTTTAGGTTCCTTTGTAGATGAGATTAAAGCAAATGGAAGTTTTTATATTTCCTTCCCTTATAGAAATCTTATAGCAGATATATTCGGAGAATCTGGTGATGAAGAGGAAGAAGAATTTACAGTAAGTATAAGGTGGAACTATTTCCTTTGTGACTGCTTTTTTTGTTTTTTTGGCAGTGGTTTTCTAATAGGTGATTCTAGTAAATCAAAATAAATAACTATGATGTAGCCAATTCTAGGACAAAGGGATGCAGAAAGTGAAATGAAAGGGTCTGCAAAGACATAAAAGGAAAATGATAAGCAAAATTGGATTAAGGGGAGAGGAAACACATTAAGAGACAACAAAAGGCACTATAATGCTAAAGAGAAAGATTCCCAATAATGACAACGCTTCTCTCTGGAAAAATGTGCTCATCATCAGAGGAACAAGGTAGCAGAGAATTACTAAGTTTAAACCAGGAAAAGACAGGAACCTAAAGAGGGTAAACTGCATTTTCTGGGATGTTTGCCTGTCCAGGCTGAGAAACTGATCATATTTTGACTCAAGAGACAAAATTTGGCGGTCAGGGCCTGATGAGGTTATAGGACCCTGAAAATCCCATGCTCTGGGACTCCTAGGATTAAGAGTGAACTGTAAGTAAAATAGCCTTTACTCAGATTTTAGGCCAGATTTGAGTAATCTAGCAACCTAAACAACCTTGGTCTCAGAAATTTGATTACAGTGATTCCTGACCTTTTGGCTAGTGTTCCTTGGCATCTGGCATGTGCAAACAAATCCTTTTAGGACAAAGGGAACATAATTGGAGGCCTCAGATTATTTCAGTAGTGTTTTAAATACATTGTATGGTAAACCCTGGATAATGTTAAAAAGAAACAGTAAAAACAGGCCGTAGAAATAGACTTAGTGGCTCTAGATACAGGAATTTTAGATAATGACTTTAAAAAATGTGTTCAGGGAGGTAAAAGATTAAAGTTTTGTCAGAGCAAACAATTTTTTTTAAGTATTTTATTTGTTTTTAGAAAGAGGGGAAGAAGGGGATAAAGAGGAGAGAACCATCAGTGTGAGAAAGACACATTGATTGGTTGCCTCTCACGCTCCCCTTCCTCCATCTAAGGACTTGGCCCCTAACCTGAGCGTATGCCCTAACAGGGAATCAAACTGTCTACCCTTAGGTTTGTGAGATGACGCTCAACCCAGTGGAATTTGTAAAAGAACACAACAGAATTTATACAAGTGAATTAGAATCCCACAGGAGAAGGAAGAAATTTACATAGCATAAGCAATATTTAAAGAAATGATACATAAAACTATGGATTCTAGAATTTCTACAAATTACAAGTAGGATCAATACAAGGAGATCACCTAAATACATAATAGTAAAATTGCAAGAAACCAAAGAAAATGGACCAGAGGGGTGGCCAGAGGGGAGAATATTTACGTATAATAAAAGAGGCAACAGTCACATTAACAGCTGACTTCTAAACAGGAACAATAGAATTCAGTAACTGCAAACTTAAAATTCTAGTATATTCAGCAAAAACACTTTTCAGGAATGAAAATTCCCTCTTATTTCATCATACCAATATGCCACTGAAGGACATACTAAAGGAAGAAAGAAAATCTCAAGTAGAATATCAAGGATGCAGGAAGGGAAAAAATGCAATAAAAGTATGTTAGTAAGTCTAAATGAGTGTTGTCTATGCAAAGTAAAGTCATGTCTGGTATGGTTTTAAATATATGTAAAATTAACCATGACAGCAATTATAAATTGAAAATATACATGGAATTGAACTATTCACAGGCCTTTGTAAATGTTTGTGAAAATACATTAGACTTTGATAAGTTTGGATGCTTGTGGTAATCTCTAAAATGACTACTAAAAAGATGAATGGAATGTATAACTTTCAACCTAATAGAGGGGGAAAAAGAATACTAAAAGCTAATAAATCTAGCCCTGGCTGTTGTGACTCCATTGGTTAGAGCGTTCTAGTGGAATGAAATGTTGTGGGTTTGATCTCTAGTGAGGGCTTGTACAAAAGGCAGCCAATCACTGTTTCTTTTCCTCTGTCCCTCACCCCCCCTCCTACCCTCCTCCTCTCCTCCGTCCCTCCTTCCTTCCTCCCTCCTCTTCTCTTCCTTCCTCCCTCCCTCCCTCCCCTTCTCTTCTACTCCTTTCTCCCTTCCTCTCTCGGAGTACTTACTCCTCCTTCCTTCCCTCTCTCTCTCTCTCCCCTCCTCCCCCTACACCTTCCTCACTCCCTCCCTCCCTTCCTCGATTTCTAAAGGCAGTGGAAAATTGTCCTCAGGTGAGATTAAAAGAAGAAAAAAAGCAAATCAATCCAAAGGAAGGCAAAACAAGAAAAAAAAATACTGAACAGGGGGACAAATTAGGAAGTAGTACATAGTAAGGTAGCAAAATTAAAGTTTGAATCTCAGAAATTACATTAAGTTGTATTAAATGGTCCAATTAAAGGATAAAGATGGTCAGACTGGATTTTAAGAAACTAACTGTAGCCCTATCCAGATGCCACAGTTGGTTGGCATGTTGTCCCATACCCTGAAAGGCTGTGGGTTCGATTCCTGGTCAGGGCACATACTTAGGTTGCAGGCTCAATCACCAGTAGGGGCACATATGGAAAGCAACCAATCATTGTGTGTCTCTGTCTTTCTGTTTGTCTGTCTGTCTGTCTGTCCTGCCCCCTCTCCTTTTTTCCCTTTTTCTCTTTAAAATTAATAAACATATCCTCAGGTGTAAAATTAAAAAAAACTAGCTGTATACTAATTTTAAGATTCACCTGAAATAATATGTTGAAAATGAAAGGATGGAAAAAGATACTTTATCTGAGAATTACCCAAAAGAAAACTGTTATAGCTATATGTGTAGCAGAGAGGTAGACTTTAAGGTATAATTGATTCTAAAATATACCTATCCTTGTTCCTGGTAATATGGTTTTAAATATGTACATACAAAACAAAAATTGACAGAACTTCAAGGAGAAATGGACAGATATATAATTGTCGTGGAATGCAACTGAAATAAGCAGACCTAAAAACTTCAGAAGTCTTTTTTTTTATCCTCACCAGAGGATATATTTATTGATTTTAGTGAGAGAGAGAAACATCAGTGTTGGAGAGAAACACTGTTCAGTTGACTCCTGTACGTTCCCCCACCAGAGATTGAACCCGCAGCCTTCTAGTGTACAGGATGATGCTCCAACCCACCCAGCCACCTGGCCAGGGCAAGAGTCTGTTTTTATATATATAATCTGGATTAAAGTCTTTTGGTAATTATAAAGGTTAAAAATTTCTTCTGGTTTACAGCTTGCCTTTTTTATTTTCTTAATGGAGATTTTTTGATGAACAAAACAAAACTTTTAACATAAGTCAACTTTACCAATCCTTTCCTTTATGTTGAAAGCTTTTTAATTCTAAGAAAGTTTTGCTTGTCTCCAGGGTCATAAAGATATTCTCCTGAGTTATACTCTAGAAGCTTGTTTATTTTATTTTTCACATATAGTTGTACAATACAATCCACCTGGAATGGGTTTTTGTGTGTAGTATGTAAGAGATAGAGTCAAGATTTTTCCCCCATTTAGAACATTCAATTGACCCAGCCCATCCATTCCCACTACTGTATAATGCTTTCTTTGTTATGTATCAGGTGTCTGTATTTATTATCCAATATGTTTCTACAATATCTTTTCTGCTGTTAGTCTCTTTATCCTTGCACCATTAATAATTTTTTATATTTAGTTGTTTATGTCCTCTAAGCTTGTTATTCTTCAAGATCAATTTGACTTTTCTTGGTTCTTTGCATTTTCATATAAATTTTAAATAAGTTTTTGCAACAAGTACAAAGTATAGACAATATTTTCTGAGTGCCGTGAAGTGAAATTGAAAATTAATAACAAAAGTAGCAAACAAAACACCCTTGCCAGCCAGAAATTTAAAAATCCCTTGTTAAACAATTCTTCGGTTAAAAAAGAAATCAGTACTTTTATTACTAAAGCAAGAAAGAGTAAAACAAGATGAATTTAGTAACAAGTTAAACTACTAAGGAAAATAGAAAGGAAGAAGGCATTTAGCAAATATTTGAGAGCCTGTATTCCAGAGGTTGTTTGGACATTGCCTTCATGGAGAGCTCATTCTCATTAAAACAACATTTTATGAGAATAAGGTATGTTTCTCTAGTTTAGAGAATTAACGTCAACTTTGTTATAGGCTCATCTCAGTGAGAAAAACATACTTTCCAACAGCCTTTGGGAAGGCCTTTCTAAGTATGACATAAAAGAAGTTATAAAGAAAGATTGACCATTTATATTAATTACATAAAAAACTAAAAATTATGCTTGGAAGACATTTTCATAAACAAAAGCAAACTGCACAAATGTAAGGATTGTGTGGTTCTTGTCACTTATGGTGAGCTAATTTCCCTGATTTTTAAAGAGGTTTTTCACATCAATAAGGCAAAGATCCAACAGAAAAACAGGTATAGGATATTGAACGTTCATAGAGAATTACAGATGGCTTTTAAACATGAAAAACATGCCTGACCTTACTTTTAATAACATAATGCAAAGAAAGCTGCACAGATACCTTTGTTTTTTAATGTAGAGATTGGCAAATACCAATGTTTGATAACCTGTGAAGGTAGGGAAAAAAGTGCATTCGTGCCTTATTAGAAAGGAGACTTAATTGGCATAATCTCTGTGGAAGACAGTTTGGCAAATATTTCTCAAAATTTCAAATACACATACCTGAATGTCAGTAGGGAAATGTATAAACATGTAGGTTGCAGTCACATGGTGAAATAGTCTAAAACCAAAAGAACAAGGATACTTTATGCTGATAGGAATTGGTCTCCAGATTCTACTGTTATATGTGGGAGGTGCATAGTGGTATTGTACCTGATATGTATGTTGCTGTTTGCACAATAAAAGGGGTAGTAAATATAATATGTATAGAAGTGCTTGTATAAATGCCTGTATCTGGAAGGAGATACAAGAAAGCTAGTAACACTAGTGGCTAGGGTGGGAGGGCAGTTTTTTTTGCTATATACCTTTTGATACCTACTTAATTTTTGTTGGTGAATGTATTGCAGTTAAAGTACAAAAATTAAGAGCATTTATATAGAAGAAAATCTGTAATGTGGTTATGATAACTCTGGCTTATT
This sequence comes from Artibeus jamaicensis, assembly GCF_021234435.1. Taxonomy (NCBI): domain Eukaryota; kingdom Metazoa; phylum Chordata; class Mammalia; order Chiroptera; family Phyllostomidae; genus Artibeus; species Artibeus jamaicensis. The sequence goes on from NW_026521847.1 coordinate 3,206,180, forward strand.
TACCCTGCTTTAGGGTTTTAACCAAGAAGATTTGGAAGAAGAAAAAAGTGAAACACAGGTAAAAGAAGCTGAAGATTCAGATTCTGATGATAACATAAAGAGAGGAAAACAGTAAGTTTGTTTTATTTAAAAGGAATTTTTATTTTTAAGATGTTATTTATTTTTAGAGAGAGGGAAAAGGGAGAAAGAGAGGGAGAAATATATCAATGATGTGTGAAAGAAACATGGATCTACTACATCTTGCACATCCCCAACTGGGGACCTGGCCCTCAAACCAGGCATGTGCCCTGACCAGGAATTGAACCAGACACCTTTCAGTTCGCAGGCTGGCACCCAGTCCACTGAGCAACACCAGCTGGGCCTGAAAGGAATTTTTAAAGTGAAAAAATGTATATATTGAATAAACATTTTATTGATTATGCTATGACAGTTGTCCCATTTTCCCCCCCTTTATTCCACTCCACCCTGCACACTCCCTCCCACCCACACCCCCCCTTTAGTTCACGTCCATGGGTCATACATACAAGTTCTTGTCTTCTACATTTCCTATACTATTCTTACCCTCCCCCTGTCTATTTTCCACCTACCATTTATGCAACTTATTCTCTGTACCTTTCCCCCCCTCTCTCCACCTCCCACTTCCCTGTTCATAACCCTTCAGGTGATCTCCATTTCTGTGATTCTGTTCCTGCTCTAGATGTTTGCTTAGTTTGTTTTTGTTCTTGTTTTAGGTGTGGTTGTTAGTTACTGTGAATTTGTTGTCATTTTACTGTTCATAGTTTTGATCATCTTTTTCTTAGATAAGTCTGTTTAACATTTCATATAATAAGGGCTTGGTGATGATGAACTCCTTGAACTTGACCTTATCTGGGAAGCACTTTGTCTGCCCTTCCATTCTAAATGATAGCTTTGCTGGATAGAGCAATCTTGGATGTAGGTCTTTGGATTTCATGACTTGGAATACTTCTTTCCAGCCCCTTCTTGCCTGGAAGGTATCTTTTTGAGAAATCAGCTGACAGTCTTACAGGCACTCCTTTGTAGGTAACTGTGTCCTTATCTTTTGCTGCTTCTAGGATTCTGTGCTTCATTTTAATCTTGGGTAATGTAATTATGATGTGCCTTGGTGTGTTCCTTCTTGGGTCCAACTTCTTTGAGACTCTCTGAGCTTCCTGGACTTCCTGGAAGTCTATTTCCTTTGCCAGATTGGGGAAGTTCTTCATTATTTGTTAAGTAAGTTTTCACTTTCTTGCTCTTCCTCTTCTCCTTCTAGCACCCCTATGATTTGGATGTTGGAACGTTTAAAGATGTCCTGGAGGTTCCTAAGCCTCTCCTCATTTTTTTTAATTGTTTCTTCATTCTGTTCTGATTGAATGTTTATTTCTTCCTTCTCCAAATTGTTGATTTAAGCCCTGCTTTCCCTCCTGTCACTGTTGGTTTCCTGTACATTTTCCTTTATTTCACTTAGCATAGCCTTCATATTTTCTGCTGTATTTTTTGGACTATAAGACAAACTTCCCTCCCCTAAATTTGTGAGGGAAATGGGGGATGCATCTTATAGTTCAAATGTAGCTTACCTGGCTCACTGGGTGCGGGTGGTGGTGGAGTGGAGTCACAGGTTATTAAATATTTTACCACACTTTTTGCTTCAAAATTTTTTCCTGTTTCCTCTTCTAAAACCTAGATACGTCTTATAGTCCTAAAAATGTAGTAATTTTCAATCATGTTTAACCAATTCTGTGAGCATCCTGATTACCAGTGTTTTGAAGTGTGCATCTGATAGGTTGGCTATCTCTTCGTCACTTAGTTGTATTTTTTTCTGGAGCTTTGATCTGTTCTTTCATTTGGGCAATTGTTTTTATTTTTTTTTGTCTCAGTGCATCTGTTATGTAGTAAGGGGCAGATCCTTATGTATTCGCCAGGGTGGGGCAACCCCTGTAGCTTTGTTGTGACACTGTATGTGGGGGAGAGGTCTGAGAGGGAACAATGCTGTTTGCTCTGCTCTCTGCAGTTTTCAGTCACTTTCTCCACTATGCACAAGCAAATTGGGCCCTTCTGGTGCTGATTCCCAGGTGGGTGGGTTTGTGTACATTCTAGGACCCTGTGGGTCTCTCCTATGAACTCTTCTGTGAGACTGGGAGTTTCCCCCATTGCCGCCTCAACCCCCACAGTTGTTTTCAATCAGAGGTTTGAGGCTTTATTTCCCCACACTGAAACTATGAGTTGTGTGGTCTGTCTCACTCCCCAGTTGTTCCCCCCAGTTTATCTGCATGCCAATGTGGGACTGCCCAGTCCACAATCTGCCACCTTTGCTGGGTCCACCAGTCACCACCTTGCCATTTTCCTCTCTGCCTGGCTGCCTGTCTCCACCCCTCCTACTGGTCTGGATGAATATTCAACTCCTTGGTAATTGGACTTACATACAGTTCGATTTTCTGTCAGTTCTGGTTGTTTTTAAATTTGTCATTGTCTGTCTTTTGATTGTGCGAGGAGGCACAGTGTGTCTACCTACTCCTCCATCTTGACCGGAAGTCTTTAAAGAGAATATGTAAATGAAGGTAGAGACTATCAAACTTTTTTTATTTTGGCTTTTGATTAAGTATAGGAAGGAATCTGTTCCATTTTCCTCTCTTATATTTCTCTATATACAATGCTGTTGAAAAATTTGCTCTTGTTCTTACTTACCTTGTGTTCATCTGTCATAATTTGTGGAGGTATATGTTGTCAGGTTCTTAATTATATCTCACCAAATAAGCTCTGCTGAAAAATGTGCTGTATAAGAAAAGCTTATTTGTGGGTTCTGATGGGAATAAAGCTAAAGTCTTAATTACAAAATATTGCTTGATTGTATTTCATATGCTTTTGTTGAGATGGTTGTAATCTGTTTAGAAAAATCTGGTATCTTAAATGGTGCCACAATAGGATGATATATTAGCTGCTGTTTACGGTTGTAAAGATAATTCTTTTAAAAAGTTTCCTTTTTAATTCCTGGTGACATGCTGAAGGAGTTTGGTAATACCTTTGGAAATTAAATCAAATCTCATTTATATGATAGTGGCATAGAGTGAGTTAACTTCCTCATTAAATGTGATGATGATTCAGGTGAAAGCTATAAAGGTTTGAGGCTCTTAGCAAGTGTGTCGACATCCAACTTTATCTTGGTCTCATTGTTTTGAGTCGTATCACTGAAAAGCAGCTGTTTATTTTTTTCTACTTATGTTGTAGAAGACAAATATACACAAATAACTGAATATTACTCTGTTTCTCCCCCAAACTTGCATGCAGTATACCCTGAACAAGAACTTCAAATTTGAAATGTCCTTTCTCAAGTGGATACATGCAAGTGTTAATATAGTATACATATTGCAATTGTAAACAGTAGCTAATATTATCCTATGTTTGGTACCTTTCAAGATACCAGATTATTTTGAACAGATTACAACCATCTCAACAAAAGTATGTGAAATGCAATCAAGCAGTATTTTGTGGTATTAGTTTATAACAATTGGGGTGTATAACAATTGGGAAAGTTTAAGGCTATTAGTGGATACCATTTGGTGTAGTACAAAGGTTGAACATAAAATCTAGGATCACATGCTCTTATAAAGCAAGCTATAAGTACTTGTACTTTAAAACAAGGTAGTACTCCATTGAGTTAAGATTAAGAAAGTTGGTGTTTTTTTTACTGTAATCTAAGGAAATGTATATTTAAAAGGTAATTTTTCTATCACTTGATTATGTGTTACTGCTTAGTATGGACTTCCTGTCGGATTTTGAGATGATGTTGCAGCGGAAAAAGAGCATGAGTGGCAAGCGCAGACGTAACCGTGATGGTGGCACATTTATTAGTGATGCCGATGATGTGGTGAGCGCCATGATTGTCAAAATGAATGAAGCTGCTGAGGTGAGTTGGCTCACTTCTAGCTTTACCTTTCTTCCACTTTTGATTGGTTGTATGGGTTTTGGGGAATTTGTTTTTTAGCTTTACTTGTGCTTAAACTACATTTAAGGTACTTTTACTTTAATCAAAGCATTTACAGTTGTAAATTTTAAGCATGAAAATAATTTTAATTTTTTATTAACATGTTTAGAAAAAAACTTAGTGAAAGGAATGAGTAAGCATTAAAATGAGCCCGTTTAGCATAATGGTTTTACTAGTTTTATGGGGGAATGATTTTGCTCTCAAGTTTGGCTGTCCACAAAGGTTAATGTTTTTCATATATATAAAAAGTCATAAACTCATGTTTATTATGTTATGAATTTATGCCATTCTTTTATCTCTGATTGAGAGATTTCATTTAATTTACTGCATTTTAAAATTCTACTTTGGAAAACTAAAAATGGAATGGCCTTTTGACCCAGCAATTTCAGTGCTGGGATTATATCCTAAGAACCCTGAAACACCAATCCAAAAGAACCTATGCACCCCAATGTTCATAGCAGCACAATTTATAATAGCCAAGTTCTGGAAGCAACCTAAGTGCCTGTCAGTAAATGAGTGGATAAAAAGACTATGGTACAATGGAATACTACACAGCAGAGAGAAAGGAGCTCCTACCCTTTGCAACAGCATGGATGGAACTGGAAAGCATTATGCTAAGTAAAATAAGTCAGGTGGTGAGGGACAAATATCATATGATCTAATCTTTAACTGGAACCTAATCAACAAAGCAAACAAGCAAACAAAATATAACCAGACCTTGAAATTAAGAACAATCTGACAGTAACCAGAGGAGAGGTGGGAGGAGATAACGGGGGAAAGGGTTTTTAGGAAAAACTATAAAGGACACATGGACAAAACCAAGGATGGGGGGATAGAAGCAAGGGAGGGAGGTGGGTTTGGCTGGGGTAGGGGGGAGTGAAAGGGGGTAAACGCAGACAACTGTAATTGAACAACAATAAAATAAAATAATTTTTTAAAAGGCAAAAGTAAAATAAAATTCTGCTTTGATCCTTTTTTTTTAATTGACCGAGTATTTTTAAAAACAAGTTCTGATCTTTCTGGAGACACTTGCTGGAGTATTTATGCTCCAGTATTTATTGTTCAATGATATATAATGTGTCTATTATTTGTTTTTAAATAACTCAAATGAGGGGGAATAGCTACAGAGATAGCTACAGTAAGAGTAACTATGTGGGTTTAATTGGTGAAATGTACAGTACATGACAGGAGTATATTACTTTGTTTTCTGTGTTTGTAGAAAATCTTCTTTAATAACATTCCATTATCTTACAAACTTCCCAGCTGAAAAGTTATTTCTGATGATAAGTCAAATTTTCCCAGGTGTAATTTTGAACCTTAAATGAACTCTGAAAACTTACAATTATGCCATTATTTTAAATTAAAGTTGTTTCTCTCAATTTGTGAATGCTAAAGCCATTATAATAGTTTTATGGGTTTGATTGACACAGGTACAGAATCTGGGGTTCTACAAGAAGTCCATTTATTACTTAATTTTCCTTTGTTGTCGGAAAAATAGTTTTTCAGAGAAGTTGCTGCTTTATTTTACAGTTTAGAATTATGGTGGTTGTAATTCATTATTAACATTGGTTTTTTCCTTTCTTTTTTTAAAAAATATTTTTATTCCTGGGTAGGAAGACAGGCAGTTGAACAATCAAAAAAAGCCAGCACTGAAAAAATTAACACTATTACCTACCGTGGTCATGCACCTTAAGAAGTAAGTGTTGTTTATTGAAAAAATGTCTTCCTTTTAATAATGATAGTCAAATTATATACTGGTGTTTTAGAGATATTAAAGAATAATTGTCTTCTATCAATTTATGGAAAAGTAATAATGAATAGCACCTCCTAAATTATGTTACTTTCTCACAATTTCTTTCTTTTCCCCCTCACAATTTCTTTTACACCTTGATGTCTAGTGCAAACAGAACACATAGCAAACTGATATTAATGAAAAAAAACTTGGAAACCACTAATTTTGTACTTTATTGACTGTTTTCAGTCTGGTAAAATTACATCTGTTTTCCTAGTGTGAGAGAGAGCAGAGCAAATTCTGAGAGACTGGAGCACATACTGTACAAGGCTTATGTGGCCTATTAAATCATGAACTTTGTCATTGGTCTTTCTAGAATAAGGACCCTTTCTTGATAGATCATTGTTACCAAAGTCTTTCATTGTTTTGCTTACATGCCTGAACAATTTTGATTTCTCCTTCACCTAGCCATAGCCTACTTTTGGTAGTTACAGAGAAATGCAGTAGTACACAAATACATGAACAACATGGCCTACAAATTTCTACTAGAAAATTGCTACCTCTGTCTAGCCCAACAGACAAAATGATTGTGACATATTTCATGTTAGGTATATACACATTTCCATACAAGGTTTGTCTGAAAAGTTCAACCATTGTTCACATGTCAAGGAAGGTTTATGTGACATGAGTGTAATCTGGCAGCCAAGGAGAGTGGACTAGAATGCTTGTGTGTGAACAGTGACTACTTCACTGCACTAATCAGTGGGGGCAGTAGACCCCATTGAGTGAGCATGTGTACTGTGTGGTTATCACATTCAAAATGACTGAGCGAATAGAGCAAAGGAGTCTGCATCAAATTTTGCATTAAGCTTGAACATTCCTCCATGGAAACTCTTCAGATGATTCAGAAGGCTGTGACTGGGCAACTGGTAATTGGCAGCTTCATCACAACACGCCTGCTCATGCACCACATGTGGTGCAGAGCTTTTTGCAAAACATGAGATCACTCAGGTGACTCAGTCCCCTCCTGCAGCCCACATTTTGGCACCCTGTGACAAAGGCACACTTCTGCCTTTTTCCAAAACTAAAGTCACCTTTGAAAGGGAAGAGATTTCATTCAGATCATTGATAAAATTCAGGCAAATACAATGGGGCAGCTGATGGTGATTGGGAAAACTGTGAGGTCCCAAGGTGCCTACTTTGAAGAGGACTGAGGTGGTGTTGTCCTATGTACAATGTTTCTTGTATCTTGTGTCTTCAATAAATGTCTCTATTTTTAATATTACATGGCTGGATCCTTTCTGTACAGACCTCGTGTGTGTGTGTGTGTGTGTGCATGCGTGTGTAGTATTGTCATATTTTCTATTAACAGTTGATCCTAGTACATAAAATGGAATTTAAATAGTATTTTGTTGGTATTTTTTCGGCTAGGTAGATGGAATTCTCCCTGGTGTCTTGCAAATTCTGAGTTTTCTTCCACCTGAAACAGTTTTAGAATCACTATTCTGATAGATTAAACATTAGTTTTATAGATAGTTGTAATAATTGGAGGTCATTAGTCTTACTGTTTGTACCGTTTATATCAACATTAACCTATCTTGTGTAATTTGGGTTTGTTTTGTTTTTAACAAATCATCTTTGCCATTTTTGAAAACAGAAACTAAATTTAATACTTCTTTTGCAAACTTAGTAAGATGCTTGGTAAATAATGAATGCATGAGTAACTTTGTAGGAAGGCTTTTTGGAAACATCACCTAATATGTGAGAAAATCCAAAGGAAGCTACATTAGAATAGAATCGACATACACTGACTTCACTTTTCAAAAAATTATGATTGCAGGCAGGACCTTAAAGAAACATTTATTGACAGTGGTGTGATGTCTGCCATCAAAGAATGGCTTTCACCTCTCCCAGATAGGAGTTTGCCAGCACTAAAGATTCGAGAGGAGCTATTGAAGATTCTGCAAGAGGTTAGAGGCAAATCTGTTTGCTCTTTATTAATTATCTAATGTGTTTCATATTATTACAATCTCTATTTTATCATGTATTTATACATTTTTCTCTGCCATTACTTGCTAGAAGAAGGGTTTTATTCAGTATGTTTTTAGGAACATACTAAAGTAAAATCATCATAAAAGGAAGCCCTAATAAACTTCATGTAACTATAGTATCAAAGGAAAAAGATCCTGGAGTAACTATGGATTATATGTAGAGTAGTACAGTAATGGGCATGTTTTGGGGAGAAACTTGAAGTAAAAAGATCAACTTCAGAATCAGATAAACTTGCATTGGAATCAAGCTGGGCTGACTTTCCATGGCTGTGACACCTTGAGCAAGCTTCTTAACTTTTAAAGGAATTCTCGAGGAACCTCCTATGTGCTAGGTATTCTTATTCCTCACAGCAAACCTGCAAGGTAGGTGTAATGTCTCCATTTTACCAATGAGGAAATTAAGACTGAAGTTAAATGACTTGTCCAAAATTACAGCAAATGGCTGTGCTTGAGTTCAGGCGCAGGTCTTTTTGATTCTGGGCTTATGCTTAACTCTTGTATTAAATCACTAACCTCTAAGTATACTTAGCTCATACTTTCTCACATTGTTAAATTTTACTTGGACTCAGTGGTAATACTGAACTCTCAGCTATTGATACAAACACAAAATATCCTTGTGTTCAGTGTCTATTCATCCTGAAACCATTTTCATGGTTTTTTTGGTTACTTTATTGTAAATGAACCAGGTCCCAGAAGATTCTCTAAAATGGATTGGCAGGACTCCCAGTTTCTGAGTAATTAATGTGTGTGCATGTGTTTATGTTCTCAGCTACCTAGTGTGAGCCAGGAGACCCTGAAGCACAGTGGGATTGGACGAGCAGTAATGTATCTCTATAAACATCCCAAGGAGTCACGGTCCAATAAGGACATGGCAGGGAAACTAATCAGTATGTATATTTTGTTTTTGTTGTATTTCTGTAAAAAATAAAAGATAACTATATTTTTACCACCATTCATTTTTAAATGAATCAATGAAGTGGAGTAGAAATAAAATTTTGGTAACTTCTTATGGTACCAGCTTTTTTCCCTTAGACTTAAAATGCTTGTAAGTATATTTAAGTATGCAATCCATTATTAAATACAGCAACTAAAATGATGTATTTTCTAATCACGGATCAAGAGCATGTAGTGAGAGAGGTATTAGAATACAGGCCCTTGCATTAGTCATACCTGGGTTCAAATCCTAGATTTACCACCTACCTTACTGCGTGTCTTTAGGTTCATGGTTTAAGCTCTAAGCCTTGGTTTTCTTCTCTGTAAGATGGAGAATTACATTTTCACTAGGGTTTTTGTAGAGATTAAGTGAGAGAATATATATCTATATCTATATCTATTTCTCTATATCTATATCTATATATATAATCACAATGCCTAGCATATAGTAAATCCTCAGGAAATGTTAGTCACTGCTGCTATTGTTATTACTTTTATAATGGTCTTCCAAGCCTTTTTATGTTCTTATTTAATGAAACCAAAGGAGTCTTAACTAAAATCCATCTAATCAACTACCATGTTGTTTATGAAATCTTTTTTTTTTATGAATGAAAAACAAGCCTGGCTGGTGTGGCTCTGTGGATGGAGTGCCAGCCTGCAAACCAAAGGGTCACCAGTTCGATTTCCAGTCTAGGGCACATGCCTGGTGGGTTGTGGGCCAAGTCCCTACTTTGGGGTGTCCAAGAGGCAGCCGCACATTGATCTTTCTCTTCCTCTCTCACTCCCCTCCCCTCTCTAAAAATAAATAAATAAAATATTTTTTTAAAAAAAAGGAAAAACGAGTATTTTCATTATTGTCCTTAACTTTTCCTGTGCTCCATGTTAGAAAGAAATTTTTTAATTTCCAAGCTGGATTGAAAAGCAACTACTACTATATCTGAAAATAGTAATTAATTTTCTATTGAATGTTTTAAAGTAGCAAAAGCTTTTAGGGAAATTTAAATTTTTTAATAAACCAGAGAAGTATTATATCTTTGATCTTGTTAATAATCTGTAATTTACTGCCTGTTAAATAAAAACATTTTGATGCTTTTATGCAGTGGTTCTTGACGCTCTTACAGCCGTAGACTGAAAGAAGCAGAATATTCCCACTGGTTAAGTCCCTTACAGTGGAAAAATAATACTCATTACTCATTATCACAGTGATTCCAAATCCAGGGGTGAGGTTGGCAGGTCGCTTTGCAAAGATATTTAGACCACCCCCTTGATGAGACTCCCTGCTTGCTTATTAGTTTGACAACACCTATGTTCTGTCTGTAAAAGGTCCTTTATTTTGATAGTGTATTAAATGTAGCAGTAAACTATATTGTGTTTTAAAATAAAAATGCAGTGTTGGTATCTGTGGACTTTTCTAACTAAATGGTGGGCCTATAATATTTTTTTCATGTTCATCTTAGCAACTTTCTTAGATTTAATGAAGTCTGCACTATTAAAATGTAATTTTTAAAGATTTAGACTATTTTGACAAGTAATAAGGGAGCTTTTCTTTAGAATAAAAAGATTTCAAGATTTTCCTATTTTCAGTAGAATAAATTAGAAATTAAGTTGTCTGTATAAAATGTCATCACAGGTTGTCGATGACTATCAAAGTGAGTTAGATATTACTCTCATGATTACATGTTACAGGTATGGTCCTGAAAGAATGCCAGCTTTAATGAAAGAATATTCTAAAATGCCTAGATATGACATAACACTAGGGTATGGGTATTTCAAGAAATGGTAGGAGGAATAATAGTTTATGGGCTAAATAATTGATTTTTCCTTGTTACAGATGAATGGTCTCGGCCTATATTTGGTCTTACCTCAAACTACAAAGGAATGACAAGAGAAGAAAGGGAGCAAAGAGACCTAGAACAAATGCCTCAACGACGAAGAATGAGCAGGTATGAGGGGACCAAAGTATGAGTAAGTGGATTGAATGCTAATGTCTTTCTCAGTCCCATTTCCAAATTCTTAAAAGAAAAAAATATTGGTTCAGTTTGTATCAGTAAACTAGATACAGTTGTATCCAGGATGGCAAGGTCATTAGTTATACATATGGCAGTTACCATTCACCCATAGTGAAACCAGGTATGCAAAACTAGGAATTATTTTTTGGGGGAAGGGACTTAATTGTGGTTTGAGTTTGATATTTCATTTTGATCTTTTTTTTCTTACAAAGTTATAAGATTCTAACATTCCTAATATATCATTGATTACTTCTTCCCCAGCACTGGTGGTCAGACACCCCGAAGAGACCTGGAAAAGGTGCTGACAGGAGAGGAGAAGTAAGGGTTTTGTATTAGTTTTTTTCTTAGCCTATGTAGAGAATATGATCTCACCTTTAGCAGGAAGCTAAACAACAAAAACAAACAAGCAAGCAGAAAAAGAAAAAACAAAGACACTGAAATAGAGAACAAGGGGATAGTGACCAGAGGGGAGAAGGAAGGGAAGTTAAGGGGAAAAAGGGGGAGGGATTTGGAGGAACAAATAGGAAGGACACAGGGATGAGAACTAGGGGTGGAAATGGGAGGGAGGTGGGGAGCAAGGGGCAGGGGAGGCTGGGATGGGAAAAATAGACAAAAAACTGTACTTGAAAAATAACTAAATAAAATTAATTAAAAAAAGAAAAATAAAATGTTACAAGAACAACAACAAAAAGAAAAATAACAAATGAAATGATGTATATTCACACTGATGAAGGATGATTTTCAGTTTAACATTTATTGCATATCCACAAAGCATTGTATTAGAAGTTCTGGAGGATGTAAGGAAGATTGAGAAATAGTTTATTCAATAAAGATTTTAGCTACTTGCTATGTACTAGACTTCTGTGTTAAGCTCTGGACATACAAAACTGAATTAAAAATAGTCCATACTCTCACAAAGTCTTTAGGGGTATTATAGACAAAGGGAGATCTTAAGCCAGTGGTGGGATAAGTGTGTGGAAGGCCTGTGTGAGGAATGGCAAGTGGACTGGAGTGGTTGGGCAGTAGTGTGGTGCCTGAGATGGTGGAAGATAATGTTGGATATATAGATACGGACCACATTTTGAACAGCTTTAAATCAAGATGAAGAATTTTCACTTTCTGTGATTCCATAGGAGCGTTTGATTATGGATGTGTAGTCATCAGATTTGATTCTGAATGACTGGCATGGTGTAGGAAGGGTTGGAGGGGGGTAACTAAAGGCAGTGATATAGTTGAACTGAGACAATAATGGGGAAATAGAACGTTTTGAAGACTTTGCAGGGGCAAAATTGCCAGTAGTAGGTGACTTAGTCGGGTAGGAGTTGGCAAGATTTGAAGACACCAACCTAAGGAGCTGAGCTGATGGTGTTCACTAAAAAAGTAGAGAAGGAAGCTAGTCCTGGGAGGGAAGTTAAGGAATCCATGCAGCAATGTGAGTGGTGATGAGGCCAGCTGAGACAGACTGTGGGAGGGTGTGTTGGGTAAGCTTGAGAGTGCAGATGAGGTTTGCTACAGGTGTGTATCTGAAGAGGATGGGCCCAACTGTGATTGATTACATAAGCAGCATGCTCTTATTCTCAGGGCACTCAGGCCTGGGGATCCTGGATTCTGTGCCCGTGCGAGGGTGCCTATGCCTTCAAACAAGGACTATGTGGTCAGACCTAAATGGAATGTGGAAATGGAGTCATCCAGGGTAAGCAAGCAGGGGAACAGTAAGGTGGATCACAAATGCACATTACTGTCTTGTGTTGTACCTCCTGTTTAATAATCCTTAACTGCTCTTGCAGTTTAACTTATTTCAAGTGAATTTTTTTATCAAGCCAGATCATTCAGTGCTCATGAGCTTTACTTCAGACTTAAAGCAACATTATCAAGTCAAGAAGATTTTTTCTTATTTATTCCTTTATTTCCACTGAATCCTGGAGCCTGTGTTCTTACATAGTTATTTTTTTTAAGAACCATGAGAATCAGAACTCACCTGCTTATACAGTGTCCCCTTCCTTTCTCTACATCTGTTTTAGGTAGTTCTATTATGAAATATTTAGGGTAGACACTTCCTCTGTCATCCCTGCAAATACTACTCAGTGATCATCACTGCTTTTTATTAATCTTTTTTTTTTATTCTCTATTCCCACCACTGTTTCTAGCCTGGTATTCTTAAAAGGGGCCTTAACCGATTGGAAAAGCATAAGAGGCGATTTGCCGAACAGAAACGACTCAGCAGAGTGCACCATGCTGTCAAGTTCAGCATTGAAGGCAACAGGATGCCCCTATAGTTCTGGCTCTATCTCAGTATATCCAGGAGGTATCCCCAGGGAGGCATGCTCTGGGTGTGGGCTTGAATTTTCAGGAGCTAAAGGAAAGACAAGTGTGGGTATGCTTGCTTAACCAGACAAGGCGAGGTCTTTTAGTTTCTGAAATGACCCTAACAAGCCACGTAGTGACATTTAGGTCCTCCGGAGTATTTAGAAATTGGTATGAAGTTGTTTACTCCTTTATTGTTACCCTAAAGACCAACAGATAACTTCTTCTCTGATAAGTATTTTGGTCTTCTTGACTGGTACCCATTTTTATTAAAAAGGCTATGTTAGGGCCTAGAACCATAGTGGTCTATATTACAGGCATAGAAATTGGTTACTTGCTCCTTAGTGGGAGGGAGGTAGCTTGTTTTCCTGTTGTCAGTGGCTCAGTAACACACATTTGTGGACTCACTGAATGAAGCCTGACACTGAATATTTAGGAGATAACTTTGGTTAATACATAAATTCAGTATATGGTTGGAAATGAAAAAGACTTTGGAACATTTATAAAGCTAGTCTCACTGACCTTCTGTGCTCTGGAATTCATAGTACACTTTTGTTGCAGTATATCCTAGAGAGGGAGAATGCTGCATGCCTTTTGTGATTTCAAACCCCACTTTCATAGCTACTTCCCTGGATTATACTCGCCTTCCTATCAGTTCACTTTGCTCTGAAGCTACTAACAAAACAAAGTATGCTTTTGTATTTGTTGAGAACAAATAAAGGGTAGAAGAGTTCAAGTTCAGTGACTCAGACTTCTTCATCTGTACTTCCTTCCCTTTTTTTCTTTTATTCATACCTTGTCCCTTGATATCCCTTCTCTTCCCGCAAACACCCCTGTTCCTTTTTATCTTTACTTTTTTCACTGTCTCTTCCCTCTTTTTATCTCTCTCTTTCATATATTCTTTTCCCTAGCACACGTATTCGTGAGAGTTAAGAATTACAGTGTGGCAAAGAAATGTCATAAATAATCTATATGGCCAGTCTGCTTTGGAACCCTGCCTTTTGTCCTTAGGGTGTGCGCCTGTCTGCTATTGTTGATGGTTCTGGTCTTGCCTTTCCTGTGGGTGCTGGCGTGGTGGGAACAAGTGGCCTAACCTTCTGCTGGAGCAGATAGATGACCAGCATGAGGAGAGGGAACTTCTAGTAGATAGAGTTCCTTTCCTTTATCCTCAACACTCCCAGGATTGTAATGTGTGATATTTAACTAGGCCTGAGTCTGGCTTGTAGAGCTCTTTGAAAAAAAAAGTACAACATATTTTGGCTGGTGGTCCCATTTTACATATTCAGTATAAAGACATTACATGTCTTTAAGCTACCTGGCACTGTTTCCCTGGTCAGGAAGATATCTTGCTGAATGCACTTGATCTTGTCTTATCTTGGAAGCTAAGCAAGGTCAGATCTGGTTAGTACTTGGGTGGGAGGAAGATTCTTGCATATTCCTTCACTCAGGGCTTTCACATTGCACTGGCACTAGTGAGTATTAATAGAAAACATATTGTCTAAGAAGAAAATTGGAGCGAATAAATGGCTTTCAAATGAAAGTTTTCTTTTATACAGGTGTGGGAAAAAGTAAGTTTACAATTGTGTGGAAAATCATATAATAATTAATAAATAATATTAGATAAGCTCTGTTTATGTACTCACAACTGTAAACCTACTTTTGCACATCCCTGTATATCATTTTTATTTTTGAAATAATATAAGTAAACATAAAACACCAGAATAACTTCATTTCCACAGCCCTGCTCTTCCTCTAAGTCACCACTGTTAACAATTTGGTGTATTAAATATATCTCCAGTAATGCTTCAAACTTAGTTTTTTTTTATTATAATTGTAGAAAAATTTGAGGTAGTGAAGAGAAAAATCACCCACTGTTCAAAAGCACTTTGTTGTATTTTTTGCCTTTTTTTTGCTATTGCTACTTTAATTAAAGTAGCACCTTTAATTCATTAATTCACCTTATGGATTTATTATTTATAATGGCTGCATAATAGTGTATCAGTTTGTTTCTTTATTTCTAGTGTCTGGTTTTCTCTCCTAAATAAGGCAGTAACCTCCACTGTATTCAATGTTTGTATGTTAATTTATTCCATGGAGTTATTTATTTATTTATTTATTTATTTATTTTTAAGAATTTATTTATTTTTAGAGAGAGGGAAAGGGAGGGAGAAAGAGAGGGAGAAAAACATGAGTGTGTGGATGCCTCTCCTGCAACCCATACTGGGGACCTGACCTGTAACCCAGGTGTGTGCCCTGACTGGGAATCGAACCAGCAACCCTTTGGTTTGCAGGCCAGTGCTTAGTCCACTGAGTCACTCCAGCTAGGGCCATGGAGTGCTTTAAAATAACATTAAAATAACAAAAGCAATGCGTGTTTTAATATAAACTTTTAAATAGAGAAAGCACAAATAAAATTAATGTCAGTTGTTAATCCACCACATCTTGACATTAACATTTCAAGTTACTTCTTTTGGGTCCTTTTTATATATACATACGTAAACATTATTACTGGTTTTGGGTTTTTAGAACACTGAAACAAAATCCTGATTATACCTCATTCCTCGTTGGGTTTGTCTTTTACTTAGCAAGGTAAAAATTCTTTTTAGTAACCATTTTTTCAGTGACATAATACTGTGTTAGAATGCAATTGTACCATAATTTTTTTAAGTAAACCCATCTTGCTATCCTTTTAGGTTACTTTTGGTTTTTCACTGATAAAACAGTGATAAAACTGTTCACTGATAGTACTGCATTGTACTTTTACTGTCCTAATGGAGTGTTACAAGGTTGATGATTCGGAAGAGAGGTCATTGAATTTAGCATGTAGTACTATGTTCTGTGTGTTTTCAGGCTTGAGGTGACTAGGCATCTGGCAGCACAAGTCTTTAAGCTATAACTAGGAGTAGATCAGCACGACCTGACCTGGGTGTGTGTATTTTGGTTGCTGAATGGAAGGGTTCAGATTGTAGATCATGTCCTGGGAGTGAGCAAGGAGAAATGCAGGCTGAAGTATTGAGTTGCTGAAAGTTAGGTAGTTGGCGGAGATCTGAGCCGTGTGGACAGTCTACATGTACTGTAAATCAGGGCACATTGTCTGAAAGGAAGTCAGATATTTGGGATTCTTCAGGAAATCTGGGGTATTTCAACTCTGGCTCCCAAAGTCAGATGGCCTTTAAAGTCTCATGATCAAAGGTCCCCTCTCTCCATCTTTCCACCCCTCTTCCTCCAAGGAGGTTTTCAAAATAAGGATGGTAGCACAGCTCTTTCTCCTCTGGTAATGAATTTTTATGCTAACTCAGTATTAGTGTCAAATATTAAGAATATTAAAATTGATATAAAATAATATTTCAAATTGGGATATTCCTAGAAAATCTAGGATTGATGATCAACGTGACTCTTATTTAAGAATGTTCAAACTCTTGTAGGGTTTCTTGCTTATATCTGAGTGTGGAGTTGAGTCCAGAGGTGGGATAGACTGGGGAGGGTCCCAACATAAAGGAGCATCACTATACCAGCACAGCCCCTGGAGTGTGCCCCAGCCCCTGCCTTCTTTTAGCATTCTTTGCATTGAGTTTCACAGGTGACTTACTAGTAAGCATGTGGGGGAAAAGAATTAGGAAAATCCTTCTCTTTTTTAACCATTTCAGCATTTGTTTTTTAATTTTTTATCCTCACCTGAGGGACATGCTTATTGATTTTTCTAGAGAGGGAGAAGGGAGAAAGAGAAACATCAATTGGTTATGTCTTATACATACCCCATTCACGGACTTAACCCACAACCTAGGCATGTGTCCTGACTGGGAGTTCAACCCACGACCTTTGAGTTTATGGGATGGCGCTGCAAACCACTGAGCAACCACTGACCAGGGCCCAACATTCTTAAAGGTTGGAATTATTAGTAACACTAGAGTCAGCAGTAAGAATTCACCCTGACCTTTGACATAAATAGCAGACCTTTTCAGCATTTCTAAAAGGTGTATATTTTTTAGAGACCACATCTTTTTAAAACATACAATCTTTTCTTTTTAAAAAATATTTTATTTATTTATTTTTAGAAAGAGGGGAAGGGAAGGAGAAAGAGTGGGAAAGAAACATCAGTGTGTGGTTGCCTCTCCTCTGTCCCCTACTAGGGATCTGGCCTGCAACCCAGGCATGTGCCCTGACTGGGAATCGAACCAGCAACCCTGTGCTTCACAGGCCTGTGCTTAATCCACTGAGCTACGCCAGCCAGGGCTAAAACATACAGTCTTTTCAAAATGTAAAGGAAATAACCTGGCAACTAATCTTTTAAACATAAAGGGCAAGCAAGAAGAGATGTAAGAAGTAGGAAGCCCCTTGGATCAAGAGGCTTAATGTTCTTTTTGTGTCAGATATACTTATTTAACCTAAATCTAATTGATTGCAAAGTAGTAATAATAATAGTCACTGTGATAGTTACATTGAGCACTATGTGCCATCCTCTGTGCTTATGACAGTATTTTCTCATTTACTTCTCCCAGCAGTCCTGAAAGGAGTACAGACTTAGGGGTATGATTTGCCCAGGGTCACAAAACCTGCTGAGGCAGAACAGGGAGGGATTCACCTAAGTGGGAAACCAGAGCTCCAGCTCTTCATAGGTTTACTTCACTAATCTCTGACCTCATTCATCATACTAAAGGCTTTTTCTCGGATGACTTTCTTTGCTTTAGAAGGTCATCATTCCTTATACCAGCACTGTTTGAAAGTGTACTGTTAGGTGGTCAGTTCCACATTTGGTCTTTGAAAGGGAAAAGTGTGTAATTGACATGTAATCTGATGGACTTGGGGAAATCATAGTTTCACTTTTTTCTCTCATGTAGGAGATTTCCATGGACTAAGCAAAATTTACCAATAAGCCACAGATAACAACAAAATTATTCTTCACTGAGAGTTCATTATGTTTTCTAACATCGCTGTGTGCATGCTGTGTTGTTCCTAAGCTCACCAAAGCACATTCTTGTTATTTCAGAGCTAGGAGCTCTTCTAACTACTAACTTTCAAATTTAAAAAAGATGAAAGACAAAATTAGATGTATTTCATTAATTGCTCTTTAATTTTTAACCCATTTTTAGTTTCAGGGGACCTCCAAGAAGGGTATCAGTCGACTGGATAAACAGATGAGAAAGTTCACAGATATCAGGAAAAAAAGCAGATCTGCACATGCAGTGAAAATCAGCATCGAGGGCAATAAAATGCCTTTGTGACCTTGCCTGGGATATGTCTCCGTCTTTGCTCTAAGAAATGTTCAGTGGACTCTTTGGAGAAAGATGATATTTTAATTTTTTTTAGTGTATCTGTAAATGGTTCAGCTTGTATCAAATATTGTCATAGGATGTATGTTTCTCTCCATTGTATTTAAAACCATTTGTTGTGTTCTTTGTACAGAGAAATACTAGTCACACTTCTATAAACCTTACACAATAAAATTACAGTATGGTTTTGGGAGACTGTCTCTTCATTGTCTTAGAGGATTCCTTGTTAGTGAGGGTTGAAAATTGGTTCTTGGTGAATGAAAAAAAAAACTTAGATAATAGAGTTGTTTGTGATCTTTTAAAGTTTAGCCCTACTCTGCTGTAGTATCATAAGGAATTTGGTCTCTGTCCTGGGTTCCTGACTAAAAGGAATGTCCTTATGATTCTAATGAGGTGACCCCTGGTGTGTTCCTATATAGCTATAGCTTTAGGTTGGGGTCTGGTCACCAGAAAGACCTTAGAGGTCTGTTTTACAGGATTGGGACTTTGGGCAGGCCTGACCTGAGGGGTGCTAAAGATTGAATCTAGTCATTCAGTCATGTGGATAATGATTTAATCAGTTGTGACTAAATAGTGAGGCCCCAATTAAGAATTCTGGATAGCAAAACTTGGTGGAATTTTTTTGATTGGTGAACATACTAATGTGCTGAGATGGTAGAATGCCTTGATTTCACCAAAACGGGTGTGTAAGCTGTTTTTTCACAGAACTCACCCTATGTGTGTCTTCATTTAGCTGGACCTCCTAATTAGAATCCTTTATAATAAAACTGTAAATACAGTGCTTTCCTGATTTCTGTCATTTTAGTGAATTCTTGGACCTAAGGGGATTGTGGGAACACTTAGATTTATAACCAGTCAGCTAGAAGGAAGTGAACTCCACTTGCAGCTGGCATTTGGAATGGGGACAAACTTGTGGAGGATTGAACCTGTAAACCTGTGAAGCCTGATGCTAACTTCAAGTTGTTATTGTCAGAATTGAATTGTAATATCCTAGTTGGCATATTGCAACAAAATTTAATTTCTTGTTAGAGAATTTTTTATTATTTGATTTTAATTATAGGCTTACCTAGGAGAGGTTGCAGGTTCAGTGCCAGACCACTCCAGTAAAGGGAATATTGCAATAACGTGGTCACATGAGCTTTTTGGTTTCCCAATGCATATAAAATCTGTTACACTGTAGTCTGTTAGCTGTGCATTATGTATTAAAAACACTGCATAACTTAAGTGAAAAGTCCAATATTGCTAAAAATGCTAACCATCCCCTGAGCCTTTGTGCTGGTGGAGTGTCTTTGCCTTGTGTTGATGCTGACTGATAAGGGTGATAGTTGCTGAAGGTTATGTTGGCAGTGGCAATTTTTAAAAAATAAAACGACAACAGTGAAGTTTGCTGCATTGGTTGACTTCCTTTGATGAAGGATTTCTCAAAGATCACAATAAATAATGAAAAGGTTTGAAATATTGCGAGAATTACCAAAATGTGACAAGAGACTGAGCAAATGCTAGAAAAATGGCACTTACAGACTTGCACACTCAGTGTTGCCACAAACCTTTGTTTTGGGGGTGGGGAGTGATATCTAAAGTACAATAAAATGAAGTGCAATAACAAGATATGTCTGAAATTTAAATTTCAGTTGTCTCCTTTGGGGGTGTTATAATAAAAAAAATTGAGAAGTACTGTCTTAGAGGATATGTGGATATAATTTAGTGTCACTATACCAATTGCTTATTGCAGTCCGCAGTTAAGCTAGAAATTGTAGTTTACAGCTGTATTCCATTTGGGGGGTACTTTTAAAGTATTTTAATAGCCTGCAGATTTAATTAGAAAACTGATTAGTCCAAGTGACTAAGTGAAAGAATCAGTTATTTGTTTTAGTTACAGAAATTCCACTCTGATAGAAATTGGGGTAGGCTTCCAGTCAAGCTGGCATTGTAGGTAAACAGTACTCACATCCTCCTACAACCATGTGAGAATTGCAACTAAACTACAGAACAGCCATCATTCAAAATCACCTGAAATCTAGCTGAATACAAGTCCTATAGTTATACAGAAAAAAACACAAGACTGGTCAGAGGGGTGGAGATACTGAATGGGCTGGTCCTACATGCATACAGGGCATTTAAGGATTGGGAAGGATATCTCAACTGTAAAGGTCTCCCCTGAGGAGTAAGGGGTCCCAAACCCACATCAGAACTCCCAGCGCAGGGTTCCAGTGCCAGGAAAAGAAGTCCCCATAATTTCTGGCTATGAAAACCAGTGGGGATTGTGGGTGAGAGACATGGCTGCTGGAGTTCCAGGCGTTTGTCTTAAATGGCCCACACAGGGACTTAACTCAGATCCATTCACTCTGATCCCCAGTAGTAGGGCAGTAGCTGAAAAAGTGCCTTGGAGAACTGGAGAGAAACTGAATTTCTGGCCTAAGGGTGAAAGGGGGACACAGCATTTTCCCACATAGAAGTGCTGGCAAAGGCCATTGTTCTTTTGCTGAGCCTTTCCCTACAGAGCTGGCAGGCAGGCACCATATCTGAGTCTCCATCAACCTGGCTAATACCGTAGCTCCACCCTGGTGACTGACACACTGCCCCATTCAATTTTAGGCCCACCCAAGCCATTTCCAGTGTCTTTTCCATACAAATGGCCTTTCCTTCTTCATGATTCAGACTCCTAAAATCTCAAACAAGCATCATCTGGCCTCTGCATACCTCCTACCTCTTGCTAAGTGCCCCAGGCATGGTACTAGCAGCAGCTGGCCTTGGATCACAGCTTGGCCTCTTTGGCATCTCCAAGCCCAGCACAAGTAGTAGCCAGCTGAATGACTGTGTGCAGCTGGTGCCAAGTGTTCTTGGGCAGGGAACAGGCAGTAGCTGATCTTGCACCTCAAAGAAGAGCCCAGAGACAGTGCACCTGATAGACAGCTTTAGACCTCCATGGGAGACAAACTCAAGTGGCAGACTGGGCAAGTACCAAAGTCCTGGTCCATAGGATAGGCCACTACATAGCAGCTCCTCTGTAGTTGTAGCTGGTCCTTGACAAAAGGTCTCCGTGTGGGTCAATCCCTCCCAGTGATGTGCCAACAGCAGTCAAGTTTCAACTACAATGGGAAGGTACACATAGCCCACGTGGAATGACCTGGAGTGCCCAGCTTGGGTTATTGAGGATCCTATGCCGTCAAGCACTACAGAACACCTACTACATAAAACCAGTATATCAAGTCTGGGAGACATAGCAGCTCTACCTAATACAGAGAAACAAACATAGGGAAGCAGCCAAAATGAGGGGACAAAGAAGCAGGTCTCAAATGAAAAAAAGAAATCTCCAGAAAATTAAGTGAAACAGGGGCAAGCAAACTATCAGACACAGAGTTCAAAAACAATGGTTGTAAGGATGTTCAAGAAACAAGTGAGAACTTCAACAACATGGAAAAGAACATGGAACAGGTATAAAAGAACCAGTCAGAAATAAAGGATACACTAACTGAAATGAATAAATTACAGGGAATCAACAGTAGAGTAGATGAAACAGAATCAAATCAGTAGTTTGGAAGATAAGCAGAAAACAATTACAATAGAACAGTAAAAATAAGAATTTTAAAAAGGATAGTTTAAGAAGCCTCTGGGACAACTTCAAGTGTAACAATATTTGCAACATGGGAGTGCCACAATGAGAAAAGATAAAGTAACACATTGAAAACCTATTTGAAGAAATAATGACAGAAAACTGTCCAGAGAAGATGAACCCAAAGAGGCTCATACCAAGACACATTATAAGTAAAATGGCAAAGGTTACATAGGGTCCTAGAACATACACAAACCCACCCACCTGGGAATCAGCACCAGAAGGGCTCGATTTGCTTGTGGGTAGTGGGGGAAGTGACTAAAAGCCAGCCAAATTGTCCTCAGCAAATGGCATTGTTCCGTCTCAGAACCCTCTCCCACACACAGTACCACAACGCAATGACCTGGGTTGCTCTGCCCTGGCAAATACCTAAGGGTCCACCCCTTATAACATAAAAGGCTTGACAACCCCCAAATTATACAAGAACAGATGAAAGCTTCAAAAATAAAATTAAGTGATGCAGAGATAGCCAACCTATCAGATGCAGAGTTCAAAACACTGGTAATCAGGATTCTCACAGAAATGATTGAGTATGGTTGAAAAATAGGGGAAGAGGTAAAGGCTATGCAAAGTGAAATAAAGGAAAATGAACATGGAACCAACAGTAAAGGGAAGAAAACCAGAACTCAAATCAACAATTTGGAGCAGAAAGAAGAAATAAACATTCAACCAAAATAACAAGAATTCAAAAAATGAGGAGAGGCTTAGGAACCTCTGGGAGAACTTTAAACCTTACGACATCTAAATCATAGAGGTTCCAGAAGGAAAAGAAGAAGAGCAAAAAATGGAAAACTTTTTTGAAAAGGTAATGAAGGAGAACTTTCCTAATCTGACAAAGGAAATAAACTTCTAGGAAGTCCAGGAAGCTCAGAGAGTCCCAAACAAATTGGACCTAAGGGGAAACATACCAAGACACATCATAAGTACATTATCCAAGATTAAAGATAAGGAGAGAATCTTAAAAGCAGCAAGAGAAAAGGAGAGAGTTACTTAGAAAGGAGTTCCCATGATTACTCAAGAAACCTTGTAGGCAGGAAGGGGCTGGAAAGAAGTATTTGAATTCACAAAAGGCAAGGACCTATATCCAAGATTCCTTTATCCAGCAAAGCTATCATTTAGAATGGAAGGGCAGACAAAGTGCCTCCCGGATATGGTCAAGTTAAAGAAGTTCATCATCACCAAACCCTGATATGAAATGTTAAAGGGACGTATCTAAGAAAAAGAAGATGATCTAAAGTATGAACAGTAAAATGACAACAAAGTCACAACTATCAACAACTGAACCTAAAACAAAAAAAACAAACTATGCAAACAACTAAAATAGGAACAGAAGCACAGAAATGGAGATCATGTGGAAGACTATCAGTGGGGAGGGTGGGCAGGAAATCTGGGGGGAAAGCTACAGGGAATAAGAAGCATAAATGGTAGGTACAGAATAGATAGGGGGAGGTTAAAAATAGTATGGGAAATGGAGAAGCTAAAGAATTTATATGAATGACCCATGGACATTAAGGGGTGGGAATGCTGGTGCGAGTGGGGGTACAAAGCAGAGGATAATAAAGGGGAGAAAAAAATGGGATAACTAATAGCCTAATCAATAAAATATATTTAAAAAATAAAGTCTGCTGTTTAGTTTCCCACTCGCGCAGCTTCCAAATTTGGCACTTATCTGAAAAAGGATACTACTGGCAGGAAGCTTGGGGCAGGCCCTTTTCCTGAATAGGACTTTGTCTTCTAAACACTGAAGATGAGATTAGACTCTACCATTAAAAAACTCCCTAGAGGGACACACAAAACTGCCACAGGTAAAAATATTTGTAGACATGTTAAAGATAGTTTTATAAAAGAAATGAATGAAGGTAGAGTTCCCATATATTGCCCTACCTTATATTCCCAATTTTCTCTATTATTAACATCTTAAATTGGTATGCTACATTTGCTACAACTAATGAGTCAATATTGATGCATTATGAACTAAAATCCATAGTTTACATTAGGACTTTGTCTTTATGTTGTATGCACATTGTGTGGGTCTTGGAAACTGCATAATGACATGTATCCAATATTACAGTACCATACGAAATAGTTTCACTGTCCTAAAAATCACCTGTGGTCCACCTGCTTGTTCCTTCCTCTCTTCCCCTGAGTCCCTAGCAACTACTGATCTTTTTACTGTCTCCATAGTTTTGCCTTTTTCAGAATGTCAGTTACTTGAAATTATACAGTGTATAATAGTGTTTTCAGGTTAGCTTCTTTCACTTACTACATGCATTTAATTTTCCTTAATGTCTTTATATGGCTTGATAGTTCATTTCTTTTTATCACTGAATAATATTCTGCATTTTTTGTGCTATGTTTTTTTTTATCCCTTCATCTATTGAAGGACATCTTGCTTGCTTCCAAGTTTGACAATTATGAATAAAGCTGCAAGAAACATGTGTGCATCTCTCTTTTTTTCTTGAAGACACACATTTATTTGAGGAGAAAAGACCTTCCTGTAATGTATTGGAGTTTCACTGAGTCCATGCCTTCTTTTGATTACCAGAAATCCAGGTTCTGTTGTTGTCATTGTGTTATTTGGTTCTGTCATTAAAAAACAAACAACTATGTACCTGTGGGTAAGTTGCTTCATTATCCAAATGTTGCTAGGAGGAATAAGTGAGATGTAAAGGCAGTCTGTAAACTGTAGAAAATGCTACACATATTTCAGGTATTATTTTGATGTTAAGGTTCTTTTTGGCAGTCTCAGATGATGATTGTTCTTTGATTCCTCATAATTTGTGAGAGCTCACAGACTTGCATAGAAGCTTTCTCAGGTCAAGGAAGACTATATATATATTAGTGGTGGTGGTGGGGTGGGAAAGAAGGCAGAAGATAGGCAGTGCTGGGAACTAAGATTAAGAAGGGTAAGTTACAGCTCTTCTTGGTTCTTGTAGGATCCATCTGGGGGTAGCTTCCTGCAGAAGCTGGAATTTCCAAGTTAGGAAATTGGGGTTCCAGACTTATTTCTCTTCTCCCAGTTGTCATGGAGACCAATTCCTTCTGGTATCAGGAACATTTCTCCAACACACACGCAGAATGGAGGGGGCTTAGCCCAAACATGCCTGTGGCAGTGCTGTGAAAGGAAGTGGTAGCAAAAAATAACACAGAGGGCTGGTGTTCTTGATGGCAGCAAACCAGGCCCAGGGACAAAGGCTAAAGTTTCCAGCCCTTCAGTCTGCCAAGAGAAGTTACCCAGGCACTGCTGGGCCGGAGGAAGGCGCTTGGAGATGAAGGGAGCACTAGTGGCCCATGGTGGTGCCCCAGGACAGTTCTAGAGGCCACAGGATGACTACCTGTCCACTGGAACAGACTCAGTGGAAAGGAGGAGGAGGCACGAGCCACTCCATCCTAGCATCCATTGGGTGTTACCACCATTGCTACTGGTGTGTACCTTTTTGAGTGAACAGAGTTTTCTATTCATGGTAACGTAAGTTAATTGTATGGTAAGACTGTTTAGTTTGTAAAAAATTACCAAAGTCTCTTCTAAAGTGGCTGAACCAGCCCTAACCAAGTGACTTGGTTGGAGCCACATTGCCTGTCCCCTACACCAAAAGTTTGGGATTGAATTCCTGGTCAGGGCACATACCTAGGGGGCAGGTTCAATCTCCTGTTTAGGAGGCAGCCAAAAAATGTTTCACTCTCACAAGGATGTTTTACTCTCCCTGTCCCACTGCTCCCCTCTAAAATCAATAAAGATATACTCGGGTGAGGATGAAAAAAATGAATGAATAAAGTGGCTGAACCAATCTGTATTCCCACCAATGGGTTAGAGTTACTGTTCCTCCATATTCTCACCAGCATTTGGTGTTGTCACTGTTTTAGATATTTGCCATCTTAATAGGTGTGTAGTGGTATCTCATTTAATTTGTAATTACCTACTGATATATGATGTTGAGCATCTTTCATATGCTTATTTGCCATTTGTCTATCTTTTTTTGGTGAAGTGTCTTGTTCAGATCTGTTAGCCACATTAAAATTTGGATTGTTTTCTTATTGTTCATTGTTCAGTTCTTTTGTTTGTTTGTTTTAAATACAACAGGTAGGTTTGCAAATAATATTGTTTCATTCAATATTATTTTGTTCTAACATTGATTAGATAATATAGGAACTTAACTCCTGTTTATATCAATTAGCTTATGGTAAAACTGGTATTGTTAAATGTTGTTTCACTTAAAGTTGCAGAACCTATTGATAATATTCAGTGAAGACTTAAAGTATTTTGGATACCAGTCCTTTATTAGATGTGCATTTTGCAAAGATTTTCTTCCAGTCTGTGCCTTGTCTTTTAATTTTCTTTTCAGCGTTGTTGGTTTTTTTTTTTTCAGAGATTTTAAATTTATTGAAGTCTAAAATTTTTTTTATGGATTGTGCTTTTGGTTGTATTTTATTTTATTTTTAAGATTTTATTTATTTATGTTTAGAGGGGAAGGAGAGAAGGAGAGAAACATCAATGTATGGTTGCCTTTCATGCATCCCCTGCTGGGAACTGGCCTGCAGGGAACCAGCCTGCAACCCAGACATGTGCCCTGACTGGGAATTGAACTGCGATTCTCTGGTTTGCAGACCTGTGCTTAATCCACTGAGCTACACCAGCCAGGGCTTTGGTTGTATTTTAGAAGTCATTGCCAAATCTAGAGTCACCCAGATTTTTCTAGAGGCCACAGGGTTCTCTTATCTTTCATTTGTGTCTATGATCCATTTTGAGTTAATTTTTCGCAAGATGAATGGTCTGTTTTTATACAACAAAGATGACTCCATCTTGAAACTAATCCACCATCTTGATCCCTGAGTGAACTTGAACACTTGTCTCCTATTCTGGGTCTTGGAGTGTACATGAGAGCTCTGTGCTAGCCACATAATTCCCTTTCCTCCTGCATCTGGAGTGAGAGGTCGTTGATGTTATGTGTCTCTTAAATCACTCACACATACAATGATCCAGATCTTTCTAGCACCTGGTCCCTCTGATTACCCCCACATTTCTTTCCCAGCACATATGCCCACTGCTTTAGCTATATAACTGGTAGTCTGGGGGGATGGAAGATACAAAGATATGACTATCTTGCAGTCACCCAAGACAGCATTTCTGTTTATAAGTTCCCTATTAAACTCATTAACTGACAACCCGAACTTGTCTGTCTCATGTTTTGATATCTCGCTTCTTCAACATTTGGGAACCTCCTTGCATCTATGGCTGTTTCACAAAATATTTGTGTCTAGATTCATCTTTTTTACATGTGGATGTCCAGTTGTCCCAGAACAATTTTTAAAAGAAGACCATCCATTAAAAGACCTTTGCTCCTTTATTAAATATTAATAGACTACATTTGTGTGCATCTATTTCTGGGCAATTTATTGTTTTATTGATCTATTTATTGTCTGTAGTCTATTTTTTTCATATTTACTGTTTTCTATTGTTGTCCAAGTACAGTTGTCTCCATTTCACCCCACCCCTCCCCACCACCCCAGCCATCCCCACCTCCCACCCTCAATTCCACCCCCCTTTTGCTTTGTCCATGGGTACTTTATACATACATGTTCCTGACAACCTTTCTCCCTGATTATCCTTTACCACCTTCCCTCTGGTTACTGTCAGTTTGTTCTTTATTTTAATGTCTCTGGTTATATTTTGCTTGCTTGTTTTTTTAAATATATTTTATTGATTATACTATTACAGTTGTCCCATTTCCCTCCTTCATTCCCCTCCACCCTGCACACTCTCTCCCACCCACATCCCCCTCCTTTAGTTCATGTCCATGTGTCATGAGTTCTTTAGCTTCTACATTTCCCATACTATTCTTACCCTCCCCCTGTCTATTTTCTACCTATCATCTATGCTACTTATTCTCTGTACCTTTTCCCCCAGTCTCCTCCTCCCACTCCCCTGTTGATAACTCTCCATGTGATCTCCATTTCTGTGGTTCTGTTCCTGTTCTAGTTGTTTGCTTTTGTTTTAGGTGTGGTTGTTAATAACTGTGAGTTGGCTGTCCTTTCACTGTTCATATTTTTTATCTTCTTTTTCTTAGATAAGTCCCTTTAACATTTCATATAATAAGGGCTCGGTGATGATGAACTCCTTGAACTTGACCTTATCTGAGAAGCACTTTATCTGTCCTTCCATTCTAAATGAAAGTTTTGCTGGATAGAGCAATCTTGGGTGTAGGTCTTTGGATTTCATGACTTGGAATACTTCTTTCCAGCTCCTTCTTTCCTGCAAGGTTTCTTTTGAGAAATCAGCAGATAGTCTTATGGGAACTCTTTTGTAGGTGACTGTCCCCTTATCTCTTGCTGCTTCTAGAATTCTCTCCTTCATTTTAATCTTGACTAATGTAATTATGATGTGCTTTGGTGTGTTCCTCCTTGGGTTCACCTTCTTTGGGACTCTGAGCTTCCTGGACTTCCTGGGTGTCTATTTCCTTAGCCAAATTGGGGAAGTTCTTTATTATTTGTTCAAATAAGTTACACTCGTGGCTGTTCCTCTTCCCCTTCTGGTACCCCTATAATTCAGTTGCTGAAACGTTTAGAGATGTCCTGGAGGTTCCTGAGCCTCTCCTCATTTTTTTGATTTCTTATTTCTTCATTCTTTTCTGTTTGGTTGTTTCTTTCTTCCTTCTGGTCCACACTGTTAATCTGAGTCCCAGTTTCCTTCCCATCACTATTGGTTCTCAGTGCATTTTTCTTCAATTCACTTAGTGTAGCCTTAATTTTTTCATCTAATTTGAGACCAAAATCAACCAATTCTGTGAGCATCCTGATCACCAGTGCTTTGAACTGTGCATCTGATAGGTTGGCTATATCTTGGTCACTTAGATGTATTGGCTCTGGGACTTTGACCTGTTCTTTCGTTTGGGCCATTTTTTTTTGGCGGGGGGGGGGGTCTGGTTGCCTCTGTTATGTAGTGAGGGGCAGTTCCTTAGGTGATCAGCAGGGCAGGGCAGCCCCGTGGCTGGGTTGTGTTGCTGTATGTGGGGGTGGGGTCAGAGAGGGAACAATGGCACTTGCTGCACTGTTTTTTGGATTTCAGTCCCTTCTGCCACTTCCCACAAGCAAATTGGGCCCTTCTGGTGCTGGTTCCCAGGTGGGTAGGCTTGTGTACATTCTAGGACCCTGTGGGTCTCTCCAACGAACTCTCTTGTAAGCCTGGGAGTCTCTCCCAGCACCTCAACTCCCACAAGTGTTTTCAATCAGTGCTTTTAAGCTTTATTTCCCAGTGCTGGGGCCCTGGGTTGTGCGGTCTGTGTCGCTGCCCATTTTTGCCTGCTTTATCTGCTAGCAAATGTGTGACCACGGTCAGCCAGCCACCTTGCATGCCTCACTGGGTCTGTTCATTGCCCCCTGCACCTGGGGTCTTCCAACCGCTGCCTATGCACCAAGGTTAGCCAGCCACCACTTTTTCCTGCCATGACCCCTTTCTGCTGGTCACCAACTCTGCCCCTTTTACAGGTCTGGATGAATGGTTTTCGGACTTCTATACAGTTCAATTTTCTGTCAGTTCTGGTTGTTTTTAATTTCTAAATTTTTGTTGTCCTTAATTTTGGTTGTGTAAGGAGACACAGTGTGTCTACCTACACCTCCTTCTTGGCCAGAAGTCTGTTTGTTTTTTCATTGTCTATTGTTTTATTGATTTATTGTTTGTATTTTTGTTCACTATACTATCTTGAATACTGTAGCTTTATAGTAAGTATGTAAGTCAGATAGTAGCAGTCTAATTTTGTTCTTATTCAATATCATGTTTGCTATTGTGGGTCTTTTGTCTCTCCATATAAACTTTAGATCCATTTTGTCAATATCTGCAAAACAATTTGCTGGAATTTTGTTTGGGATTGCACTGAGTCTGTAATTCAGGTTGGTAAGAACTGACATCTTGACAATATTAAGTCTATTTATGTAATGGAATGTCTCTACATTTATTTAGATCCTTGATTTCTTTTATTAAATTTTTATAGTTTTTCTCACATAGATCTTGTACATACATGTAAACATGTAAATGTATACCTAAGTATTTTCATTTTAGGGTATATTAATGTAAATGGTATTGTGTTTTAAATTTCAAGTTCCTGTTGTCCAGTGCTGGCATATAAGAAAGCAATTGAAATTTATGTGTTAAGTCTATATGAGATCTGTCCAGAAGGTATCCAGCTATGTAATATGAAAAATAGACATTTACTGAAGAAGATGCAATAAACATTATATACACAGGACAATGACACCTCAGTCCCTTTCAAAGTAGGCACCTTGGAACCTCACATAGTTCTCCCAATCACCATCAGCTGCTCCGTTGTATTTTCCTGAATATCACCAATGGTCTGAAATCTCTTTCCTTTCAAAGATGATTTCATTTTGGAAAAAGCCAGAAGTCTCGGGTGCCAAATCTGGCATACAGAGAAACTGAGTGACCTGGGTGATTTGATATTTTGCCAAAAAACTCTGCATGACACATGATGCATGAGCAGGCATGTTGTCATGATGAAGCTGCCAATCACCAGTTGCCCAAAGCTTCAGCCTTCTGAATCATCCAAATAGTTTCTGCTCAGGAATGTTCAAGCTTAATGCAAAATTTTATGCAGATTCATTGCTCTACTCACTCAGTCATTTTGAATGCTACAGCCACACAGTACACATGCTCATTCAATGGCATCTACTGCCCCCACTGACTAGTACAGTGAAATCATCATTGTTCATGGAAGCACATTCTAGCCTACTCTCCTTGACTGCCAGGTTACATTGATTTTGCACAAACCATTCTCGTTAAGTTAACCATGGCTGTATTTTTTTCCAATCAGAGCTTGTATCCTGCAACCTTGCTTTAATTCCTTATTTATTCTAGGGGGTTTTGTTTTGGTGGTGGTTGTCATTTTGGGGGATTTTCTACATAGACAATGTTGTCATTTGTGAACAAAGAAAGTTTTACTTCTTCCTTCCCATTCTGTATGCTTTCCATTTTCTTTTTTTAATCCTTACCCGAGGACACATTTATTGAATTTAGAGGGAAAGGTGGGGAGAGAGAGAGATAGGGAGAGAGACAGAAATAAAACATCAATGTGAGAAGCACAAATAAATTGCTTCCCATATGTGCCCCAACTGAGGATCAAACCCACAACCTAGGTATGTGCCTTGACTGGATATCAAACCCTGATCCAACCAACTGAGCCAACTGGCCAGAGCATTTCCATTTTCTTCTCATTCCTTGTTTATTGTACTATTTAGGACTTCCAGTATGATGTTGAATAAGAGTAGTAAGAATAAACATTTTACCTTATTCCTGATCTTAATGGGAAAGCATGTAGTTTCTCAATATTAAGTATGTCATCTTTAACTTTTTAAATGTTATTTATCAAGTTGAGAAAGTTCCTCCTGTTCCAGTGTTTTGAGGGCTTTCATCATGAAAGCCCTCTGATCAACTCATCATGAATGAGTTGAATTTTGTAAAATGCTCCTGCATCTATTAACACAATCATATGATTTTTCTTCTTGAGACTGTTGATCAGATAAATTGCATTAATTTATTTTCAAATGTTGAACCAAGCTTGCATACCTGGACTCAATCTCACTTTGTCATGGTGTGTGATTCTTTTTATATATTATTGGATTTGATTTGATAATATTTTGCCAAGAATTTTTGCATCTCTTTTATGAAAAATATTGGTCTGTAATTCTTTATTCTTGTAATGTCTCTGTCTAGTTTTGATATTGGGGTGTTTCTGGCTTCATAAAATGAGTTAGGAAGTATTCCTTTTGCTTTTATTTTTGGAATAGATTTTATAGAATGTTTGGTAGAATTTACAGATGAACCCATCTGGGCCTGGTGCTTTCACTTTCAGAAAGTTATTAATTATTAATTCAATTTCTTCAGACATTGGCCTACTTAGATTATATATTTCTCTTTGAGTTTTGGCAGCTTGTGTCTCTCAAGTAATTGGTCCATTTTATTTATGGTATCAAATATGTGAGTATAGAGTTGTTCATTGTATTCCTTTATTATCTTTTTAATGTTGTTGGAGTCAATAATGGTGGCCTTGCTTTCATTTTTCATATTAGTTATATGCTTTTTCTTTGTTAACTTGGCTAGAGGTTTATCAATTTTATTGAGCAAAACTAAGAACTAGCTTTTAGGTTTTGTTTTCTCTATCCATTTCCTTTTCTCAATTTCATTAATTTCTGCACTAATTTTTATTTCCTTTATTCTGCTTACTTTATACTTAACATAGTCTTCTTTCTCTAGCTTCCTAAGGTGGAAGCTTAGATTGTTGACTTTAGGTGTCCTTTATTTTCTATATAATTTAATAAATTATACATTCAGCGCTCTAAATTTTCCTAATACAGCTTTTGCTGCAACCCACAAATTTTAATGTTGTTTCATTTTCATTTAGTTGAAAATGTTTTAAATGATGTTTTATGGCCAAGAATATAGTTTATCTTGGTGAATATTCCATGTGAGCTTGTGAAGAATGTACATTCTGCTGTCATTGAATATCCTATAGAGGTCAGTTTGGTTTACTTGAATAATGATGTGATTCACTTCAACTATGTTCTTAATGATTTTCTGCATACTATCTGC
The DNA here is from genome assembly GCF_021234435.1 of Artibeus jamaicensis. NCBI lineage: Eukaryota > Metazoa > Chordata > Mammalia > Chiroptera > Phyllostomidae > Artibeus > Artibeus jamaicensis. The sequence goes on from NW_026521847.1 coordinate 3,238,668, forward strand.
CAATTACTCAGAGAAGAGTGTTGAAATCTCCAAATATAATAATGAACTCATCTATTTCTCCTTGCACTTCTATCAGATTTTGACTCACATATTTCGACACTCTGTTGTTAGTTGTATACATATTAAATATTGCTATGACTTAGAATTGACCCCTTTATCATTATGTGATGTCTCTCTATCCCTGATAATTTTTCTTGCTCTGAAGTCTGTTTTGTCTGAAGTTAATGCAACTATTCCAGCTTTCTTTTGATTAGTGTTAGCACAGTATATTTTTCCTCTATTATTTTACTTTTAATCTGTCTTGATATTGAAAGTAGATTTTATGTATTCTTTTCATTGCCCTTACTCACTATTTAATTTTTTAAAGTTCTCTGGTTTTGAGCTTTTTATATATTGATATGATTTCCCCTTTTCTCCTCTCTTAGCATATCAATTACAGTTTAAAAAAACTTTTATTTTTTATTTATTATTTTTATGGCCACTTGTTATTCATATTTTTAGTCTTTTTTATTTTATTCTTCTTCCTCATAAAGAAGACCCTTTAGTGTTTCTTGCGACACTGGTTTGGAGGTGATGAACTCCTTTAGCTTTTTCTTGTCTGGGAAGCACTTTATGTGTCCTTCAACTCTAAGTGATAGCTTTTCTGGATAGAGTAATCTTGGTTGTAAGCCCTTGCTTTTCATCACTTTGAATATTTCTTGCAAATCCCTTCTGGCCTTAAATATTTCTGTTGGAAAATCAGCTAGAAATGTTATGTAGGTAAATAACAGTTTTTCTCTTGCTGCTTTTAAGATTCTCTCTTTGTCTTTAACCTTTGGCATTTTATGTTTTTAAAAATATTTTCTTTATTATGCTATTATAATTGTCCCATTTCCCCCTTTATTCCCCTCCTCCTTGCACCCCCATCCCTCACCGGTATTCCCCTACCTAAGTTCATGTCCATGGGTCATACATATAAGATTTTTGGCTTCTCCATTTTCCATACTATTCTTAACATCCCCCTGTCTATTTCATACCTACTGTTTATGCTTCTTATTCCTGGTACTTTTTCCCCAACTCTCCCCACTCACCCTTGGCTGTCACCCTGCTTTCAGTCACTTACCCCTGCTACCCACAAACAAATTGGGCACTTCTGGTGCTGATTCCCAGGTGCACGGGTTTGTGTACATTCTAGGACCCTGTGGGTCTCTCAGACTAACTATCCTGTGGGGCTGGGAGTTTCCCACTACCACAACCCCCACAGGTTTTTGCAGTCAGAGGTTCTGAGGCTTTCTTTTTCTGAGCTGGAACACTGGGTTATGCAGTCTATCTCACTCCCCTGTTTCTGCTGGTTTATTTTCGTGCAAATGTGGAACTGCCTGGTCCGCCAGCTGCTGCCTTGCCCACCCAGTCCTCCAGCCACTGCCTTGCCATGCATCCTCTTTGCCCCAGCTGCATATCTCTGCCCCTCCTACCAGTCTGAAGGAATGTTTCCTCTTTAGCTCCTTGGTTGTCAGACTTCCATACAGCTCAATTTTCTGGCATCTCTGGTTGTTTTTTATTTTTACATTTCTTGTTGTCCTTCTTTTAGTTGTGCTAGGGGACAAAGTGTATCTACCTATGCTTCCATCTTGGCCAGAAGTCCTGAACAGCAGAGTTTAAAACTGCCAAAGGCCAGGACAACTCTCTGCATCTCTTGGGTTGGCCAGACAGACCTGTCAAGCTTCTAGTCCAAAACTGAGAGTCTCCTATCATGCATTTGAAACAAGATGGTGTCTGATTCTAACTAAAGCTGAAGTCTAGCTTCATCCCAACTTATTGCTTGATTGAATCAGAAAGAGAAAACCTTTTCTGATAGGAAAGACTACACTATTAAGTTGTAGTTCCTTTATAAACAGTTTTGAACATACTGCAAAAATTGTAAGTCAGGCAAAGAAACAGGAAAATGTAACCAATAATCAAGAGAATAAAGACAATGTATATAGACTCACAGATGACCCATATGTTGGAATAAGATGACGATTGTTGTAGACTGCTCTGCCTGGTTTTAGGAATTGTATCTGGACCCCTTGTGGCTAAGGGCGAGGGATGACCTTTGGAATGCAAGTCACAGGAGACAAAGCTTGTCTCTGGTAGCAAATGCTGCCTCAGTTCCTCTCCCTGCCCCCAAAGCTTGGTTGGAAGTCTATGATGAGTAAGACCCCTCACAGTGGGGGGCAACCTAAGCCAGACTTGATCACTTGAGAGGCCTTCATGGAAGGACTCGGGGGGCTGCAACAAAAGGCAATGGACTCTTGCCCCCCGGCTTTGACATAGCCCAAATCCCCATGTCCTCTGAGAGAAGTACTTCCTGGCTCTAATCCCCTTAAGCCTGAATACCTGTTGGGGAGAGGTGCAGCTCCTTGCCTTGCTAGAGCATGTCCTGGGGAAAAATCTGGCATCACAAAGACTTCCTGATAAAACTGTGAAATCTGCTCTGCTAAGAGTGCTTTCAATCATATGTTAAGGGTTCAAGCAGGAAACCCTAAAACTCTGTTTCTGACAGACTCTGAAGCTCTGAGATTTCTTTGAAATGTTATCTACTGTTTGATCCTTGCCACCCTGTATTCCTGTGCATTACAACCCAATAAAAGCCCCTGGAGGAGTGGGCTCAACACCTTTTTCTCCTCGGAGAAACTGGCCACTGCTCATGGCCTTTTTCCTCTGGGAAAATGGCCACTTCTCCTCCCCAAACAGATCACATCATATCTCTGTCATGATTACTCTTATCCGTGGTGGCCGGGGGGACTTGCGAGGAAAGTCGCCCCCCACAGACGATGATTTAAAATATAACAATATATTAAAGAAGATAGAGGAAAGGTGGCCAAATAGGTAAAAATATGGAGATTTTCCACAGAGAGATGAAGTGTGTAAAGAGAAACCACATGGACATTCTAGAACTGAACTTTGATACCTGAAATTAATAACATTGGATAGGCTACATAGGGATTGAACACAGAGAATACGGAATTAGTGAACTTGAACAAACATAGATAGAAACTATTCAAATTAGCATAGAGAGAAAGAAGAGAATAAGTGGGAAGGACTGGGTGGCAGCTGTAACCCCTCTATATTCTTTGATTGTTTAGACACTTACATGTATAACTTTTTTTAAAGACTTGTGTAGTGTGCTCCTACCTAATGAAGAGTCCTATGGGACTCAGTGTCCACACTCTGGCCTTCGTGCTCATTGGTGGTGGGTGGATAGGTACAGGGGACTCAGGTTCCAGGTCCAGGTCCCACCAACTTGCTGTGGGACCTGGGTTTTCTTGCCTTCCAAACAACAGACAGTTGATGAATACTTTGTTCCAGTAGGGTGAAATGACTCAATTGAAACAACATAGATTCTTCAGAGCCTAGTTAGACTTTTTACTACCTTGTCACTTCCCCCCAGTTTCAGCACACAAACTTCATCTGGAAGAGCTGTTGTCCCTCCCTCATATAACTAACTTTGTAATAGAACCTGAACTCTGTCTGTGGTCTCTGGAGACCACACAGCAGGGACATGTCATCCATTAAGATCCTGTATTCCCATGGTTGGCCCCATGCAGTTCCAGCCTCTGCCAAAACCAGGGATACCTGCACTTGCCCTCCAACCCCTGCCCAACTCTCACTCTGCTGAGGTATCTATAGGACCAACAATAACTAAAGGGTCCTCACCTGGAGTCAGACAGATTTGGGGGCACATTCTAAATCTTTTCATACTCATTGTGTGCATTTGAAAAGTAGTTTAACCTCTCTGAGCCTCAGTTTCCTCATCTGGGTAAAACTGGAGACCAGCAGCATGTATCTCTTAAGATTGCATGGAGGATTAAATCAAACAATGCATATAATGGACACCCTCTGGACTTTACTTACCGCAGGTCCAGGTGAACAGAGCACTAGAAAGATTATGGTGTGCTTAATCTTCCCCACATACATAATTTAAAATAAAAATAATACTAAACTATAAAATACGTTCAGTAAAGTCCATCAAAATTTTGACTCTCAATGACTGATTGCCTCTCAATTGCCTAACTGCATCCAATATGAGCCCTGACTAGGAGCCAAACCTGAACTGGCAACCTTTTGTTTTGCAGAAGGATGCCCAACCAACTGAACCAAACCAGTAAGGCTGTTAGGGTGGAATAAATGGCCAGGGAGGAAATAAAGGCAGAACCTTACCATTACAAACTAACAAAGCACTTAATATAGGAGGTTAAAAGCAATGACTCATAAGTTGACCCAGTAATCCTGAACCTTGTCTGATAAGGCTGCCAAGCAACCTGAAAAACAAGTAAACTATGATAGTGCAGGGGAGAGCCCTTAAAAGTCTGTGTGTATCCTCTACACTAGCTGGGAAAAGAAAAACCTTGAGACTGTGTATTCATCCCAAGTCCTGGAAGGGAGAAGGGGTGGGGGTTCACAGTGTTCAAAGAAAAAAATGATAAAACGACTTTGGTTAACTGCCTGCCTCTTGTCTCATATGCAAAAAGTAACAAATAGAGTATGGAGCAAGATTAATATTTGGGGTAATAGACCCCCAGCCATACCTATGTTTAGGTAGTCATGTCTCCCTTGGAAAGTTGGCACCACATTTACTCACCAACCATGTAAGTAAATGTAACTTCTTCACCCCTGCCCCACCAAAAATGTGAGTTCTTAGAACAAAGGACTCTTTCTCTTGGCCTCTTCTCTTGGTCTTGTGGCTCTCTTGCCACACAGGGGACCCCTGGCTAGCCAGCCTCTGACTGGTAAACCACTGGCTACCTCTTTTGGCTACCCAGCCTTTGGCCACCTGGCCTCTGGCCATCCAGATGCTGGCCACACAACATTTTGCCACTCAACTTTTGCTATTCCTGCTCTAGTCACCTGTAATTCTTTACCGTGTAATTATTTTCCAGAATTACAGTAATTCTAGTGGGCCTGTAATTCTTTACTGTGTTGGTGACAAAAACCGAGTTTCTTGGAGTTTCTCCTGTAACAAGGCCTTGACAATTTTCTTTAAAACTTATTTCTCCATGACATATAGCAAACATCATACTCAATGGGAAAAACTTAAAACCTTCTCCACTAAGATCAGGAACAAGACAAGGATGCCCGCTTTCACCACTCCTATTCAACGTAGTATTGGAAATCCTAGCCATAGCAATCAGACATAAATAAATAAATAAATAAATAAATAAATAAAAGGCATGCAAATTGGAAAGGAGGAAGCAAAACTGTCATTGTTTGCAGATGACATGATAGTGCACATAGAAAATCCTATAGATTACACCAAAAAACTACTTGACCTAATAAGTGAATTTAGCAAAATAGCAGTTACAGAGTCAATATTAAGAAATCAAAGGCATTTTTGTACACCAACAATGAAATATCAGAAACACAAATCAGGCAAAAAAAATACCATTTGATATAGCAACAAGAAAAATAAAGTACCTAGGAATAAACCAAACCAAGGAGGTAAAAGACCTGTACTCAGAAAACTACACAACACTGAAGAAAGAAATTAAGGAAGACACAAACAAATAGAAGCATGTACTATGTTCATGGATTGGAAGAACTAACATCATCAAAATGTGCATACGACCCAAAGCAATTTATGGATTCAAATCAATCCCTATTAAAGTACCAATGACATATTTCACAGATATAGAACAAACAATTCAACAATTTATATGGAGCCATAAGTGACCCTAAATAGCTGCAGCAATTTGGAGAAAGAAGAACAAAGTAAGATGGCTCACAATGCCTGACATCAAACTGTATTACAAGGCCACTGTAATCAAAACAGCCTGGTACTGACATAAGAACAGACACATAAATCAATGGAAGAGAATAGAAAGCCCAGAAATAAACCCAAATCTCTATGGTCAATTAATATTTGATAAAGGAAGCAGAAGCATAAACTGAAGTAAAAATAGCCCCTTCAACAAATAGCATTGGGAGAGTAGACAGCTACATGCAAAAAAAAGTGAAACTCAATCACCAACTTACACCATACATAAAAATAAATTCAAGGTAGACCAAAGACTTAAATATAAGTCATGACACCATAAAAGTCCTAGAGGAGAACACAAGCAGGAAAACCTCAGATTTCCATGCAGCAATAGTTTACTCATATGTCCCCTAGAGCAAGGGACATAAAGGAAAGAATAAACAATGGGGGCTCATCAAAATAAAAAGCTTTTGTATGGCTAAAGAAGACAGCATTAAAATGGAAAGAGAACGAAACATAGGGGAAAATATATTTGTCAGTGATACCTCAGACAAGGGTTTGATCTCCAAAATATACAAAGAACTCACATGACTCCACTCCAGGAAGACAAACAACCCAATTAAAACATGGGCAAGAGGCCTGAACAGATTTCTCTAAAGAAAACATACAGAGGGCCCAGAGATGTATGAAAAGATGTTTGGCATCACTAGCCATCAGAGAGATGAAAATTAAAACCACAATGAGATACCACTTCACACTGGTCAGAATGGCCATCATAAACAAATCAACAAACAAGTGTTGGAGAGGGTGTGGGGAAAAGGGGACTCTAGTTCACTGTTGGTGGGATTGCAGACTGGTGCAGCCACTGTGGAAAACAGTATGGAATTTTCTCAGAAAAATAAAAATGCAGCTGCCTTTTGACCCAGAAATTTAAGTTCTGGATTATATCCCAAGAACTCTGAAACACCAATCCAAAAGAACCTATGCACCCCAATGTTCATAGCAGCACAATATACAATAGCCAAGTTCTGGAAGCAACCTAAGTGCTCATCGGTAAATGAATGGATCCAAAAACTATGGTACATTTACACAATGGAATTCTATGCAGCAGAAAGAAAGAAGGAGCTCCTACCCTTTGCAACAGCATGCATGGAACTGGAAAGCATTATGCTGAGTGAAATAAGCCAGGTGGTGGAAGACAAATACCATATGATCTCACCTTTAGCAGGAACCTAAACAACAAAACAAACAAGCAAGCAAAATATAACCAAAGACACTGAAATAGAGAACAGGCTGACAGTGACCAGAGGGGAGAGGAGAGGGAATTTCAGAGAAAAAGGGGAAGGATTTACAGGAACTGGTATGAAGGATGCGTGGCCAAAAACAAAGGAGGGGTGGAAATGGGAAGGAGGTGGGGTACACTGGGCAGGGAGGGCTAGGATGGGAGTGAAAGACAGAAAACTGTACTTGAACAACAACTAAAAATGAAATAAAAAAATTAAAAAAGAAATTAGGTACTTATACTAAAAAAATTATATATATAAAATTAAAAAAAACAATGGTACATTTATGTGATGGAATACTACTATGCAGCAGAAAGAAAGAAGGAGCTCCTACTATTAGTGATAGCATGAATGAAACTGGAGAGCATTATGCTAAGTGCAATAAGCCAGGCAGTGAAAGACAAATTTCATATGGTCTCACCTTTAAGTGGAACCTAATCAACAAAACAAAGAAGCAAAATATAACCAGAGACATTGAAATTTAGAACAATCTGACAGTAATCAGAGGGAAGGTGGGAGGGAATAAGGGAGGAAGTGGGGAAGGGTTTTCAGGAATAACTATAAAAGACACGTGAATGAAACCAAGGGGGCGGGATCAAGAAAAGGAGGTGGGGATAGCTGTGGTGGGCAGGGGAATGGTGGGGGATAAATGCAGACAACTATACTTGAACAACAATAAAACAATTGAAAATGAAAAAAAAATTCTAGGGGGAAAAAGATTTTTATCAACAATTTACTGTGTGGAAAAAAAAAAGGCAACTTATTTCTCCTAGGCTTGAGGGGCACCACTGGTGTGCAGGAGGAGGCTGAAGTATCTGCAAGGCAAGCAGAAGCCATCCCATTGTCGCTTTTCTGGGTCCTCCCCCTGCAGAGCAGGCACACTGGTGTTCTAAGATTCCATAAACCTGTTTAACACTGTCTGACCAGCCTTGGGGATCCCCAGAGACTCTGCCCAACCCAATTTATGGGCCCCTAAGCTGCTTTTCCATATGAATGGCTGGTTTTGGCTCATACTGCAAAACTTCCTAAATCCTCCCAAACAAGCAGCAGCTGGCCTCAGTGAGCTTCAGGCTAGCAGCTTTGATTCACAGCTTGGCTTTGCCTGGAAATCTCCAAGCCCAGCACAAGTAGCAGCCATGTCAGATTGCTTTATAACTCAGACAGGGTGGCCCTGGACAAAACACTAGGGTGGGGGAGGGGGGCTGACCTTGGCCTGCACCACCCAGGAAACCCCAAGGCTAGCATACCCAGTGGACAGCTACAGACCATGTCAGAGCACCACCACCCTGTCCCTGCACAGCTGATCCTCCATGGAGGGTGGAGGTTGGTGTTCAGTGGTCACAGCCAATACTTGCAGCTGACTGGCCTGGGTAAATCCCTCCCATTCACCTGCCAACAACAACCACAGCTCAACTACAAGAGGAGGGTATACTCAGCCCACACAAAGGGTGCACCTTGTGTACCCAGCTTGGGTGATAGGGGAGCCTGTGCCACTGGGTGCTATAGGACACCTACTACATTAGGCTACAATACCAAGACACAGAGATAAAGCAGCTCCATCTAATGCATAGAAACACAAGCAAGGAGTCTGCCAAAATGAGGAAACAAAGAAATGGGGCCAAATGAAAGACAAGTCAAAACTCCAAAGAAAAAGCTAAACAAAATGGAGATAAGTAATCCATCAGATGCAGAGTTCACACTGGTTATAAGAATGCTCAAGAAACTTTGTGAGGACCTCAGCAGCATAAAAAAGATCCAGTCAGAAACAAAGGATACACCAATTGAAATAAAGAACGATTTACAGAGAAACAACATAGAGTGGATGAAGCTGAGAATCAAATCAATGATTTGGAACATAAGGAAGCAAAAACAACCAATCAGAACAAGAAGAAGAAAACACAATCCAAAAAAAATGAGGACAGTATAAGCAGCCTGCAGGACAACTTTAAGCAATCTAACATTTGCGCCATGGGGTTGCCAAAGGGAGAAGAAAAAGAGCACGAAATTGGAAATCTATTTAAAACAATAATGAAAGAAATCTTCACTAGTTTGATGAAGGAAATAGACATGCAAGTCCAGGAAGCATAGAGAGTCCCAAACAAGATGGAAGCAAAGAAACTCACGCCAAGACACATCATAATTAAAATTACAAAGATTAAACATAAAAAGATGGGAGGGGGATTGTGGAGACTGGGTGAGAAGTGAGGGGATTAAGAAATACAAGTAGGTAGTTACAGAATAGCCATGGGGATATAAAGTACAGTATGGGAAATGGAGTAGCCAAAGAACTTACACGTATGACTCCTGGACATGAAAAAGGGTGTGGGGATTGCCTGAGGGAGTAGGAGATGCTGGGTGGAGGGGAGCAAAGTGGGAAAAATCAGGACAAATATAATAGCATAATCAATAAAATATAATTAAAATTACTAAATAACTTTTTAAAAAAACCTCATTCCTCCCACTGTTTTAGTGCCTTATGTCCTTGCTTGTGTGGCACCTTGACAGGCAGGAAACTGCTTCTTGTTAGGAAATCTTAGCAGAGATGGCATGTGCTGCCATCTGCCTGCACATCTACATCCAATGCTGCTAAGACCTAGGGAACCCCCAGTAAGCAGGCACAGTGGGCTTAGAGAGCTAGTCCCCAGGGGCTACAGCCAGGACCAGGCCTAGTCCAGCAATTTCCTGAGAAGAGCCTGCCAAAGGACATGGCTGAAGTTGGCTAATGATTGAACCATCCCAAATATTGACAGAGCCCAGACCTTGCCATTGCCCAACCTGTATGTGACTCCTCTCGATCACCTATAAGCTGGTTCAGGTCACAGAGGACAAAACAGGAACTTTGGAACCTCCCACAGTCCCACATGGACTCCCTCAATAGGGATATCTTAGGCAGCCCCTTTGGACCTCTTTCCTTTTCATCAAAAGAGAAAGAGTCTGCAGTTTCCCTTCTGGCTGCTGTGAGAAGACTGCCATCACATGGTCCATTGTGGTGAAGGAGGTGCTGGCCAGCTGCCTCATTGCTCTGCCTGTCTCTCTGCTCAGCCTCTCTTGGCCTCCCCTAGGATTTAGCCACCTGTTCCTCATCCTTCGCCCACCAAACATTCTCCCTTTGTGTTCACATCATCTTCCCACTTGGTGTGTCTTTGTTCAAATTTCCCCTTCATAAGAACACCAGTCTTATTAGAGGCTCACCCTACTCCTGTGTTATCTCATCTTAACTAATTCATGTACAATGACCCTATTTCCCAATGAGATCACCTTCAGTAGTTCCAGTGGATAGGACTTTAACATAAATTTGGGGGTGCGACACAACATTTTGTGATGGTTAATTTTATATTTCAACTTGGCTGAGCCATGGTGTCCAGATATATATATATTCAATCAAGCACTGTCTGGATGTTCTCTGTGAGGGTATTTTTGGAAGAGGTTAACATTTAAATTGGTAGACTGAGTAAAGCAGATGATCACCTTTATAATGTGGATGGGACTTATCCAATCAGTTGAAGGCTTTAACACAGGGGTGTCAAACTCATTCTCACTGGGGACCATATCAGCCTAGTGGTTGCCTTCAAAGGGCCAAAATAATTTTAGGACTGTATAAATGTAACTATTTCTTAACTGTTAAGGAGTTGAAATTACATTTGGCCTTTGAAGGCAACTAACTGCAAGGCTGATGTGGCCCCTGGTGAAAATGAGTTTGACACCCCTGCTTTAACAGAACAAAAACTGACCTCCCCTGAGCAAGAAGGAGTTCTACCAACAGATAGCCTTTGGACTAGAACTGTAACTCTTTCCTGAGTTTCCAGCATGTCAGTCTATCCCATCAGATCTTTGACTGGCCACAATTGGATGAGCCAATTCCTTAAAATAAATTTCATATATATGTGTGAATATATTATATAACAGGATAGAGAGAAATAAATACATACTGCTGATTTTGTTTCTCTGGAAAACCCTGATCAATACACAGTAGCTTTTAATCTTTCTTGTTCCTTGATTAGTGTATTTAAAGATATAATTTCTTTTGATGCATTGCTTTTGTTGTGTCTCACAATTTAATATTCAATTCTTACTATTTCTTAATTTCTTTTATGATTTTTCACTAATATATGAGTTTGAGAACATAAAAAACTATTTTTTGTTATTGATTTTTATTATCTTGCCTTTTGGCTAAAGGACATGTTTTGAGCCCTTGGGATTTATTGAGATTTTCTTCATAGCCCAGTATTTCTTTGTAAACGGTGCTAATATGCTAAAAGAGAATTACCCAAGCTTACTAACTTTATTGTTCAAACCCTCAATATATCTGTGTAATTTTAAAAATCTGTTTAATTTCTTGGTTTCTTGGAGAGGTTTTTTTTTTAATCCTCCCCTGAGGATATGTTTGTATTGATGAGAGAGAGAATATTGGTTTTGTTGTTCTACTCATCCATATATTTATTGTATGCTTCCTGCCCAGGCATCGAACCTGCAACCTAGGTATGTGCCCTAACTAGAGATTGAACCTGCAACCTTGTTGTATTGGGAAAATGCTATAATCAAATGAGCTACTTTGCCAGGGCTCAATATCAATATTTTATAGTAAGCTTATCTATGTCTGCAAAAAACTATGCTGGGATTTTGTAAAAGGTGAAAAATATGATCTGAAGAGAAACTGGAGTATCTATCCATGCTGGGATTTTGATAGGAGTTGTATTAAACCTATAGATCAGTTTTGGGGAAGTTGACATCTCTGTGTTGTCTTCCAGTATGTCTCTCCATGTATTTAGGTCTTCTTTAATTTCTTTTATCATCGCTTCTTGGCCTTTTGGCTAAGATCAAGTGTGGTATCTTATCAGTTTAATTTCTTTTATCAGTATTTTATAATTTCCATCACACAGATATGGTACATATTCTGTTAAATTTATAGCTAAGCACTTCATTTTCTTTAGAATTCATTAACCTAAAAATAAAAGGTCAAAGGTGAGACATAACAGGCATTTATTTGAGATTTTAAAAAAAGAATAGCTTTTCAAAAAGAACTGATTCTGGCAGGAGCCCAAACAGTGTTCTGATTAGGAGACCATGGCAATGGGTGTTTATGAGAAAGGGAAAGGGAACAATGACATGAATAGAAGGAACTGCTATGGCTGTACATAGGCTAACACAGTGATGTTGATTCTAAAGAATATCTTCAATTTTCAGTCTGGTAGTCATAATTGCTTTCTTGTTATCTTTTCAAACAATTCTTTTGGATACAAGCTTGCTTCAGACCCAGTCAAAAAGTTATTTTTCCCTGTTTTAACATCCAAAGGTTTGAGGCATTAGATATGCAAGACAGTTCCTCTGGGCTGACAGGTCCAACTCCATTTCAAAATGGCTCAGTTTATATTATTTTTTACAAGTGATTGGCATTGATATTATGTTTTTAATTTTGATTTCCACATATTCATTTTTAGTATGTAGAAATGCAATTCATTTTTGTGCAGGTTATTGTTTTTATTCTCTTGTTTTCTATTGGACAGATCAAGTTTTGTTGTGTTGTTTTAAAAGCTGTATTTCTGTTCTTACTTTGTTTGCCCTTAGAACCATATCCAGAGACTCTAAATGTTTGTTTTTCTAATTTTCACTAGTTTCACTGGCAAGCATGGCAGATCTCCTCATGCTGTTATTCTAGAAGTTATCTGGCCTGTGCTAGTTAGCCATGTTTACAGGAAACCCACCTGGGGAGTCTTGAACAGGGGCAGATATTTCCAGCATACTGTCATTGTCTCAATCCATCAAGTCCCACTGCAAGTGTTGGGGACACTGGCCCAAGACACTAATCAGCAACTGGTTCATGCCTTGGGCCTTGCTTCCTCCCACTTTCAAGTAGTTCTACTTATCCCTTTTCCAGGTCCACAAGAAGGCAAACACTGTAGGCTCCATCTCAGGCATGCCTCTTTTCTTGTGCTTACACATAGATAACTTTCTCAGTAGGTCCTGATGTCCCCTCTGGTTGTAAGCAGCAGCTACTGACAACCTGGATATAATCACAAATCACAGCCCCCTTTACTGTTGACTGACTTGTGCCATACTCTCTTTATTCTCATTACTCAAGCAGAAAAGGCCCTTAAAGACCATTGATGCAGTGGTTTTCAACCCTAGTCACACATTAAATTGACCTGGGGAGTTTTAAAAAAGTCAGTGTCTAGGTCTCCTACCCTAAATCAGTTAAACCAGAATCTCTAAAGGTGGGAATGGACATAGATGTTTTCAAAATCTCCCTAGGGGATTCAAATGTACAGCCAGGATGAGAATCACTACTCTCATTTTAATACCCTCATTTATTGTTGCCTGGAGAAGGGAAGTGACTTGCCTGAGGCCACACAGAGAGTTAGATTAACTTTAGGACTTTCAACCAATTGTATCAGATTTGATTCACCACTATCCTTTATTATCAGATACATCCTAATCTCGTTCTCTGACTCATTGATTTATGCATATAAAGCCAAATCAAGACAGAGCTTCTTGCTTATTGCTATTTATGATTGTGCAACATTGTTCTTGAATAGCTTCCCCAACTGCACTGTGAGCTACTGGGCTGAACCTTCTAGGTCTCGCTTCTTCCCTCAAAGGGCCAATGATGGCCTACATGCCTACAGTGCTCAGAATGTCTGCCCTCCAGGACCAGTGCAGAACAGACAGCAGTACCTAGATTTTAGAAACAGATTTGAACGCACTATGTAAGGCTTCTTGAGCATGTTTCCTCCTTTCCTCCTGTATACTATGAGTTAAAACTTTCTACCTCCAGTGTTGGATTTGTTGTACAGCTTTAGCTTCAGGTTCTCTGACTGGCACAGGCCCCTTCTAAGGCCCTGGGAGGGGCTCTTGAAATTTTGAAGCCTTTAATCTTTTTCATAAAGAGAGTTCCCCAGATGTTACCAGCTTCAGACCCCACAAAACTTAGATCTGCTCTTCCCTAACCCAGAGTTGCTGTGGGAGTTCAATAAGATCCTGTTCATAAGGTGTAGGATATACAGATGTTCAATAAATATTACTTCCCTCAAGAGCAGCTCAGAAAAGGGATGGACAGACAGACAGAGCAGCAGCTGGTGTGCTTGTTGGATGACCCTTTAATGTCACATATATTGCCATTCAATAGCCAGTCCCAATTTCAGAGTGGCCTCTGGGATCCAGACATAGTGGGTGAGGTGCTAGGGCACCTGGCTGTTGATGGAGGCCTCCTCAGCTCTGATGTGACTGTAGATCCAGTCGAGGTAGCGGCTGACTTTGGTGTAGATGCCATAGTTGTGGAGGCGGCCACAGCCCTCACCCCAGCTCACCAGGCCCACCAGGAACCAGGTGCCATGGAAGGAGACAACCATTGGTCCCCCACTGTCACCCTCACAGGCATCCCGTGGGTCTCCAAGGATGCCCGCACACAGCATATTCTCAGAGACTATATTTTGCATGACCTGTACGCACTCATTGTGAGGGGCCACTGGAATCTTAATGAAGCTGAGGACAAAGGTAAGGTTTCTCTTGGTCTCACTACGGTAGCCCCAGCCTGTCACCACTGTCTCCTGGCCAACCTTGGTGAGCTCTCGCTCTGAGAGGCCACTGTCAGGGAGGCAGATGGGCACAATGGTCTGCGAGAGGGGGGCGGGCCGGGACAGATGAAGTAGAGCAATGTCATTGTCGGTCGTGGTCCTGCTGTAGTTGGGGTGCATGAAGAACTCCTTGATGTCTAGATCCACCTCCCACTTCTCCCTGCGCCGTAGGTCATATTCTCCTGCAGGGCAGAGGGGCTGTCAGAGTGGACTTGGGGACTCAGAACCTGCTAGAGGGCAGGCAGTGGGTCCACAGCTGAAGTGGTCACTGCATATCTCAGGCCACACCATGGTCCACATGTCTGTACTTCAGTTCCCTGTTAAGGGTAACAGCCTTTATGGGCATCTATCCTAAAGGGTTAGAATGCTGCTTTGAATGTAGGATGCACAGATGGAACAGTGCCAGAGAAGTAAGTAGCAGTGGGAAGTCAGCAGGAAAACCCAAGACTCCCTAGAAACCCAGGGCACAGAGCAGAGCCACAAAAAGAATGGGAGACCAGAGCTGGAAAGACAGACACCTGGGGCAGCAGAGGCATAGCCAGCAGTGCCTGACTTGAGCACAAGGCAGGAACATGCCATGTGGGGACGGGGCAGGAGCAGCAAGGCCCATAGAGGAAGACCAACAGGATTCAGGCTCTGCAGGGAAGAAGGAACTGGGTCACACACAAGAGACAAGGTCCTTTCAGGCAAGGCTGGTGGTTCCTGCAAGGTTGGGGGATGTCTAGAAATTTCAAGCAGAGCCCCACTGCAGGGCATAGGCCATTGGTTGTACTACAGGTAATTGTAGAGTATGTGAATCTGTTCATTGTCAATACAACTTTTCCTTCTTTTTTGCATAAAGAATGGAGTGCGAGCCCCCTTCAGAAATTGGTAGAGTGGGGCCTAGGCATGGGGGTCCTGAGCTGTTGCAGAGAAGCAGCTGGCTGCTGTGGCAGTTGCTGGGCCCTGCTGCACAGGCCCACTCCCAACAGTCTATGTGAAGCATGACCCTGAGGTTAGGCTGTGTGGGTGCTTTGTGGGTCTGTGCCAGAGGGTGTTGGAGGTGTGCACACACGGCCAGCTGCATATGAGTAGGAGAGAGGAGGCTTGTATGTATGTAACCCCCTTATTTGCAAGCACTTGTGTATAAATACCTGGGCCAAGATTTGAAGATGGCACCTGAGAATCTCCTACCTGCAAAATACCAGGTGTCACTGTGTCTAAAATTCTACCACAGGAGTGGCAGGGTGGGACTACATAGACCTCTGCCCCCTAAACACCTTCTGTAGAACTCAAGAACTCCTCAGATAGGGTCCCCAAAAGAGGCCAGCTTATCTTGTGTCACCCCTCCCTGAGAAGTCTAGTGGCCCCTCCTGCTTGGCTACACCCCTCACCGAGCCTGACAGTGAGCTTCTGGGGGGTCTCCATGCAGTGGGCTGCTGTCAGTACCCAGGAGGTGTGGATCAGCACTGCCCCACAGGCCAGCTTCTTCTTTGAGTCCAGCAGGATCACCTGGAATGGGAGTGGGTGGTGATATCACAGCACTGCCTTTTGACAACTCCAAGTCTGGGTCCCTGTGTCTCAGCACAGACCCTGGCTGGTTTTCAAGCTGAGATACTAGAAGCATGTCAGCCTTTCTTGGGTCCCCTGGCCATGTGGCATGTACTTCAGGCACTTTTGTGGCATTTTCTATTTCTGCACAGTTCATGGAATTGGCCTGTTCCCTTTAGTGCCTTTAGCACATGCCTCTCACCACTCCAAGTAAAGACAACACCTCCCATTTTGTGCATCCTGAGCGGGAACTCCAGGCTGCTGCCCCTCCTCTCACCTGCCAGGGGCTCTCTCCCTGCAGGGTCAACTTCCCATTGACGAGCCGTGGATCTACTTGGTCTGCGCAACATTTCAAGGCCTTGCTCTTCTTCTCCTTTGGGTTCCATGGCCTTCCACAAGGGAATTTCACTGAAGGTGGGAAAAGTGGTAAGGGCCTGCCAGGCATTACCCCCAGACTGCCCTTCCATGCTTGTGCACATCTTGCCTGCAGACTAATTTGCCACATTCTGAGGTTCAAGGGTTAAATGATGGTTAGACTCACAAAGACATCAACCTGCAAATTCCCTTGGTGTAGTCAGTCAGCAAACAAAAGTCAGACTGAGCAGCATTACTTCCTAGCTGTGTGTACTTGGGTAGGTTGTTAAACTTCTCCAAGTTCAGTATTCCCCAGGACTGTTGAAGGCAATCCCTGAGATACATTAAATAAGGCCTCATGTTGGGATACTGCCAAGCTCCTCACAGAGGTTAAAAATTATGGAGAGGAGGAGGTGGGCATTCCTGGAGAGCACCAAAGTAGCTCTGAGCACTGTGGTGAGGTCCTCTCCCAAGAGGAGAGGGCACCTGACACAGAACTCAGGGGTTTGCTCAAGATGGGCCATTCAGCTAGGCTGAGCAATTTAGAATTATTGTAGGGTGGTGGAACACCATTGGCAGAAGTAAAATAGTGATAGGGAATGGAAAGGAGACAACAGCAACAAAATTCCAGAAGCTGCATAGCACATGGACACTGGCTGACTGAAAAAGCCAAAAAGGTCAGTAATAGTGGATGCCAGGTACAGACACCTTTTCACCATAGAACCATAGGAAGGCTTGGTGCCTCCAAAGGATGATGTGCAGGTAGGACTGCAAACAGGAATGTTAAGAGTCTATAAGAGAAACTGTGAGAGCCCTAGACCTCTGTCCTGACTCACAAGTGACTTGACTCTCCTCTCTCACCCCCCCACCTCCTGCCTCAGAAAGCCTTAGGTATATTATTTTCTTCAGAGGGTAAAACAGAGCCTGTGATTTGGGGACTCCAGGCACTGCTACAAGAAAGAGTAACATACAGAGGGAGTCACTCAGATATCTGCAGACTACCCAGACATCAGCTTCGCTCTCCACCCTCCTCTGAGAAGCAGGAAGCCAGGCTGGAACCACCCAAGCATGAGCTTAAAGGATTCCTGTCAGAAAGCAGAATAAAGTGAATACCTAAGGGTCTGGGCAATAGGGGTTATGCCAGTGACCTCAGCCTTCTGATGGTCTCAGAAGAAAGCCCATAGGTCAATAGCTCCACTAGGCATTTCTTTGCAACTTCCTATGAAAACAAATTAATTTAGAATACAAAGTTAGAACTCTTTATGTGTGCAGTAAAAAGATTGGGATATAAAGTTGTTGAAAGCTCCCTGAAAGAACATAATGTCAAAGAAATGGAAAATAGAAGAGACAATAAAATAGGTCCATTGAGAGGAAGAGATCTGAGAATAGGAGGTCTAGAAATAGAAAAGAGAAAACAGAAGGTAGGTTATCAAGAAACAACTGAAGAAATGTCTGTAGAGCTGGAAGACATGAATTTCTGCATTCAAAGGGTCCACCAAGGGCATTGTACAATATATGAATAAAGACCCACAGTGAGGAACAGCCTGCTGATATTCATTGTAAGAGTTGTAAAACTCTGTCTTCCTTGTACAATACATATATAAATTTAATGGAAATTAAAATTCATACAAAACAAAACAGGGAGGAAGGCAAAATCATGGGTTCCTGTCTTTCCATAGAGAAGCCACAGTTGAAGGGGAAATGGAATGCTGGGTTGTACAAAGCGTCTTAAGGAAATAAAGCTATCCAAGATAGATAGAGGAAGATGCTGGATGCCTGGCCTCCTGTGTTGGCTCAGATTTGGAAGATGAGCTACCTATGGGCTCAGGCTCCTGGAGTTGTCCTCAAGGTGAGCAGGGTCACCTGGAGGAAGGCCTAGGGCACCTAGAGCTTGGGCAGCCCATCCTCCTTTGGTAGGACTCAATGCTGCTCGTTTCTCAAGCCCTGGATACGTCCTGGGCCCCTCCGCCCTGCCCAGCTCATGGTCTCACCTTTGGGCTCACACTGCAGGTGGTCGTCCCACAGCTGGTAACCTTGAGCGCAGCTACAGTAGCGCTGGCCTTTCCCCTCCAGGCAATAATGCGCGCAGCCGCCATTGTCCACCGAGCAGTTGGAGAAACGCACTTCTGAATGGACATCCAAGGAGGGCGTCTTAGGGGAATGGTAGGACTATGCACCCCCCTCCCCCCCCGCCCTGCACTGCCTCTCCTGCCTCCTCCCTACAACAGGCACACCGACTGTTGCTCTCCAGAACTCAGCCTATACCACCTAGCCTGGTGGGCATCTCACCGTTCTGGCAGAAGCGGCCCTCCCAACCCTGGCTGCAGTTGCAGCTGAAGCCACCGATGCCATCAATGCATGTGCCGTGGCCGCAGCATGGGCTGTTGCACGGGTGCTCCAGAGGCTGGACCTTGCACTGGTCGTCGTCTGCGATATGGAGTTTGGAAGGTATCACTGCTGCTGCCAGTCCCATCTACCTCCCCACAGAGGTCCAGAGACCCCGAGGGGCACGGATACTGCATTCAGGTGTCTAGAGCACACTCACCCAGGTACTTGGACCAGAAGGCCAGCTGTGGAGAGAAGAGGCCACGTCAGCAGCCATTAGTCCAGGTGTGTATGTGAGAAGCCCATGGGGTACCTCCCTGGTCTGGCCCAGGTGGGGCTTGGCAGCCTCTAAATGGGCAGGGGAGAGAAAGGCTTCTGAACAAAGAGGGGTCAACCCCTGCTTGAAACTACCTGCAAGTGCATCTGAGCCCAGAGTTAGCTAGCTTCTCCTTGCCTCCTGTCCACCTCCACCCCACATCCCATGAATAACACCCTACTCTGCCCCCCACCATCCTGTGCAGCTGGAGGCCTGCTTCCTCACCTTCTGCTACCACAACAGCCTCTGCAATGAATGGGCCCAAGTGGTCCCTTTGGCTGCTCTGTCTCCTTCTAGTCCCTGTCACGCTCTCTTCATGGCTTTTCTGGACCTCTACTGCATCTGGTCTTTTCCTAAGCCAGTGTTCCCAAAGTTGAACAAGCTCTAGGATCTCATTGGTGAGACAGAGATCGCAGGTTCAGAAGATCTGGGGCAGTGGTCTGCTTTTCTAACCAGGTGCTGCTGCTACTGGTCTAAGACCACCACACCCTGAAATCCACTGCTTGATGCCTAGACCATCAATCCCTCCTGCAGCATCAGCTCTGCCATGACTGCACAAAGACCTTATGGTGAGGTGAAAGGCCCAGGAGGGATGTGATAGGCTCAGACTTTGTCTGCAGAATATTTGGTGTCTGTTGAGGAGACCATTCGGGAAAAGAGGCAGGGGAATCTAGTCAAGGAGGTAGCAGCTGAGGGCAAGAGAGGGAGCAGACCAGAGCTCACCCCCAAGCCTAGGAAGCCCTGACCAGGAAGTACACCACTACAGCATGTGGGACTGCAGGGTGGCACAACTCCCAGGTCCTAGCAGCTGAAGTGGGCACTTGGGAATGGTGAGGTTTTGAGACTTGTACTGGAAAGCCACCTCTCTTACCAAGTCCATCTTCCACTGCAGGGCTACCACCATAGGGTCTGGGGGCCAGAGAGGACATAGACGCTGTCCTCAGAACCCCTAAGCAAGCAGATTTTGCCCCTTGAGAATATGAACTGACACACAGAGTTAATATATGTGGGCAGATATCAGGGAGTTTGGCCACCTATCCTACCAACATGTTCATGGGTCGGAGGAGAGATGGAAGCCCTTTGGTTACAGAGGGAGAGAATAGGTGAGGTGGAGGTGGCCAACTGCAGGTGCGGGGAGAGGACCTATAGTAAACTTGGGTGGGCACTCCAGCCTAAGGCTTCCCCAAATCCTTTTTTCCTGGAGCTAATTGCAGAGTTCTGTCTCTTGCAGTGCACATACACCATAAAGCCATTGTTCTGTTCATTCTATGTACCCAGCCCCAAGCTGAGGGCAAAGGGGCTAGTACCCACTGTGTCCCCAGACACCCAAGATGGCCTTCGTGGTCACCCTCATCCTGCTTCTCCAGGCCCTAGCCAGCCACCAACCCACCCTTCAGCCTTGTCCTCTGGACCCAGTCAGGTGGTCTTACTGTGTTATCCACATTTTGGAAAATCTCCTGGGCTTCCTCGAAGTCACAGATCTCCTCCATGCACTCTCTCTCCAGGTTGCTGGCCCGGAGCTCCTCCAGGAAGGAGTTGGCTCTTTTGTTTATCCGTAGCACCTGGTGGGCCCGCTCACTACTGGAGAACACTGAGTCTGGTTTGGGCAAGGGTAGGGAGAGAGCTCACTTTGGTGGAGGGGGCCTGAGGTGGGGACCTATGCCAGGGTGAACCTGGGGAGGACTTATGATTCCAGGTCATGATTCTCTTTCCTCTCCTCTGCTCTCTTCCCTCACTTGAAGAGGCAATTGGAGGCTGGAGGACAGGAGACTTGACCATTTAGACCTCCCTTTGAACCCCAAGCTGTTGTCTGTGTGGCCTTGAGACACTGTCATTACATCGCCGAACCTCAGGTTTTCATCCAAATTGACAATGTTTTACTGGACTGAGTAAAACGGTCCAGTTCCTGGCACAGAAATGAACATCCAAAGTCACATGCCATATGTGGTTGTTATCAAGAATGCAAAGTGAAATTATTTTCATTGTTCTCTGAATATACCTGTCCAACCCTGTCTAGACATTGCCCTTCCACAATCTCCTCCCTCACTGAGCAATTCCTATGCTCCTCCCCTTGGGCAACAGACCTGTTACCTAGTTAGTATCACGAAATGTCTCCTGGGCAATGGGAGGTGTCTGTCTTGGGGACAGGGGATGGGGGATCAAGTCAGGGGAGTGCAGAGGAGAAGCTTGAGGGAACATGCAAAGGCCAGGAAAGGAAGGTATGACTCCTGAGCTCAGTCTGGACAGTTGAATCAAGTGGTCACAAGTGGGAGTTGAAGGGTGGTGGTGCGGGAGGAGGAAGGGCACCCCAGGTAGAGAAGTAGCTCAAGAAGAGGTAAAATGCAAGTAACAGCCTGTGTGGCGCCAGAAGAGGAAAGGGGTGCTGCCAAATAAATGAGGCAGCCCGTTCTGCGTGTAGGCCTCCCCAACATCCTGCCTCCTCCTGTTGGCTGTGGGAACCAGAGGAGGGGTTTGGAGCAGGGTTTCAGGAAGACAGGGTGCCTAGGGCAGTGTGACTCTGATGTGGACTGGCCTGGCCTGGGCCTAGGTCTTTGATAGTTGAGGGAGTGATGAGTGGAGTGGGAAGGCTCAGGGGACTCTGTGACCCATTTCCAAGGTTGGAAGGAGGAGCTGTGCTGATGGGGCTCCCTGCCTTCACCATGCCATTCTGCCCTGTAGCTAGGGAGGCTGCTGCTGCATTTAACAGTTAACAGTCTGCTTGAGGCTCAGAGAGATGGTGGAAGGTTTGAAGGCCCCAGGGTCCTAGGGAGTGGGGGTGAGGGGTAGCGGCCTTACCAGAAGTAACTGGTGTGCTGGAAATTCTCCGGATGGTCAGGAACAGTAAGAAGCTTGCCAGCTGCCACATTCTGGAATTGCTGATACCTGTCTGAGGAGGACTTCTGAGCTCTGGCAACCCCACCAGTCCCTGCTCTGCCTGCTGGCCCCTGGACAGAAGTCTTCCATGTGTGCTGATTGTCAGGGCAAAAGCTGGTGTTGAGAATCCCTGTCCACTAGGCAGACAGTCACCTGGCACCTCAATTTCCTTTTCCATATGGGGCCAAGGTCATATCAACTACTCCAAGTTTAAAGGGGGAAGAGAGAAAGCGGAAAGAGTATGGAGTCCTGGTGAAGATCAAAGGGACAGAAAGTACAGAAAGGACATGGCAGGTGTACCTAGAATGCTCATGAACCCTAACAGTTATCAGACACTCCCAGAATTTACAAATGGTTCATAGAGCAGGCCACCAAGTCAGACCACTTGGTGCAAATCCCAGCTGCAGGACAGCAACACTGGGCAAGAAACAACTGCTCCAGGCCTCAATTTTATCATTTGTAAAAACTGTACTTCTGCCTTATAGGGTTTTTGTGAGAATTAAAGAAGTTAATCCACATAAAGCTCTTAAAATACTATTTTCACACAGCATATGCTCCGTAAACATTAGCTATTATTATCTCAATTAAGGCTACTCAAGATGTGTGCTTAATGTAGTAACCCCATTTCATGGAGGAGGAAGTTGAGGCTCAGAGGAGTGATATAACTTACTAAAAATCCCACAACCAGGAGAAAGCAGAGCTCAGACTTAAGCCTGTGTGGCTCCAGGCCCCAAACCATGCCCCAAAGCAATGGGCACCCCACAAGCCTAGAGAGGTAGCCCTGCCAGTTGGAAGCCAAGGAGCCTTCCACTGCCTCCAAGACTGAATGGGCAGACCTGCCTGACAATCTGCACCCTGTCCAACCACTCTCCATCTTAGCACTGATTCTGAGGCTGGTTCTGATTTTTGTTTAAACCAGAGGCCCAAGTTTAGAAGTTGGGGTGGGGTGGGAGAATGGAGGGCCCCAGGTTCTAAGCTGCCTCTGGCAACGTCCCTGGCCCCTTGGAAGTCTTGGACCCTGGAGGCCCTCTGCTGACTTCCACTTGTCTTAAAGCCTGGAAAGAAGGGCCCTTGAAACTCTGGCACACTTGGCCTGAGGACTGCCAACTAGTGCCTTGGCCTGGCTGGTGGCAGAGCCCTGATTTCCCTTTACCCTAAACTGCAGCCATCCTCTGAAATCTTGGCTCAAGGATTTAGCTTTTACTCCTGCTCAGCCCTCCTGCAGCCCACCCCACAAACCTGCCTGGAAGGGGACTTACTGGGATGGGCTCTGGAGAAACTGCTCAGGCGCCCTCCTGCCACCATGACGGCCTGGAACTTCAGTTAATCCTCAACTGCAAATATTTGCCTGCTTGGCCCTCAGTGCTGCGGCCTCCCTCTTCACAGATAAACAAACACACTCCCAGCTCAGGATGGCTTAATTTGCCCAAAGCCCACCTTACCCGCCAGTGGTGCAATCCAGGAGGGAGAGAGGTGAAGGACAGGCACTATCAAAACTGTGAACAGCCCAAGTGGCTAGGTTGGTTGGAGCATCTTACTGTGCACCATAAAGGTTGTAGGTTCAATCTCCTGTCAGGGCACATACCTATGTTAAGGTTTAGATCTCTGATCAGGGTGCAAGAAGGAGGCAACCAACTGATGTTTTTCTCTCACATTGATCTCTCTTTCAAATCAATAAAAACATATCTTTGGGTGAGGATTAAAAAAATAAGCTGTACAGATGTGGTCTTATTTTAGTTTAGTGGCTAGCTGAAGGTGGGACATTGTCTCCGTTTTGTAGATGGGACATATTTACCCAGAGATATTGCTGTTTGCCCCAGATCAGCACAACTGGTAATAATTCCATATTTCACCAAATCTAGCCTGCCATTATTATCATATACCTATTTTATGTGTCATATACAAAATACAATTACATGCCACCAAGATTTCTTATTTTTTGAGGTTAAAAACATGAAAAGATGTGACTCTCAGGGTCCCTACCATATGGGTGCTGACCACTCTGCAGCTCCAGTCACTCCTGTGACTTTCCCCACAACTGCACATGGCTATTCCTATAACCTCTATTTTGCCAATGAGGACACTCAGAAATCTTGTTACTTGCTCAAATTCACTGAGTTGGTGCATGGCAGGTCTGAATTAGAACCCAGGTCTTTCTGGGATCTCCTGGACACCTTTGTGAACAAGTGAGAAAAATAAACAGGATTCCAGTAAGACTAAAGTCAGTTCATGGCACAGATGCCACAGAAGAAAGGACAGAAATAAAGGCTCCAACCTGGAGCTTTGGCCAGCCAGTCAGCATTCACTAAGTATCTTCCTTTCCTGAACCTGCTGTCCCAGAGGTGCCCCCATTTCTTCCATATCCTGTCCCTTCTTGGAGGACTTGACCATACTTCTCAGAGTTCCAGCCCCTGCATGGATCGCATGATCCTGACCTGCTGCCTTTGGTGATTGAGCAGGGAGGTCACTGGACCCAGGAGTCAATCAGAGTCTCTTCCACCCTGACTGGTGTGGCTCAGCTGGTTGGGTGTTGTCAGCAAAGCAAAAAGTTGCCAGTTAGATTCCTGGTCAGGGCGCATGCCTGGGTTTCAGTTTCAGTCCCCAGTTGGGATACATGCAAGAGGCAATGTATTAATGTTTCTCTCCCTCTCTTCCCCTCTCTCTAAAAATAAATAAATAACATCTTAAAAAAAATTAGAGTCTCTCTCCCAGGCCCCAGGAGTAGGGCCTCAGAGTCCTTACTTGCTCTCATTTCACTGTGAGCTCTGGACTTAGAGAACTCTGAAGCCAGGGTGTGGGCATTGGTGTTTGGGCTTAAGGTAGAGGAAGCAATGAGGAGGAAGGTATAGAGGTACAGAGAGAGGCTGAGCAAGAAACTATGGAGATCTGGAAAAGCCAAGGGAGATGAATGGGTCACACACTGGCTTTGGGTTCATGAGGATACCCCTGCCTTCCTAGGAAATCCTCTTTCCTTAAGTTTCCTTGATTTAGCTGGGATGGCTTGTGTTCCTCCTACTGAGGTATAGCACTGTATCTGGGCTGTGGAGATACAATGCCTTTATGCTTCCCCCACACCCCACTCAAGAAAGCAAGAGGAACAGGGTGGAAGTCTAATAAGGCAAGGCCACAGGGTGGAGAATTGCTGGCAGCTGAGATGGTGATGCTCCCGGGATTCAGAGGAGAGGGAAGTCAGCACAGACTGGAGGAGGGTGGGCAGGGAGTGCTGCCTGGAGGAGGTGGAGCTTACAGCTGGACATCAGAAGGACCCAGGTAAGAGGAAGTACCCTTAGATGGGGAGGGAGCTGAAGGTATAGGAAATGAGCAGGGGATGAATATTGGAGATGAGGTGAGTGGAGAAGGGAGGTGATATATCAGGGTTTGGAAAGTGGGGACCCAGTGGCTGTTTGTGAGGTCTGTGGCAGCTGTCTAGGGATGGAGACAGGAGGCATGGAGACCATATGCGTGACCATGCACGAGAGGCAACTTGCACAGCTGAGGAGCTTGTAAAATGCTTCCAGCACCCATGTTTTTGCTCCAGGCGTCCTCCTCCATAAGTCTATGGCCATCAGTGATATGGGCTCTCCCCACATCCACGTTGTCTACCAAGTACAATGCACTGTGGGTGTTCACTGGGACCCCTTCCTTCCCCCCTCCAAATTCCTCACCTTCCATTTTCTTCCCAGCCTAACATAGAGGGACAGGATATGGAAGAAATGGGGCAGCTGGTGCAGGAATGGAAGATACCTAGTGAATGCCTTGTCAGGCTGCAGGAACTGGGTTGATTCCATGTCCATATTCACACACTAATCCTGAACCAGCATAAAGTTCTGTCTGAGGTACCCACATCCAAAAGAGCACAGATGCCCAAAGCCCTAGCATCCGAGCATGCAGAGCCAGCACAGCTGCAGTGGGAGAAGTGACTGGTGCTGGTTGTCTGCCAAGGCCTCCAGATGCTCAGAGGAAAGGAGGGCTCCTCCTATGTGGGGGCAACTTTGCCTGCAAGTTCCCCCATCCACCATGGATGAAAGTAACACTAACAAGACATGATCTGCTTGGGGATGAGAGATGGCCAATTTCTCAGAGGAGAAGGGCCAGGAGCTCCTTCCTCAATGGCTTTTATTAGGTTGTAATACACAGGAATACAAGTGGCAAGGATCAAACACTAGATAACATTTCAAAGAAATCTGGGGCTTAGTCTGGTTCCATGTCTGTCAGGTAAGGGGGTTGCAGAAACTTTGGGAGACATACTCATTTCCTGCTCGGAACCCTTATCATATGAATGAAAGCACTTTTACCAAAGCAGGCTACACAGCACTTTTAGGAACTCTTTCTTATGCCCGGTCACCCCGAATCCTGGTCTAGCTGGCAAGAGGCTGCACCACCTCCCCCATCATAGGTTTTCAGGCTTAAGTGTATTAGAGCCAGGAAGCACTTCTCCTAGAGGACATGGGGACTTGGACTATGTCAGAACAGCCGGGGGGCAAGGGTCCATCACTCCCTCTTTGTTGCATCCCCTGAGTCCTTCTATGATGGCCTCCCAAGTGATCATGTCTGGCTTAGGTTGTCCCTCCTCTGAGGGGTCTTACCCGTCATGGACTATCCAACCATGCATTGGGAGCAGGGGATGAAGCAGAAGCAGCATTGCTACCAGAGACAAGCTTTGTCTCCTTTGTGGCTCGCATTTCAGAGGTTGCTCACTCACTGGTAGCCATGGGGGGCAGTTACAACTCCTGAAACCATGCAGAGCAGTTCCCAACACTCCTGCATAACTCTTGGTGCTTATTGGCCTGTTGGGTACTGCAGGGGGACCTGTGTCATGGCCTCCTCATAGGCTGGCAGTATGTGAGGTGTGGATCCCATTCCTGAAGCAGGGAAGGCCTCCTCAACCATTCTCAAACTCTGAGGGCTATGAAAGGTTGATGGAGAGTGCTGCCAGAAATCCAAGTGTCTCTGCTCAGTTGCGACAGGTTTCCAGCAAGGCACACTGCTCCAGTCCCATGGAAGGAGCCAGGCCATGTTCCAGCTTGATGAGCTATGCTAATCACTTTGCCAGACAGCAGGTGTCATTCCCCAGATGTGTGTCACCCCACATGGACTCAAATTCAGTCAGGCTGAATCCAGATGCCGGAGCCAGACTTTGACATCAGAGTCAGCTGTGTTTTGAAGAGAGGAGGGACATCTGTGTGCAGAAGTTCACTGAATTTACAAGCATGCAGGCAGAGGAATAAGAAGCAAAATTGTTGGGGGGGAAAACGGAAAGACAAAACTACCAGATGGCATCAGTGGTGGGGTACTGAAACCTCATCTTTGGATTCCATCTTACATAGGTTTCAACCTCAATGTAGCTCCTTTCTGGCTGGGTTATTTAACTTCCCTGGGCCTCAGTGTCCATATCTGTAAAATGAGGCTAATAATAGCCTTCACATGGGGTGGTTGTTATGGAGATTAAATTAAATTCACAAATATATGACAAATATATATATATATGTATATATATATATATATATATATTTATATATGTAATAGTGCAACCACCACCACAATAATGATACAAAGCATTTCTATCACCCTCAAAAATTTCCCCATGCCCCTCCATTCCCCAGTCCCAGGCAACAACTGATCTGATTTTTGTTGTTCTTTCTAGAATGGCATGGAAGTGAAATCCTACAACATATAGCCTTTTAAGATTGGTTTCTTCCACCCAGCATAAAGCTTTTAAATTTATTTTTAAAATAGATTTTATTTATGTATTTTTAGAGAGAGGAAGAGAGTGGGAGAACAGGAGAGAAACATCAGGGACCTGGCTGGCAACCCAGGCATGTACCCTGACTGGGAATCAAATCATCCGTCTTTTGGTTTGCAGAACAATGCCCAATCTACCGAGCCACAGTCAGGGCAAGATTAATCTATGTTGTTGGGTGTATTAGTAGTTTATTTCTTTCTATTGCTGAAGAGTTTCTGTTATATGAATGTACCACAAATGGTTATACATTCACCACTTCTTGGCTATTATTAAGTAAAGCTGCTAGAGCATTCATATACAAGTGTTTTGTAGGTATATGTTTTCATTTCTCTTGGACAAAAACCTAGGAATGAAGTTGGTAACTTGTGGTACGTATCTGTTTACTTAAATTTTTTAAAATTTATTTCTTAGAGACAGGGGAAGGGAAGGAAAAGAGAGGGAGAGAAACATCAATGTGAGAAAGAAACATTGATTGGTTTCCTCTCATATGCATCCCAACCAGGAACCAAACTCACAGCCCAGGCACGTACCCTTACTGGGAATAGAATGGGAGATGCTTTGTTTTGTGGGGTGACACCCAACCAACGGAGGTACTACACCAATTAGGGCTAACTGTTTACTTCCATGAAAAAAAAATGCAACTGCTTTTTGATGTAGCTATACTGTTTTGCATTCCAATAGCTCTGTATCCCCATGTTACATGGTGTGGTCAGTTCTTTTGTTTTTTGTTTTAAAATTTTTTAGCTATTCTAATAGATGTGTGGTAGTATCTCATAGTTTTAATTTTCATTTCCCTAATCACTCATGATGTTAAGGACCTTTTTATGTTCTGATTTGCCATTCAGATATCTTCTTTTGTGATGTGTCTATTTAAATATTTGGCCATTTTTATTATTGAGTTTTGAGAATTTTTATATATTTTGGTAACAAGTCCTTTTTTTCACAAGTATTTGAAAATATTTTGTTAGTCTGTGGTTTGTATTTTTATTACTAAACAGTGTCTTTTAATGAACAAATGCTTTTAATTTTGATGAAGTACAATTATCAATATAAAATATTTTCATCTACAGCCCTGGCTGGTGTAGCTCAGTGGATTGAGCATGGGTCTGTGAATCAAAGTATTGCAGTTTGGTTCCCAGTCAGATCACATGCCTGGGTTGCAGGCCAGCTCCCAGGAGGGGACACACGAGGGGCAACCATACATTGATATTTCTCTCCTTCCCTTCCCCTCTAAAGATAAATAAGTAAATAAAAATTAAAAAAATATTTTAATCTTCACCCTAGGATATATTTATTGGTTTTAGAGAAAGAGGAAGGGAGAAAGAAATGTCAATGTGAGAGAGAAATACTGATTGGTTGCCTTCTGTAAATGCCCCGACCCCCACCAGAACATTGAACCTGCAATCTAGAAAGGTGCCCTGACGAAACTGAACCCACATCTTTTTGGTGTATAAGACAATGCTCCAACCAACTGAGTCACCCAGCCAGGGCCAATTATCAATATTTTTTAATAATTTGTGTTTCTATGTCCTACCTAAGAAATTTTTGCCTGGTATCACAAGGGCTTTTCTCTTATGTTTTCTTCTAGAAAATTTATAGTTTTAGCTTTTACATTTAGATCTGCAACCTATAACTGAATGCAGGTCTGGCTGTCCACTGCTTCAAAAGCCAATAATCTAGAGAGAGGTGCTGATGTAAAGAAAAGTGGTTTATTTAAATGCTGGCTGCCTGGAAGATGGGGAACTCGTCTCAAAGCCCATGTCCACATCTCAGTGGAGGCAGAAGTTTTTATAAGGAGGGAGAGGGGAAACAAAACAAAGAAATCAAGGAAAGGGGTGGAAAGGTTCTCTACATACAGATGAGCACAGTCCATTCTGATAAGGCTAGTAATGGTCCAGTGTGTGTTATCCTGGTTTAGTCATCCTGTCTCCATGGTTAAAGGTCAGCAAATCTCCCAGAGCTGGGGTGGCTAAAGGTCAGAGTCTGTATCTTTTGAAGTTAGTTTCTAAGATTCTTCTACAAATATGTTGTTTATCTACAAGCTACACATTAGCCAGATTCAGCACTTACAGAAACAATGTCAAAAGAATGGTGGGATGGGTTACAATTCCCCACTATTACAAACCCATTTTTAATTTATTATTTTTTATGTGTGGTATGAGGCAGGAATCCACTTTTTTTTTTTTTGTACATGGATATCTAGAGCACCCTTTCTCCAACCCTCTGGCCCCAGCCATTCCAGCTTTGAAAAAAATCTGTTTGGTCCTGTTTTCCCAGTTTCTTCTGACCCACTCTTGTCACCTAATTTCAGCCTTTAGGTGTTCCTTCCAACCCCAGCCCTCTCTCCACTTAGAGTTTCTGAGACTGAATAAGTAAATCCCATTTTGCTGACATGCCTCAGAGATAAAGTGGGTTCAGTTCCAGATCAACAAAATAAAGCAAGCTGTAATGTTTTTGCTAAAGGATAATCTTGTCTTCAAATTGTAAAAAATGCAATCACTATGAAGTGCAATGAAGTAAAGTTCAATAAAACAAGATTGGCAAGATTGTGGAAGAGTGAATGGGAGCCACACTAACCTCCTACCAGGACCAATCTGGAATCACAACTAAATTGTGGAGAAATCACCCAGAACAAACAACTGAACAGTAGGAGAAAGAAGACATATAACCTCAGACAGACAGAAGAATCATCTTCAGCACTAACTGACTGTACCTGCACAACAGCATACAAGACGTGGTGGGCAGAGTGACCCTCAGTCAAACAGCTGGAGGGAAGGACTCACCAAAGAATGAGCCAACAACAATCAAAACCCAATTACATCCAGAGAGCCAGCATAAACAGCATCCCAACAGCAGAAAGTTCAGGAGATCAAGGGGACTGAACCACTGAATCTCACAGGTCTCCTACCATAGAATTTCATTCCAAAAATGCAGGGAGTCAGAACAGATCAGTTTAAGAAGCAGAGGCAAACAAGAAGAGTCTCACAAATAATGAAAGACACAGAAACAAACCCCAAGTGAAAGGAAAGGAGGAATCCTCAGAAAGAATGCTAAATGAAATAGAGGCAAGTCAACTATCAGCTATTGAGTTCAAAACAGTGGTTATAAGGAAGCTCAATGAGCTCACTGAGAATTACTAGAAACTACAGGAAAATTATGAGGAACTTACTGCAAACTATATCAACATGAAAAAGGAACTAGAAACTAGCAACAAGGGCCAAGAAGAAATGAAGAATACAATTTCTGAATTGAAGAACACAAAAGCAGCTTCATCCCCTAGATGAAGCAGAGGATTGAATTAGCAAGCTGGCAGACAAGGTAGGAAAAAACTCCGAGAAAGAGCAAGAAAAGGAAAAAAAAAAGACTCAAAAAGAATGAAGAAGGGTTTAGGGAACAGCAGAATAACATGAAACATAATAATATTCGTATAATAGGGAGACCAGAAGGAAAAGAAGAACAAGGGATAGAAAACCCATTTAAAAAAGTAATGATGGAAAACTTCCCTGATTTGATGAGAGAAAAAGACACAAAAATCCAGGGAGCACAGAGGGTCCCAATCCAGAGGAACGTGGAGAGACAAACATCTTGCCACTTCATTGAGGCAAATAGTAAGGCACTCTGCTTAATTCGTAGTGAATTTGTGCAAGTTTTCAAAGACTATCATTTGAAAGGCATTATATGCAAAAGCATGCCACCAAATTCAATGTATATGAAGGATTATGTCATAAGAACAAAATAGGAGAACTGAAAAAAAGTATATTCTCAATAAAAATTTTTTCAAAAAGTTACAACTTGGGCAGATTCCATTATAAAAGTTAGTTATGTGGTATCATATTTAATAGCAAAAAATCAAAACCATTTACTGATGGTGAGTTTATTAAGCAATTTATAAAATGTATGGCAGATATAATTTGCCCTGCAAATATCTCTCTGGGGGAATATATCTGAAATCAGTTTGCCTCACCAGACTATAGCCAGACGAATTGAAGAAATTGGAAAATCTATCAAAAGAAATTTGGAGAGTAAAGCTGCTAATTTTAAATTTTATGCTTTAGTGATGGATGATAGCATTGATGCTACAGATATGGTTCAATTATGCCATTTTTATTAGAGGTATTGATTAAGAATATAATGTCACTGGAGAAATGGCATCTTTAGAGCCATTAAAAGACACAACTAAATCAAGAGATTTATACAAAGCAGTAAAAAAAAATATGTTAAAACGATTTTCTTGGTTCATTGTCCACATATCTGGCATAATTACTAATGGTGCCCTGGCAATGGCAGGTAAAAGAGAGGGACTTCTAAAAATAACAGAAGATGATGCAATTGCTGCCCAAAACTCACATGTGATGAAGTGTCATTGCACAGTACATCAAAGAAACTTATGCACAAAAGCTTTAAAAATGGATAACATCATGCAAATCATCAAGACTGAATTTTGTAAGAGCCAAGGGATTGAATCCTCACAAGTTACAGGAATTCCTTAAAAGTACTGATGGTGACTAAGGCAACATCATTTCCTTTTCCAAAGTTAGATGGCTAAGTCAAGGCCAAATGTTAAAAAGACTTTATGATTTGCAATATGTTATAAGTCATTTATGGTATCAAAAAACAAATTTGTGCCAGAACTTGACAATGAAAATTGGCTTATAGATTTAGCATTTTTAGTGGATTTAACTACTCATTTAAATGAGTTAAACATGTGTCTTCCAGGTAAAAATCAACTTATTAATTCCATGTTTCAAACCATAACAACATTCCAAATGAAACCGAAATTATGGCAAGCTCAAATTAAGGCAAACAATTTTATACATTTCAACACCATAGCACAGGTCTGTGAACAGCAAAAAAATATGTAGCCTTGCATTCTGATTTGATACAAAATTTGAAAACAGATTTCAAGATTTCCATGAAAATAATTAATATTTTTGTATATTTGTGACTCCATTTCAGTTGACATAAATATGTTACCTGCCAATTTTCAAATGGAGTGCATAGAACTGCAATCTGACATTCAACTTAGAGAAAAATTTGATCGAGTCTCCTTTGGACTTTTATAGGTCCTATCTTCCCAGAGACAAATAACCCTTGCTTCGAAATCACACCTTATTCATGCCATCGCTATTTGGCAGCACCTACATTTGTGAGCAACTATTTTCAAGAATGAAATATGTTAAGAGTAAAATTAGAATAAAAATATCTGATGAGCACCTTGAGAACTCACTGAAAATTGCAACTACTTCTATCAAACCAGATATTAATGCAGTAGTTTCTCAGATACAGTGTCAACATCCCACTAATTTTGTTTCCCTATTTTATTTTACTTTTATAATAAAAAAGGATAAAAAAATCAATGACATTTTATTACTCAGATATGTACATTTTCTATATTAGTGATCACAAACTTGGGTCCTGCTTGATGATTTTAAAAGATTATCAAAAGGGCCACTGCATAATTAGGGTTATTATGTAAGGACTTTTTTGCTAATCTGTGGTTATCATGAAAATTATGCATGGAGATTTATTTTTGTTCATCAGTTTTTGTTAGTGTTTGTGTATTTAATATGTGGCTCAAGGCAACCCTTCTTCTTCCAGTGTGGCCCAGTGATACCAAAAGGTTGGACACTCTTTTTTAGAGGAAAGCCAGTCTCAGAATGAGGAGAACCGGTAATAATTTACTTTCCTTAGACAAACAGAATTAAGGAACCTAACTAAAGATCCTCTCCAAGATCCTTTTAGGTTCATAAAGGAATCTGATTTAGTAGTTAGAATATATGATCCTGGCTATTATGACCTGTTCTAACTAATAAATCTATTGGTTTCTGAGAGCAAAAGAGCAGAATGCCTAGGTAAATTCTGCTGCAAAACTTGTATAGAAACTTAATTTTTCTGAGAGAGAGAGAGAGAATTTGTTGTTTCAGTTATTTATGTGTACCTTCATTGGTTGATTCTTGTATGAACCTGCTACTTTAGCATATTGGCATGATGCTCCAACCAATTGAGCTACCCAGCCAGGGATCCTACAAAGGATTTTTTAAAACAAAGAGAAACAGACCAGGAAAAATGCATGGAAATTAGCTCATTGGCTTCAGCAAGCCATCCCTGAGATTTTTCCCCAGAAAACAGACTGGACAAAAATCCAGCAATGTAGATGAAAGGTTGATGAAACTATACTTGCTTTCTTGGAATGTTTTGAGAAAACTACCTATTCAAACAATAGGTTGTCTCTAGACAGTTTTAAGGTCATGAAAATAATTCAGTGTTCAATTCCACATTTATGGAAGGATTAGATGAGGAGTTTGTAACCCTGATTAAACAACGTACATTAAACTATCAGACCACACATGCTGATAAAGTAGCAATTTTGCTATTCAGTAACTTAAAACTATTCAAAAGGAAAAAATGCAAAAGGAAGAAAGGGAGTAAGCTACTAAAATTATGAATTTATAGCTCTAGCAATAAAGCAATTGGGCCAGACCTCCCAAAAGTTTATTCCTGGGATGTTAAACTCATTTTCACCAGGGGCCACATCAGCTTCAAAGGGCCTTTGAAGGGCCGAATGTAATTTTAGGACTGTATAAACGTAACTAATCCTTAACTAGGGGAAAGGAACTTGGTGCTGCCGTCGGGTAGAAACAAGATGATAGGTGGGATAAAACAAGGTGGAGGGCTGGATTCATCCTGCAGCTCTTGTGTTTGCTACCTGTGGCTTATTCAATGAGGAGAAAGGAGAATCTGTTTTTACTGTAGAAAGGGTTATCTTCAGAAAGATTGTGAAAAACTGAAATAGGGTTTAGAAAAAGAACATGTTACCAGAGGAAACAGGTTCTTCTGCACTGTTGTGGGAAAAATATTTTAAGGACCCTCACATGGGAGAGTTTTAAGTGATATTGGCAAGGTTTATTAAAGCAAAAAGTGAGAGTACACACTCAGAGAGGCAGGGAGTGGGCAGGCTAAAGGTGGAGGCTGTCCTGAGGACTTTGTTAAGCTTCTTTATATTTCCTTGGGTTGGGGAAAAGAGCAGGTTCAAACCATCCAATCTCTTTTCTGGCTTTTTTTCCTCAACTTGTTCTTGTGCCTTTTCCCATCCAATATCTATCCTGGATTTTCTGGGCTTGTGCCCTTCTCCAATTCAATCCTTTTCCAAGATTGTCCGAGGCTTGTGCCCTCCCCCTTTTGTGATTGCCATTTTAGGTCCTATTATGCACGCAGTTATGAAAAGGACCCATCTGCACCATTTCTCCCCCACCCACTTATTAGAACAGACTTCCTTTATTTTCACCTATGTAACTGAAAAGAAATTTTCCCTGCCTAGTGGATATTTTGCTCTATTTGGTGGAACAGTGTCAGTTACTCCCCAGTGTGGCTACAAAGCTGTTTTTTCCTACTTAATCAGGCTTAACCAGATGTCTGGTTACATTTGTTCCCTCCTCTCTTGTTAATATAGAACTGCCAAGTCCAACAAAAGGAGATAGGAGCAAAGGTAGAGCTGCTCTGAGGATTGTGAGAGGGCATTTCCCCATCTCCTTACAAATACTTTAGGAGAAATGAAAATTACTATAAAAAGGGAAAACAAGTAATGCCCTTGTGGAAACGAGGGCTTTCTCTGTTCTTTTTTTTTTTTGAAGATTTTATTTTTTTATCTTTAGAGGGGAAGAGAAGGAGAGAGGGAGAGAAATAGCAATGTATGGTTGCCTCTCATGCATCCCCTGCTGGGAACTTGCCTGCAACCCAGGCATATGCCCTGACTGGGAATCGAACCGCAATCCTTTAAAAGTTCTCAGGCCTGCGCTGAATCCACTGAGCCACACCAGCCAGAGCTCTGTTCTTAATCCTGCCTAATTAAATTGCCCTCTCTCTCAGAGTAAAACTTCTGTATAAAGGGTAGGGATAGCTAGTCAACCAACCAATCCATTTTAAAATAAGAACCCATTGTGACTTCCAGCCAAAGTGGAGACATAAGTAGATAGATATGCTTTGCCTCCTTGCACAACCAAAAGAAAGACAACAACAAATTTAAAAACAAAAAATAATCAGAACTACCAGAAAATCGAACTGTGTGGAAGTCCAACAACCAAGGAGTTAAAGAGGAAACATTCCTTCAGACTGGTAGGAGGGGCAGAGACAAGCAGCTGGGGCAGAGAGAACATGTGGAAAGGTGGCAGCTGGAGGACTGGGTGGTCCCACATTTGTGGGCAGATAAGTCAATAGGAACAACTGGGAAGCGAGACAGACCATACAACCTGGGGAAATAAAGCCTCAAAACCTCTGGATGTAAAATTCTGTGGGGATTGAGGTGGTGGGAGAGACTCCCAGCTTCATAGGAGAGTTCATTGGAGAGACCCACAAGGCCCTAGAACATATACAAAACCACCCACCTGGGAATCAGCACCAGAAGGGCTCAATTTGATTGTGGGTAGCAGAGGAAGTGACTGAAAGCCAGCCAAGAGCCAAGCAAGTGGCATTGTTCCCTCTCAGACCCCTCCCTCATATAGCACCACAACACAGCAAGGTGGGTTGCCCCACCCTGGTTATTACCTAAGGCTCCACTCCTTATAATATAACAAGCATGCAAAGAAAAAAATGTCCCAAATGAAAGAACAAATGAAATTCCAAAAATAGAGCTAAGTGGTGAAGAGAAAGCCCACCTGTCAAATGCAGAGTTCAAAACACTGGTAATCAGGATGCTCTCAGAAATGGTTGAGTGTGGTAGCAAAATATAGGGAATAGTGAAGGTTATGCAAAGTGAAATAAAGAAAAATATGCAAGTGAGTGACTTCTGCCAAGATGGAGGTATAGGTGGATGTGCCGTGCCTTCGCACACAACCAGGTTTAGGGACAACTAAATATTAGCATCAGAAAACACAACCAGAACACGGAAAATTGAACTTTTCGGAAGTCCGTTAACAACAAACTCTTCAGCCCGACCGGTAAGGGGTGAAACCGGCGTCTGGAGAGGGGTTGGACAGGAGGACTCGGTCGGACAGACCCAGGCGCGGAATCCAGACCCGCGAATCCAGACGCACGGGTTCCAAACGCAGGATTGGACCTAGTGAGCGACCGAGCAACCCACCAGGTGAGCGACTGCAGAGGAGACAGTGGGGAGGCGGTGCTGCATGTTGACTGCGGTCGCCTATTTGCGCGAGAGTGGACAGGGGAGGGAGTGGGCGGTTGGACCGGCCGCAGCGGTAGTGGGCGCCGCCATTTCCCCGCTCTGACCACGCCTCCACATACAGCGTCACAACCCAGCGACCTGGGAGTGCAAGGCGCCGCTTCTCTCACTTAAAGGGCCAGAACAGACCAAAAATGTTGCAAGAAGACCTCAAAGCCCCAGAGATAAATCTAAGCGACGAAGAAATAGCAAAACTCTCAGACGCACAGTTTAAAACACTGGTCATCAGGATCCTCACAGATCTGGTTGATTATAGCCACAAATTAGAGAAACATATAAAGGCTAAACTAATGGAAATGAATGGAATTCCACAGAAAACCAATAGCGATGAAAAGGAAACTGGGACTCAAATCAATGGAGTGGACCAGAAGAAAGCAAATAATGGCCAAACAGAAAAGAGTCAAGGAGCAAGAATTCAAAGAAATGAGGAGAGTCTTAGGAACCTCCAGGACATCTTTAAACGCTCCAATATCCGAATTATAGGGGTACCAGAAGGGGGAAAGGCACAGCCACCAGTGGAAAACTTATTTGAACAAATAATAAAAGAAAATTTCCCCAATCTGGCAAAGGAAATAGACTTCCAAGAAATCCAAGAAGCTCAGAGAGTACCAAAAAAG
The DNA here is from genome assembly GCF_021234435.1 of Artibeus jamaicensis. Taxonomy (NCBI): domain Eukaryota; kingdom Metazoa; phylum Chordata; class Mammalia; order Chiroptera; family Phyllostomidae; genus Artibeus; species Artibeus jamaicensis. The sequence goes on from NW_026521847.1 coordinate 3,276,172, forward strand.
TTGGACTCAAGAAGAAACACACCAAGGCACATCATCATTACATTAGCCAAAATTAAAATGAAGGAGAGAATCCTAGAAGCAGCAAGAGCTAAGGGGACAATCACCTACAAAGGAGTCCCCATCAGACTGTCAGATGATTTCTCAAAAGAGACCTTCCAGGCAAGAAGGGGCTGGAAAGAAATATCCCAAGTCATGAAATCTAAAGACCTACAACCAAGATTGCTCTATCCAGCAAAACTTTCATTTAGAATGGAAGGACAGATAAGGTGCTTCTCAGATAAGATCAAATTCAAGGAGTTCATCATCACCAAGCCCTTATTATATGAAATGTTAAAGGGACTTATCTAAGAAAAAGAAGTTAAAGAAACATGAACAGTGAAAGGACAACAAACTCACAGTTATTAACAACCACACCTAAAACAAAAGCAAACTACAAGGACAGCTAGATCAGGAGTGGAAACATAGAAATGAAGATCTCAAGGAGGGTTAGCAACAGGGGAATGGGAGGAGGAGATGGGGGGAGAAGGTACAGAAAATAAGTAGCATAGACAGTAGATAGAAAATAGATGGGGGGGCAAGAATAGCATGGGAAATATAGAACCTAAAGGACTTGAGACACATGGACATAAACTAAAGGGGAGGTAATGGTGGGGATGGGGGGCCAGGGGGGAGGGGAATGAAGGGGGGAATAGAACAACTGTAACAGCATAATCAATTTAAAAAAAAAGAAAAGAAAAAAGTGAAAAAAAAAAAGAAAAATATGCAGGACACCAACAGTGAAGGGAAGGAAACTGGGACTCAAATCAATGATTTGGAGCAGAGGAAAGAAGTAACATTCAACCAGAACATAATGAAGAAACAAGAATTCAAAACAAACGAGGAGAGGCTGAGGAACCTCTGGGACAACTTTAAATGTTTCAACATTCAAATCATAGGGGTGCCAGAAGAAGAGGAAGAGGAAGAAATGGAAAACTTATTTGAAAAATAATGAAGAAAAACTCCCCAAACAAGGAAATAGACTTTCAGGAAGTCCAGGAAGCTCAGAGAGTCCCAAAATAGTTGTACCCAAGGAAGCACACACCAAGGCACATCATCATTACATTACCCAAGATTAAAGATAAGAGAATCTTAAAAGCAGCAAGAGGAAAGGAGACAGTTACCTATACAGGAGTTCCCATAAGACTATTAGCTGACTTTTCAAAAGAAACCTTACACACAAGAAGCAGCTGGAAAGAAGTATTTGAAGCCATGAAAGGCAAGGATCTACATCCAAGATTATTCTATTGAGCAAAGCTAGCATTTAGAATGGGAGGGCAGATAAAGTGCTTCCCAGATAAGGTTAAGTTAGAGGAGTTTACCATCACTAAGTGCTAACTATATGAAATGTTAAAGGGACTTATCTAAGAAAAAGATGATGATCAAAACTATATACTGTAAAATGACAAACTCACAACTATCAACAATTGAACCTAAAACAAAAACAAACTAAGCAAACAACTAAAATAGGAACAGAATCACAGAAATGGAGATCACATGAAGGGTTATCCATGGGGAGGAAGAGTGAGGGAAAAGATACAGGGAATAAGCAGCATAAATGGTAGGTACAAAATAGGGGGACTGTTGTAGACCGCTCTGCCTGGCTTTAAGAATTGTATCTTGACCCCTTGTGGCTAAGGGCGAGGAATGACCTCTGGGATGTGAGTCGCAGAAGACAGAGCTTGTCTCTGGTAGCAAACGCTGCCTCAGTTTCCTCTCCCTGCCCCCAGAGCTTGGTCGGAAGTCAATGACAGGTAAGACGCCTCACAACGGGGGACAACCTAAGCCAGACTCCATCACTTGGGAGGCTTCATGGAAGGGCTTGGGGGGCTGCAACAAAAAGCAATAGACTCTCGCACCCCAGCTTTGACATAGCCCAAGTCCCCATATCCTCTGAGAGAAGTGCTTCCTGGCTCTAATCCCCTTAAGCCTGAATACCTGTTGGGGAGAGGTGCAGCTCCTTGTCTTGCTAGAGCATGTCCTGGGGAAAAATCTGGCATCACAAAGACTTCCTGATAAACCTGTGAAATCTGCTCTGCTAAGAGTGCTTTCATTCATATGTTAAGGGTTCGAGCAGAAAACCCTAAAACTCTGTTCCTGACAGACTCGGACTCACACTAAGCCCTCAAATTTCTTTGAAATGTTATCTACTGTTTGATCCTTGCCACCCTGTATTCCTGTGTATTAGAACCCAATAAAAGGCCCTGGAAGAGAGGGCTTGAGGCCTTTTTTTCCTCAGAGAAACTGGCCGCTGCTGGCCTTTTTCCCCTGAGAAACTGGCCACTGCTCACTTCTCCTCCCCAAGCAGACCACATCATATCTCGGTCATATTTATTCACTCTCATCCATGGCACACGTGAGGACTTGTGAGAGAAGTTGCCCCCCACAGGGGAGGTTAAGAATAGCATAGAAAATGGAGAAGCCAAAGAACTTATATGTACAACCCATGGCCATGAACTTGGGGGTGGGGTGGGGAATGCTGGCTAGAGGGAGGGTGGGGGGAGAAAAGGGGAAGAAAATATGGGACAACTGTAACAGCATAATCAATAAAATATATTAAAAATAAAATCAGAACTGTCTTTTACAGTCAGGGAATATTATAGGGCAAGATATATTTTTACTACTCAAATCTGCCCCAACTTACCTGATAGGAAGAGACTTTCTTGAAAACCATGTCTACATATTCTTTTTTGAGAAGGATGCAATGTGTTTAGAAATAAAGGAATTAGATGCTGAACCTATTGAAAAAATAATGATTTCAAAGGGAATTCCACAACAGGAAACTAATCTTGAGACTGAACATTTGCTGCATGACATTCCCAGGGAGCTCTGGGCTCTTTTAAGTATAGACATTGAAAGATCAAGTCAGTCAGTCTTGTAAAAACAATTATTGACTCTACCTAATATTTGCCAATATCATTTAAAACCTGTTGCATTATCTGGAATTAAATCCATTGTATTAGATTACCTAAAAATGGGGCTTACAATTCCTTGCACAAGCCCCTGTACTTTCCACTAAAGAAACTTTCTCCTATCTTTCTCCTTACTTTCTCCTATCTTTCCACTAAAGAAACTCGATGGAAAAGAATGGAGATTTGTAAAGGATCTTAAAGCTATATATAAAATAGTTGTTCCCAGACACCTTATCGTTCCAAATCCACATACTCTATTATCAGCCATGCCTGTGAACTGTCGATATTTTTAAGTAATAGATTTATGTGGCATCTTTTCCAGAATTCCTATAGAAAAAGACAGTCAATACACCTTTGCTTTCACCTTGGAAAATAATCAATTCACCTGGATGGTGATGCCCCAAGGACATACAGAAGAGTCCCAGCTATTCCTCTCAGATACTGAAGGCTGAGTTAATGATGTTAAATTTCCCAGAGATTCCTCTCTAGTCTAATATGTAAATTATTTACTTTTATGCTCTAGGATATTATTAGATTCCCAAGAGGACACAATTTACCTGTTATAACAGCTAGCTATAAAGGGACATAAGATCTCAAAGGATAAGCTTCAAGTTTGTTTGCCCCAAGTGAAATACCTTGGCCATCTTATATCTAAAGATGGGTTACTAATTAATCCTGAAAGACTCTGAGGAATCCTACCCTTTCCTTTTCCAAGAGCTAAGAAGTTTAGAGGTTTTGTAGGATTGACTGAATACTGTCACAACTAGGTTCCAAACTTTTTATTAATGGCCCAAACTTTTTATATATTATGAAAATCAGATTTACCTGACTCAATCTAATGAAACTCTGAAGGGAAATAAGCTGTAGAAGCTCTAAAGGAAGAATTATTTTAAAGTTCCACTATGGGACACCCTAATTATAAGCTGCTTTTCTTCCTTTTCATATGTAGACAAATAAGGAAATGCTTTAGGAGTTCTAATTCAAACACATGGAGATCATCATAGACCTAACAGTAAAATGGTTGCATTTTACTTACTATCTTCTTGCTTTTAGAAATAATTTATAGAAAATTTATTGATAATTCTGACTTAATTTGGTTTATAAATGGGTTTCATCTGAAAGATGAATAGGGACATTGCCAAGGTGGATATGCAGGAACTTTCAAGATGGATGTAATCAAAAGTTCTTATTTACCTGAAATAAGATTTGCCCAACAAGCTAACTTAATTGCTCTAACTCAAGCTTCTCGATTGGCCAAAGATGAAATAGCCAATATTTACACTGGTAGTCACTATGCCTTTGGTGTAGATTTTGACTTTGAAATGTTATGGAAGGAGCAACATTTCTTAACTTCCTCAGGGCAGTCTATAAAGAATGGAAAAATGGTTGTAGAATTATTAGTGCCACACAGAAACCAAGACGGGCAATCATCACAATTCCAGGACATTCTAAAGCTGCTACCATGAAACCAAAAAGAAATCATTTAACTGATGTTACAGATAAATAAGCATCACTGAAGCAATCAAATTATTCAGACCTGAGAAGGTTCTTCACTCCTGATAAATTAATAGAAGACTTTCTTTTACAGTTCCAAGAGACAGCTACAGAAGAAGATATGACAACAAAAAGGGGGAACCTTAGATCCAGACAAGCAGACATATGGCTTAGACCCACTGAGAAATTCATCTTACTTATAGGGGGGGCTCAATTGCCTATACTTCAAGATACATGAACTCACTGGGGTCCTAAAAAGATGACTTCATTGAGTAAGTAATATTACTGGAAACCTACTCCCATTGCAGCTTATAGAGTGTATAGCAGATGTTCTATCTGTCCAAAATATATGGAAAACCACTTTATGAGTCTCAGGGACATTTCCTACTCCCTTTAGATCCTGGCAATTGGGTTTTATCTAAATACCACTATACAAATATGTGTTAGTTATAATTTGTATGTCCTCTCTCACTGGATTGAGGCATTCCCTTGCAGGACAGCAATAGACTTAATGGTAGGTAGAATTTTATTGGAAAAAATAATTCCCAGTTAGGGAATTCCCTTTGATTTAATTTGGATAAATGGAAATGCAGAACTGGCCTCACTTTGAGGTAGCTTGGGAAGGAGACAGAAAACTATGGGGTTGAGAGAGGAAGTAGGGGGACAGATGAGAGACACTTGCGAGAGAGCCCTGAATGAGCCCCAGTTAGGGAGGGCAGCTGGGCCCCTCGTCCTTGGCTGGGACCAGCTGTGGGAGGTGCGGTGTCCATGTATATAAAAGAATAAGGTCAGAGCAGCAGAGCCTATGGTCCTTTGGCGTCCATGCAGAACTTGCCTCTGAGGTATGCCCCTGGGGTCTGGAGTTGGCAATGAGAGAATGAGCTTCATTTTCTCCCTTGCATCAGTACTGTACGATTTTTTAAACAAACAAACAAACAAAAACAGGGTCTCTATTAGTTATAAAGTAGTACAAGTAAGTCTACTTGTCTATTTTATCTTTAACAATGTCTACATTTATTGTTCCCTTTGCTCAATCTGAAGAACAATGGAGATGGGGATGGACTGTTGCAGTGGGTCTCACCCACCACACACGAGTCTGTGTAGGGGGTCCAGCTGCATTCCAGTTCCAAAGGACAGAGTCCTCAAGGCTCAGAGGGAGAGAGGCTTTCAAACTTTCCTCATTGTCACACACAGTAAAAAGTACTTTACAACATAACCTATATAGTCACTTATTCAACTTAAAACTTTCACAATACCATATTCACTGTTACTATGTGGCATATTCTATTTTTTATTCAATGAAGCTTATTTCTTTCTAGTTTGATTTCACAACATACCAATAAATAAATCAGGGCCTAGAGTTTGAAGAATACTCCTCTGGGCCAATTTCTTTTTGTATAAATAGGGAAACTCCTAAGAAGGGGAGTGAGACTTAAAATGCTCTGGCTTTTCCTGATATATTCACTTATGACCTTGGAAACACTGCTGCATTTTTATAGCTATTGTGAAGAAATAGGTCTGAATAATAAGAGCAGCCTTTTTTTTTAAGTTTCAAGCTGTGGAGAAAATTAGGCTAAGGGAGGGTCTTGAACCAGAGATTCCTGCCCTTATTCAACAGTCTCACATTCCTAATACCAGAGTCCTAAAGTAAATGTTTTGTCTTTTACCCGTCCATGCATCCACATACTCAAAAAATATTCTATATGGTACTGGGCAGAAGCAGGCATGCAAGATTAAGGTGCTTTTAGTCTCACTAGGAAGAAGGTATACAAGCACCCACAGATGACATTACAGTTAACAGAGATGTACAGGGTGGGGGTGGGGTTACTGAGGAAAGTGTGAGGGTTGTGTGACCCTGGGAGAACCATCTTCCTGAGCCACGTTTTCCTCTCCTGTAAAATGGGAAGGTTAAGACCTGCCTCTGAGTCATAGTGCTGGGTAGCACCCAGCACAATGAGGTGGGGAGGCCTCAGGAGAACAGTGATGGATGCCTGAGGCATGAGTGGGAGGAGAGGAAAAGGTATTCTGCAGTGAACCTGCTCTCCTGAGAGGACCCAAAGAGCTCTCAAGGTGGGGCTGAAGGAGGATTTGGGGCCTGGAGAGCAGGGGATGCTGAGATTGACAAGGAAGGACTGGGGACACTGAGGCCCCCAATGAAGGCCTTGTCAAGCTACCATACAACAGAGTTTTACCTTCACCATAAGGGCAATGGGGGCCATGGAAATGGTGTGAGAAAGAGAGTGACATGGCCAGATTTGTGTGCTCTACCCTGATTCAAACAAGGGAGTACTGCAGCCTTAAGGGAACTGGTCAAAATCTGACACTATGCGGCACTTGGAAGATACCCTGTGAGATGACTCAGATACAGAAAAGGGAAGCTGGAGTCTTCAGTGAATGGATGATAACAGAAGCAGGTGGCTGAGGCATAAAGGTAGCTGCAAACTCCTTACCCCTCCAGGGTAGGAAACATCAGTTTTTTCTAACTGGAAGATATGGCCTGACCTCGGAAAGAATGCTCCAACACTTTGTCTTCTGAGGGATGGCCTCTAGAGAACCACAGCATGCTGAGCCATAGTCCCTGAACTCCTCAGGTAGGCAAGGCATTTGAGCACAGGAGGTGGGATGTTAGGTATAAAAACACAAAGGACTTTGAATCATATAGACACAAGTTTGAATCCTGCCTCTTCTACCCACAAATTAGGTGACTTTAGGAAAGTAAACTCTGCCCTGGACTATAGTTTTATTGTCAAGTGGGGAAATGGGTGGGTGTGAAGTGATTATGTGTTTAAAATCTGTTGTGAGCCCCAATAAGGGGTTGCTCTTAGTGTGATCTCATATTCTTCACTTAAAGATGAAGAGGCCAAGTCAGGGAGGTTAAGCAAGTTCTCCAAGGATATATAGCTTGCAGACCCAGGAGCCCAGTGGAGGTCTGGCTCTAGTTGCCCAAGTTCCTTTGGGAAGCTGGCGCTGCTCCACACCATGACTACACAGCAAGGAGAGCCCTCCTGCCTGCACCCAGCCTGAAACCACTGAGCATGTTAACCTAGTCCCAGAGGCTGGAGTGTGTAGCCATGAGTCACCTAAGCCACTCCAACCGGGAGACCCCTCCTCCCACCCACAGGCTGGCTGAGACCTGGTTGCCAAGCAATGAGACATAACATACATAAATACAAGGCAGTCTCTTGCAGTGAGAGTGAGGCCTGCTTCTGGGGCTGCAGTTTTTTCCCTGCTTCTACCATCAGTCCTCAGCAATTCCTCCAGCTTCTGCGCTAACAGGTTTGCTCCTCCTCGTGCTAAGAACTTCCAGACCAGAGAGACTGCAGAATGCTGAGCATGGACTCCTAGGGCTGCATATGTAGTTCTGCCTGGGTGATGTTTGGGATAAGGCTGCAGGGTAAGGTGCTGAGGGCAGCAGAGTACACTTTTTACCATTCAGGTGGGGGCAGGCCTTTCTGGGAAAAAATCAGGAGAAAGGCTTTTACAGATGGGAGTGCATCCCTATTTCCCAGAGACAGGAGGGCATTCTGCTGCTCTGGGTGCTCAGGATCTTTGTGGCAACTCTTTGAGAACCTGCACTTTTTCTATTTCACCTCAAATTATTTAGTTACTCAGCTTAGCTGCAGAACATTTTGAGAGGGTGGCTCTCCTGGGTGGGCCTCTTGCCTGCACACTTGCCCTGCTCATGCCAAAGACTGTGTGCATGAAGCTATTACTCTAGGACTCTTCTTGTGGTCAAGAACTGAACTTGGGGCTGCATATGTATCATTTCATTAAACCTCATGTAATGTATTATCTTTTATCTGCTTTATTAGACTTAATTTACAGACAATAAAATTCACCAGTTTTAGGTGTACAGTTTGATGAATTTTGACAAAAGTATAGTTTTACAACCACTGCAATTTAATAATATGAAACATTCCCTTCACTCCAAGAAGTTCCCGCCTGCCCTCTGCAGGTAATCCTCTACCCAGCCCCTGGCAAGCACTGACCACTATAGTCTTACCTTTTCTTGACTTTCATATAAATGGAATCATATATGTAGACTTTTATCTGGCTTTTCAAATTCACTCTTATTATCATTGTTTTGTTGCTTTCTTTGCTAACCAGTTAATAATTATTTGGGTTGTTAATTGTTTGGGACTTTTATGAAAAAAGCAGCTATGAACATACATGTGGGTATGTTTTCAGTTCTCTTGAGGAAATACATAGGAGTGGAACTGCTGGTTCATTAAATAGGTGTTATTATATCCATTTTATAGATACAAGATTGAAGCTTGGAGAAGTTAAGAAGCTTGCCTGAGTTCATACAGCTTGGCAGAAATTCAAAGCCAAGTCTGACCTTTATGCCAGGTGGCCACCCATTGGAGATAGGTATTTTTTGAGTTAAAAAGTGTATGTACATGGGCTGATTTCAGCAGTGTTCAGGTTGTAGCCTGAATATGCAGACTGACACTGAGCACAAGCTGCTGAGCACAGCATGTGCAGAGGGACGGAGGTCACTCCATGAGGGCAGTTTAGCAGGTGACTTCTGGAAACCTAAGCAGCAGGGCAGTAGGATTATTTCATTTTGTAAATGTAGTGTTTGCCAGGTTCCTGCACTCTAAATTTAGTCTCTATTTTCCCTTCATAATTAGTGCTTTGAGAAGAAACATTTTGAAATTAACTAACCAGTTCTCCTTCAAGATTTCAACCACTGCTTTTACTATTCACTTAAATTTCCTAACTCCTCCATTCCTTTTACTTTTGCTAATTGGCATTCTTCTTCTGTTAGGGAGATCTTTCTTCTCTTCCTCATTTCTGTCAGTGTGCCTCATGGATTATTTTGTTGCATGAGACAGCCACTACCATCACTGGTTTAATATTCAGTGTGTCCCAGATTTGGACAGAAACAGTCTTCTTAAGCTGACTCCTGTATCTTCTTTAACATGCATTCATAGTTTTCAGAGCATTTGCTTATTCTATGGCACAGGTGGCAAACACAGAGCTGCAGGATGAATCCGGCCCTCCATCTTGTATTATCCAGCCCAGCACCTTGTTTCTACCCAGTGGCAGCATGGAGAGCTCCTTGCCCCTAGTTAAGGAGTAGTTACATTTATACAGTCCTAAAATTACATTTAGCTTTTTGAAGGCAACCTCGAGGCTGATGTGGCCCCTGGTAAAAATGAGTTTGACACTCCTGCTCTGTGGTATAAAATGTTTCAAGCTCTTATACTTCTGCAGCAGCCTTGGTCCCTTTTACTGGAGAATGGCATTCAGAAACCAAGATTGGGGTGATAGATGTACTCCTTGTTTCTGGGATGTGTCCTGGCTTCTAGATTCCTTCAGGCTAGAGGGGTTTATGACAGATGGCTACCACATTTTGCCATGTATAATACGCACTTTTTTGTGTCCAGATTTTTTGGGGGGCCGAAGGGTCAGTAGCATTACTTCCTCATAGGATACTGAACCCTGTCCCACTCAGCTTCAGCCAGACTTACCTATGATGATGAAAGGACAGCAGCCCTTGTGAACTGACTTAATAGGAACCAGCTGTGAAAGGCGCGACCTCACACTGGGTTCAGGGATAGAATGAGTCATAAGTATGAGAATGATGTAATTCTTCACTCTTCTCTGCTGGTGTCAACCACTCGATGGTAGACTGAGGGGATTTAGGGTCCTGTAATCCAGCTCTAGAGGGGAATGGGAGGGCTTGGAGTAAAGGAAGCCGGTGGTTTCAAGAAAGACAAGGCTGAACCTGGAGGGAAGAACCCCTGGTACTCAGAGGGGCACCCTGGGCCTTAGGCAATCGGAGTAGCTGTGGGTCCTCAGATCAAGGAGAAAACCCTGAGACTTCGGGCACTAGGCAGGGCTTTCATGGCTGCTCCACTATGTGTTCCAGGGGCCTGGTGATAGCCACCCAACCTTTCTCTGCCACTTTTTCCTCATATGCAAATGAGAATAATAATTCTGCTGATCTACTTCTCGGGATGTTTGTGAAAAATGACTAATACAACATGGTAAATTAAAGAGAGTGGAGAAGAAGCAGAGAGAAAAAAAGGAGGAACAGGAAGAGAATAAAGAGGTAGTAAAAACAGGAGAAAGAGACAAGGCAAAAGTAAGAAGCTAGAACTCAATTAGCGGGGTGATAATGCAGTGGTGGAGACCATCAGGAGGCCCCAATTTAACAGCTAATTTATTTTAAAAAACAGGTTATTATTGTTAACAGTTTGTGTTTTAAAAGCATATCTTTTAGTGTAAAGTCCTAGAATGCAATAACTTATGTAACTCTTTAAACATAGCTGAGTCCTCTTCCAATATAGGAAGTTCCCCCCAACTGTAATCCATAATATTCACTTTGCGTTGTACCATGAATGAGAGACAAATTAGTTGACACTGGGACAAGTGCTAAGGAAGGTGAAAGGGATAGTCACTCCCTATATGAGTTTGACTTCTCAGATTTAACCTTGGATAAAACCTCAGATTTTAGTCTTGGTATCTCATGTCGTCATCCTCATTTTGCCTCAAACACTAATGGGGGGAAAATATCTCTACTGCATTCCCCAGAAGCCAAGAAACAGTTATCGATCCTATTTGCTTTATGAACATCTTTAATTAAAACAATTAGAATAAAGTTAAGGTTTTAATTATACATACCAAATATTCAAATTTTTCGTAAGTATAAGAAGAAAATAAAGTGAAACTATGCTGTGTAAGTGAAAATCTAGGATGCAGAAGGATACAGATGTACATTCATAGGATGATCACAGCTACCTAAAAATATCTAAAAACATACCTGAAAATAAAAAGACCAGCACAACAAAGAACTATACATAGAGAAAAGATTGGATGGAAACCAAGAAGAAATGAGAGGTTATTTTTCCTTATGTTTTCCACATATTCTATTTTTAATATATGTAACAAAAATAAATAAAAAATAGCCTGGCTGGTGTGGCTTAGTGGACTGAGGGCTGGCTGGCGAACCAAAGGGTTGCCAGTTTGATTCCCAGTCAGGGCACATGCCTGGGTTGTGGGCCAGGTCCCCAGTAGGGGGAGCGCGAGAGGCAACCACACACTGATGTTTCTCTCCTTCTTTGTCTCATTCCCTCTCTCTAAAAATAAATTAAAATATCTAAATAAAATCTTTAAAAAAATTAAAAAGTCTCTTAAAATATATATGTATTGGCAACTGATAAAAGAATTAGAGATGGGAGAATGCCAAGATGGTGACAGAGTAGGGCAGAGTGGATTCTAGCTCCTGCACTCCTGGGTGAAAATCCTGGCAGATCTATAGAAAAGCAGCACACTAATCCATCAGTTATCCAGCATTTGGGAAATTTAAAGAGCAGAGACTGTGTTGGACGCTGAAACACCAGAAAGCGGCAGGTCAGTGGGGTCTTGGGAACCGGAGTAAAGACAAAGCAGCGGCGGGGGCTGGCACCCCAGGCCAGGTGTCCCCGGTGCTGCCTCTACGGCCAGGGTCCAGAGCCATCGGTCTGAGACCACCACCAGAGGTGTCTACCACAGGAGCTTGGGCACCCAGCAGCCCCAGTGGCCACCAGCGCGGGCCAGCAGCTCCCCTGCTTCCCGTATAAGCAAAACTGGACAACACCGGGCAGAGACCTGTCTGCTTGCCAGCTTGCATTTTTGGGGAGGGGTACAAAGACACAGGGCCCGGTTCAACTGCAGACTCTGTGATCGCAAGCCTGGGAGAATCCAGAGACTCATTGGCCTCACGGGTCTGGTTGGGGACTGAGCGGGAATGAGAGACAGGCTGTCCGGAGAGTTTCTTTTGTTTTGTTTTTTTATTGAAAGTGGACTGAGGGATTCTCCTGCCAGGGCTGCTTGGCTTGCTTCCTATCCGGCCTTGTAGCGAGCCAGGGGGAAAGTGGAGGCATTTGGGGACTAGCCACAGGAATGGGAAGCGCCCTGCCGGTAACTCTGGGTCCCAGAAGGCCAGGTGGAAGCGGAGGCCTCTGAGCCACCGCCAGGGGACTGGGAAGCGCATTGCGGGTTTCACCGGTCCCGGAAGGACGAGGGCGCGGGCACAGAGAATTTGGGGACAGCGCCAAAGGACCAAGGAAGCGTCCTGCCAGTTTCTCGCAGGAGCGCGGGTGCAGAGAACTCTGGGCTGGCGCCATTAGGATCGGGAAGTGCCCTGCCGGTTTCTCGCGCGTGGGGGCCTGGAGACTTTGGGGCCGGCACCAGAGGACCGGGAAGCGCAGGTTGTGCAGTCCCAGACTGCCCAGGGAGCGTGCAGGCGCCCACACCCCAATCTGGTAGCCTGGCTGGTGCGCTGGCATCCCAGCACACAGAGAGATCCTGCTGCAACTAGAAAAACCAGTCTGGACAGTTTGAAACCAACAAGGGGAGGGTTTCTCTGTTGCTGTTATTATTGGTTTTTTGTTTGTTTGTTTTTTTGCTGTTTGCTTGTTTGTTTGGGGGGTTGTTTTAATTTTTTTTCTTTTTTTCCCTTATTTTAGTAACTTTTTTGTGCATTAGTTTAGTAACCTTATATATTTTTTAATTTTATCACTGCTTTGTCTTTCTATACTTTGTTCCTCTCCTTTCTTTTTCCCTGTTTTAGTCCTTCTCCCTTTCCTCTTAAACTCATTGCTTTCGCCTCCCCTCTCCTGCCTTTTCATTTCATTGTTTGTATGCTGCTTTGTTTCCTTTTACCCGCAAGAGATACAAACAACTAGGAACTGTGAAAGGACCAGAATGGGACCCGAAGAGGGGGCATCTCAACAGTAGAGACAAATTTCACCTTCCTATAGCAGAGAAGCCACAAGGAGTTGCATATTTTTTTCATTATTTTCACCTCTTTTATATTTTAATAATATTCCTCCTCTTTCTGTAAAGGCTTCTTAGTCTTGAGTAGATATATTGTATTATTAGACAGGCTCCCCCTGTCCTTTCCTACACAGTGCTTTGCTAACCCTCTAAACTACACGCCACTTGTTTTCCTTTAGCACACTACCTAAAGCTCTATACCCCCTACTCAGACAGATCACATAGAGATTGTTATACGAGTGCTGCTCTAATATTAGTGTAAATAATAGCTGATCTATACAACAGTAAATACTTCATACCACATCTCCCGGATCCTAGCCCATTGTACAGGTCCCTGAATTCTATCACTGTAGTGATTAACTCTGTTTGCTCACACACTACATCTATTTACCGTTCCTTACACTTACCTTACCTCAAAATCTGACCATCTAAAACCTCACTGCTTTCTAGTTACAACTAACAAGCCTTCCCTCCCGAACAAGAGGCTTATCTTTTGTCCATCCTCTTGTAAAAGTGTCAAGTTGGGCTGAAGAATACGGTTTATACAATATACAGTCTAAAGATCGCCTATCTCCTCTCTACCAGCTGTGACTGTAAATATAAAAAATTCTTATGCTGTCATAAACCATTTTGCCTCCTCCTACAACTGATTACACATACACAATTAAAGGAGTAGGTGGAAACGGAGAACATCAAGATACCTGAAGGAGTCTGCACCACTGAAATTCACAGGCAGTATACCACAGAGGTTCACAGCATAAACCCAGGGAGTCAGAACAGATCAATTTTAGAAGCTGAGACTAACAAGAAGAGTCTCAAACAATGGGAAGACAAAGAAACAATCCCCAAATATAAGAAAAAGCAGAGGCTTCAGAAAGAATGTTAGATGAAATAAAGGCTAATCAACTAACAGATAGTGAATTCAAAGCACTGGTATTCACGAAGTTCAAAGAGCTCACAATGAGCTACCAAAAACTACAGGGGAGCTACAATGATCTCACTGTGAACTATATCAACATGAAAAAGGAAATAGAAACTATCAGCAAGGGACAAGAGGAAATGAAGAACACAATTTCTGAATTGAAGAACACAGTAGATGGTTTCAAAAGTAGGATAGATGAGGCAGAGGATCGGATTAGCGAGCTGAAGGACAAAATAGAAAGCATCTCACAGAAAGAGCAGGAAAATGAAAACAAACTTAGAAAGAATGAAAAGGGATTAAGAGAAATACAAGACAATATGAAACGTAATAATATCCGAATAATAGGAATACCAGAAGGAGAAGAAGAAGAACAAGGGATAGAAAACATATTTGAAAGAGTAATGAGAGAAAATTTTCCTGATTTGATGACAGAAAAAGTCACACAAATCCAGGAATCACAGAGAGTCCCAATCAAGAGGAACCCAAGGAGGCCCACTTCAAGACACATCATCATCAAAATGGCAAAATTCCAAGACAAAGAGAGAATCTTAAAGGCAGCAAGGGAGAAAAAAGAAGTAACATACAAGGAAGCTCCAATAAGGTTAGCTACTGACTTCTCAATCGAAACACTCCAAGCAAGAAGACAATGGCAAGAAATATTCCAAGTAATGAGAACCAGAGGCCTACAACCAAGGCTACTTTACCCAGCAAGGCTATCAATCAAGATATAAGGCCAAATAGAGAGCTTCCAATACAAAAGAAGTCTAAAAGAATATGTCTCCACCAAACCATTCCTACAAGAAATACTAAAAGGACTGCTTTAAAAAAAGGAAGGAAAAGTGAGAGACAGAGAAGAACACAGGTACAAAAATGGCAATGAATAAGTACCTATCAATAATAACCTTAAACGTAAATGGAATAAATGCTCCAATCAAAAGACACAATAGCTGCATGGATGAGAAAGCATGACCCTCACATATGCTGCCTACAAGACACCCACCTCAGGACAAAAGACCATCACAGACTAAAAGTAGAAGGTGGGAAACAAGTTTTCCGAGCAAACGAACAAGAAAAAAAAGCTGGGGTAGCAATTCTCATATCGGACAAAATAGACTTCATAAAAAGGGCCATAAAGAGAGACCCAGAAGGTCACTTCATTATACTCAAGGGAAGAATCCACCAAGAAGACATTAACATTGTAAACATATATGCACCAAACATAGGGGCACCCAAATATATCAAGAAAATCTTAGAGGACTTCAAGAAAGATATTGACAGCAACACAATTATAGTAGGGGATTTTAACACCCCACTATCAAAAATGGACAGATCTTCCAAACAAAATCTCAACAAAGATATTGCAGCACTAAACAACAGCCTAGATGAAATGGACTTAACTGATATATACAGAGCTCTTCACCCCAAAGAAGCTAAATACACATTCTTTTCAAATGTACATGGAACATTTTCCAAGATAGACCACATGATAGGACACAAAACGAGCCTCAACAAATTCAAGAATATTGAAATCATACCAAGCATTTTCTCTGACCACAAGGGACTGAAATTGGAAACCAACTCCAGAGGAAAAAACCCAAAGCACCCAAAATCATGGAGACTGAATGGTATGCTATTAAACAATGAATAGGTCAAGAATGAAATTAGGGAAGAAATCAAATAGTTTCTGGAAACAAATGAGAACGAACTCACAGCAACCCAAAACTTATGGGACACAGCAAAGGCAGTCCAGAGAGGGAAGTTTATAGTGATACAGGCCTACCTAAAGAAGATAGAAACATTTCAAACAAACAACCTAACCCTATGCCTACAAGAACTCGAGGAACAACAACAAAGACAACTCAGAGCAAGCAGAAGAAGGAAATAACCAAGATTAGAGCAGAACGTAATGACATAGAGACTAAAAGCACAATTCTAAGGATCAATGAATCCAGGAATTGTTTTTTTGAAAAGACAAACAAAATAGACAAGCCTTTAAGTAGGCTCATCAAGAAAAGAAGAGAGAGGACTCAAATAAACACAATCAGAAATGAAAGAGGAGAGATTACAACTGATACCACAGAAATAGAAGGGATTGTTAGAAATTACTATGAAGAACTGTATGCCAAGAAATTTGAAAACCTAGGGGAAATGGACACATTTCTAGAAAAATATAATCTTCCAAAACTCAATGCAGAAGAAGCAGAAAACCTGAATAGACCAATAACAGTAGATGAAATTGAAGCAATAATAAAAAAACTCCCATCATACAAAAGCCCTGGGCCAGATGGCTGCATAGGAGAATTCTACAAAGCATTTAAGGAAGAGCTAACCCCTATTCTTCACAGAATATTCCAAAAAATCCAGAAGGATGGAAAACTCCCAGATTCTTTTTATGAAGCCAGCATCATCCTAATTCCAAAACCAGATAGAAACACAACAAAGAAAGAAAACTTCAGGCCAATATCACTGATGAACATAGACGCTAAAATCCTCAACAAAATATTGGCAAATTGCATCCAACAATATATCAAAAAGATCATACACCATGACCAAGTGGGATTCATCCCAGGGATGCAAGGATGGTTCAACATTCGCAAATCAGTAAATGTAACACATCACATAAACAAAAGCAAAGACAAAAACCACATGATCATATCAGTAGACACAGAAAAAGCTTTTGACAAGGTACAACATCCATTTATGATAAAAAACACTCAGCAAAGTGGGAATACAGGGAGCATTCCTCAATATAATAAAGGCCATATATGAGAGACCTACAGCCAACATCATACTCAATGGGCAAAAATGAAAAGCTTTTCCACTAAAATCAGTAACAAGACAAGGATGTCCACTTTCACCACTTCTATTCAATATAGTTTTGGAAGTTTTGGCCACAGCGATTAGGCAAGAAAAGGAAATAAAAGACATTCAAATAGGAAAGAAGGAAACAAAACTGTCACTGTTTGCAGATGACATGAGAGTGTACATGGAAAATCCTATAGACTCTACCCAAAAACTGCTCAAACTAATTAATGAATTTGGCAAAACAGCAGGATACAAAGTCAATATCCAGAAATCAAAGGCAGTTTTACATACTAACAATGAATCAGCAGGAGCAAAAATCAATGAAAAAAATCCCATTCGATATAGCAAAAAGAAAAATAAAATATCTGGGAATAAACCTAACCAAAGAGGTAAAAGACCTATATGCAGAAAACTACACAGCCCTGAAGAAAGAAATCAGGGAAGTCACAAACAAATGGAAACATATACCTTGTTCATGGATTGGAAGAATTAACATCATCAAAATGTCCATACTACCCAAAGCAATATACAGATTCAATGCAATACCTATTAAAGTACCAATGGCATATTTCACAGACATAGAACAGACACTTCGAAAATATATATGGAACCATAAACGAGCCGGAATAGCAGCTGCTCTTTTGAAAAAGAAGAACAAAGTAGGGGGGATCACATTACCTGATATCAAACTGTATTACAAGGCCACTGTAATCAAAACAGCCTGGTACTAGCATAAAAACGGGCACATAGACCAATGGAACAGAACAGAGAGCCCAGAAATCAACCCAACTCTCTACAGTCAATTAATATTTGACAAAAGGGGCAATAACATAAAATGGAGTAAAGATAGCCTCTTCAACAAATGATGTTGGGAGAACTGGACAGCTACATGCAAAAAAATGAAACTTGAGCACCAACTTACACCATATACCCAAATAAATTCAAGGTGGATAAAAGACTTAAATATAAGCCATGACACTATTAAAGTTCTAGAGAAAAACATCGGCAAGAAAATCTCAGATATTTCACGCAGCAACATTTTTACTGATATGTCCCCTAGAGCAAGGAATATAAAGGAAAGAATAAACAAATAGGATCTCATCAATATAAAAAGCTTCTGTGTGGCTAGCTAAAGAAAACAGTATTAAATTAAAAAGACAACCAACTGTATGGGAAAATGTATTTACCAATGATACCTCAGACAAAGGTTTAATCTCCAAAATATACAAAGAACTTACACAGCCCCACTCTAAGAAGACATCTAACCCAATTAAAAAAATGGGAAAAGGACTTGAACAGACACTTCTCCAAGGAGGACATGCAGAATATTCAGAGACACATGAAGAGATGCTCAATATCGTTAGCTATCAGAGAGATGCAAATTAAAACCACAATGAGATACCACTTTACACCAGTCAGGATGGCTATCATAAATAAAGCAACAAACAACAAATGTTGGAGAGGTTGTGGGGAAAAGGGGTCCTTAGTTCACTGTTGGTGGGATTGTAGACTGGTAAGACCATTATGGAAAACAGTACGAAATTTTCTCAGAAAAATAAAAATTAACCTGCCTTTTGACCCAGCAATTCCACTGCTAGGATTATATCCTAAGAATCCTAAAACATCAATTTCAAAGAACCTATGTACCACAGTGTTCATAGCAGCACAATTTACAATAGCCAAGAGTTGGAAGCAACCTAGGTGCCCATCAGTAAACGAATGGATCAAAAAATTGTGGTACATATACACAATGGAATTCTATGCAGCAGAGAGAAAGAAGGAACTAGTACCCTTTGCAACAACCTGGATGGAACTGGAAAGCATTATGCTGAGTGAAATAGGCCAGGTGTTGAAAGACAAATACCATATGATCTCACCTTTAATAGGAAGCTAAACAACAAAATGAACAAGCAAGCAGAATAAAAACAAAGACACTGAAATAGAGAACAAGGGGACAGTGACCAGAGGGGAGAGGGAAGGGAATTTAAGGGGGAAGGGGGAGGGATTTGGGGGAACAAGTGTGAGGGACGCAGGGATGAGGCCTGGGGGGGTGAGGATGGGGGGGGAGGTGGGAAGCAGGAGATGGGGGGTGGGCTTGGATGGGAGAAATAGACAAAAAACTGTACTTGAAAAATAACTAAATTTAAAAAATAAATTAATTAAAAAAAAGAATTAGAGATGACCAAGATCATAGAAAGTTCAAGAGAAATAATTCTGTTAGAAATCTTGTTATAAGGCCTCTTTCTTTATTCAGAATGCTTCTTTGCAATTTAAAATGGCCAAAATCCCATAAATTACTTTTCTTTGGTTGTGGAAGAACTTTATATCAGGGAATTTACCTTACTAATGTTTTGGTTTTTGAAACAGTAAGGTGAGTTTCCACACAACTGCCCTAGGGATAATAATAATAATAACAACAACAACAATAATAATAATACTAGATCATTTATACAGCACCCTGTCTACCTAAGGGGTCCCACTCTGGTTCCCCACTTCCCACCTCTCCAGGTACTTCTCAGAGAAGACATTGGCTTCTATGCAACAGCCATCCATCCCTCACCTTCCTTGTAACCTAGTCTCAGTTTCTATCTAGATGTGGCTTGGCAGTGTGTCCACCCCAGGGGTGGACCTCATGTAGGCTAAACCCATCATAGGAATGCTGACTCCTTTTTGGGCACAAGCACACACCCCAGCTCTAGCCAATAAGATGCTATTAATAGTAGGTTCAGCTATCAGTGACAGGCATTTATTTCTCTCTCATGTGAAAGTGTACTGTGGTCCAGACTGGGAAGGGGGTTCTGCTTCCACTTCTACCAATTCTGTGAGTGGCCCCCTGCCCTTACTTTCCAAAATAGCCTGTAGGTATTTCAGGATGGAGGAAGTGATAAAAACAGAGGGGCAGAAGCAGTGGTCTCTCAGGAAGGTTCTTAGATGGATATTTCTACTCATTCTTCTCTTGCCAGAAGTAGTCACATGACCATATTTAGCTGCAAGGGAGACAGTGAAATGAACTCTTCATTATGGGAAGGGGGGCTATGTGCTCAGCTGAAATTTGATTACCATGGAAAGAGGAGAATGAACTTGGGGTCACCATTAGCAGACTTTGCTGCAAAAACAAAAGGGACAGTCTACTGAAAGGCTGATGTGGGATTGTCCTTAATGAAAAGAGAATCTGAGCATACCTAACCTCAGATCTTAGTTTCTAATGTCATTATCCAATAAAAGAAAGCAGAGCTTCTTGGAGATATGGCTGATTCTAGAACTGGGCTAGGGAATATTCAAGATGAGTCTAGCACATCTGGTAGTGCCAGAAAGTAAGTGAGTGCTCAAAAGCAAAAAAATAAAAATAAACATAAAAACCCACAATGATAAAGTATGCCAAGGGGTCACGAGTGTCATGGAAAGAGTGCCTATGGCCAAACCTGAAATAATCAGCAAAAATATAAATAATGTAGTATTGGATTATAACTCAAAATATAAAATATCTGTGAATTTATATTAATTTAAATCAATGACCGAATAACTAAATGAGGTAGAAGAGACAAATCTCCCATGCAGAAAAATTCTTTTTTTTTAATATTAAATTTTATTTAGTTACTTTTCAAGTACTTTTTTTTTAATCTATTTCTCCCATCCCACCCGCCCCCCGCCCGGTCTCCCCCCTCTCTCCCATACCCCCCCCCCAGTCCTCATCTCTGTTTCTTTCATACTTGTTCCTCAAAATCCCTCCCCCTTTTTCCCCTTAAATTCCCTTCCCTCTCCCCTCTGGTCGCTGCCCACTTGTTCTCTATTTCAGTGTCTTTGTTTTTATTCTGTTTGCTTGTTTGTTTTATTCTTTAGCTTCCTGTCAAAGGTGAGATCATATGGTATTTGTCCTTCAATGCCTGGCCTATTTCACTCAGCATAATGCTTTCCAGTTCCATCCATGTTGTTGCAAAAGGTAGTAGCTCCTTCTTTCTCTCTGCTGCATAGAATTCCATGGTGTATATGTACCACAATTTTTGGATCCATTCATTTACTGATGGGCACCTAGGTTGCTTCCAACTCTTGGCTATTGTAAATTGTGCTGCTATGAACATTGTGGTGTATAGGTTCTTTGAAATTGATGTTTTAGGATTCTTGGGGTATAATCCTAGCAGTGGAATTGCTGGGTCAAAAGGCAGGTTAATTTTTATTTTTCTGAGAAAATTCCATACTGTTTTCCATAATGGTTGTACCAGTCTGCAATCCCACCAACAGTGAACTAAGGACCCCTTTTCCCCACACCCTCTCCAACATTTGTTGTTTGTTGCGTTGTCTATTATAGCCATCCTGACTGGTGTAAAGTGGTATCTCATTGTGGTTTTAATTTGCATCTCTCTGATAGCTAACGATATTGAGCATCTCTTCATGTGTCTCTGGATATTCTGTATGTCCTCTTTGGAGAAGTGTCTGTTCAAGTCCTTTTCCCATTTTTTAATTGGGTTCGATGTCTTCCTAGAGTGGAGTCGTATAAGTTCTTTGTATATTTTGGAGATTAAACCTTTGTCTGAGGTATCATTGGCAAATATGTTTTCCCATACAGTTGGTTGTCTTTTTAATTTAATACTGTTTTCTTTATCCATGCAGAAGCTTTTTATTTTGATGAGATCCCATTTGTTTATTCTTTCCTTTATATTCCTTGCTCTAGGGGACATATCCGTAAAAATGTTGCTGCGTGGAATATCTGAGATTTTCTTGCCAATGTTCTCCTCTAGGACTTTAATGGTGTCACGGCTTATATTTAAATCTTTTATCCACCTTGAATTTATTTTGGTATATGGTGTAAGTTGGTGCTCAAGTTTCATTTTTTTGCACGTAGCTGTCCAGTTCTCCCAACACCATTTGCTGAAGAGGCTATCTTTACTCCATTTTATGTTACTGCCCCCTTTGTCGAATATTAATTGACTGTAGAGGTTTGGGTTGATTTCTGGGCTCCCTGTTCTGTTCCATTGGTCTATGTGCCTGTTTTTATGCCAGTACCAGGCTGTTTTGATTACAGTGGCCTTGTAATACAGTTTGATATCAGGTATTGTGATCCCTCCTACTTTGTTCTTCTTTCTCAAAAGAGCAGCTGCTATTCTGGCTCGTTTATGATTCCATATAAATTTTTGAAGTGTTTGTTCTATGTCTGTGAAATATGCCATTGGTACTTTAATAGGTATTGCATTGAATGTGTATATTGCTTTGGGTAGTATGGACATTTTGATGATGTTAATTATGCAGAAAAATTCTAAGAAATTTTTGTGGACATTCTGTATTCAAAACAGTGGAGCACAATGCCCCAGTCCTTAGATATGAGCATAGGGAATTTTTTTTTGGCAGTACAAAAAAAGGAGAAAAAGACTAGAAAAAACTTGACAAGCAGGCAACAAGGCTAATCTGAACATCCCAGAAACATGATTTAGGAATGTTTAAAGTACCCTTAAATGGTACTTTACCTACGTGTTCCTGATCCCCCAAACATATAACCTTAGTCCAATCATGGAGAACAATATCAGAAAAACTACAGTGGAGGAATATTCTATCAAATAATGACAAGTAATCCTCAGAACTGTCAAAGTCCTCCAGTCAATATGGCAGCATAGGTAAATGACGTGCTTTGAACCTCCCAGAACTACATAAAAATTACAACTAAACCACAGAACAACGATCATTCAGAATGTCATGAAATCCAGCTGAATATGTTTTATAACTAAGGATCTGAAGAAGAAACCACGTAGAGACTGGCAGGAGGAACAGAGAGGTGGAACAGACTGGTTCAACATCCACATGTGGCAGTTAAGAATAGGTAAGGATATCTTAGCTGTGGAGGTCCCCACTGAAGAGCCATGGGTCTCAGTCCCCACCAGGCCCTCCAGTCAGAGTTCCATTGCCAGGAACTTGTGGCTGGGAAAACCAGTGTTATAACTTCTGGCTGTGAAAACCAGTGGAGATTGTGGCTGAGTGAGGCAGAGGGCTTCTAGAGTTCCTCCTAAAAGGCCCAAACACAGACTTATTCAGACTTACTCTCTGAGATCTAACACTGG
This sequence comes from Artibeus jamaicensis, assembly GCF_021234435.1. Classification (NCBI taxonomy): domain Eukaryota; kingdom Metazoa; phylum Chordata; class Mammalia; order Chiroptera; family Phyllostomidae; genus Artibeus; species Artibeus jamaicensis. The sequence goes on from NW_026521847.1 coordinate 3,299,157, forward strand.
GGCAGCAGCTTGTAAGGCACCAAGGACATATGAGGCAGAACTGAATTGTCTGGCAACAGGTCAAAAGCTGGAGGGGCATCTTTCTCCAATATAGAAGTGCTGGCAGAAGCCATTGTTCCTTTTCTGAGCCTCCCCCCACAGAGCTGGCAGGCATGTGTCATATCTGAGTATCCATCAATCTGGCTAACACTGTTTGTCCAATCCTGGTAATTCCCTGAGACTCCACCACACCCAACTTTCAGGTCCACCCAAGTGATTTCCAGTGGCTTTTCCATACAAATAGCATGTCTTGGTTCATGGTTTGGACTTTCCTATAGTCTTTCAAACAAGCAGTATCTGGTGCCTGCATACCCTGTACTTCTTTCTAAGAGGCCAAGGGCCCAGCATTAGTGGCAGCTGGCCTTGGTTCTAACTGTGGCCTCTCCCAGCCACATTCAAACCCAGCACAAGTAGCAACCATTTGAAGATCATTGTGTGGCTCATCATGAGTGGCCTTGGGCAGAGTACAGGTGGTGGCTATCCTTGGCCTGAACCTCCTAGGAGGCCCCAGAACCCGCGCACCCTGTGGACAGCTTTAAACCCCCCTGAAGCACCATCCAACCACCTCTATAAATGACATACTTAAGGTGTGGACTCAGCAGGTATGTGAACCATGCTGATGTGAGTCCGCTCCATGGGGTCAGTCCCTGCACAGCTGACCCTCCACTGCGTTTGTGGCAAGTCCTCACAGCTGACTTGCCTAGGGGTAAATTCCCCCCCCCACTGGTGGACCAACAAAATCAAGGCTCAATTACAACAGGAAGGTGCACACAACTACACAGGGGTGCACCTGGAACACCAAGCTCAGGTGTCTGGAGAGACTGCACCACTAGGATTTACAGGTTACCTACTATATCAGGCCACTCTACCACATTCCAAGCTGCTGCTCTATGTAATACATAGGAACAAACACAGGGAGGCAATAAAAATAAGAAGACAAAGTGACAAACTGAAAATGAAAGAGCAGAAAAAAATCCAGAAAAAGAACTAAACAAAAGGGAGACAAGCAATCTAACAAACAGAGAGTTCAAAACACTGGTTATAAGTACGGTCAATGAATGTAGGGGAAGAAATGTGAACTGAATGAGAACTTCAACAAAGTGACAGGAAACATAAAAATGGAGATAGAAAATATAAAATAACAGTCAGAAATGAAGAATACAGTTTCTGAACTGAAGACTACATTACAGAGAATCAGCAGTAGTACAAATCAAGCAGAGGATCAAATCAGCAGTTTAGAAGATAAGTTAGCAGAAAACACCAAATCAGAATAGCAAAAAGAAAATACAAAAAAATGAGGATAGTGTAAGAGGCCTTTGGGGAGTTTCAGCCAAGATGGAGGCATAGGTTGTGTGAGAAACCCTTAGCTTTCTCACACAACCAAAAGGAGGATAGAAACCAATCTAAAAACAATAAACAACCAGAAGTGCCAGAAAATCAAGTTGCATGGAACTCTGACAACCAAGGCATTAAAGAAATAGTCAACCAGACCAATAAGACTGGTAGGAGGGAGACAGGCAGACAGGCAGACAGAGAGAACCCCTGGCAAGGCAGCGCACTGTGTGGGTGGGGCTGGCTGAATGGGAAACTGAGACTCAGAGCTGACTATGGACTACAGCAGGGGTCGCCATGGTGGGAGAAACTCCCAGTATCACACAAGAGTTCGTTGGAAAGTGGGGCTAGAGCCCAGCAAGTGAGCTGCATTGTTCTCTCTCTGACCCCTCCCTCATAAACAGTGCCACAACTCAGCAAAGAGTGTTGCCTCCCTGGTGAATAACTAAGGCCCCACCCCCTTACAACATAACAGATGTGCCAAGACAAAGAAATATGGCCCAAATGAAAGAACAGATCAAAACTCCAGAAAAAGAGCTAAACCATGAGGAGATAGCCAACCTATCTGATGTAGAGTTCAAAACACTTGTAATCAAGATGCTCACAGAACTGATTGAACTTGGTGACAAAATGAAAGAACAAATGAAGGATACCCAAAGTGAAATAAAGTAAAATATTCAGGGAACCAACAATGATAGGAAAGAAACCAGGACTCAAAGCAATGATTTAGAACAAAAGGAAGAAAGAAACATCCAACTGGAATAGAATGAAGAAACAAGAATTCAAAAAAATGAGGAGAGGCTTAGGAACCTCTGGGAAAACTTTAAATATTCCAATATCAGAATTATAGGGGTGTCAGAAGGAAAAGAACAAGAGGGAGAAACTGAAAACTTATTTGAACAAATAATGAAGGAAAACTTCCCCAATCTGGTGAAGGAATTAGACTTCCAGGAAGCTCAGAGAATCCCACAGAAGTTGGACCCAAGGAAGCACACACCAAGGCACATCATAAACTGGGACATAATCAATAAAATATACTAAAAAAAAAAAGAAGCCTTTCAGACAACTTTAAGCACACCAGCATTTGCATGATGTGGGTGCTGGAAGAAGAAGACAGAGAGCAAGAAACTGAAAATGTATGTGAAAAAATAATGATAAAAAACTTTCCTATCATGGTGAAGTAAATAGACATATAAGTCCAGGAAGCAAACAGTCCCAAACAAGACCAACCCAAAGAGGCCCACACCAAGGCATGTCATAATTAAAACGTCAAGGTTATAGACAAAGAGAGAATCCTAAAAGAAGAGAAAAGCAGTTAATTTACCTACTAGGGAGCTTCCATAAGATTTTCAGCTGATTTCTCAACAGAAACTTTAGAGAGCAGAAGAGATTGGCACAAAATATTCAAAGTGATGAAAAACAACAAAATTACTTTACCCAGTAAGGCAAGCATTTGGAATGGAAGGACAGATAAAGAGCTCTTCAGACAAGAAACACTTAAAAAAAATTCATCACCGCTAAACCAGTATTATAAGAAATGTTTAAAGATGAAAGAAGAGACTTCCGCCAAGATGGAGGTTTAGCTGTATGTGCCGTGCCTCCTCACACAACCAAGTTTAGGGACAACTAAATATAAGCATCAGAAAACACAACCAGAACACGGAAAACTGAACTTTTCGGAAGTCTGCTAACAACAAATTCTTCAGCCCGACCGGTAAGGGGTGAAACCGGCGTCCGGTGAGGACTTACAAAGGAGGGCTCGGTCGGACCCGCGCGGAATCCAGACGCGCGAATCCAGTCACGCGGGTTCCAAACCCAGGATTGGACCTAGTGAGCCACCGAGCAGCCCACCGGGGGAGCGACTACAGAGGACACAGTGGGGAGGCGGTGGCAGTGAGTTGACTGTGGTTGCCTGGTTGCGCGCGAGTGAGGGAGTGAGCGGTTGGACCGGCCCGGCGGCGGCGGCGGCGCGCCATTTCCCGCTCTGACCACGCCCCCACATACAGCGTCACAACCCAGCGACCTGGGACTCCAAGGCGCCGCTTGTCCCACTTAAAGGGCCAGAACAGACCAAAAATGTCGCAGGCAGAACTCAAAGCCCCAGAGATAAATCTAAATGACGAAGAAATAGCAAAACTCTCAGACGCACAGTTTAAAACACTGGTCATCACCTTCCTCACAGATCTGGTGGATTATAGCCACAAATTAGAGAAACATATGGAGGCTAAATTAAGGGAAATGAATGGAATTCCACAGGAATCCCATAGAGATGAAAAGGAAACTGGGACTCAAATCAATGCAGTGGACCAGAAGAAAGCAAATAATGGACAAACAGAAAAGAGTCAAGGAGCAAGAATTCAAAGAAATGAGGAGAGTCTTAGGAACCTCCAGGACATCTTTAAACGCTCCAATATCCGAATTATAGGGGTACCAGAAGGGGGAAAGTCACAACCACCAGTGGAAAAACTATTTGAACAAATAATAAAAGAAAATTTCCCCAATCTGGCAAAGGAAATAGACTTCCAAGAAATCCAAGAAGCCCAGACAGTACCAAAAAAGTTGGACTCAAGAAGAAACACACCAAGGCATATCATAATTACATTAGCCAAAATTAAAATGAAGGAAAGAATCCTGGAAGCAGCAAGAGCTAAGGGGACAATCACCTACAAAGGAGTCCCCATCAGGCTGTCAGCAGATTTCTCAAAAGAGACCTTACAGGCAAGAAGGGGCTGCAAAGAAATATTCCAAGTCATGAAATCCAAAGACCTACAACCAAGATTGCTCTACCCAGCAAAACTTTCATTTAGAACGGAAGGACAGATAAGGTGCTTCTCAGATAAGACCAAATTCAAGGAGTTCATCATCACCAAGCCCTTATTATATGAAATGTTAAAGGGACTTATCTAAGAAAAAGAAGTTAAAGAAATATGAACAGTGAAAGGACAACAAACTCACAGTTATTAACAACCACACCTAAAACGAAAGCAAACTAAAAGGACAGCTAGATCAGGAGTGGAAACATAGAAATGAAGATCTCAAGGAGGGTTAGCAACAGGGGAGTGGGAGGAAGAGATGGGGGGAGAAGGTACAGAAAACAAGTAGCATAGACAGTAGATAGAAAATAGATGGGGGGGCGAGAATAGTTTGGGAAATATAGAACCTAAAGGACTTGAGACACATGGACATAAACTAAAGGGGGGTAATGGTGGGGTTCGGGGGGCAGGGTGGAGGGGAATGAAGGGGGGAATAGAACAACTGTAACAGCATAATCAATTCAAAAAATAAATAAATTAAAAAAAAAGATGAAAGAAGAAAGAAGAATGAGGTGGAGGAGCAGAATAATAATACTACTAATAATTAATAATAATGGGAGGAGAAGAATCAAAGCTGTGAATTAAAAATGGTAATAAATACATATCTATCAACATTTTTTTCTAAAATAATTTATTCATTTTTAAAGGGAGGGGAAGGGAAGGAGAAAGAGGGAGAGAAACATCAATGTGTGGTTGCCTCTCAAGTGCCCCCGACTGGGGACCTGGCCAACAATCCAGGCATGTGTCCTAGACTGGGAATTGAACTGGTGACCCTTTGGTTTGTAGGCCTGTGCTCAATCCAGAGTCATACCAGCCAGGGCTATCAACAATTATTTAAATGCAAAAACCATCCTGGGCTGGCCAAGATGGAGGCATAGGTAGATACACTTTGCCTCCTCACACAACCAAAGAACAACAAGTTTAAAAACAAAAAATGACCAGAGCTGACAGAAAATCAAACTGTATATGAAGTCCTACAACCAAGGAGTTAAAGAAGACACACTCGTTCAGACTGGTAGGAGGGGTGGAGATGGGCAGTTGGGTGGAGAGGATTTGTGGCAAGGTGGTGGTGGCTAGTGAACTGGGCGAGGTGGCGGCTGGCAGACTGTGCAGTCCCACATTTGCATGTGGATAAACCAGGAGGAACAATGGGGGAGCAAGATAGATTGCGCAATCCAGGGTTCCAGCATAAAGAAATAAAGCCTCAAAACCTCTGACTGAAAAAACCTGTGGAAGGGACTTCCGCCAAGATGGAGGTGTAGGTGGAAACATTGTGCCTTCTCACACAACCAAGTTTAAAAACAACAAAGTTTGAGCAACAAAAATGCAGCCAAACCACAGAAAATTGAACTATACGGAAGTCTGACGACAACAAACCCTTCAGCCAAACCGATAAGAGGGGCAGAGCCAGCAGCAGAGTGGGGTCGGGCAGGCAAGATCCACCGGAACAACATGGGCACGTGACCCAGGAGCGCAGGCAGCTGTTGGCAGATCCCAGGTGTGGAGTAGCAGTGGGCAGACCCACTGAGGGCTGACCACAGTCACACATTCACGCGCAGATAAACCTGCGAAGGAGCAAGCAGTGAAATGGACTGCGCAGGCCCTAGTGTCAGGAAGCGGCAGAGGGGACCACTTTGTCCCTCTCTGACCCCCCACCACATACAGCGTCACAATCCAGTGACCTAGGTGGCCCTGCCCTGGTGAACATATAGGACTCTGCTCCTCATACATAACAGGTGCTAACAGAGCAAAACATTATGGCTCAAGAAGAACTCAAAGCCCCAGAGCCCATAACTCTAAGTGACAAAGAAATAGCCGAACTTTCAGATGCACAGTTCAAAACACTGGTGATCAGGATGCTCACAGAACTGGTTGATTTTAATCACAAATTAGAGGAACATATGAAGGCTAAACTAATTGAAATGAAGGGAAATGCACAGGAAACCAATAGTAATGGAAAGGAAACTGGGACTCAAATCAAGGGAGCAGACCAGAAGGAAGGAAAAAATGACCAAACAGAAAAATATAAAGAAACAAGAATTCAAAAAAATGAGGAGAGGCTTAGGAACCTCCAGGACATCTTTAAACATTCCAACATCCAAATTGTAGGGGTACCAGAAGGAGGAAAGGAACAGCAACAAGTGGAAAACTTATTTGAACAAATAATAAAGGAGAATTTCCCCAATCTGGCAAAGAAAATAGACTTCCAGGAAATCCAGGAAGCTCAGAGAGTCCCAAAGAAGCTGGACCCAAGAAAGAACACACCAAGGCACATCATAATTATATTAGCCAAGATTAAAATGAAGGAGAGAATCCTAGAAGCAGCAAGAGATAAGGGGACAGTCAACTACAAAAGAGTTCCCATCAGACTGTCAGCTGATTTCTCAGAAGAGATCTTCCAGGCAAGAAGGGGCTGGAAAGAAGTATTCCAAGTCATGAAAACCAAAGACCTACAACCAAGACTGATCTATCCAGCAAAGCTTTCATTTAGAATGGAAGGACAGATAAAGTGCTTCTCAGATAAGATCAAATTCAAGGATTTCATCATCACCAGCCCTTATTATATGAAATGTTAAAGGGACTTACCTAAGAAAAAGAAGATAAAGAAGATGAACAGTGAAAGGACAGCAAACTCACAGTTATTAACAACCACACCTAAAACAAAAGCAAACTAAAAGGACAGCTAGATCAGGAGCAGAAACATAGAAATGAAGATCGCATGGAGGGTTAGTAATAGGGGGGTGGGAGAAGGAGAAGTGGGGAGAAGTTACGGAAAATAGGTAGCATAGACGGTAGGTAGAAAATAGATAGGGGGAGGGTAAGAATAGTAGGGTAAATATAGAATCTAAAGATTTTGAGACACGTGGTCATAAACTAAAGGAGGGGAATGGTGGGGGAAGGGGTGTTCAGGGTGGAAGGGAATGAAGGGGGAATAGAACAACTCTAATGGCATAATCAATAAAATATATTTAAAAATTTGAGAAAAACCTGTGGAAGTTGCAGCAGCAGGAGAAACTCACAGCCTCGTAGTAGAGTTCATCGGAGAGACCCCCAGGGTCCTACACAAGCCCACCCACACCAGAATCAGTACCAGAAGGGCCCAATTTGCTCGTGGGAAGTGGAGAAAGTGACTGAAAGCTGGCAGAGAACTGAGCAAGTGGCACTGTTCCCTTTCAGAATCCTCTCCCACATACAGTGCCACAATGGTACAAAGTGGGTTGCCCCGCCCTGGTGAATACCTAAGGCTCTGTGCCTTACAATGTAATAGTCTTGCTGAGACCCTTCAAAATATGGCCCAAATGAAAGAACATATCAAAGATATAAAATATATATATATAAATAAGTGATGAAGAGATAGCTAACCAATCAGATGCAGAGTTCAAAACACTGGTAATCAGGATGCTCACAGAAATGGTTGAGTATGGTCACCAAATAGAGGAAAAAGTGAAGGCTATGGAAAATGAAATAAAGAAAAATGTACAGGGAACCAACAATGACAGGAAAGAAACTGGGATTCAAATCAATGCTTCTGAGTAGAAGGAAGAAATAAGAAGGAAGAAACCTTCTTCCTTCTTAGGAACCTCTGGGAAAACTTTCAATGTTCCAACATCCAAATCATAAGGGGGGCCAGAATGAGAAGAGGAAGAGCAAGAAATTGAAAACTTATTTGAACAAATAATGAAGGAGAACTTCCCCAATCTGGCAAAAGAAATAAATTTCCAGGAAGTCCAGAAAGCTTAGAGAGTCCCGAAGAAGCTGGACCCAAGGAAGCACATACCAAGGAACATCATTATTACATTACCCAAGATTAAAGAGGAGAGAATCTTAAAAGCAGCAAAAGAAAAGGAGACAGTTACCTACAGAGGATTTCCTTAAAAACAGGGGTGTCAAACTCACTTTAACTGAGGACACATCAACCTTGTGATTGTCTTCAAAAGGCCAAATGTAATTTCAGGACTGTATAAATGTAACTACTTTTTAACACTTAAGCAACAGCTCACAGTGCTGCTGGGTAGAAGCAAAGTGCTGGGCCAGATAAAATAAGGTGGAGGGCCAGATTCAGCCTGTGGGCCTTGTGCAAAAGATTAACAGCTAATTTCTCAAAAGAAACCTTGCAAACAAGAAGGGACTGGAAAGAAGTATTCCAAATCATGAAAGGCAAGGACCTACATCCAAGAGTATTCTATGGAGCAAAGTTATAATTTAGAATGTAAGGGCAAATAAAGTGCTTCCCAGATAAGGGGAAGTTAAAGAAGTTCATCCTCACCAAGCTCGTAGTATATGAACTGTTAAAGGGACTTATCTAAGAAAGAAGACAAAGACCAAAACTATGAACATTAAAATAACAACAAACTCACAATTATCAACAACCAATCTTAAAAATAAAAACAAAAAACTAAGCAAAGAACTAGAACGGGAACAAAATCACAGAAATGGAGATCACATGGAGGGTTACAGTGGGGAAAAGGGGAATGGGGAAAAGGTACAGGGAATAAAAAGCATAAATGGTAGGTACAAAATAGGTAGGGGGAGGTTAAGAATAATATAGAAAATGTAGAAGCCAAAGAACTTCTATATATGACCCATGGACAAAAACTAAGGTGGGCAAGAATGCAGGTGGGAGGAGAGGTGCAGGGTAGAAGGGAATAAAAGGGGATAAATGGGACAACTGTAATAGCAAAAAAAACCCCAATTATTTAAATGTAAATGTATTAGATGGTCCAATCAAACGACATATAGAGGCTGAATGGATAATAAAACAATACCCTTATTTATGCTGTCTACAAGTGGCCCACTTCAGATAGAAAGATACAAAATGAAAAACAAAGAGATAAAAAAAGATATTCCATGAACATGGAAACAACTACAACAGCAACAAGTTGGTACAGAAATACTCATACCAGATAAAATAGACTTTAAATCAAAGTCTTTAACAAGACACAAAGAAAGACCCAGCAATTCTACTTCTGAGTATTTATCCAAAGAACACCAAAACACGAAATCAAAAAGATATATACATTCATACATTCATCAGAGCATTATTTACAATAGTGAAGCTATGGAAGCAACTTAAGTGTCCATCAATAGGTGAATGCATAAAGAATAAGTGGTCCATATATACAATGGAATATGACTACATCATAAAAAAGAATGAAATCTTGCCATCTGCAACAACATGGATGAACATAGAGGGCACTGTGTTGATTAAAATAATTCAGGCAGAGAAAGACATGTCATATGATTTCACTTATATGTGTAATCTAAAAAAAATAATAAATGAACAAGTGGAACAGAAAGAGCCTTACAGATACAGAGAACATTTTGACAGTTGACAGATAGGAGGAGGGTTGGTGGGATGGGTGAAAAAGTTGAGGGGAGTTAGAAGTACAAATTGGTAGTTACAGAATAGTCACGAATATATAAAGTACAGTCAATAACATTGTAATAACTATATGGTATCAGATGGGTACTAGATTTTTCAGGGTGATAAATTATATAAATGCCTAATCACAGGTTTGTACACTGAAATATATAATATTGTATGACTATAATTTTAAAATAAAAATATCTTAAAAAAAGAACTGTCAAGGTCATTAAAAACAAAGAAAGTCATAGCCAAGAGAAGCATAAGTAGCCATGATGACTAAACACAATTTGGTATAAAGAAAGGGACTCAGGAACAGAAAAGGTCATAGGTTAAAACTAAGAACATCTGAATAAAAGTATGGACTTTAGTTAAAAATAATGTATCAATATTGGTTCCTTAATTGTCACAAATGCACCATACTAAGCTGTTAATAGGGGAAACTAAGTGTGAGGTATTTGGGTACTCTCTGTACTATCTTCTCAATTTTTCTATAAATATAAAAGTGTTCTAAAATTAAAGTTTATGAGAGGAGACAGAGAGAGAGAGAGAGAGAGAGAGAGAGAGAGGAAGGGAAAGAAAAAATAAAAATTCATGACTCCTTCCTCCTTTCCTCTGTGGAGGGTCAGAGTATTTGGAGATGAAGTAGCCACCTTCTGACTGAAGAGATGACAATTCACAACCCTAACCAACTTTGGATCCATATTTGGATTTTTGTTATTTGAGAAAATAAACCACTGTTTGAGCCATTTGGGGCCAAGTATCTTATTCTCTGCACCTGAATGCATCCCGAGTGACTCTCCTTATATTACCATAGGTATTAGCTAATTATTAATAAGAAGGGGAGCAAAGGAAATTAGACATTAAGCTTAATAACTGGGAAGCTTGAGCCTGTTTGCTTTACCAGTCACATCCCAGGGGATCACAACATTGCTCTGCTAAGGAGATTAACAGTCCTCCCTGCCCTCTCTGCTACTGGATTGTTAGAGGATGTAGGGAGAGGTTACTGACCATAAAGTCCTGTCAGTCTAACTAGAGGGTGGACCTTATCAAAATTCCTTGAAAGCTTAAGGAAGTTTATTGGTTCCTTTGGAAAAGCACCTGGTCCATCCCAAACCCAAAGCTAATATAAGAGTGCACAAGGAAGTGTGCACTCTTGCTCGTGCTCTCTCTCTCTCTCACCCACCTACCCAGTAATGCACTCACCCCATATGTTCACATGTTCTCTCTTGCCTGGAACCACATGACCATATGGATCTAGCAGCTACTGGGGCCCACAGCAGACTGTGTGGGCCCCAGAAGACTAAACTTTAATATGAAGCAGAAGGTCTGGGCACCTGCTTTGTTTTGGTCTTGGTGAGGATGAGATTGTACTTTTTCCATGGTGGGACAGAGGGAGATGGGACATTGGAAACCCAGAGCAGTCTTCCACACAAATAAATCATCTTGCAACTCCACAATCTGCCATGCATGGGTCCTTCAAATGCTTTTCTTACCATCTTGTGAAAGAACTTAACTCTCAATGACAACACTTGTATCACTTGGCTGGCCATTATGATTGTGTAGACCCTCATCTCTTAACTAGACTCTTTAGACTGCTCCGACACCCATTCCTTCCTAATCTGGTTGCTATCTTCTTTATCTGGCTTTACCTGCTACCCATAGTCCCCCCAAAACCTGGAGGCCAGCATCTCTTGTAATTCTCAGGACAAGACATGTTCTCTCACACTTCCAAGATTGTGCACACTTGATTCCCATTGCTTGGAATATCCCTTACTCCACCCTTATTTCTCACAACAAATAACTACCTTTAATTCAAGTTTCAGCTCACCATGTATGGTTGGCAGAATTCTCATATGTCCCTGAAGATCCTTGCCCACTGGTGAACATAGCCTGCATAACCTGGCTACTGTGAATATAGTGAGTTGTACTCCAATAATTACCTTATGTTATACAACACAGATGACTTTAAAAACAGATGATCTGGGTGGGCCTGTTTTAATCCCACAAACTTTAAAAGCAGTGAGTATTCTCTGGCTGGTAGCAAAAAAGGAAGTAAAAGATTCAATGTGTGAGGGGGATTTGATGTGCAAGAAATTGTGTTGCTGGCTTTGAAGATGGTGGGCTTTATCTAGAAGTTGACAGCAGGCCCTGGCTGACAGCCCACAAGGAAATGGGGACCTCAACTCTACTACCACAAGGAACTGAATTCTGCTAACAAGAATAAGATTGGAAGCAGATCTTTCCCAGGCTCTCCAGGTGAGAATAGTCCAGCTGACATCTTGATTGCAGCCTTACGATACCAAATAAATAACTCAGCCTTGATGCTGTGCAAACTTCTGACCTAAAGAACTATGAGCTAACAAATAAGTGTAGTTTTAAGCCACTAAGTCTGTGGAAGTTTGTTATGCAGCAATAGAAAATTAATACAGCTGCATCTCTGAAGTCTTTCCTCTTTTCCTAGGGACACCTGCAAGATCTTCCTGTCTTCTTCTGTGGCATCTCATACACACCTTTGCTACAGGGCATTTACTGGTATACTCTCCTCACAAGTTCTGAGTTCCTGGTAGATAACAGGGACTGCCACTTTACCATTGCAATCTCAGGCACAGAGCAGAAAGGTAAAAGATATGTGTCAAATGAAAATTTTATCAAGAAAAAAAGTCCCAAGATAATTCGTTTGTAATCATATATGCTAAAATAATCAAGAATTCTGGAGACTTAATGTCTAAGCAAGAGTAAAAGTCACCATGAGGTGTTTCTAAGGAATCAGTAGTGAATGAAATCCCCAGGTGTACTAGGTAAAGGAAGGAGTGAGCAGAGCTATGAGGAAAAATCCATTTCTAGATTACTTAGTAAACAGGTAATTATTGAATACTTGCTATGTGGGTCAGGTCAGGAACTGTGGAAAACAAGGTAAATGTTTAATTTAAATCTCACCCTCAAGGATATTGAGATCCTCCCTTCTGTGGCATTCTAGGCTTAGGATGTTAGAATGTAAAGGAATCTTAAAGACCTTGATTTTATGTGTATATAACCTTAAGAATCCTTCACTTTTTAAACAAGCAGGAGCAAACTGATTTTGTATTTATTGATAGCTCTATATTTTCAAGGTCTTTTGGTACTGGTATCTGCTTTTCTTTGCATTGGTTGTCTAATTCTCTGCTGAGCAGAGGGACTATTATTCATCAGCTCAGTCTGACAGTTATTTAGGTGGTATTCAGGTGTTCACAATGACAATCAGCTGTCAATGGACACCTTTGTTCCTGTTCATTTAACATCTCTGCTAAAGAGTCTGTAATAAAAATCCCAGGAAGGAGACCAAAGACATTGTGACATTCCATAGCACCCTCTCCCTCAGTCCCTGCTTTGGAGGTACCAACTCCAGCTCCACTGATGCACTGGGACCCCTGAATCGGGGCATCTCCTTACCTCAGGCTGGAGGGTGCCGCTTCCACCTCTCTCATTTAACTACTAGAGTGAAAACTTGGTTTAGAATAGGTGGAAAGGGGATGGGGTCCATAATGTACTGAGACACCAAAGACACTTTGAATGAGGGAAGGAAGGTATTGGAAGATGGTAGAGGTATTTAGGAAAGGAGACCTGGGGAAGGAAAAGTGCTTTTTGGATCGGAGAAGATGGGGTGAAGACACAGAATGCAGATTAGTCACATCACAGAGCACTTCCTGTGGGTGATGGGGGAGGAAGGCAAAGGAGGGATTTAGTATTAAGAGATTTGGGTTTAGAGACTTCCAGTCAAGATGGCAGCATTGGCGGACATGGCTCACCTCTTTACACAACCACATCAAAATTACAACTAAAATAGAGAACAACCATCACTCAGAACCATCAGAAATTAAGTATAACAGAAGCCTGAAAACTACAGAATTAAGGAAACCACATCTATCCAGACTGGTAGGAGGGATGCAGATGTGGAATGAGCTATTCTCTCAACCATGTGTGGTGGATAAAAATTCAGGAGGGAAATTTCAGGAGCAAGGAATCCCAGACCCACTCCAGGCCCCCCAGCCCAGGATTCTAGTAGAGGAAGATAAGTCCCCACAATTTCTGGCTGCAAAACCCAACAGAGATTGAGTTGATGGAAGAAAATTCTGGAGCCCTAAGCAGTTCCTCTTAAAGAACACACACACAGACTCTCCTACTAAGACTCACTCCCTCTGAGCTCCAGCACTGGGGTTGCAGCTTGAAAGGCACCAGTGGTCTGCTGTGAGAAATTGAAGTGTCTGGCACCAAGGTGAGCAGAGGCCACTGTCCCTTTTCTAGGCCCTCCCACCCGCCCCCACAGAGTTACAGAGCCTTCAAGCTGGTACCATAAATGAGACTCTAACAACCCTGCTAACATTGTTTGACTCACCTTGTTGATCTCCAGATACTATGCCACTCTCAAATTATGGGCCTACCCAAGCTGCATTTTCATATGAATGGCTGGTATAGGCTCATGCTACACAACTTCCTAAATCTTCTGAAACAAGCAACAACCGGTCTCAGTGAGCCCCAGCATGGCACTAGCAATAGCCTGGCTAGATTATGATGTGGCTTTGCCTGGGAATCTCCAAGCCCAGCACAAGTAGCAACCATCTCAGATTGATTTATAACTCAGGCATGATGGTCCCAGGCAAAACACAGGTGGGGGCTGATCTTGGCCTGCATCACCGAGGAAACCCCAGGACCTGCACATCCATTGGACAGCTACAGACTACGTCAGAGCACCACCACCCTGCCCCTGCACAGCTGATTCTCCACGGAGGTTGGTGGTCAATGGTCACAGCCAATCCTTGCAGCTGAGTGGCTTGAGTAAGTCCCTCCCATTGATCTGCCAACAACAATCAAGGCTTATCTACAAGAGGATGGTATACTCAGCCCACACAAAGGATGCACCTTGAATACTCAGCTTCGGTGGTAGGGGAGCCTGTGCCACTGAATGCTACAGGATGCCTACTACATTAGACCACATTACCAAGATATGGAGTCAAAGCAGCTTTACTTAATACATAGAAACAAACATGGGGAGGCTGCCTAAAATGAGGAGACAAAGAAATGGGGCCAAATGACAAAACAAATAAAAACTCCAGAAAAAGAACTAAACAAAATGGAAATAAGCGATCTATTGGATGCAGAGTTCAAAACACTGTTTATAAGGATGCCCAAGGAACTTAGTGAGAACCTCAGTAGCAAAAAAGAGACCCACTCAGAAATGAAGTATACACTAATTGAAATAAAGAACAATTTACAGGGAAAAAACAGTAGAGTGGATGAAGCCAAGAATGAAATCAATGATTTGGAACAGGAGAAAGCAAAAAACAATAAATTAGAACAAGAAGAAAAAAGAATCCAAAAAAAAAAAATGACAGTAGTATAAGCAGCCTCTGGGACAACTTCAAGAGGTCCAACAATCACATCGTAAGGGTACCAGAAGGAGAAGGTACCCCTTCTCTTGTCCCCTTCTTGAAAGAACAAGAAATTGGAAATCTATTTGAAAAAATAATGAAAGAAAACTTTCCTAATTTAGTGAAAGAAATAGACATGCAAGTCCAGGAAGCACAGAAGAGTCCCAAACAAGATGGATGCAAAGAATCTCACTCCAAGACACATAATTAAAATGTCAAAGGTTAAAGATGAAGAGAGAATCTTAAAAGAAGCAAGAGAGAAGTTAGTTATCTACAGGGGAGTTCCCTTAAGACTGTCAGCTGACTTGCAGGCTAGAAGGGATTGGAAAGACATATCCAAAATCATGAAAAGCAGAGATCTATAGCCAAGATTGCTCTACCCAGCAAAAATATCATTCAGAATCAAAGGGCTGATAAAGGGCTTCCCAGACAAGAATAAAACTGAAGGAGTTCATCATGACCAAACCCTTATTATATGAAATGTTAAAGGGACTTATTTAAGAAAGAGAAGATCAAAACTATGAACAATGAAATGGCAAAAAAAATACATAACTATCGATAATTTAAGCTAAAAAACAAACTAAGCAAACAAGAGAAATAGAGACAGAATCATGGAAATGGGGAGCATTTTGATGATTACCAGATGCAAGGGGTTGTAGGGGATCAGGGAAGAGGTGAGGGGATTAAGAAGTGTAACTAGGTAGTTACAGAATAGGTGTGGGGACATAAATCACAGTACAGGAAATGGAGTGGCTAAAGAACTTATATGCATGACCCATGGATATTAACAATGGTATAGGGATTGCCTGAGGGAGTGGGGGGGTGTTGGGTGGAGGTGGGCAAAGGGGGAAATATCAGGACAACTGTAATAGCATAATCAATAACATAATTTAAAAAATCAACGGACATGAAAAGAAAGAGATTTGGGTTTAAACTGTTCCACTAGGTCTGGGGCGGGTGTCTCCCCACTCTCTGAGCCAAGGTTTCCTCATCTATCACCTAAAAGGGTGATAAAGAACTAAATAGAACCACTGTACAAGTCAGGCTGATATCCAGGCAGGTTGGTTTATGGTTAAGTGACAAGCTAACAATAATGTGTAAGTCCTTCAGAGAGAGACCTAAGATGGCAGAGGAGTAAGTGGAAGGTACACTAACCTCTTCCCAGGACCAAGCTTGAACTATTATACAAAAATCACTCTGTAACCAACTGAACACTAACTGGAGAGAAGCCTTATAACCACTGACAGATGGAAGCAGCCACATCACCACTATGACTGGTAGCAAGAGTGGAGGAGGTACAAGAGGGATGGCTGGGCTCCCACAGGTGCAGCTAAAGTTCTGGAGGGATATTTCAACTGCCTGATGGTTCCCCCTGAGATGTGTGGCATCTAAACCCCACGCTGGTCCACACTGTACCACAGGATGGACTTGCACAGGACTTACACATTATTGTTAGCTTGTCACTTAACCATAAACCAATCTGCCTGAATATCAGCCTGACTTGTACAGTGGTTCTATTTAGTTCTTTATCACCCTTTTAGGTGATAGATGGGAAAACCTTGGCTCAGAGAGTGGGGAGACACCCGCCCCAGACCTAGTGGAACAGTTTAAACCCAAATCTCTTTCTTTTCATGTCCGTTGATTTTTTAAATTATGTTATTGATTATGCTATTACAGTTGTCCTGATATTTCCCCCTTTGCCCACCTCCACCCAACACCCCCCCACTCCCTCAGGCAATCCCTATACCATTGTTAATATCCATGGGTCATGCATATAAGTTCTTTAGCCACTCCATTTCCTGTACTGTGATTTATGTCCCCATGCCTATTCTGTAACTACCTAGTCTCCCTAGCTGGTCTCCCTAGCTTATAGCACTAGAACTGGAAAATAAAACCAAATAACATATGGCTATGAAAAGCAGCAGGTTTTCTGTCTGCTAGGGAGAGATGATAGGAGACTCAGACAGCCTCCTAAAGGGCCAATGTACAGAACTCTGATTGTAGCCACTTACCCTGAGCTCTGGCAGAAGAAGGGCAGAATGTACTACAGAAACTTGAGGAGAGTCTGGGGCTGGTGGCTCTGGGGAGAGGGCTGAAAGAATAGCTGCCAGGATCCCTGTACTGAGTCATTCTCCATACTGCAGGAGCCATCTCAGGCAGAGCAATCCCCTCCAAGTGGCATCAGCTTGAGGGGAAGCAATATCTCCATCCTGTGGTGCTTAAGCCCTGTTGCTGAGGAGTACAGCTAGAAGACTTTTACTTTTTTACCCTACAGCAAGCCTACATGCAGAGGCAGATCCTTGGGAACTCTGAGGTTTCAGCTGACCTGTCCCCAGGGACTGGTGCTTGGAAAAGTTGGCCCTGATGTGCAGGCTGGTTCTTTCTGTATACCCAGACCCAGCAGAGGGAGCCACATACTATGGATCGCTGATAGCGCCAAACAGGTTGCCCAGGGACAGTCACAAGGAAGGTGTGACTAAGGCCTACACCAGAGTCTTTGCAGATCTACCTAATATATAAAAATACAAAGAAGCAGACAAAATTGGAAGACAAAGAAACAAACCCCAAATGAAAGAAAAAGAGAATTCTCCAGAAGTAGTAGATGAATGGAGGCAATCAATTTATCAGCTAGTTAGAGTAATGATTATCAGGATACTCAACAGCATGAAAAAAAGACATAGAAACCATAAAAAAAAAGGCCAGTCAGAAATAAAGAATGCTATATTGAAATAAATAAAACACTGGGAAGAAGAAATAGTAGGTCAGATGAAGCAGAGGATCAAATCAGTAATTTGGGAGATAAGGTAGAAAAAAACACCCAGGTAGAGCAAAGAAAAAAAATTTAAAAAGCTGAGGATAGCTTAAGAGACATTTTGGACAACATGAAGTGTATGAAAATCCACTCCATGAGTACATCAGAAAGAGAAGAGAACAAGTGAGGGATTAAGAACCCATTTGAAGAAATAATGACCAAAAACTTCCCTAATCTGGTGAAGGAAAAAGACACACAAGCCTAGTAAGCTGAGAGAGTCCCAAACAAGTTGGACACAAAGAGGCCTATACCCAGATACATCATACTTAAAAGTGTCTAGGCTTAAAGACAAGGAGAGAATCCTAAAAACTGCAAGAGGAAAACAAGTAGTTACTTAAAAGGGAGCACCATTTTAGACTGTCACCTGATTAGTCAACAAAAACATTTCAGGCCAGAAGGGAGTGGCATGAAGTATTCAAGGTGATGAATATCGAGGACCTACAACCAAAGCTTCCTCACCCAGCAAAGTTATTTAAAACTGAAGGAGAAAAATGGACCTTCCCAGACAAAAAAACCTAAAGGAGTTTGATAACACCAAGCTAGCCCTTCAACAAATGTAAAAGGGCTTGGTTAAGAAGAAGAAAAACAAAATTAACAAAAAACAAAGGAAAATAGTCTAACAATAAAATGGTACTAAATACATATCAATAATCATGTTAAATGTAATCTGAACAGAAATAAATAAAATAGAGTCTAAAAATATGATACAAAAGATCAATGAATCCAAGAGCTGGTTCTTTGAAAAGATAAACAAGATGGACAAATTTTTTTTGTTACTATGTTTTTTAAAAATTTTATTGATTATGCCATTACATTTGTTCTATTTCCCCGACTCCATTCCCCTCCACCCTGCACAGCCCTCCCCCACCATTCCCCCCTCTTTAGTTCATGAACACGTGTCTCAAGTTCTTTAGATTCTGTATTTACCATACTATTCTTACCCTCCCCCTATCTATTTTCTATCTACTGTCTATGCTACTTATTTTCTGTACCTTCTCCCCCCCTTCTCCTTCTCCCACTCCCCTGTTGCTAACCCTCCATGTGATCTTCATTTCTATGGTTCACTCCTGATCTAGCTGTCCTCTTAATTTGCTTTTGTTTTAGGTGTGGTTGTTGATAACTGTGAGTTTGCTGTCCTTTCACTGTTCATCTTTTTTATCTTCTTTTCCTTAGGTAAGTCCCTTTAACATTTCATATAATAAGGGCTTGGTGATGATTAATGAAGGAGCCAGGGAAATGAGGAAGTGATTGTTCTCAATTTTAGCTGCTCGCTCGACCATAAGGACAGGGTGCACTTAAAGGAGGTACAGAGCTGATTGTGTTAAGTCAGCTCCTGGAACGCCAAGCAGGGGGGTGGGATAAAAAGACCACAACCACAGCATGAGGTTTAAGAGCCAATCAGCCATACTATCACGAGCTATCCACGAGCTCTAGTAACCAGTCCTTGGTCAGATCACGCACCTTAGTATAGCCCCTGAGCCAATAGCTAACTGCCACCTTCTGCTTCTGGAA
Source organism: Artibeus jamaicensis (assembly GCF_021234435.1). Classification (NCBI taxonomy): domain Eukaryota; kingdom Metazoa; phylum Chordata; class Mammalia; order Chiroptera; family Phyllostomidae; genus Artibeus; species Artibeus jamaicensis. The sequence goes on from NW_026521847.1 coordinate 3,318,438, forward strand.
GTTACTTGCTTGCTCGCCTCTATAAGAATCCTAGTCTGTAAGCATTAGTCGCGACTCTCATTTGCAGCCATTTTGGCACTCGTGTGTCTCCGGAGACACCGCGAGAGTTCGCCCCTGCGCAGGTAAAACTTTAAAACTTTGGCCAATAAAACACCTCTGACTACCCAGCAGTCTCCGACCCTTCTTGCTCCCGAGGACGGGATGTAACAATTAACTCCTTGAATTTGATCTTATCTGAGAAGCACTTTATCTGTCCTTCCATTCTAAGTGAAAACTTTGCTGGATAGAGCAATCTTGGATGTAGGTCTTTGGTTTTCCTGACTTGGAATACTTCTTTCCAGCCCCTTCCTGCCTGAAAGGTCTCTTTTGAGAAATCAGCTGACAGTCTGATGGGAACTCCTTTGTAGGTGACTGTCCCCTTAGCTCTTGCTGCTTCTAGGATTCTCTCCTTCATTTTAATCTTGGCTAATGTAATGATGATGTGCCTTGGTGTGTTCCTTCTTGGGTCCAACTTTTTTGGTACTCTCTGAGCTTCCTGGATTTCCTGGAAGTCTATTGCCTTTGCCAGATTGGGGAAATTCTTCTTTATTATTTGTTCAAATAAGTTTTCCACTGGTGGCTGTTCCTTTCCCCCTTCTGGTACCCCTATAATTTACATGTTGGAGCATTTAAAGATGTCCTGGAGGTTCCTAAGCCTCTCCTCATTTTTTTGAATTTTTGTTTCTTTATATTTTTCTGTTTGGTCATTTTTTCCTTCCTTCTGGTCTGCTCCCTTGATTTGAGTCCCAGTTTCCTTTCCATTACTATTGGTTTCCTGTGCATTTATCTTCATTTCAATTAGTTTAGCCTTCATATGTTCCTCTAATTTGTGACTAAAATCAACCAATTCTGTGAGCATCCTGATCACCAGTGTTTTGAACTGTGCATCTGAAAAGTTAGCTATCTCTTGGTCACTTAGATTTATTGGCTCTGGGGCTCTGAGTTATTCTTTATCCATGTTTTGATCTGTTTGTGTCTGTTACTTATGAGGAGAGGCACCTTAGATATTCACCTGGGCGGGGCCACCTAGGTCGCTGGATTGTGACACTGTATGTGGGGGTGGGGTCAGAGAGGGAGCACTGGTGGTCTTTTCCGCTCTGCCAGTCCACCTCACTGCTTGCCCCTGCCTGCTTATCTGAGCGCAAATGTGTGAGCCCGCAGCCCTGGGCAGGCTGCTGGGGCTTGCGTGGTCTGTCTCAATGCTCACCTCTTCACTGGTTTACTGTGTGCCAATGCGCGACCAATTGCCGACAGCCAGCTGCGCCTCTTCCCTGGGTTCCGCCCGTAGCTAGCCCGCACCTGGGATCTGCACCCGCGGCTGCCTGTGCACACTGCCTGGGGTTGGGGGATCTTTTTTGCCTGACCCGCTCCGCTGCTGGCTTCGCCCCTCCCACTGGTTTAACTGAGCATTTTGTTGCTTTCGGACTCCGTATTTGATTTTCTGTGTGATATGGTTGAGGTTTTTGTTGTTAAAACTTTGTTGTTTTTAGATTTGGTTGTGTGAGGACACAAAGTGTTCCCACCTACGCCTCCATCTTGGCGGAAGTCCAAGATAGACAAAATTTAATGAGACTCATCAAGCAGAAAAGAGAGAGGAACCAAATAAATACAATCAGAACTGAAAGAGGAGAAGTAACAACTGCCACCAAAGCTATACAAAGGAATGTAAGAAAATATTATGGAGACCTCTATGCCAACAAACTGGACAATATGGATGAAATCATTAAATTTCTAGAAATGTACAACCTTCCAAAACTAAATCAGGAAGAATAAGAAAATGTGAATGGATAGATTACATCTAGTGAAATTGAAGCAGTAATTTAAAAACTCTCAACAAACAAAAACTCTGGACAGGATGGCTCAGGTGAGTTTTACCATACATTTTAGGAGAATTAACACCTCTCCTTCTCAAACTATTTCAAAAATTTCAAGAGTAGGGAAGGTCCCCATTTTATGAGGCCAACATTATCCTAATTCTAAAACCAGATATGGACACCACAAAGTATGAAAATTACAGGCTAATAGCCCTGATTAACATAGATGCTAAAATCCTCAACAAGATATTAGCTAAATGAATACTGCATCTAAAAGATCATACACCATAATTAAGTGTGACTTACTCTGGTAATGCAAGGTTGGTACAATTTGCAAATGTGAGCCACCACATAAACAAAAAGCAGTATAAAAACCACATGATCATATCTATAGATGCAGAAAAAAGCATTTGATAAAACTGAGCATCCACTTATGATAAGAACTCTCGGCAAAAGGACAATAGAAGGAACATACCTATATTTACAAACATAGTGAAGGACCTGTATGACAAACCCACTGCCAGCATCACATTCATTGGACAAAAAGTACAAGCATTCCCCTTAAGATCGGGAGAAAGGCAGGAATGCCTCCTCTCACCTTTCTTATTCAACAGAGTACTAGCCACAGCAATCAGATAAGAAGAAGAAATAAAAGGCATCCAAATTAGAAAGGAAGAAGTAAAACTGTCTTTATTTGCAGATAACAGGATACTGTACATACAGAATCCCAAAGATTCCACCAAGAAACTACTAGAACTGATAAGTGAATTCAGTCATGTAGCAAGATACAAAATTTATATCCAGAAATCAGTTGGATTTTTATATGCCAGTAACAGAATGGAAAATTTAAAAAACAATCACATTTACAAGTGCTTCAAAAAGAATGAAATATCTAGGAATAAATTTAACCAAGGATGCAAAAGAACTGTACTCAGAAAAATATAAGACACTAAAGAAAGAAATTGAAGAAGATACAAATAAGTGGAAGCACACACTGTGTTCATGGATAGGAAGAAGGGACATTATTAAAATGTCCATACTACCCAAAGCAATCTATAAACTCAGTGCAATTCCTATCAAGATTCCAATGATGTATTTCACAGATATAGAACAAACATTTCAGAAATTTATATGGAACTATAAATGACTCTGCATAGCTGCCGCAATTTTGAGAAAGAAGAACAAAGTAGGAGAAATCACAATACCTGATATCAAACTGTATTACAAGGCCACTGTAATCAAAACAGCCTGGTACTGGCATAAAAACAGGCACTTAGACCAATGGAACAGAACAGAGAGCCAAGAAACAAACCCATACCTTTATGGTCTATTAATATTTGGCAGAGGAAGCAAGCACATACAATGCACTAAAGATAGTTTATTCAATAAATAGTGTTGGGAAAACTGGAGAGATAACATGCAGGAAAATGAAACTAGATGACCCTCTTACACCATAGCCAAGAATAAACTCAAAATGGATCAAAGACTTAAATGTTAGACTCCAAACCATAAAAATCATAGAAGAAAAAACATAGGCAGCAAAATCTCAGACATAGCTTGCAGCAATATTTTATCAGATATCTTCCCCAGGCAAGGACAACGAAAGAAAAAATAAACAAATGGGACTGCATTAAACTAAAAAGTTTTTGCACAGCAAAGAAAAACATCAACAAAACAAAAAAACAGCCCGCAGAATGGTAGAACATATTCACTGATACATTGATAAGAGGTTAATACCCAAAATGTATAAAGTACTTACAAAATTCAACACCAAAAAAGCAAACAACCCAATTAAAAAATGGGCAAAGAACCTGAACTTACACTTCTCCAAAGAGGACATACGAATGGCCCATAGACATATGAAAAGATGCTCAACATCAGTAATCATTAGAGAAACACAAATTAAACTACAATGAGACACCATCTGACATGTCAGAATAGCTATTATCAGCAAATCAACAAATAAGTGCTATTGAGGATGTGGGGAAAGGAGAACTCTTCCGCACTGTTGGTGGGAATGCAGATGGGGGCAGCTACTATGGAAAATGGTATGGAGATACCTCAAAAAATTAGAAATTTATCTACTTTTTGACCCAACAATTCCACTTCTGGTACTATAGCTGAAGGAAGCCAAAGCACTAATTTGAAAGAACATAAGCACCCTATGTTCATTGTATTGTTGTTTACAATCACCAAGGCATGAAGCATTTGTGTCCACCAGTAGATGAGTAGATAAAATAACAATGGGACATATTTACACAATGGAATCCTACTGGGCTGTAAAAAAGAAGAAAGTTTCACCCTTTTGGACTATATGGATAGACCTGCAGAACATTATGCTATGTGAAATAAGCCAGTTAAAGAAAGACAAATACCGTATGATCTCACTCAGACGTGGAATCTAATGAACAAACTGTAGTGACAAGCAAAATGGAGACAGACCCAGACCAGATGACACCTAACACTGGGAGCAAGAGTAGGGGTTGGAGGATTCAGCAAAAAGGAAAAAGGACTCAGGGACATGGACAAACTGGTGAATGCAGGGTTTGGGTGAAGGGGGTATAAGGGGACCAAATGGTAATAAAAAATTAAATAAATAAAATAATTTTTAAATTTGAAAAACATTAGAAACAACAAAAAAAGCCCTTTAGAAAAAATTCTGAAACCAGAATAAAAAATTAAGAGGCAGGTGGCTTTTCGCCCGCAAATGGCTTGCCTTGAACTCGGAGTCGATGGCAGAACCTCCAGGCTCTGTACCACCCAGCCAAGACCGCGACCCACTCCGGGCCCTTCTTGAGATTTGATTTGAAGTCTGGGCGCAGAGCAATTCCATAGGGAATAGCAGACCTAGGAGGGGCCAGTGCTTAAGCTTGCGCGCGTGCGCGCTCCGCGCCCGAAAAGGTATCTAGGAGCAACTACCAAGTGCCAGTAATGGGGCTTGTGCTCCGTCTGCAAAAACCAGCCTTGACGAGAAGGGTAGGACAACAGGCGTGCGCAGGCGCGGCCAGCTCTCCTTGCCTGGTTCCGCGCTCAAGCTAAGCGCGCGCCCGTGAGGTTTCCCCGGGCGGGGGCGGGGGCGTGGGGCGCTGCGCGCGCACCAAGTGGGTCTTGACGTATCTGCCCTACGCACGACGTCACCAGTCCGTGAGTAGTGGCGGCTGGGTTGTGCTCCATGGCAGAGCCTGAGTAGGGCGGTGGTGCTGTTGGGCGAGGCTTTCGGTGGTCTCTAGGCTCTCGAAGCGAAAACGAGGACGACTACACGTAGATCCAGCACCCTCAGCCGAGGAGCCCCCCACTACCGTCCTTTCTTCGGCATCTGGCGGCGCCCTGCTCGTGGCTTCCTCTTTTCCTGCCCAGCTTCTCTAGGGCCCGAGAGGCGCCGGCTTCTCGCAACAGATTGCGTGCCTGCTACTCGGTTCGTACGGGGTTGCACTTGAAGAAGGAACAGGCCTGGCCGCCCGGCCCGCGCTGGACTCCTCGCGCGCCCCTCTGGTCCCCAGGGCCCTCTGCCTCCCCTGACGGGGGGCGGGTGCGCGGTGACAGACCGCGCGGGACGGAGGGGTGGGCTAAGAGGCCGGCGGGAGCCATTCTTCGGTCCTGCGGCTTCCCACGTCCCGCGAAACGGCCGGTAAGTGCCCCTGTCCGTCTGTCTGTGTGTCCGTGTGCACGCGCGCGCGCAGACTGCTGGGTTATGTAGCTGTCGGACACGTACTCTGCAAGGATGTTAGAAGAAAGATTGCAATTGGTCCCAGGGAGAAGCAAAAATGTTACATGTAGTAAGCGAAAAAGTGCCTATTTTGCGCTGTCACATTATGGTAATCTATTGATCTGGGTTGATTTCACCTTCTCTCTTTACCGAATATTTATCTGCCCACCTAGCATTTACCTTGTGCCAGGGAGTTGTATTGTTTCACTTCGTCTTCTCAGCCCAATGAGGTGGTACGTGTTTCCCATTTTACAGATGAACATATTGAGTGTCCCGTCCAGGAATTTGACCGAGGTCAAGCAGCTGGTAATCCAGAAAGCTTTGATTCAAATACAATGTCTTTTGTATAGAACTGTATTTCTGCGTCTTTCAAGAATAAATATTTAAGTTAAAAGAATACCTGGAGAGTTTCTTCCTGGGAGTAAATTCTAAATATATATATATAGATGTACTTTACTTGCCCCTAACATAGACTGATGTGTTTCGTTGCAGCCTACCCAAATAATTTCTTGGCTTAAAAATAATGTTATTTTAAAAGATGGCCTCAACACCTTTAACCTTTTTTTTTGCAGTAGGACTGAAGAGAAAGAAATTTCCCCTCTTAAGAAATATATTTTGGAAAATGTCATATTTTTTGAAAAGTTTAATTTTTCTTCTGCAGTTTATTCTTGATGCATACTGGGAACTTGCATTTGGGTTATTTGCTTGATATTTCCTTATTACAAAATTTGCTGGATTATGTGACAGTGGCAACACACTTAGCAATTTGTACATTGTCTTATGCAATATTTCGGAGTTGAGTGTCAAAAATTTAAAGTGTAGAATATTGTAGAAAGTTGTATTTTAATGGTGTGATTTTTTTCCTTTCATTTATGTGTAGCCACCAATCAGTGTTTATAAACAAACCACCAGTTCTCATTTTAGCATTGGCCTGTGCTATTTCTTTGATTGTGGTTAGTGAAAAAGTAAAATCTTTACATTTTTCTTTACAGAGGAAAATGTTGATAAATTTCTTTGAGTAATTGAAGCTTCATGCATAATTGCAAACATTTAAAAAATCTATTAATGCACAATTATAGTACTGTATAATTTTCTCTAGGTTTAAGAAAATTTGTACTTGAATGTTTTTGTAACATTTGTAGAAAAAAAAACAAATTACAGAGTTAACAAGTGGATGGTTCATAGATTGACTTGTTGTTTGGTTAAAATATGAACATGTTGAGCCTTGTTGAATTATGTTGAATATGATACCATTAAAGAATGGTCATCTAGTCATGCTCTCCATGTGCCTCTTTTGAGAGAACTAGCTGTTAAAGGCTTATCTCAAATAATAGGATTACCAGGTAGTTACAGCAATATAGTTACCAGGTAGTTATACCAGGTAGTTATAGCTCACTCTTTTAAGCAGTGTTTTAGGTGGAGCTTTCATTCCTAGTTAACCTTACTGCCACTAAAGGGGTAAACTATATTTAACAGATGCTAAAAATGAAGTCATGTTTGGTTCTTGACAGTTCCCACAGCTTTGGTTTCACGTTGTTGTATTTTTTCCCTTGTAAAATTGTACTTTCTAGCCTCCCCCCTGCCTTTATTATGAAGCAATTCCAGGCATACAGAAAATTGGTAATAGTGATCATCCATATGATGACCCTCTGGAGTCAGCATTTGTTGCTATCTTGCCATATTTGCTTTATAAATATATGTATAGTATTTTTTTTTAAGATTTTATTTATTTATCTTTAGAGGGGAAGGGAAGGAGAGAGGGAGAGAAATATCAATGTATGGTTGCATCTCGTGCATCCCCTGCTGGGAACTGGCCTGCAACCCAGGCATGTGCCCTGACTGGGAATCAAACTGCAATCCTTTGGTTCGCAGGTTTGCACTCAATCCACTGAGCTATACCAGCCAGGGCTTATATGTATAGTATTTTTGACTGAATCATTTGAAACTATGCTGTAGAGGTCATGATACTTCATGCCTAAATATGTAAGCATGCTTCTTCAAAGATGACATTTTTTTACATATCCAAAATATCATTATTGTTGATTTCCTTAGTCAACATTTTATTATTGGTAATTAGTTAATAATTTCTTACTGCTAATTCCTTAATATAATCTAATATTCATCCATATTTAAATCTCCCCATTTGTGCTAAAAGGCTTTTATGGCTTTTTACAACCAACCCCACCAAGCCAGGATCCTGATAAAGGTTTATACACTGCATTTTGTTGTTAAATCTCTGATCTCTTCTGATCTAGAACAGTCTCACCTCCTTCCTTGAAAAATAAGAGTTTTTAAAGTGATCAAGCTATTTGTCTCATATAGTGACTCACACTCTTGATTTGTCTGATTTTTCTTTTCCCTTCATGGTGTCATTTAAAGTGTTCCTCTGTTCCCTTTGTTAGCTAACTGTAAGCTAGGTTTAAAGGGTTGATTAGTTTCAAATTAAATCTTTTTGGAGAAGAATGCTACTAAGTGATGCTGTATACTTCATATTGCTTCCCATCAGGAGACATATTAAGTCCAGTTATTTGTGGTGCTGAATTTGATCAGTTGGTTTTGGGGTAAGGTATTTTTTTGTCTGCTGCAATTAGCATGTAATGTGTGGCATGGTAAATTAGCATGGTAGTGCTGGCCTCCTCTCCATTGAGCTCTCATGTAATAGTTGTAGCATCTATCGCTGATTCTTGTAAGGCTAACTTTTGAATTTCAGTGTTAACAATTGTTTCTTAGTCTACAGATAGAAACAAAATCACAGGATTTTGTAAAGTATTCTGTGCAGCTATATGTATTAATCAGATTCTGATTTTGTGGTTTTTAAGATTTTTAATTATGAATTTAAGTTGTCTCTTGTTATGCATTGAAAAGAAAAAACCTGGCTTGAGAAGAATGGAAAACATGTAATGCTTTTTTTCATGTATTCTCACTCAAGGAATGTGTTTAAGTTTTTGGTTTGTTTTTTTTTAGCCAATATTTGTTGTACAGGGATAGCCAGAAGTATAATAAGGGAAGAGAGCATTTATTAAAAAACCTTTTGAGAAAACTCTCAATTTTCTGGTGTAATGGAAGTAGCACTGGATTAAGAGTCAGAAGATTTAAATTATAGGTGTAATTCTACCACTATGTGAAGTTCAAGAATTAGAATTTTTGCCCTGGCCAGTATGGCTCAGTGGTTGGAGTGTTGTCCTGTAACTGAAAAGTTGTGTGTTCAATTCTTGTCAGGGCACATACCTAGGTTGCACTTGATCCCTGGTCCCTGCACAGGTTCCTGGTCTGAGTGCAAAGGCAACAAATTGATGCTTCTCTCCCATCGACATTTCTCTTTTTCCCTTCCTCTCTCCCTTCCTCTCTTTCTTTAAAAAAGTAAATGAAAATATCCTCAGGTGAGGATTGGGGGAAAAAAAAGCCCTGGCTTGTGTGGCTCAGCAGATTGGGCACCAGCCCCAAAACCATAGGGCTGCTGGTAGGATTCCCCAGTCAGGGCACATGCTGAGGTTGCAGGACAGGTCCCCTACCTAGTAGGGGACACAGGAGAGGCAATCACACATTGATGTTTCCCTCTCTCCCTCCCTTCCCCTCTGTCTAAAAATAAAATAAATAAAATCTTAAAAAAAAGAATTACAAGTTCTTTTAAACTTTGTTCTCATTTCATAGTCATTAAATCAGTAAACGAATTTGATAATGAAATGTGTTGATTACATTTAGAGGCAAACTTCATTTTAATTAAGCCAGATAGAAATAGATCAAATACAGGTAATATAAAGTTTAATTTAGGACTTCCGCCAAGATGGAGGTATAGGTGGATGTGCCGTGCCTTCTCACACAACCAAGTTTAGGGACAACTAAATATTAGCAACAGAAATCACAGCCAGAACACGGAAAATTGAACTTTTCGGAAGTCCGTTAACAACAAATTCTTCAGCCTGACCGGTAAGGGGCGAAACCAGTGGCTGCTGGAGCGGGGTTGCACAGGAGGACTCCGTCAGACGGGCTCAGGAGTGGAATCCAGACGCGGAATCCAGGTGCAGGGTTGGACCTAGTGAGCGACCGAGCGAGTGACTAGGCGAGCGACTGTGGAGGAGACAGCGGGGAAGCGGTGCTGCATGTTGACTGTGGTCGCCTATTTGTGTGGGACCGGACAGGCGAGGGAGTGGGCAGTTGGACCTGGCCGGCGGCAAGCGGCAGTAGAGGGCGCCGCCATTTCCCCGCTCTGACCACGCCCCCACATACAGCATCACAACCCAGCGACCTGGGAGTCCAAGGTGCCGCTTCTCACAGTTAAAGGGCCAGAACAGACCAAAAATGTTGCAAGTTTTCAAAATCCCTGAGCCCATAGACCTAAGCGATGAAGAAATAGCAAAGCTCTCAGACGCACAGTTTAAAACACTGGTCATCAGGATCCTCACAGAACTGGTTGATTATAGCCACAAATTAGAGAAACATATGAAGGCGAAACTAATTGAAATGAATGGAATTGCACAGGAAACCAATAGCGATGAAAAGGAAACTGGGACTCAAATCAATGGAGTGGACCAGAAGAAAGCAAATAATGGCCAAACAGAAAAGAGTCAGGAAGCAAGAATTCAAAGAAATGAGGAGAGTCTTAGGAACCTCCAGGACATCTTTAAACGCTCCAATATCCGAATTATAGGGGTACCAGAAAGGGGAAAGGCACAGCCACCAGTGGAAAACTTATTTGCACAAATAATAAAGGAAAATTTCCCCAATCTGGCAAAGGAAATAGACTTCCAGTAAATCCAGGAAGCTCAGAGAGTCCCAAAGAAGTTGGACCCAAGAAGGAACACACCAAGGCACATCATAATTACATTAGCCAAAATTAAAATGAAGGAGAGAATCCTAGAAGCAGCAAGAGCTAAGGGGACAGTCACCTACAAAGGAGTCCCCATCAGACTGTCAGCGGATTTCTCAAAAGAAACCTTCCAGGCAAGAAGGGGCTCTAAAGAGGTATTCCAAGTCATGAAATCCAAAGACCTACAACCAAGATTGCTCTATCCAGCAAAACTTTCATTTAGAATGGAAGGACAGATAAGGTGCTTCTCAGATAAGATCAAATTCAAGGAGTTCATCATCACCCAGCCTTTATTATATGAAATGTTAAAGGGACTTATCTAAGAAAAAGAAGTTAAAGAAACATGAACAGTGAAAGGACAACAAACTCACAGTTATTAACAACCACACCTAAAACGAAAGCAAACTAAAAGGACAGCTAGATCAGGAGTGGAAACATAGAAATGAAGATCACATGGAGGGTTAGCAACAGGGGAGTGGGAGGAGGAGATGGGGGGAGAAGGTACAGCAAATAAGTAGCATAGACAGTAGATAGAAAATAGATGGGGGGCAAGAATAGCATGGGAGATATAGAATCTAAAGGACTTGAGACACATGGTCATAAACTAAAGGGGGGTAATGGTGGGGATGGGGGGGTAGGGTGGAGGGGAATGAAGGGGGGAATAGAACAACTGTAACAGCATAATCAATTAAAAAAATCAAATGTCTAAATATAAATAAACAAATAACTGAATTTAAAAAAATAAAGTTTAATTTATTTCCCAACTAATTAACTGATACTTGGTAGATGATTTCTAAAAAAATTATTTATTTGAGGGGAAGGGAGGGAGAAAGGGAGGGCAAGAGGCATGGATCAGTTGCCTCTTGAAAGTGCCTCCACCCGCAGGGAAGCAGATGGAACCCACAACCTAGGCATGTGTCCTGACCAGGAATCGAATGGGTGACCTTTAGCTTTTCTGGTAATGGCCAACCATCTGAGCCACACTGGTCAGGGCAGTAGGTGGTTGTTTTAAAGAAGGGTTCATAACAGGATTTACTTTAATACATTCTGTCATTAGGAATAAGATTTAATTAATGAAACAGTTTACATGAAGTTCTTCCACACATCTGTTGTAAAGTAGGATGGACTGTATATGTGAAATAAAAAAATTTTTTTCTTATTCTTAAGTGTTGTGTGAGGTATATGTCTATACATGTACACACATACACACAGCTATAAGAAATGTATTGGTATAACTTTGTCTTTTGTCTGGGATATCCCTGGGATTTGTTTGCAACATTGATTGACTTCCTTTCTCATAGTGGTTAATTACATGATTTCTTTGTAACATCTCAAATTGTTGCCTTTATTACTACTAAATTAATTTTTTGTTGCGCTCTGTCTATCCAATTGACAGGAGAATAGAATTAGAATTTTTGGAGTCCCTCTTGTAACTAGCATGCTGCCTTTCTTAAACTGTGCTTGAGTATTTAGTTTGAGATTCACAGTACCATAGTATAATACCATAAATTGAAAAGTACCGTATGGTTTATTTATCAACTTTGAAGTTGTTTCTATAGATAATTCTTACTACCATTTGTGAAGGTAGTCATTTAGTGTGGACTTAAATAATAATGACAAATCAAAAGAATAGTTGAAGGCGTGATTTTATCAGTATTCATTCTTTAATTTCCAAATTAGGACACCTGGTGGCCAGTACCTCAGGCTGAATGCCCATAGACTATTTTGTACTTGCCTCTGCAATTGTACTCACCACATTGCACGGTAATCATCATCTCTCCTCCACTAGAAAATTAGCTCTTTCAGGGCAAGGCAGTATTTTGTTGATTTTTGTGCTTTAGTGCGTGTAACAATGCTTGGAGCCAAATGTTTTTGTTTTTAATTTTTTTAGAGTATATTTTATCGATTACTCTATTACAGTTATCCCAGTTTTTTCTCCCCTTTAATCCTTTCTGCCCTGTACCACATACACATACCACCATCATTCCCCAACCTTAATTCATGTCCATGGGTCGTACATATACGTTTTTTGGCTTTTCCATTTCTCATACTATTCTTAACACCGCTGTCCCCCCAGCCCCCGGTCTGTTTTTCTACCTACCAATTATGCTTCTTATTTCCTGTACCTTTTCCCCCATTCTCTCCTCTTCTCTCCCTGCTGAAAACCCTCCACCTGATCTCTATTTCTGGGTCCGTTCCTGCTGTAGTTGTTTGCTTAGTTTGTTTTTGTTTTAGGCTCAGTTGATAGTTTTGAGCTTGTTGTCATTTTACTGTTCAAATTTTTGATCATCTTCTTTTTCTTAGATAAGTCCCTTTAACATTTCATATAATAAGGGCTTGGTGATGATGAACTCCTTTAACTTGACCTTATCTGGGAAGCACTTTATTTGCTCTCCAATTCTAAATGATAGCTTTGCTGGATAGAGTAACCTTGGATATAGGTCCTTGCCTTTCATGACTTGGAATACTTCTTTCCAGCCCCATCTTGCCTACAAGGTTTCTTTTGAGAAATCAGCTGGTAGTCTAATGGGAACTCCTTTGTAGGTAACTGTCTCCTTTTTTCTTGCTGCTTTTAAGATTCTCTCCTTCTCTTTAATCTTGGGTAATGTAATGATGATGTGCCTTGGTGTGTGCTTCTTTGGGTCCAACTTCTTTGAGACTCTGAGCTTCCTGGACTTCCTGGAAGTCTATTTCCTTTGCCAGATTGATGAAATTTTTTTTCATTATTTGTTCAAATAAGTTTTTAATTCCTTCCTCTTCCTCTTCTTCTTCTGGCACCCCTATGATTTGGATGTTGAAACATTTAAAGTTTTCCCAGAGATTTCTAAGCCTCTCCTCATTTTTTTTGAATTCTTGTTTCTTCATTCTGTTCTGGTTGAATGTTTTTGTCTCTGCTGCTGTTACGTAGTAAGAGGCAGAGCCTTAGGTATTTGCTAGGGTAGCACAACCCTGTTGCTGCGTTGTGGCGCTGTATCTGGGGGGGGGGGAGTCAGAGGGGAAACAATGCCACTTGCTCAGCTCTCTGCCAGCTTTCAGTCACTTCCTCCACTACCCACAAGCAGATTGAGCCCATGTGATGCTGATTCCTGTGGCGTGTGGTTTTGTGTACATTCTAGGACCCTGTGGGTCTCTCCAACAAACTCTGAGGCTGGGAGTCTCTCCCACCACCTCAACCCCCACAGGTTTTTTCAGTCAGAGGTTTTGAGGCTTTATTTCCCTGCAACCCTGGGTTGTGCGGTCTGTCTCATTCCCTAGTTGTTCCTCCCAGTTTATCCACATGCTAATGTGGGACTGCCCAGTCTGCCAGCCACCGCCTTGCCATGTGTCCTCTACTTCCTGGCTGCCCATCTCTACTGCTTGTACTAGTCTGAATGAATTTTAACTTCTTTTAACTTCTTGGTTGTCAGACTTCCATAGAGTTCAATTTTCTGGCAATTCTGGTTATTTTTGTTTTTAATTTGTTGTCCTTGTGGTTATGTGAGGAGGCAAAGTGTATCTACCTACACCTCTGTCTTGGCTGGAAATTGGAGCCAAATGTTTGTTAACTAGAGAATTGATAAACAGAAGGGACCCCCCTTTATAGTGTCCTAAAATTCTTAAAAGGTGATACCTAGAAACACTAATGATTTACAAAATTAAAAAAATTTTACTAGTGTACTTTGTTCTCTCTGGGTATAATTTATTTTATTTAGCAAATTTAAAACAATTTTTATATTCTACATACTGCTTTAATTATTACTTTGAATATTCCCATTTAATCATTGTTAGCAACCCAGTGAATTAATTACTACTATTATACCCATATTTCAGATGAGGGAACTGGAACATGGAGACAATAAGTAACTTGCCCATGTTCACATTTCTTGTGTGTGATACAGGTGGGACTTGAATTTAGGCAGGCACTCTGGCTGTAGAATTTATGCTCTGAACAATTGCACCATGCAGTCTGTCTTTTTCAGGGCAGCCAGAAAATTTGATTTGCTTTACCAAAGTAATATTACCATTCTTGGAGTACCTGCTCCACGTGTGTATTTGAGTGGGGAGAGCATTTCCAGAAGGCCTTGAAGATGAGGCAGCAGTTAAAGTTAAACTAAGTTAACTGAATTAGCAAACCCTGCACATTAACTGATTGTGATTATAATATTTATTGGGAAAAATACAGAAAAGATAAGGAAGAAAATAAAAGTAGTTAGCAGTTAAGAGTATGAAGTTGGGAGTCAGATCTGAATGTGAGTCTCAGCTCTGCTGTGTAATCTCTCTAAGCCTCATTTTCCTTACCTGTAAAATAGAAATAATTGTATCTAACTTACAGATTTTTATGAGGCTTAAATTAGATAATATACTTAATAATGCCTAGCATATAATTGTTCAGAAAACATTATCAGTTATTACAGAAGTCTCCTGTAGTCTACACAGGTATAAACCAAAATTAATTTTTGACTGAAATGAAAATAAAAAGCTTCTATTTGAGCAAAAGGATCTGCAGCCTAGAATACTGATTTAGATGGCATTCTAAATTGTTCCACCAAGACAAAGTGGAGGCCACCTTTTATAATGAAAGTTTCTGCCTAGGTTCTCAGTTAGGACTGTTGTATGTAAATGAGGTATCCAAATTGTGTAGTTCTCATTAGACAGAGCAGGTCTTGGTCCGTTCATAGAAAGATGAAATCAGAGTTTCCCTGCAGTGGTTGACTTAGATGGCATAAACAAATGGGCATAGTGTGGGAAGGTGAGGGTTCAGTGTGAGGTTCTTCCTGGTATGGAGTAAGTATGTTAAAAGCCCCTGTCAGTTGTTGGCCACTAGGCTCTTATTCATAAAATATGGGCCTTCTGTTAACCATAGACAGTTCATCTCGGCAGATAAATTCTTTCTTGGGGTTTTCATCCAATTCTTATGAAAGTTTCTATAGAAGGTTTCTATAGAAGGGGTCCGTATTTCTCCCTTCTGTAGAAACCTGTTGGTTGATAGCATTGATGATCACTCAGGTTTGTTTCTTAGGTGTGTATTGTTCCATGCTGATAGTTTTGGCTTCCTGCTACAGGTTAATTTAGTCTCCTGGCACTTCTGGGGTTGGACTATAGCCAGTAGAGTGCCTAGGGCCACCTACCTATTTAAGAGGTTCATCAGGTACCTGTTAAATCTGGAAGGTTTTTGAGGTAGATTTAGTCATGAGTCATTGGATTAATGAGGCTTTAGAAAGACCTTTCATCATTGTCCTGTTAATCTCTGGAATAAACAGTATAAACGAAGTTGAAAAAGTAGAACAGGCATTAATTCTGCAAACATTGGATAAATCAAGAGCAATTGTCCAAAGATAATTAGACTTATGAGTCTAGTTACCTTGTATCTTCTTGATCCAGATATATATTCAAACTATTTATAGCAGGAGAAGAGTTCAAATCATTGTAAATTAGAGGGGGTAGTGACTTGGAGTATCATTTCTATTCTTTGTGCAACAATCAACTTGAGTTTTTATAGGGGGTTTTAGGCATCTGGTTTATTCAGAACAACAGTTTGACAGTGAGGTACACAGTAGTACAATTTGCAATCCAGACTTTAAGACAGTGCTGAGCTCAGCTGGGAGTCAACTAAAAAACTTCAGAAAATTTAAGCCCTAACCAGCTAGTGCTACTCATCGTAGAAGTGGAATGATCCTTAAGAGATTTTATGAGTTTAAAGCTTGGTTGTTTTTAATTCTGCCTGGAAAAAGATATTTAACCAGGTACAGCAAGAGGTATTAGGTATGGCACAAAACTTGTTGGGCTGCAAGCAGATAATCTAAGGCAGCTATGTTGTCAAAGTCTACTCAAGCCAGGTGGTCTGAAGATCTTTGAACTCCATAGCTCTGGCAGCTGAGCAGGCTATTCTGTTACTGTTTTGGTTTGGTTTTATATTACATCTGTTGAGCAGTGCCAAAGCCAGTCCATGAGCCTATAGTTCTAAGGAAGCACTTGCTCTCATATTAATCTCAAAATTCTACCTGCAATCATGTTGAAATGATCAAAATTCAGTGATATCTGAGAAGAGTTTAAGGAAGTGGACCTGATGGAAATCAGGAGCTAAAAATTAAAAAAAAAAAACACCCAACCCATAGTCTTACATGCTTTCTTGTCTTTAGATGTCATAGTCTTGATGACATTTAAAATTGTACAACTGGACTTATTGCTACATACATAAGGTACTATTAGAATTAGAAAGTACTAACATCCACAGAAGCACTAGAATCATACTCAGATTTACAGATACATAATTTATTTTTATATAACTAACTGTAAAATTTGTAATGGTTTATAGAACAAGAACAAAATTATTATGAACATAGTACTAAAGTATGCCAGATTATATCAGTTAAGCAAGCAACTCACATTTATAAGGGTAAAGACCCATACTTTCAGGGGCAGAAAAGGAACGATTCAATTTGTCTTTAATTTTTACACATTCCCATGAGTCTGATATTAGTTTCATTGCAATATTTAGTCTAAGATAGGCCAAAAGACCCAATGAATCAACCTTGCTAGGTTCCAGAATATTGTGGTTTGTACAAGAATTCTGTTTACCAGAAAGTCATGTTGAAACATTTTCTTGATCAACAATGGAGAAGTTAAGGCCAGCTGCCATTGAAGACAAACTCTTCCTCATCAGATAATAGTTTGATCTTTTCTACCAAATTAAAATTTCTTAGCCAATAGGATCAGGTCTCATTTCTCTTCTGTATTCTTCATAGCATTTACTAAAGTGTTGTCAACATGAGTACCATTTGGTGGATGTTACCTACAAAAGGATTTTTCTGTGTGTGTGTACCTCAAAGAAAAGATGGATTTATCAAATAGTAATAGGTTTTTTAAAATGTTAGGCTTATTTTTCTGATGTTACTTAAAATGCATAATACTTAAATGTTAACGTGAGGTAAAAGACAAGGAACTCACAAGGGAAGTAATCTTCAAAATACTGAACCTTATTCATTCAATACAATTAGCCCTGAGAGTGAGGTAAGAAAAGTTATATTCTTAACCTGGCAGACTGAATTCTGTTGAGATATTACTTCTATCTGAAAGCAGTTTTCTTATATTTGAAATTACCTCTTTTCAGTTTAAAATATTGAAAAAAGTACACCTTCTAAAATTTTCATTAAGATTATGTACAACAGTTTTTCTTAGCCATCAATTTTATCTTACCATGTTGCTCTAAATCACCTCAATTGAAATACAGGTGTTTTCCACTTGAATAACTGAACAAATATCAATATATGAGTTGAATTTTTTCTAGCAAGATAACAGAAATGATGCACATTAAAAGCTATGTACCTTTCGAATCCTGGCTGGTGTGGCTCAGTTGGTTGGAGTACTGAAAGGTTGCGGTTCAATTCCCAGTCAGGGCACATACCTAAGTTGTGGGTTCGATGCCCAGTCTCAGCGTGTATAGGAGGCAACCACTCATTGCTTGTCTCTTGCATTGCTGTCTCCCTTTCTCTCCCCCCTCCTCCTCTCTCTAAAAGCAATAAAAAAATGTCTTCAGATGAGGATTTAAAAAAATTATGTACCTTTCATACACTAGTAGCACTTCATTCTACCAGGATATTCAAACTTGGCTTCATTGACTTCTTAGAACCAAAGAAAAATGCATATGGGTCCAAAACAGCTCCTTGTACAAGAGAAGTGCAAAGATAAGTTCTTTTAAATAACTCACAGGGTCTCAAGGCAGGTTCATACATTCCTCAATGTAGTCTTACAGGGTTTTTGATAATTATTTTGTAAGGGGACAGTCGACATTTACCAAAGGGAGTAGGTCTCAGGTTAAGTAAAACCGGGGGAAGGGCTTTGGACCAAGGCAGATTAAAGGATTCAACAAGTTTCACCATTTGAATTTTGTCTGTCTTGCTGGTTTGTTTTACAAAACCAGAGGACTGGGAATAAGTGCAATGGAAATGCTGCAATATCGGTCAAATTTTGCCTACCTTGTGTAGAATTTGTCTTGTAAAGTGGGTCCCCCAATTTCTGTGGCACTCTGGAGGAATTTTTCCAGCAGAGAAAATTCTTTCTTGAGGTATTTTGTAACTGCTGTAGCTGTGTCCCTTCCACATAGGGATGCTTCTGCCTTATCAGAATAAATACAAATCATCACTAGTACATTACTATCCTTGGAAAGGGGGCAGTTGGATAAAACACATTTCTAAACCTCAAGCAAGCCATTAGTTTTATTTCCCCTTTTTGTAAAGAGATTTCTGTACTTTAGTTATCCATTTAATTGTGGTAACAAAGACTTTACAAGCAGTTATGAATGGTTAGGGGCAAAATTTAGCTTTATTAAAAATTAAGATTGGGTTTACCTAAGCAATAAAAGGCCTGATAATGCAGAGCACAGGAAATGATTTTAATAAGACAGTAAGACATAAAACCTTTCTTTTTATAGTTTCTTATTAAGAGCATACCTATAGTACAGGAAAGAAGCTACTATAGTACAGGAAAACATTGTCCTTTTGACACAGAAGGAATTAACTTTGTATCAGTTGTGATGTTTAATTTCACTTAACTAAATTCATTTTAATCATATTTTGCTTGACTACACATGAAATTCCTTTCTCAGGATTTCTTTTCCACAAACCTTCTGCAATTTTCCTTGTCCCTTTTAGTTTGTTTCTTCTTACTCATTTAGAAGTAACCAATTTAATTAGGATAAACCATTTTCTTTTAATTCTTTCAAAAATGCGCTTCTGTGCCTTATACCTTCTTTTACTGAAAACACATTATTTCCTGCCATATTAATTAGAATTCTTACACCTTAGAAACCTTAATTTCTAATGATAACTAAAAAGTAAGCAATCTTAGATTGGCAAAAAAGTATCCATTCTTAGATTGGCAAATTTATGAATACATTTAATAATCTCTAAAAATATAGGTCTTTTACTGGCAAATATATTTTATAATTTTTAGAAATATACTTCTTCAACAAAGTATAAAACATTTTCATTAACAGCCAAATTTAGCTTTTAGTTTTTCTGTAATAAGTCAAAAGTAGACTTATTTAACAGGTAATGTTTCCCAATTTGGAAATGATTTAAACATTTAACCTGCGTTTAACCTGACTCATCGTTTAACTTAACTGGGCAAAACATTCAAGTTACCAACAAATTTTGGGAAACTATTTTTAAGTCTACATGCCATACCTACAACATACATCGATGTACACACATAAACACACAGACACAGAGATTTCCTAGCTTTCATTTTAAAATGCTAGCTTTTGTATCTGAGATAAAACAGTACAACACTCAAAAGAAAAACTGGATCCAAATTATGTTTGTCACAGATGCACTAAGTTAATGTTTTGCTCAGATGAAGTTTGCATGCTATAAGAATTTCTTTTTCTAAATATTTTAAATTATTTTATTGTTCAATTACAGTTGTTTGCATTTATACCCCATCACTCCCCCTCCACCCCAGCCAAACCCACCTCCCTCTCTTGCTTTCACCCGCCCTTGGTTTTGTCCCTGTGTCCTTTATAGTAGTTCCTGAAAACCCTTCCCCTCATCCTCTCCCTCCTCCCCTCTGATGACCGTCAGATTGTTCTTAATTTAAATGTCTCTGGTTATATTTTTCTTGCTTTTTTGTTGTACTGATTAGGTTCCACTTAAAGGTGAGTTCATATGGTATTTGTCTTTCACTGCCTGGCTTATTTAACTTAGCATAATGCTCTCCAGTTCTATTCATGCTGTTGCAAAGGATAGAAACTCCTTTCTGCTGTGTAGTATTCCATTGTGTAAATGTACCACAGTTTTTTGATCCACTCATTTATTGATGGGCACTCAGGTTGCTTCCAGCACTTGGCTCTTGTAAATTGTGCTGCTATGAACATTGGAGTTCATAGGTTGTTTTGAATTAGTGTTTTGGGGTTCTTAGGATGTAATCCCAACAGTGGTATTGCTGGGTCAAAAGCAGTTCCATTTTTTGTTTTCTGAGAAAATTCCATACTGTTTTGCACAGTGGCTGCAGCAGTCTGCATTCCTACCAACAGTGCACTAGGGTTCCCTTTCTCCACATCCTCTCCAACACTTATTTGTTG
The DNA here is from genome assembly GCF_021234435.1 of Artibeus jamaicensis. Lineage (NCBI taxonomy): Eukaryota > Metazoa > Chordata > Mammalia > Chiroptera > Phyllostomidae > Artibeus > Artibeus jamaicensis. The sequence goes on from NW_026521847.1 coordinate 3,338,864, forward strand.
ATTTATTTATGATGGGCATTCTGACCTGTGTGAAGTGGTATCTCAGTGGTTTTAATTTGAGTCTCTCTGATGGCTAGTGATGCTGAATATCCTTTCACATGTTTCTGGGCCCTCCGTATGTCCTCTTTGGAGAAGTGTTTGTTCAGGTCTTTTGCCCATTTTTTAATTGGGTTGTTTTTCCTCCTGGAGTTGAGTCATTTGAGTTCTTTGTATATTTTGGAGATCAAACCCTTGTCTGAGGTATTGTTGACAAATATGTTTTTCTAGATATTTGTGTCTCTTTTCATTTTAATGCTGTTTTCTTTAGCCATGCAGACGCCTTTTAATTTGATGAGGGCCCGTTTGTCTCTTCTTTCCTTTATGTCCCTTGCTCTAGGGGGCATATCAGTGAACATATTGCTGTGTGGAAAAACAGATTTTCCTATGTTTTCCTCTAGGAAATATAAGTCATGACACCACAGGGTGTCATGACTTATATTTAAGTCTTTTATCTACCTTGAGTCTATTTTTGTGTATGGTATAAGTGGGTGATCAAGTTTCATTTTTTTTGTATGTAGCTGTCCAGATCTCTCTACGCCATTTGTTGAAGAGGCTATTGTGACTTCATTTTATGCTTCTGCCCCCTTTGTCAAATATTAATTGGCCGTAGAGATTTGGGTTTATTTCTGGCCTCTCTGTTCTATTCCATTGATCTATATATGTGTCTGTTCTTATGGCAGTACCAGGCTGTTAATACAGTGGCCTTGTAATATACTTTGATAACAGGCATTGTGAGCCATCCCACTTTATTCTTCTTTCTCCAAATTGCTGCATTTATAATTTCTGAAATGTTTTTTCTGTATCTGTGAAATATGCCATGGGTACTTTAATAGGGATTGCATTGAACCTATAAATTGCTTTGGGTAGTATGGATATTTTCATGATGCTAATTCTTCCAGTCCATGAACATGGTACATGCTTTCATTTGTTTGTGTCTTCCTTAATTTCTTTCTTCAGTGTTGTGTAGTTTTCTAAGTGCAGGTCTTTTACTTCCTTGGTTAGGTTTATTCCTAGGTTCTTTATTTTTCTTGTTGCTATATCAAGTGGGATTTATTTTTCTGATTTGTGTTTCTGATATTTCATTGTTGGTGTACAAAAATGCCTTTGATTTCTGAATGTTGACTTTATAACCACTTTTTTAAACTCATTTATTAGGTCCAGTCTTTTTTGTGTGTGGAGTCTATAGGATTTTCTGTGTACACTATCACGTTGTCTGCAAAGAATGACAGTTTTATTTCATCCTTTCCAATTTGGATGCCTATTATTTCTTTTTCTTGTCTGATTGCCATGACTAGGACTTCCCATACTATGTTGAATAGGAATGGTGAAAGTGGACATCCTTGTCTTGTTCCTGATCTGAGTAGAAATTGGCAAAATATTTTCCAAAGTGGTTATAGCATTTGACATTCTTTACCAGCAATGTGAATGTTTTAGTTGCATGACATCCTTGCCAACACTCAGATGGCCATTCTTTTGGAATGTTGTGTGTTTTTTTCTGCCCTTTCCTCAAGGTGAAAACTAGAGAAAACAGTTTTAGTTTTACAAAAAACATTGAATTTAAAGTGCAGAATTCCCATATGCCCCTCACCCCATCCTGGTTTCTTTTACTGTTAACATCTTGGGTTAATTATACATTTATTACAATTGATAGGCCTATATTAATTATTAACTTTACCTAAAGTCTGAGTTTACATTAAATTCACTCTTTGTGTTGAATAGCCTATGGATCTTGAGAAATGTATAATGACATGTATCTATCATTACTCTAGTATCATACAGAATAGTTTCATTGCCCTAAAAATCTCCACTGGCCACCTATTCTTCCCTCCCTCCCCTGGATTCCTGGCAGTCGCTGATGTTTTTTACTGTTGCCATAGTTTTGTATATAGAATGTTATACACTTGGAATCATACAGTACATAGCTTTCTTATAATGGGTCCTTTCACTTAGAAATATGCATTTAAGATTCATCCATGTCTTTCTGTGGCTTGATAGTTCAATTCTCTTTATCACTGAATAAATATTTCATTGTCTAGATATCCCTTGGTTTGTTTATTCATTCCTGTGTTTGACTTGTACATCCCTAGAAATCTGTGGCAGATTCTCAAAAGTTTTCTGTTGACATCTCATTCTTCAGCATTTAAAAAAAATTTTTTTAAATCTGTTGTTTTGCCCCCAACTGTTTTCTCCTTCCTTAGACATTTGAAATAATTCAATAACTGCCGGATTGGTTTTGACAAACACTTCAAGCTTTTTACACTGTAAGAGCTTTGAGTCAGAGTAAATAAAGGCTGATTCAGGTGGGGGTCTACCATTCAACCACTAGGTAGGTCAAATAATGATAATTTTGAGAGACTTGGACTTTGACAGTATTTCTGACCCATCTGTCCTCTCTTGTGGCTTCCAGGCTGCTCATTTCCATGGTGCATGTGGGCTGTTGGTTTAACTGCTATTTTGAAGCTATGAGTAAGGGGCAGGGAGATAGGAATAGGAAGGGTCAGAACACCACAAGGCTGTCTCTTTTTATTGAGATAATTAAATGTTGGCTAGATTGCCGCTGCTGCTGCTGCTGCTGCTGCTGCTGCTAGCCTTTGGTTAATTTCAGAGTTCTGATAAAATTGATCCCGACATTTTTTTCTCTTTTTTAAAATATATTTTATTGATTATGTCATTACAGTTGTCCCATTTCCCCCCTTCATTCCCCTCCACCCTGCACACTCTCTCCCTCCCACATTCCCCCCTTTAGTTCAAGTCCATGTGTCTTAAGTTCTTTAGCTTTTATATTTCCTATACTATTGTTGCCCTCCCCCTGTCTATTTTCTGCCTGCCATCTATGCTACTTATTCTCTGTACCTTCCCCCCCTCTCCTCATCCCACTCCCCTGTTGCTAACCCTCCATGTGATCTCCATTTGACATTTTTTTCTCTTATGGAAGGGAGAATTTTGGTAAGTCTTTACTGTTTTTGTTGATGTCCTGGACCCTTTTTACTCATCTCTGCCATTGCCCTGTAGGAATTTGAGTTTATTGGATTATCTCTTAAGGTTTTTGACTTTCAAAAATTCTATTATTTTTAAGCTTTAATAGACAGGAGTGTGACACTGAGTTAAATTTAATATAAAATAATAATGATTGTTTCTTCATTCTCAGTAATTGAGTGGGAAAAATAAAGGACCTGTCCTCAACAAGATGCATGAAATACTAATGTTGTGTTTCTCATTGGCATTTGTGTGTGTGTGTGTGTGTGTGTGTGCACCTCTTTTGTCTCTTCTTATTATTAATGTTTTTTTTTTTAACCTCCTAAGGTAGTAAAGAATGCTGATGGGAGAACCATTTCCGTAATTTTCAGATTGTTGAGCTGGTTTGCCATGATGGGTGAGTTTAATCTAAAAGAATATTTTGTCTATAATTAAAGTATAAAATGGGGGCAATTTTTTTCTTTGTGTGCATGATAAACTTGCAACCATTATGGAAAACAGTATGGAAGGCTTTCAAAATTTTTAAAATGGAACTGCTTTATGACCCAGCATTCTACTTCTGGGTATATATTCAAAGAAACCCCAAACATTAATTTGAAATAATTATATGCACCCCTATGTTCATTGTAGCATTTTTTTACAATAGACAAGCTCTGAAAGTGACCAAGTTCCTATCAATAAACAAGTGGGTAAAAAAGCTGTGGTGTGGGGTTGGCCAAAAAGATGGCTCCAGTAGTGCTTAGTTGTTTTTAACTTCATTCAAAACAATTTTGTTAGATTGTATTGTGACAGCTGTCATGTCAGCATGCATTTTTAAAAAATCAAAATTGGTGAATTTCTGTGTAGCCATTTTAATATTGAAGACAGAAGAAAATAAGATTTTTGGCATATCATTCTTTATCATTTCAAGAAAGGTAAAAATACAACAAATGTAAAGAAAGATTTGTGTCTCTGTTGTGTATGGAGAAGGTGCTATGACTGATTAAACATGTCAGAAGTGGTGTGCAAAGTTTCTTGGTACTATTGACATTTTGGCTAAATAATTCTTCACTATGGGGCTGTCTTACACATTGGAATAAGTTTAGCAGCACACCTGGCCCCTACCCACTAGAAGCCAACAGTGGGAGATAGCCAACATACTCAAAATATCCAAATCAATAAAGTTATAGGTGAAAATGAAAAATGTGTCTTTTATTTTATAGAAAAATACTAAGTGGACTGTTTGGCTAACCCGATACATATATGCAATGGAATATTACTTGGCCATAAAAAATGAAACCTTACCATTTGCAATAGCCTGGATGGACCAAGAGGGTATTATGCTAAGTGAAATAAATCAGTCAGACAAAGCCAAATGCCATATTTTAAAAATATGTATGTGGAATCTAAAGAACAATATAAATGAACAAATAAAAGTTAGAGTCATAAATATAGAAAACAGATTGTTGGCTGCCAGAGGGGAGGGAGGCTGGGGCACTGGGTGTAAAAGGTGAGGAATTGAGAAGTACAGATTGGTAGTTACAAAATAGTCATGGGGATTATAGTATGGCATAGGAACTATAGTCATTAATAATAGTAATAACTATATACAGTGCCAGTTATGTACTGGAAATATCAGGGGGGACACTTTATAAGGTATATGACTCTCTAACTACTATACCTGAAACTAATATAAAAATAATATACATGAAACTAATATAAAATAATATTGAATGTAAACTGTAATTGAAAAAGTAATAATAAAGGTAAAAAAAGAAATTTTATAATAGATTTATGTAATATTTTATATTTACCTACAGATTTTCAGTTAAAACACCTCTTATATTGTTACAGTTATGTAATGACTGTTTAATGCAGGCCATTGAAGAGAAATTCAAAATAAACTGTTAAGATGGATTTTCTTAAGAGTCTGATGGCCAGAAAGATACTTGTAAATAAACCTGACTTTTTTCTTTTTTTAAAAAATTTTAATTGTTCAAATACAGTTTTCTGCCTTTTATTCCCATCCCAGCCCCCTTGCCCTCCCCACCTCCCTCCTGTTTCCACCCCCCTTATTGTCTCTGTGTCCTTTATACTTGATTATGCAAACCCTTTCCCTTTTCCCCTGAACTTCTAAAGATTGAAAGAATGCTGATGAATTTATTGTTCTAATTACCCAACAATAAATAGGCTAAAGAAAATAGCAGCATAAAAATAATAAATTATATAATTTTATAATAGAGCAGCAAATAATTGGTACTCAGAGAGTATATATTTTACAGCTTTTGTGAATATATGATATTATAATGTTATTGGAAAGGCAAGCTAAAGAATGAAAATGGATTGTGGGTGTTTGGTTTACATATCAGTTTCTCTTCTTTACCTTTTTTTTCCCTTTTCTCCTTGGAGTTATGGATTCCATTGTGAGTAAGGGATTGAACAAAGAAGCACTAGAAAGAAACTGAGTTAATGGCCCATCCATCCAAGCAAAGTTTTTAAATTTAGATTTATATCGATATCTTAAGTCAGACAGATACTTACCTGTGTTTGTGTTAGTGACACTTTTCCTACTATTTGCTTAACAAATAGTTAACAAATAGTGAGTATATTACTCACTATTATATATATGTACATAATATTATAGCCAAAGAGCTTAAATTTGTCCATGTTCTTTAATGGAAGTGCTAGCACACTTTCAAAGTGTTTACTTAAGGAAGTATGTAAGCCAAAGTGTCACTTTCCTACTTTTTAAATTTCTACTTTGTCTTTGTACCCATGAATGTAGTACCATCATTGGTCCAAATTCTTCACTTTTGTCAGCTGCAAATTGGGTTTATTTTTTACTGAACTCCTATCAATTTTTTATTTTGGTTACTCTTACTTGCAGTCTGAACTATTAAATTGATTTCCACCATACTTGTCAAACTATACTATAGTAAGTAACAAAACAAAGAACAGCCACTGCTTAAAACATATACCAAAGTAGTCATAGAACATGAATATTGGTGACTTCCGCCAAGATGGAGACATAGGTGGAGACGCCATGCTTTCTCACACAACCAAGTTTAGAAACAACTAAATATTAGCAATAGAAAACACAGCCAGAACACAGAAAATTGAACTTTTTGGAAGTCTGATAACAACAAATTCTTCAGCCTGACCGGTAAGAGGGGCGAAACCAGCAGCTGGTGGAGTGGGGTTGCACAGGAAAACTCGGTCAGATGGACTCGGCTCGCGGAATCCAGGCGCAGGGTTGGACCTGGTGGGCAACTCAGTGAGTGACCGCGGGGAAACAGCGAGGGAGCAGGGCTACGGGTTAACTGTGGTGGCACATTCGAGCGCGGAATCAAACGAGGGAGTGGGCGATTGGATGGGAGCCAGCAGGCCCCAGTGGCAAGCGCCTGCCGTCGTTTCCCCGCTCTGACCCCGCCTCCACATAAGCGTCGTAACCCAGCGACCTAAGTGGCCCTGCCCTGGTGAACCACCTAAGGCTCTGCTCCTCACCCAGCTGGGAAAAACTGCAGCGGGGGCCACCATTTCCCCCTTCTGACCACGCCCCCACATATAGCGTCACAACCCAACCGCCTGGGAGTCCAAGGCTCCGCTCCTCACACTTAACGGGCGAGAACAGAACAGACCAAAAATGGCTCAAGAAGATCTCAAAGCCCCAGAGCCTATAAATCTAAGCGATGAAGAAATAGCACAACTCTTAGACGCACAGTTTAAAACACTGGTGATCAGGATCCTCACAGAACTGGTTGATAATAGTCACAAATCAGAGAAACATATGAAGGCGAAACTAATTGAAATGAATGGAATTGCACAGGAAACCAATAGTGATGAAAAGGAAACTGGGACTCAAATCAATAGAGTGGACCAGAAGAAAGCAAATAATGGCCAAACAGAAAAGAGTGAAGAATCAAGAATTCAAAAAAATAAGGAGAGGCATAGGAACCTTCAGGACATCTTTAAACGCTCCAACATCCGAATTACAGGGGTACCAGAAGGGGGAAAGAAACAGCCACCAGTGGAAAACTTATTTGAACAAATAATAAAGGAGAATTTCCCCAATCTGGCAAAGGAAATAGACTTCCAGTAAATCCAGGAAGCTCAGAGAGTCCCAAAGAAGTTGGACCCAAGAAGAAACACACCAAGGCACATCATCATTACATTAGCCAAAATTAAAATGAAGGAGAGAATCCTAGAAGCAGCAAGAGCTAAGGGGACTGTCACCTACAAAGGAGTTCCCATCAGACTGTCAGCTGATTTCTCAAAAGAGACATTACAGGCAGGAAGGGGCTGGAAAGAAGTATTCCAAGTCATGAAATCCAAAGACCTACACCCAAGATTGCTCTATCCAGCAAAACTTTCATTTAGAATGGAAGGACAGATAAAGTGCTTCTCAGATAAGATCAAATTCAAGGAGTTCATCATCACCCAGCCTTTATTATATGAAATGTTAAAGGGACTTATCTAAGAAAAAGAAGTTAAAAAAAAACATGAGCAGTGAAAGTACAGCAAATTCACAGTTATTAACAACCACACCTAAAACAAAAGCAAACTAAAAGGACAGCTAGATCAGGAGTGGAAACATAGAAATGAAGATCTCAAGGAGGGTTAGCAACAGGGGAGTGGGAGGAGGAGAAGGGGGAGAAGGTACAGAAAATAAGTAGCATAGACAGTAGATAGAATATAGATGGGGGGCAAGAATAGTATGGTAAATACAGAATCTAAAGAACTTGAGACACATGGTCATAAACTAAAGGGGGGGTAATGGTGGGGACGGGGGGTAGGGTGGAGGGGAATGAAGGGGGGAATAGAACAACTGTAATGGCATAATCAATAAATTAATAAAAATTTAAAAACATGAATATTTTAAAATGTAAATCACAGGTATTTGAAATTTTTATTGAGGATGTTCTATAATTATTTTTTAGTATAATGAATAAACATATAAGGCATTAATTAAATGTGTCTAGTAAAATATTTTATTTGAAATTATTTCCCAAATCCTTTCTGACTTTATGCCCAACTAAAAGTCCTTTCAATGTGTGCCAGAAACTCACTGCTTCTTCTGTGTGACTATTGGTTAGACTGTGCAGTCTTCTGGGCATCTCTACTTCCTGTTAAATCAATTATTGATCTTTAGAGCATTTATAATCTGTCTTACCTGCCTAGTATCTTCGACCACCACAGAGATTCTTTTTTTAACTATGTTGATTATGCTGTTACAGTTGTCCCAATTTTTCCTCCCCTTATCCCCCTCTGCCCCCATTCTCTCCAGTATCCCTCACCTTTTAGTTCATGTCCATAGGTTGAACAAATAAGTTCTTTGGTTTCTCCATTTCTTATATTATTCTTAACCTCCTCCTGTCTATTTTGTACCTACCAATTAGTTTCTTATTCTCTGTACCTTTTCCCCCATTCTCCCTCCTCCCACTCCCTGCTGATAACTTTCCATATGATCTCCATTTCTGTGATTCTAGATGTTTGCTTAGTTTGTTTTTGTTTTTTTAGGTTCAGTTGTTGATAGTTGTGAATTTGTTGTCATTTTACTGTTCATAGTTTTTGATCTTCTATTTCTTAGATAAGTCCCTTTCACATTTCCTGTAATAAAGGCGTGGTGATGATGAAGTCCTTTAACTTGACCTTATCTGGGAAGCACTTTATCTGCCCTTCCGTTCTAAATGACAGCTTTGCTGGATAGAGGAATCTTGGATGTAGATCCTTGCATTTCATGACTTGGAATACTTCTTTCCAGCTGCTTCTTGCCTGCAAGGTTTCTTTTGAGAAGTCAGCGATGATAGTCTTATGAGAACTCCTTTGTGGGTAACTGTCTCCTTTTCTTGCTTCTTTTAAGATTCTCTCCTTATCTTTAATCTTCAGTAATTTAATGATGATGTGCCTTGGTGTGTTCTTCTTTGGGTCCAACCTGTTTGGGACACACTGAGTTTCCTGGACTTATATGTTTATTTTCTTCACCAGATTGGGGAAGTTCTCCTTCATTATTTTTTCAAATAAGTTTTCAATTTCTTGCTCTTCCTCATCTTCTTCTGGCGTCCTTATGATTCGGATGTTGGAATGTTTAAAGTTGTACCAGGGGTTCCTAAGCCTGTCCTTGTTTTTCCGAATTCTTATTTCTTTATTCTCTTGGTTGAAAGTTTATTTCTTCCTTTTATTCAGATCATTGATTTGAGTCTTGGTTTCCTTCTCTTCACTGTTGGTTCCCTGTATGTTTTTCTTTATTTCATGTTGTATAGCCTTCACTTGTTTTTTTATTTTGTATCTGTACTCAATCATTTCTGTGTGCATCCTGATTACCAGTGTTTCGAATTCTACATCTGATAGATTGGCTGTCACCTCGTTGCTTAGTTCTTTTTCTGGAATTTTGATCTGTTCTTTCATTTGGGCCATATTTACTTGTCTATGGTGCAGACAGAGCCTTAGGTGTTTGCTAGAGTTGGGCAACCCAGTTTGCTTTGTATGTGGGGGAGCCATCAGAGAAGGAACAATGATGCTTGCTTGGCTCTTGCCCCACTTTCAGTCACTTCCCCCACTATTTACAAGTGAATTGTGACCTTCAAGGGGCTGCCCTGGTGCTGATTCCTGGGCAGGTGGGTTGATATACGTTCTAGGACCTCGTGGACCCCTCCAGTGGGCTCTCTTGTAAGACTGGCAGTTTCTCCTACTTTTGCAATGTCCACAGGTTTTTAAAGCCAGAGATTTTGAGGCTTCATTTTCCCACACTGAAACCCTGTGTTACCCTGTTTGTCTCACTCCCTAGTTGTTCCTCCTGGTGTATCTATATGTGAATGTGGGACCACCCAGTCTGCCAGCTGCTGCCTTGCCCGCCTTGTTCATCAACCACCACCTTACTGTGTCCTCTCCACCCCAAATGCCTGTCTTCACCCCTCCTACCAGCCTGGATGAATGTTTCTTCTTAACTCTGTGGTTGTCAGATTTCCACACAGTTTGATTTTCTGGCAATTCTGGTTGTTTTCATTTTTAAATTGGTTTTCATCCTTCTTTTGGTTTTGTGAGGAAGTGAAGCATATCTGCCTGTGCCTCCATCTTGGCTGGATGAGATTCTTAATAGAATAAAACAGTCTTTAGAAGTGTCAGAATAGTGCTCGTGGTATATCTCAGCTTATCACTTTGCTTGATCTTTTGTGGATTTATTAGCTTACATCTTGTCAGTTCCCTCAAAGTAGGTTTCCCTTTTGGTATTTATCTACCATGTGATTCTTCTTCAAGCCAGAAAAAGAATGAACTCAATTAAATTGTTCTTTATTATTATGTTATCTCTCAGAGGAGTTACTTTTATTCAAATGGTCCTCTTTTGTATATGTACGAGAGATAGAAAATGGTACTTTTTTTTAAACAGGGAAATTACTATATATAAATATGATAAGAGATTTAGGCCAAAGTCTTTCAAGGCATTTATTTATTTTGGCATTGTGATATCAAACATGTGATAATGCCTAAATTCAAGTATTTAAGGTTTTCTAATGAAGAAAATAATTAAAACATAAATATGTTTAAGTATTAGAATTCCCCTCATCTAGTGCAGAATCAAAGATCTTACTTTTCTCAGGAATGTTATGTCAGTTAAGTTTCTTCCAGTTGAGCTCATTTTCAGCTAATTGGTTTTCTAAGGGAAGATTTATTTTTATTAAAAAAATGACATAGTCTGGCTTGGACCCATGAATAGGACACATGTTGTGATTATGTTTTACCCACTGGCTCACTTACTTTTTGGCTAAGCTAACAAAATGAAATTTTATTTTACAAAGGTTACTTATAAAATTTTTTTTTTAGATTTTATTTATTTATCCTTAAAGGGGAAGAGAAAGAGAGAGGGAGAGAAACATCAATGTACGGTTGCCTTTCGTGCATCTCCTGCTGGGAGATGGCCTGCAGGGAACTGGCCTGCAACACATGCATGTGCCCTGACTGGGAATCGAACCGCAATCCTCTGGTTCGCAGGCCCGCACTCAATCCATTGAGCTACACCAGCCAGGGCTAAAATTTTCTTTAAACCCGGAATTTATTATTAAAATCCTTAGAGCCATTAACTTTAATTTTAGTTTCATACATAATAATATATTGAGTGTTACAAAAAAATTAATACATTACAGAAGTCAGCTATTTGTGTGTTTGAAAGACTGATAAAGCCACATTCTTGTTAATGACTTTTTCCTTATAAGATAAAGCTTGTTTTAATTGTTACTCCACTGGAACATAAATTATTACTACTCTGGAACATAAATTTATTACTCACAAAGATGGTTTACTTTTTAAAATATAGGCTGTAAAGTCCTTCAATTCCTTTATTTACCAATTATTGATTATTATTAGTGGAATTAATTCACTATTGAAAGGCAATTACATTTTCTCTGAAGTTTTCCAGAGAGCATATAATTAGCATTTCTAAGGAAGAAATTAAAATTTTGTGGTTTATGATTCTTTCATTCAGTTTTATGGGTTTGGATTTTTTTCCCCTTATGAAAGGATTTTTTGTTGTATCGTTACTATTTGAACTGTTCCTATCTGACACCATTAAATAGTCCTAAATGTTTATAGTTTTATTGAAACTTATGGTGAAGAAGTTCAAGAAAACATTCCATAAAATCAGTAGGCCATTACCCACAGATAAAGCCTTTTATTGTTTCTGACTTGAAGTACTGATGAAAGAGAAAGTTCTAAGAGGAATTTATACTTTGAACATAAATGCTTAAGTAATATTGATATTAATTCCCCATGCCACATTTTTTTAGATTAATATTTTAGATGTCTTGTGATGTTTTGTTCACGTGTCAGAGAAGAGAATTAAACAGGGCTGTTTTAACCCGAATCCTACCTAGGATGTCAAATAATAGAAGAAGCAGAATAACTTTATCTTTTTTTATACAAAAGATTTTATTTTTTTACTTTTAGAGTGAGGAGAGGAGAGGGAGACAGGGAGAAACATTGATGTGAGAAAGAAACATCCATCTGTTGTCCCTTCTATGTACTCTGTACAGGGACCGACCTGAAACCCAAGCATGTTCTCTGCCCGGGACTTGAACTGGTGAACTTTCTACTTTGCAAGATGATGCCCAACCAACTGAACCACACCTGTCTAGGACAGAATGACTTTATCTTGCCTGTAAATGTCTCATGTGTGATATCTGCTATGCTAGTTCTTGAGTCTAGTGCAATTTAATGTCACAAAAATAACAGAAGTATAGTCTTTGAACATGTTTTAGATGCATTTTTTGCATTAAATTTCATTACAAATTTTGTGTTGGATGTTAATAGCAAATACACATTGAAATTACAATTCTGAATGTACTATTTTAAAAATATCTAGATGATCAGCAAGCTTTGAACTCAATCATGCAAGATTTGGCTGTTCTGCATAAGGCAAGTCGACCAGCATTATCCTTACAGGAAACCAGAAAAACAAAATCTTTATCACCAAAAAAGCAGGTATTTGTTTTAATAATATTTTAATAGATCTATATTGTTCTGTGAGTTATTTTTCTTGAATATCCTGATCTTACAGAGGTTTTGCTTAAAGCGTTCAGCTTTTATACTTTTGAATCAATTATTTTGTTAAATATTTTTTTCCACAAAGGGCGTGTATTTAAAAAAAAAGAATGGTAGAGTTTCATTTAACATGGTAACTGCTTGCTAAAGCTGATATTTCATCCATTTGTGTAGACCTTAAGATAAGCAAATTGTTTTTATTTACAGGAATCTGTATATTTCCAAATAAGGATAATTTTCATTTTTACAGATAAAATTTATTTAGGATGGTGACATGAAAAGTGGACATACATTATCCTATATTTCCCTCTTGACAGGATTAGCAAGTGTCTCACACTTATGATGCCATTACTAACAGATCTTGGTGTTCTTTTTTGTTGATCCCAGATTCAGCTACATAATTCTCAACTTGGCTCTGGCAGACCCTGTCAGTTGATTAGAGTCCATTGAAATGTCAGTTGAAATGAAACCTCTTTCCCCTTCTACTCTGCTTTAAATAAGTGACTAAGAAAAAGATTTAGGAATTCTAGAAATTTATTTGACTTCTGAAGTTACCATTTCATTACAGAATGATGTCCGAGTCAAATTTGAACATAGAGGAGAAAAAAGGTAAGGAAAGAAGGAGTGCATTTCAGATTATTGATTTAATTAAGTGCATGTTCTAGTTAAAGCTATTAGAGGTTCTTTCTAGATTTTATTAACGGTTCATGGGCTTACATATTGGGAATGGACTAGTCCTTAGTAATGTGTAACAATATATATAGATTTAAGATAGAAGTTGTCAAAATTCAGGGTAAACATTGGAAATGATAAATGTTTTTATTTTGCAGTATTAGGAAATAAATGATTGCATAATGAAGCCTTTAAATATTACCATTTCTTTTTATTTTTGATCAGTGGAAATTAAATATATTTCTCCTTACCATAATTGTATTATTGCTTCAGATACTATACAGAATTTATGTATGTGGACTTAACATTCACAATTTTGATTATTCTCAAGAGGCCTCAATGATATGACATGGATTTAATTAGTAACTTTGAGAGAAGTGATTTGGAATGATGGCTATAAATTATTTAGCAGAAATGTATGCCTAGTCTTCTTCCAGGTATCTGTGTCTCAGTACAGTAGTGGAGGTGGGTGGTGATGGTTAAGAGTGTTACTGACAAGCTTAATAGGAGTTGCAGAATATGGGATTTCATTTTTGCATTCATGTCTCACTAAATTAATTTAATGAAAGATCTGTCCATTTTAAGGACTTTAAGGTCCCACAAATCATATAACCTAAAATGTAAAAATATTTTACACAGAGATATATTTAAAAAATGGGATATACCAGATAATACCATACAAATGTTGTCCAATGTACTTTTTTTTCTATTTGCAATTCTTTTATGGATATTTTTACAGTCTTTTTTTCCATTCAGGGAGTACTATTCATTCATTTGTTTATTTATTTTATTTTATTTTTTTGTTAATTTATTTTTTTAATTTTTAAAAATTTATTTAATTGTTGTTCAAGTACAGTTTTCTGTCTTTTACTCCCATCCCACCCCACCCCACCCCACCCTTCCAGTGCTCCCCACCTCCCCCCATTTCCACCCCCATTAGTTTTGTCCATGTGTCCTTTATACTAATTCCTGTGAATCCTTCCCCTTTTCCTCTGAAATTCCCTACCCTCTCCCTTCTGGTAACTGTCTGCCTGTTCTCTATTTCAGTGTCTTTGGTTATATTTTGCTTGCTTGTTTGTTTTGTTGTTTAGCTTCCTGTTAAAGGTGAGATCATATGGTATTTGTCTTTCACTGCCTGCCTTATTTCACTCAGCATAATGCTTTCCAGTTCCATCTATACTGTTGCAAAGGGTAGGAGCTCCTTCTTTCTTTCTGCTGCATAGAATTCCATTGTGTAAGTGTACCATAGTTTTTGATCCATTTATTTACTGATGGGCACCTAGGTTGCTTCCAGCTCTATTGTAAATTGTGGTGCTATGAACATTGGGGTGCATAGGTTCTTTTGACTCAGTAATTCCATTGGGTCAAAAGGAATTACTGGGTCAAAAGGCAGCTGCATTTTTATTTTTCTGAGAAAATTCCATACTGTTTTCCATAGTGGTTGTACCAGTCTGCAATCCCACCAACAATGGATTAAGAGTCCCCTTATCTTCACAACCTCTCCAACATTTGTTGTTTATTGCTTTGTTTATGATGGCCATTCTGACTGGTGTGAAATGGTATCTCATTGTGGTTTTAATTTGCATCTCTCTGATAGCTAGTGATATTGAGCATCTTTTCATGTGTCTCTCGATCCTCTGTATGTCCTCCTTGGAGAAATGTCTGTTCAAGCCCTTTGCCCACTTTTTAATTGGGTTGCTTGTCTTCTTAGAGTGGAGTTGTGTAAGTTCTTTGTATATTTTGGAGATTAAACTCTTGTCTGAGGTATCATTGGCAAATAATGTTTTCCCATATAGTTGGTTGTCTTTTTTATTTTAGTGCTGTTTTCTTTAGCCATGCAAAAGCTTTTAATTTTGATGAGATCCTGTTTGTTTATTCTTTCCTTTATGTCCCTTGCTCTAGGGGACATATCAGTAAAAATGTTGCTGCGTGAAATATCTGAGATTTTCCTCCCAATGTTCTCCTCTAGGACTTTAATGGTGCCACAGCTTATATTTAAGTTTTTTATCCACCTTGAATTTGTTTTGGTGTATGGTGTAAGTTGGTGCCCGAGTTTCATTTTTTTGCCTGTACCTGTCCAGTTCTCCCAACAGCATTTGTTGAAGAGGCTGTTTTTACTCCCATTTTATGTAGCTGCCCCCTTTGTTGAATATTAATTGACTGTAGAGAGTTGGGTTTATTTCTGGGCTCTCTGTTCTGTTTCATTGGTGTATGTGCCTGTTTTTATGCCAGTACCAGGCTGTTTTGATTACAGTGGCCTTTTAATACAGTTTGGTATCAGGTATTGTGATCCCTCCTACTTTGTTCTTCTTTCTCAGAACTGCAGCTGCTACTCAGGTTCATTTATGGTTCCATATGAATTTTTGAAGTGTTTGTTCATTGTGATATACTGTGAAGTATGTCATTGGTACTTTAATAGGTATTGCATTGAATCTGTAAATTGCTTTGGGTAGTATGGGCATTTTGATGATGTTAATTCTTCCAATCCATGGACATGGTATATGTTTCCATTTGTTTGTGTCTTCCTTAATTTCTTTCTTCAGTGTTGTGTAATTTTCTGTGTACAGGTCTTTTATGTCCTTGGTTAGGTTTATTCCTAGGTATTTAATTTTTCTTGTTGCTATATCAAATGGGATTTTTTTCTTGATTTCTGCTTCTGCTTTTTCATTGTTGGTATACAAAAATGCCTTTGATTTCTGGATATTGACTTTGTATCTTGCTGTTTCACCAGATTCATTTATTAGGTTGAGCAGTTTTGAGGTAGAGTCTGTAGGATTTTTCATGTAGAGTATCATGTCATCTGCAAACAATGACAGTTTTGTTTCCTCCTTTCCTATTTGGATGCCTTTTATTTCCTTCTTTTGTCTGATCACTGTGGCTAAAACTTCCAATAGTATATTGAATAGAAGTGGTGATAGTGGACAACCTTGTCTTGTTCTTGATCTTAGTTGAAAAGCTTTTCATTTTTGCCCATTGAGTATGATGTTGGCTGTCTGTCTCTCATATATGGCCTTTATTATATTGAGGAATGCTCCCTCTCTTACCGCTTTGCTGAGTGTTTTTATCATAAATGGATGTTGTACATTATCAAAAGCTTTTCCCACATCTCTTGGTATGATCATGTGATTTTTTGTCTTTGCTTTTGTTTATGTGATATATTACATTTATTGATTTGCAAATATTGAACCATCGTTGCATCCCTGGAATGAATCCCACTTGGTCATGGTGTATGATCTTTTTAATGTATGGAGTACTATTTATTGAGTGCATACTATCTGCCGGGCCATAAAGGAATAAAATGAGTGAAACAGATGGTCCTTTCCCTTACAGAGTTGATAGTCCAGTATAGTAATCCTCAGGCTTAGGTGCATGCTCCCCAGGGGCAATACAGGCCAATTTGTCGTGATAATGGAAGGAAATAACTAGAATTAAAAATTTTGAGAGTTTCCTTATTATAATTTTCATTAGCATAGAACAAACTTTAGAGTTTTTGACCTTTATGTTGAGAATCAGTGCACTGGATCAAAAGTAAGCTATTGTAGTGTTCAAGTAAAATAAATGTTTACATTTTTACTTAATTTTAATTTTTCTTTCCAAGAGATAAGTGTTGCAAGTATGTACTTTAACTATGTCTAAGAAAATAAAATATTTTAAAATCCTGTTTATACAGAATCCTTCAGTTCCCCAGACCAGTTAAACTGGAAGATCTGAGGTGTAAAGCTAAAATTGCCTTTGGACAGTCAATGGATCTACATTATACCAATAATGAGGTAAACATATGAAGTTTAACTTTAAGTAGTTCCTATTTTAGAAAATAGTGCATTCATTTCAGAGATTGTGTTAGAACTGTTGTGCTTTTATTTAGGGATTGAAAAGGGTATAGTATATTAGTAGAATGATATAGCATAGGTAAATTTGTAAATTTGAACTAATTAAAATGGATTTTTTCTTTGTCAAAAATATTAAAAGGTACTACTGTGAAAATAATTGAATGGGTATCTATTAAGGGAGGAAATATGTGCAAAGCCTGTCCAGAAAGCATCCAGCCATAAATATGAAAAATAGAGACACTTATTGAAGAAGACACAAGATACAAGAAACATTGTACATAGGATAGTGAAGCCTCAGTCCCCTTCAAAGTAGGCATCTTAGGACCTCACACAGTTCTACCAGCAGCCATCAGCTGTCACATTGTATTTTTCTGAATCTCATTGATGGTCTGAAATTTCTTCCCTTTTAAAGGTAATTTTAGTTTTGGAAAAAGCCAGAAGTGTCAGGGTGCCATATCTGGGCTGTAGGAGGGCTGAGTCACCTCAGTGATTTGATGTTTCACAAAAAAAAAACTGTACAAAATGTGATGCATGAGCAGGAGTGCTGTTATAATGAAACTGCCAATCACAAGTTGCCTATACCTGTGACCTCTTGAATCATCTGAATAGTTTCCACAGAGAAGAGTGCAAGCTTAATGCAAAATTTGATGTAGATTCATTACTTTACTCACTCAGTCATTTTGAATGCAATAGCCACACAGTACACATGCTCACTCAGTGGCGTCTACCACCCCTACTGACGAGTACAGTGATGTCATCATTGTTCATGCATGCTCATTCCTGTCCACTGTCCCTGGCTGCCAGGTTACATTAGATGTCGTATAAACCCTTCTTGTGATTTAACAATGGCTGGAGTTTTCCCAGGCAGACCTTATATGTTACTTAGAAGTTTGCTGCTTATTTATGTTTTATTTTTACTTCATGTACTTTATTGATAAACTTTGTTTTCTCATACTCCATTATTGACTGCAGAGACAATAGAACTTTGGTAGTAAGACAGTTTAGTTAAAACTTACAGTATTGTTTTCATGTTGGTTAAGACATGATTAGATCATGCTTCTATTTGGGGGTCAGTGCAGAATCTTAAAGACTTCCTGTGGCACTGAAGTGCTCTGTGTAGTGGGGAAACTCTTTTTGAACTTTCTGTAAAATTTGTATTGGATTAGATGGTATTTCAGGTTTCATTCAGATGCTGTGAGATCTCAAGATACTGTGTTCTTAAAATTTTTAGGGCACAGTGTTATTAACTTGTTAATTTGTACTGTTTTTGTTTTTTATACCCTCAGAAAATACTTGTTGAATTTGACAGGCATAATGCTATGATTTAGAAATTGCAGCCCCTCATGGAATTTATAGACTTGCAGTAGTAGAAGCAGACGATTGATAAAAGAATAGTTTAACTATATTAAGTTCTTTGAAGGAAATGCGTTAAGTATTGTGATAAAGAAAAAGGGAAGGGCAGTAGGTCTTCTATTTAGATAATACTAAGGAAGAACTAACTCAGGTGGTAGTTTTTAATTACTGAGGCTTGAAGTTTGAAAAGCCAGTGCTGCAAAGAGTTTGAGGGAAAGGACATTCTTGGTAGAGAAAGAAGCTTGAAACCAGTGCAGAGGTCCTGTGCTAGAAAAGACTTTTGTATTTCAGAAATAGAAAAAGTACCAGTGGGAATAGAGTGATAGTGGAAAGCTTAGGAAAAATTAATTTTAGAATATATGTGAAATTGCTTTGTAGATGTTAAAGCATTGTACACATTAAAATATTTGAAAATATTAGATTTTCAAATGAATTAATTTAAAGCAAAAAACATGCTTATGTAGCTTGTCTAAAGAAACACAACCAAAAACAGAAAATATTTTGATTAAAAATCCATATCCAAAAAATAATATACCTGAACAAAGTGTTGAGAACTATAATACCTTAAAATTTTAGTTTTCAAATACCTTTTGGCTGTTCTGTTAGCAACAAACACATCTTTTTGCCTCACTCCTTCTTGGTACTCAGTCTGTTTGGGCTGGCCTGATTTCCCACTGCTGGCTCCTGAGACTCTGATGGCTTTTCAAGGGTATGGATAGGAACTAGGCTGAAGTATATATCAAGGATGGGGTGAGAGCTGGAGATGGATAGGCTGTGCTTACCCACAGTGGTAACTTGCTAGATAATATTCCCTTTTTGGGTCTCTTTCTCTTCCCTGTCTTCCCCACTTCCCTCCAATGTTTCCTGGTGTATCTTTCCATATAACAGCCTTGAACTTGAATTTTTTTCTTATAGCACGATTCTAGGGAAATCCAGATCCATGTTTGTGTTTTTATTTTTTATTCATTTAGTTTTCTTTATAAAAATATTTTATTGATTATGATATTACAGTTGTCCCATTTTTTTCTCTCCTTTATTCCCCTCTGCCTTGTAACCCCTCCCACTATCATTCCCCCACCTTAGTGCATGTCTGTGGGTCAAAGATTTAAGTTTTTTGATTTCTCCATTTCCCATACTATTCTTAATCTCCCCGTCTATTTTATACCTACCATTTATGCTGCTTATTCTGTGTATTCTTTCCCCCATTCTCCCCCAGCCCCATACCCACTGATAACCCTCCATGTGATCTCTATTTCTGTGAATCCATTTCTGTTCTATTTGTTGCTTAATTCGTTGTTTTTTTGGTTTTTGTTTTATTTTTTTTGTTTGTTTGTTTGTTTAGCTGTTGATAGTTGTGTTTGTCATCATTTTACTGTTTGTTTGTATTTTATATCTTCTTTTTCTTGGAGAAGTCACTTTAACATTTCATATAATAAGTGATGATGAACTCCTTTAACTTGACCTATCTGGAAAGCACTTTATCTGCCCTTCCATTCTAAATAATATCTTTGCTGGATAGAGGAGCCTTGGATGTAGGTCATTGCCTTTCATGACTTGGAATACTTCTTTCCAGCCCCTTCTTGCCTGTAACATTTCTTTTCAGAAATCAGCTGATGATAGTCTTATGGAAACTCCTTTGTAGATAACTGTCTCCTTTTCTCTTGCTGCTTTTAAGATTCTCTCCTTCTTTTTAATCTTGGGTAATGTAATGATGATGTGCCTCAGTGTGTGCTTCCTTGGGTCCACCTTCCTTCCTTGGGACTCTCTGAGCTTCCTGGACTTCCTGGAAGTCTATTTTCTTTGCCAGATTGGGGAAGTTTTCCTTCATTATTATTTCAAATAAGTTTTCTGTATCTTGCTCTTCCTGTTATCCTATTGGCACCCCTGTGATTTAGATGTTGGAACATTTAAAGTTGTTCTGGAGGTTCCTAAGACTTTCCTTGTTTTTTTGAATTCTTGTTTCTTCATTCTGTTGGTTGAATGTTTATTTCTGCCTCCTGCTCCAAATTATTGGTTTGAGTGTTGGTATTCTTCCCTTCACTGTTGGTTCCCTGTACATTTTCCATTACTTCACTTTTCATAGCTTTTATGTCTTCCTCTATTTTACGGCCATACTCAACCATTTCTATGAGCATCCCGATTTACCAGTGTTTTGAACTCTGCATCTGTTAGGTTGCCTATCTTTTCATCACTTAGTTGTATGTTTACTAGAGCTTTGATCTGTTCTTTCATTTGGTCCATATGTTTTTGTCTCAGCACACCTGGTATGTAGTAAGGGGTGGAGCCTTAGGTATTTGCCAGGGTGGAGCAACCCACATAGTGGTGTTGTGGCACTATATGTGGAGGAGGGTCAGAGAGGGAACAGTGCTACCTCCTTGGTTCTTGGTTGGCTTCAGTCACTTCCCCCACTTCCAAGAAGCAAATTGGGCCCATCTTGTGCTGGTTCCCCGGGGGGGTGGTTTTGTATATGTTCTAGGACCCTCCGGGTCTCTCCAACCGAACTCTCCTATGAATCTGGGAGTTTCTCCTGCCTCCTGAACCCCCACAGTTTTTTTCAGTCAGAGGTTTTGAGGCTTTATTTCCCTGAGCTGGAACCCTGGGTTGTGTGGTCTGTCTCACTTCCTGGTTGCTATTCCCAGTTTATCCGACAGCTTTGCCAACTGCCTCTTTGCCGCGAGTCCTCTCCTTCCTGGCTGCCTGTCTCCACCTCTCCTACCAGTCTGGATGAATGTTTCTTTAACTCCTTGGTTGCCAGACTTCCACACAGATTGATTTTCTGGCAGTTCTAGTTATTTTTGTTTTTAAATTTTATTGTTGTCCTCCTTTTGGTTGTGTGAGGAAGCAAAGTGTATCTACCTACGTCTTCATCTTGGCTGGAAGTCTACTCATTTAACCTGAGAGAGGGGAAGGGAGGGAGAAAGGGACAGAAACATCCATGTTCCAGAGAAACATTGATTGTTTGCCTTTTGCACGTCCCCAACTGGGGACCTGGCCCACAACTCAGGCTTGTGCTCTGATCAAGGATTGTATCGGTGACCTTTGCTTTATGGGATATGCTAAGCCAGTTGAGCCACACTGGTCAGGGCGTTTTTGTTTGTTCTAAAATCGTATCATAGAGACTTCTAGTATAGATGGAGGTGTAGGCAGGCATGCTTTGCCTCCTTGCCACAACAGTAAGATGGATTACAATTAACCTAAAACACAAAACACCCAGAACAGCCAGAAAATGAACTGTTTGGAAGTCCAGTAACCAAGGATTTAAAGAAGACATGTTCATCCAGATGGGTAGAAGGAGCAGAGACAGAGATCCAGGGATCCAGGGCGGAGAGGACATGGTGTGGTGTGATGACCAGGTGGCAGCAGCAGCCAGCAGAATAAGTGGTCCCAGTTTAGGGATACTTGGGGAGTGAGCCCCAAGCTGGACTGTACAGTTTAGGGTTCCGGTACCAGGAAAATAAAGCCTCATAATTCTTGCTATAAATATCAGTGGGGCTTTGGGCAGTGGAGAAAACTGCCTGTCTCTCAGGAGAGTCCATTTAAAAGGCCTGCAGGGTCCTAGAATGTATATAACTCTGGGAATCACCAACAGAGCAACAGCTAGAGAAGTGCCAGACGAATAAATGACTGGAAGTGGGGCAAGTGCCAGTCAAGCCTCCAGCAGTCAGGCAGTGGCATTGTTCCCTCTCTGACCCCTCCCCCACATACAAAGCCACAAAGCACTGAAGTGGGCTGCCCCTGCTCTGGCAGTTACTTAAGGCTTCACCCTTTAATGGATGCATCAAGACAGGGAGTCAAAGCAGCTCTACCTAATACACAGAAATAAACATAGGGAGACTGCCAAATTGAGGAGACAAAGAACTATGGGTCAAATGAAAGAACAGAACAAAACCCAAGTAAAAGAATTAAGTGAAATGGGTATAGCCAACCTATCAGATGCATAGTTTAAAACTCTGGTGATAAGAATACCTAAAGATCTCATTGAGAATGGCAAAAGTATAAGTGAAGAAATGAAGGCTACACTAAATGAAATGAAGAAAAATTCACAGGGTACCAACAGTGAAGAGAAGGAAGCCAGAGTTCAAATCAACAAATTGGAACATAAGCAAGAAATAAGTATTCAACCAGAACAGAATGAAGAAACAAGTCAAAAAAACAAGGAGAGAATAGGAAGCCTCTGGGACATCTCCAAATGTACCAACATCTGAATAATAGTTATGGCAGAAGGAAAAGAGGAAGAACAAGAAATTGAAAACTTATTTGAAAATGTAATGAAAGAAGACTTTCCTAATTTGGCAAAGGAAATAGACATACAAGTCCAGGAAGTACAGAAAGTCTTAAACAAGTTGGACTCAAGGAGGACCACACCAAGGCACATCATAATCAAAAGGCTAAAGGTTAAAGATAAAGAGAGAATCTTAAAGGCAGCAGGAGAAAAATAGAGAGTTATCTACAAAGGAGTTCCCATGACTATCAGCTGATTTCTCAAAAGAAACCGCAGACAAGAAGGTACTGGCAAGAAGTATTTAAAGTGATGAAAAGCAAGGACCTATAACTTTGCTTTTGCCTACGAGATTGCTCTGTGCAGCAAAGCTATCATTTAGAATTGAAGGACAGATTACATGCTTCCCAGACAAGATAAAGTTAAAGGAATTCATCATCACCAAACCATGATTATATGAAATGTTAAAGGGACTCATTTTAAGAACAAGAAGATGAAAACTATGATCATTAGAATGACAACAGACTCACAACTGTCAACAACTGAATCTAAAAAAAACAAAAACAAACCAAACATCCAGAACAGGAACAGAATCATAGATACGGAGATCACCTGGAGAGTTATTAGGGGGGAGGAGGAAGGAGGAGAATTGGGGTAAAGGTACAGGGAATAAGAAGCATAATTGGTAGGTACAAAATAGGGGGATGTTAAGAACACTATAGGAAATGGAGAAGCCAAAGAATTTATATGTGTGATGCATGGACATACACTTTTGGAAGGGATTGCTGGAGAGAAGGGGGCTGAGTAGGAAAAATTGGGACAAGTGTAATAGCTAATCAATAAAACACACATAAAAATTGTATTATAGAAAATTTCTAATTTTTTAAAAGATTTTATTTATTTATCTTTAGAGGGGAAGGGAAGGAGAGAGGGAGAGCAATATCAATGTATGGTTGCCTCTCAAGCGTCTCCTGCTGGGAACTGGCCTGCAACCCAGGCATGTGCCCTGACTGGGAATCGAACTGCGATACTCTGGTTTGCAGGCCCGCACTCAAGCCACTGAGCTACACCAGCCAGTGCTTATGTGGTAGGTTTTTAAACTCAATTTTAGTTTCCTTTATCGATAATAAGCCAGAGGGAAATCAGTTTCATGAATGAGGCTAAAATTAATTCATGAAGCAGGAAAACATGTGTGATTTGTATGATTTATTTAGTATAATTTAGACAAGCAGGGACTTGTTTTAAAATTTATAATAGGTGACCTTAAAACATATGAGGGATTACATGAAAACCATAGGCAGTAGTAGTCCAAGCCACTGCTCCATGCACTGCTCCAGAATGTCAAGATTTCATGTTTGCAAGTTGAAGAGCAAAATTTGTTTTTTCATAATTTGTTACTGTGATTTAAGCTAGTGTCTTTCCCCCAAAGCAACCTATCTTGGAAGTAACATTACAATTATAAATAAATGTGTAGTAAAAGTAAATAAATATTCAGGCTTTTCCATCAGATAAAAAATTGGTAAAAACAGTCCAGTATTTCTTTAAAATCTTTTCTAGTGCTTAAAATATAATAAAAAATAATATTAAAGATAGGAACATAATGTACCAATATGGTTCTTAATTGATAGAATAATGAAAATAAGTAGATCAGGCTTACTCTTTATCAAACAATTAATTTTTTTATTATTAGAAAATGTCTCAAAAAAGGGTCTGGTTAGTTGATAAGTTGTAATATATAAAATTAGCTACACACAGAAATTGGGAATATAATTTCACGCACAAGTGAAGTAAACATAAGCAGATCATATGATGGAATTCTTATTAGTTCTGCTTGATATGGTGACTTTTCAGCAGTATTGACAGGTTCTGTGACTTCAACAAAACAATATGTAACGCAGCCAGTTTTACAATAGGCTAATTGATATAAACAAGAATTAGGTTCCTATGCATTAGGACCTGCTGTACTTGTGTCTAGTAGACTTTCTTAAAACAAGGAATTTTCTTCCTAAAGAAATCTGTAGAGAATGAATGCACATCATGTCAGCTCATGGGCTTGGGTGCAGATGAAGCTTTCACCCTATCATACTTATTAAACAGCATTTAGCATGTGTTTGCTCTTCAGTGTTCTCTATGTTAATTGCTGGTATGTGGAGTATGTGGGTGGGTGTGTCTGTGTCTTCAAGATATTTATACTGTAGAGGACACAAAACTAAGTAGACCTTTACATTCGAATGGCCCATATACTGTACAGGCTAAATTGGGATATGTTCACTTGTTTTATTGTGTTCTTTTAATGAAATAGAATATATACTTTGAAGGTTATTGAAAATGTCATCTTATGCTACTAAGTTTACATTTTTTAAAAAATAAAAATGTATTTTGATTTTGTAAAATTGGGTGAATCATGCTAGTTCTCATATACCTCCCAGATGGTTTTGTTTTATATAATACAGAAGACTAATGAAAGCAGAGTTCTACATTGAGGATTCACTGTGGGATGGCTGACTGACTTAGCTTGTGTTGTAGTGGTCAGGTCACCAGGGTTAGGGATACAAGCCCCTCCACTGCAGCTGTCACAGATGCTCATTGTATTTGGTATGTTGGTAAGCACACCCAGTGAGAATGTAAATCAGTGGTAACAATTGAAAAAAAAACAACTAGAAGTTCCATCAGTGCAGATGAAAGGTAGCACCTTTTATTTTATATAGCTGTGTGTACTCCTTAATCCTGTTTTTGAGTGATGATACTATAACTTAAGTTTAGCAATATTAGCAGAAATATCCTAGAAAATTGATTTTTAAATGGGTTTTCTAGAAGAATTTAATGATTAATAAAACAAAAAAGTATTTATATTTATTCTGATTTTTGTGGGGTAGGATAAAAAGAGCAAGACTATATATATATATATATATATATATATATACACACACACACACACATATATATATTCATTCAGAATTATACTCACAAATCAAAGAGGAAGGTATTTTGAGAGTTGTGTTGTAACTCCATAGTAATGGAGATGTTCGTGGAAGGACTTGACCTGGTAAGATGGCTGTGTGATTCCTAAATGATTCCTAATATTCCTTTTTGTTTAGTTGGTAATTCCATTAACTACTCAAGATGACTTGGACAAAGCTGTGGAACTACTGGATCGTAGTATTCATATGAAGAGCCTCAAGATATTACTTGTAATAAATGGAAGTACACAGGTATGAATTGGAATTTTTTCCAGTAAGGATTATAGGATTTATGCCTGTAAAAGTCAATATATAAAACATGGCTACATTCTTTAATCATCGATATATTTCAGTATGATTAAATGAAAATTTACTCATTGTAACTATAGTTTGATATCCTTGCTCCTCAAAACTATATAGCTAAAATTACAAGTATAATATATTGTATATATGAAACTCAGGAGAAACTGAGAAGTTGGGGAAATTATGTTAAAATTTCAAAGAGTAGGTTTGATAAGACTCACAAACAACATAGAATATCTAGGTAGTTTTTCATAGGGGAGAGGATTCTATTTAAAGCCTTAAAGGGGAAGAATAGCATTAATCATCCTTTTTCCTCTGTAGGCTACTAATTTAGAACCATTGCCATTATTAGATGATTTGGATAACACAGTATGTGGAGCAGAGAGGAAAAAACGGCTTCCTATAATAGGTAAGAAAGCTAGTATCTGAATCATGAAAATCAATATGGTGATTTCTTAGTGTCTTCTCTATCCTTTTATGTAACCTAAACATACCCCTGAAAAATAGCAGCCTATCTTCATACTCTCTGTAATTGATCTCTGTTAACTCTGTTCTAGTATCTGATATTCTTGAAAAATTATGTCAAGTATTACAGGATTAGTGTTCTCTAATTTAAATATTTTTTCTTTATGTACCCTGAGGGTAATTTCGTGTTGAACAAATTTAAATTGAATTCAAATTCAAAGGAATTTTAACCATACGAATAAACTGAAGAGAAATTTAAAAAAGTATTTTAATACATTAAAATTGATGGATTATGTTCATAAGCCTTTGTCTAAGTTTTTAGTTAATGTCAAGAATGTTATTAAGATCTTCCAGCCAAGCTGGAGGCATAGGTAGAAACACTTTGCTTCCTCGCATAACTGAAAGAAGGATAACAACCAATTTAAAAACAATAAACAACCAGAACTGCCAGAATAGCAACCTGCATGGAACTCCGACAACCAAGGAATTAGAGAAACATTCATCCAGAATGGTAGGAGGGGCAGAGATGGTCAGACAGGCAGTGGGGTGGTTGGAGAGGACCTGTGGTAAGGCGGTGCACCCCCCCTGGGCGAGGAGGGGCTGGCTCACTGGGAAACTAAAGACTCAAAGCCTCTAGATTCAAATACTGTGGCGGTTGTAAAGGTGGAAGAAACTCTTAGTCTCACAGGAGATTGCTTTGGAAAGTGTGGCTAGAGCTGAGTAAGGGAGCAGCATTGTTCCATCTCTGCCTGCTCCCCCACAGAGAGCACCACAGCACAGCAAAAAGGGTTGCCCTACCTTGGTGAATAACTAAGGCCCCACCCGCTAACAACTTAACAAGTGCATTGAGACAAAAAAAATATGGTCCAAATGAAAGAACAGATCAAAACTCCAGAAAAGAGCTAACCAACGAGGAGATAGATAATCTATCTCATGCAAAGTTCAAAACATTGGTAATCAGGATGCTCACAGAACTGATTGAGCTTGGTTGCAAACTGGAGGTGACCCAAAGGGAAATAAAGCAAAATGTACGGGGAACCAACAGTGAAGGGATGGAAACGGAGGCTCAAATCAATGATTTGGAAGAAAAGGAAGAAATAAACGTCTAAGCGTAATAGAATGAAGATACAAGGTTTCAAAAAAAGGAAGAGAGGCTGAGGAACCTCTGGGATAACCTTAAGTACTCCAACATCTGAATCATAGGAATGCCAGAAGGAGAAACTAAAAACTGATTTGAACAAGTAGAGGAGAACTTCCCCAGTGTGGTGAAGGGAGTAGACTTCCAGGAAGTCCAGGAAGCCCAGAGAGTCCCAAAGAAATTGGACCCAAGGAGAAACACACCAAGACAATCATCATTAACTTACCCAAGATTAAAGAGAAGGAGAAAATCTTCAATGCAGCAAGAGGAAAGGAGACAGTTACCTACAAAGGAGTTCCCATAAGATTGTCAGCTGATTTCTCAAAAGAAACATTGCAGGCAAGAAGGGGCTGGAAAGGAGTATTCCAAGTCATGAAAGGCAAGGACCTACATCCAAGGCTCCTCTATCCAGCAAAGCTTTCATTTAGAATGAAAGGACAGATAAAGTGCTTCCCAGATAAGGTCAAGTTAAAAGAGTTCATCATCACCAAGCCCTTATTATGTGAAATGTTAAAGGGATTTATCTAAGAAGTAGAAGATCAAAACTATGAACAGTTAGATAACAACAAACTCACAACTATGAACAACTGAACCTAAAAAACAAAAACAAAGACTAAGCAACCAGCTGGAACAGGAACAGAATCACAGAAATGGAGATCACATGGAAGATTATCAATGGGGAGGGGGAGAATGAGGGTGAAAGCTATAGGGAATAAGAAGCATAATTTGTAGGCATAAAATAGGGGAAAGTTAAGAATAGTATAGGAAGCGGAGAAGCCAAAGAACTTATATGTACAACCCATGGCCATGAACCAAGAGGGGAGTTGTTGGAGAATGGGGGTGTGTGGGATAGAGGGGGATTAAGGGGAGATAAAAATTGGGGCAGCTGTAATAGCAAAATCAATAAAATATACTTAGAAAAAGAATGTTATTAAAGTAAGGAGTGATAAGAATGTCCAGATTATGCTTTACTTATTAGTATCTAGCTTTTATTTCTTATTAATAATATACTATTATAATTAAGCTTGTGGTATAAAGAGAAGTGGATACTGTGTGCTATTGTGTTTTAAAGGAGGCCTACTAAAAGGGCATGGGCTGGGCAGAGGTGCTCTGAACTCCCCAGTGTTCAACTTTTATCAAACATTGATAATCTATTTTTATATTATAAGGCCACTGGTCTAAATCACATTGCTTAAAAGCCACTGGTCTAAATGTTTTTAACAGATTGAGCAGTGAATGTGGTCATTAAAGATAGCATGTAAACATATTTGAGTGATGGGTTTGAAGGTGAGAAGTAGAAGAGGAGGTGACACAGATGAAGAGGGAGGAAGCAGGAGAGTATGACAAAATAAGAGATAAGATTGATAACAGAAGAGATTGTTAATAATGAAAGAAAAGGTTAAATTAACACAGGAGCCACCAAGAAAAATTGGTTATTTATTTTCTGTTTTGATTCCCAGAAAAAGCTATTTGATGACTATTTCCTTCTAAGTGTCAGTCTTTCATGAGACCTAGTTTTGTTTTCAGAAATGCTGAAATTGTGAGCAGTGGAGATAACATACAAGTAAAATAAAAATTGCTTGTCTTCATTCGGATATATTTTTATATAATTTAAAGTTTGGTGAAAGAACAGTAGGGATACCTGAATTCTAATTCCAGCTCTCTAATTAACGTAAGATCATTAACTTTGTCTACATCTTTAAGTCATGGGATAGTTGTAGCAATAAATTGAGAGAATACTTTTAAAGTACATTTCACTTTTCAAACCAGAAAGCATGAGTATTTTTTACTATTATTAATTAACCATTTCCTTTTTCTTTCCTTTTCTTATATTATAATACTTATCATTTTAAAGTAAAAGATTTGTGGTTTGTTTTAGTTGCATTAGACAGACAAGCTAGCACTAGTTAAATTGACATTTTAAATTAATTTTGAGTTAAAATTGTATTGAATATCTCACTATTGTTTGACTTCACTGCTAGCATAAGAAGAAACTAGAAATTGTAAAGTATGCAATTACTAGTTTTTCTTTTTTTTGTTATTTTATTGTTGTTCAGGTACAGTTGTCTGCATTTACCCCCTGCATAGCTCCAACCAATTACTGTTGTTTTTTTTTTGGCATGTCTTTAAACTCAGAATGGCTTTGATAGATATGACCATTATCTTTTTTCTTTACTTACAAACAATTATTTCCTTTAATTATTATCATAAAAGATAGCTAGAGGAAAAACTTATTTTGGGATAGGAACCTATGCTCTGCTGTGATGGAGGTCTTGACCAAGAGTATATTGGCATATCCATTACTAACAAAAGTTAAGAAAAATAAATTATTAAGAAGATGAAGAAAGTTTCATAGTCCTTTTTCTTTCCTATCTCCTTAAGTAATAATATGTTGGTCTTCTTTTATAATCAAGGGTATGTGAAAGGAATAACAATATTAGGGACAATGTGATCATAGTTGATAAAATGCCCAAATGAACCCCTAGCTTACAGTAGAGTTCCTAATCATTTTAGAGTCAAGTGTAAAAAATTCTCTCATTTATGCACATCTGTTGGTAATCATTTTTTCCTCCTATTTCATTAGTAACAAATACTGGCATATACTTAAATGACCCCTTTATGTAAGGCAAAACCTTTTTTTAAAAAAATAAATCTTTTAGCTCTGGCTGGTGTAGCTCAGTGGATTGAGCTCGAGCCTGAGAGCCAAAGGATCCTGGTTCGATTCCCAGTCAGGGCACATGCCTGGGTTGCAGGCCAGTTCCCAGCAGGAGACGCACGACGCATGAGAGGCAACCATACATTGATATTTCTCTCCCCCTCTCCTTCCCTTCCTCTCTAAAGATAAATAAACATTTAAAAAACTAAATCTTTTAATGCTGACATAACTTCCCCATATGTTTTTTATAGTTTAATCTCAAAAAGCTAAGAGCAAAGGAGAAAAACTTTATTTCTATACAACCAAATAAAAATAAATTGGATTATTATCTAATAAAAAATTAAGTGATTAATTAGATGAACTATATTAGTTTGATTTTCTGAACTGTGAAGAAGTGTACATTCAGTAACATGGCTTGCCACAAAAAAAAGTACCTAATTTTAAGTACCCAAGAATTTTATCTAGGACTCCAAATTGAAAACACTCATATGGGCTAACTGGTTAAGAAGTCATCTCATTATATGTTTCTAAATATTGAAGAGAGGGAATGGAAAGAAAATCTTAGAACCAAATGTGTATAGTACATGTTCATTATGAGTAATAATTTTACAATCACAACAGTCCCATGTTTACAGGTGAGGAAACAGGTTTCTGAAGATTAGATAACTTTTGCAAAGATATATAGCTAATAAATAACTAGAACTGACACTTAAACATAGATTTCACTTAAATCCCATATTCTTTCTACCACATCATGACGCCTTCAATAAATTACATTGAGGGGTAATATACAAGTGATGTGGAAATTTAGAAGCAGTGGCATTTACCTAAAAATCCTTATCGTATTATTATCAACCCCACAATACAGTTGTCAGCAGTTGAAAGAACATACCACCTAATAAGTCTAAATTAATAGTACAGTGAGATTAATAGTTATAGTAGGGTGGGAGTTTAGAACAGTATAAACAAACATATTTGAAGTTTTATAGACGAATGTTTTGATAAACTGGGTTTTAGTTGCTAAAATTATTGGTAGTATAGCCCAGAAATTCTGTGTGTATATTTAATTGAAACAAAAATTGATTCCATGCTTATATTTATAAAATCATATAATTTTCTTCTTTGAGGTCCCACTAGTAGAGAGCAAAGCTCCCCTCCCCCAGGATACATTCCAGATGAATTACATCAAGTTGCCCGCAATGGGTCATTCACCAGTATCAACAGTGAAGGAGAGTTTATTCCAGAGAGCATGGATCAAGTAAGCAAAAGTTGGATATGCTTTTTCATTTTATTTAAAAGGATGTTATCAAAGTTGTGGTTTGGCAGGTATTTGTGTATACCCCTCTTCTCTAACCCCATATCTTCCTTAAGTGAACAAGATAGTAAGAAAAATGTAGGAAAATGCCTACTAATTTACATGTGCCTATGTGCATTCAGGCATAAACAAAAGCTGGAATAAGACAGATTATCTTATATTACCCATCCATAAATGTGTGAATGCATGTATTTGTAATCCAGGGGTTAATATTTAGATTTTTCAATTAATGTTTGAAAGATACAGTAAAATTACAAATATTTAACTTTTTGAAGGTGAGGTGTGTCGGCTCTATAAACATTTAAAAATGTTATTAAGTTCTCACTTCATCAATACATACACTAAAATTGGAAACATTGAGAGAAAATTAGCATGGCCCCTGCGTGAGGATAATATGCAAATTTGTGATGCATTTTATATTTTTGTGTATTCTAATGAACAAAATGAACAAAGGAAATAGAAAACATGTTATTACAAGCTTAGTAGTATTGAAGTATTTCCATGGAGTTCCTGTTGTTTCATTAATATTACATTGGCTGCTTACTACTGCAGTTTTCTTTTTCTAATAATGTAGCAGTCATGATGTCATTAGTCTCATTTGGGTGGGGCCTTTGTTCAATTTACAGTAAGAAAAATTATTTGAAATTTTTTAGTTTCTAATGGTTTAGCTAATAGTCCATAGAGAAGCAATATTTTTTTTTTTCTCTTAGGAAATTTTGAAGGAGACCTAAAAGGAACAACTGCATTTTAAACATTTAAAAATCAGAAACTCCGTAGGGTGACTGCTATTGGGTATGGGGTGTCTTTTTGGGGTACTGAAAGTGTTCCAAGATTGTTGTGAAAGTTGCACAATTCTCAGTATACTAAGAACCATTAATTAAATTGTACACTTTAAATGGGTGAATTTTATGTTACATAATTTTTATCTCAATAAAACTATTTCATAAAAAGCAATAACTTTTGGTAATATAACTTCAAATGGTGCAACTCTGTTTTTCTAGATGCTGGACCCATTATTTTTAAGCAGCCCTGAAAATTCTGGCTCAGGAAGTTGTCCATCGCTTGATAGTCCATTGGATGGGTAATATTGGTTATAGTTTTTCTTTTTTACCATATGTGGGTAAATATGCATATATATATATATATACAGTGTGTTGAATTATCAACACTTTTGTGCTACATTTATAAGAATGTAATTGGTATTTATCTATAGTTATGGTACTCAGTATATTATTAGTTAAAATAATACTTGATTATAATATTTTGAGCATTCCTGCTTGCCAAAATTGTGTTTTGGAGCTAAATGCAAACTTAGAATTTAAACAGATTTACTTTTAAAACTGTGTTGTTGAAACTACTATCAAATTTTTTATTAATATGTTTTGGAGATTTTCTGAGTTGTTTCAAATTATAAATAAAATTCTTGGTAGTTGTAGCCCAGTATGTTGGTTGTGATTTAAAATTTAAGTACTCTTGTTTTGTGAACTATAAGGAAGGTCAATTTGCAACTGATTTTTTTTGTTACAAGTGCATCCTCACTCCTGATCTCAGGACAGTGTTTACCTGCGGTGTACAGAGTTATCCTGTACCACACAGAGTCAGTATCTTTATTAGAATCGTATCCTGGCTGGCGTGGCTCAGTTGGTGGGTGTCATCCTACAAAGTGAAAGGTTGCTGGTTCTATTCCTGGTCAGGGCACATGCCTAAGTTGTGGGTTTGCTCCCCAGTTGGGGTGCATATGAAAGACAATTGATCAGTGTTTCTCTCTTCTTTCTCCTTCCCTTACCCTCTATCTAAAAAAAAAAAAAAAAAAAAAAAATCTACCTGTTTTTCTGTCTGGGTGGCTTGGTTGGTTGGAGTGTCATCCCTTACACCAAAAGGTTGAGGTGCAGGTTCAGTTTCCAGTCAGGGCACATACCTAGGATGCAGGTTCAATCTCTGGTTGGGCCAGGTATGGAAGGCAACTGATCAGTGTTTCTCTCAAATCAATAAGCATATCCTCAGGTGAGGATTTAAAAAAATCTTTACCTTTTTAATCTCCTGTGGTATTAATTTGTGAAAGCAAATTATAAAAATATGACTAATATTTTATGGCAATATACACATTGAATTTTTTGTTACCTGTGTACGTGAAGCCTTTGTCTTTGCCCGAATCTACTTCAAGATAGCCATTTAAAACATTACAAAATTCAGGGAAATAATAATTTGAAATATATACTTCGTGAGTTAGAAATTATCTCCTTTTCATAGTTGTGGAAGCAGTCTAGAAAGGTGATTTGCCAAGTTATAAAAGCAAGTTAAGTGGCAGAGCTAGGATTAAAACACAGGAACTTCCAAACACCTGTAATGGTAAAGAGTAATGTTCTTACCACTGTACTCTATGAGTTCAGTTTGTAAGCCAGGCTTTTTGCTTACATGTACCAAATAAGAGTTTAAGAAGTTGTTTCTCTTTTTTCAGTTATGTTAACATTTCAGAGTGAGCTTTTCTCCCTTTCTCTGTCTCTTTTTGTCTCTCTCTCTCTTTGTGTATATAAATATGTATATATATACAGTTTCCACACATACATACAGATATTGATATTATATAAATTTTTTGATATCTTATTTACATGCTGTCAATTTAATGTGACATTTTCTACTTTTAGAGAAAACTATCCAAAATCACGAATGCCAAGGGCACAGAGCTACCCAGATAATCATCAGGAATTTTCAGGTTAGATTATATACATTTGGAATGTTTAACATTTATGTCATTAAATAATATTTTAAGTGGAAGAGAGAGGGAGTTTGTTTTTAAATAAAATAAAAATGTGTAAATGTGTTTTTCATCATTAGAAATATTTCACGTTTTTAGTAATGCTAAGTTTCTTATGTGTCTTAATAGACTTTGATAACCCTATCTTTGAGAAATTTGGAAAAGGAGGAACATATCCAAGGCGGTATCATGTTTCATATCACCATCAAGACTATAATGATGGTAAGTTGCTGGCAACCAGATTACAAGAACAATTTGTGAAGATTCTCAAAAATAATAAAAAATAAAAATTTCGTATTTAAGTAGAATTAGAAATAAACTTGATTCTCCATCATTCAGTTTTCTGCCTAAAATTTTTTAAAGAAATTATATTATAACTAAAACTATAACAACAACTTAGCTATATGCTAACTTACTTTATAATATTTATCTTTTCTTTAGAAGAAAAGGAATAATTCAAAATATTTCAAAAGTTATTCCTTCATGAAGTTCATACTTCAAAAAAATATTGCTACCTATAAACTTTTAAATTTTGGTTTATATTTTAAATCATGATTAGAAATGAGAATAAAAGTATTTTTTCTACTTTTTATCCCAAATTGAGAGCGTTCTATGATTTTATGAATGTGTGCATATATATATTAACATATTATTTGAATTTGTATTCAGATCTTGTTTGTTTTTTCCCTACTTTTCATTTTTGCTTTCACCTTTTTTCTTCCTCATGTTTCATTATTGACTTTATGATTTACTGTTAACAAGGATATTTTCCTGAACTCTTAAAAAAATAATAATCTTAGGTTTAAAGCATATAATCAAATATGATTGCTGTTTCCGTTGTTTTAGGATTGTCACAGGACAGATTTCTGTTCCTTACATCATAAATTTTAAAGACATTTATTTACAACATATTAATAAAAGTTTTAAGGTAATTATATTTTTGTTTTGTAGGTCGAAAAACTTTCCCAAGAGCTAGAAGGACACAGGGGACCAGCTTCCGGTCTCCTGTGAGTTTCAGTCCTACTGATCACTCCTTAAGCACTAGTAGTGGAAGCAGTATCTTTACCCCAGAGTATGATGATAGTCGAATAAGAAGGAGGGGAAGTGACATAGATAATCCTACTTTGACTGTAATGGACATCAGCCCACCTAGTCGCTGTAAGTAGAAATTGGCGTAGTAAAATATTTAACAGAACCTTTGCAGAATTTTATAGTATTCAAAGGACTAGATACCAAGCCAGTCCTTAGAGTGAGACCAACTGCTTAAAATAAATAAAAGTGGTACTTCCAAAATGATTGCAGTGTCAGGTATACGTATGGTATTACTGTTAAATTACTCTAGATGATTTTGTCCTTCACTTGTATTAAGAAATTTTTTATCAATTAGTTATCCATTCATTCATGTCACATTTCCTTGTTGAGTTCCTGCACTGAGATTTCATATATATTCTCGAAGATATAGTCTAATGGGAAGAATGATGTCTGGAACAATAATTATAGTATAGCATTTAATCTACATCTTGAATATGAGTAGGAATTCACCAGTTAAGGAGGTGACATGTGCAGGCATATTCTGAAAGTGGGGAATAGTTTTCTTTTGTCTGAAGTGGTGGATATCTTACTTGAAAGAGTGGGAGTGGGACTAGAATGATAACTAAGACTAGATTGTCAGATATTTGGACTTTATAATGTAAACAACACATACAAAGCTTTGTGCTCACAGACTGCAGTAATATATTCATATTCTGAATACCTTTCTTTTGTATTAATGTTGTCATATTTTACTTTTACATCTGTGACCTCACACTGCATTGCTGCTATTTTTGCTTTAGACAGCTATCTTTTAATGATTAAAAATAAGGGAAGAATGTCTTTTATATATACCTTCAGTTTATTTTTATAGACCTTTGCGTTGTAGATCCAAGATCCCGTCAGGTATCCAATTTTTTCTGCCTGAATAATTACTTTAATCTTTCTTGTGATAGAAGTCTGCTGGTAATAAATTCTTTCAGCTTTTATTTGTTTGTAAAGGTCTTTATTTCTCCTTTATTTTTGAAAGATTTTTCTGGGTGAAGAATTCTGGCCAGTTTTATTTCTTTCAGCATTTTGAAACTATTTCTTCATTAGTTTTTGGCTTTTTTTCCTCATCCAAGGACATATTTTTAAAATTGTTTTATAGAGGGAGGGAGGGAGGGAGGGGACAAGAAAGAGAGAGAGGGGGAGAGAGATTGAAAGGGAAGGAAGGGGGAGGGAGGGGAAGAGAAAAAGAAACACTGATTGGTTGCCTTTTCATACGCTCCCCTACCAGGGACTGAACCCATAACCTGGGTATGTTTCCTGACTGGGAATTGAACCTATGACCTTTCGGTCCAGGGGACAATGTTCCAATCAGCTGAGCCACACTGGCCAGTGCTTTCATACTTTCTGAGAAGTGTTCTATAATTTTTATCTTTGTTCCTCTGCCTGAAATTTGCTTTTTTCTCTGTGGCTGCTTTCAAGATTTTCTCATTAGAATGGGTGGTGTTCTTTTTATCTTTCTACATCATAGGCAGATGGAAAACTAATTGTAAATATTGCTGCAGTAAAGATTAGAAATAGT
Organism: Artibeus jamaicensis; assembly: GCF_021234435.1. NCBI lineage: Eukaryota > Metazoa > Chordata > Mammalia > Chiroptera > Phyllostomidae > Artibeus > Artibeus jamaicensis. The sequence continues at coordinate 3,375,654 of NW_026521847.1, forward strand.
CTATCTTACAATCAGTGCCATCTTAGATTGAGTGAATGATACTATTACATTTGTAACCAAGAAAGAAAATATCACACTGGAAAAAATGAATTATGGGGTTATGAACCTAGTGTTGGTTTAGAATTCTTAGAAAATTGACTGAAGAGAAAAATTTCCAAAGATGATGATCATTATAAACTTGGATGATCATGATTTTCTCTTACACCCAAGCATATACTAATGCAATACACTTACTTAGTCTTTAACCATTTTCGTACTATCTAGCTATTCCATTTTAAGAAAATGTTCTTTTTTAGCACCTCGTGCTCCAACCAACTGGAGATTGGGCAAACTGCTTGGCCAGGGAGCCTTTGGCAGGGTCTACCTCTGTTATGATGTTGATACAGGAAGAGAGTTGGCTGTTAAGCAAGTTCAATTTGACCCTGATAGACCTGAGACCAGTAAGGTAAGAATCACTGCACAGACTGCACAATCACTTCACACAGGAAAAAAAGCAGTTTCAATAAAATAATCATAACACCTTGGCATTTTAATTTTTTTCTTAATACAGATTATTTGCAAAACAAATAGATAATTAGATATGTTCATCTGCTTTGTACCATGGATTTTTCTCTTTTGATGCTCTGTTATATTCCTGATCTGATTTAATGTTGCTTTAGCACACCTTTGAGGACTGTTATAAAAGTTATTGTTAGTGCTTTAAAATGTTTTTTCCTTAGGAAGTAGAAATTGCAGAATCAAATCACTTTGATGGGCAATGAAATTTGAATTTTTTACTTTTACTAACAGTACTGTAAAGACTTAACAGTGAGTTCTGTCTTTCAGGAAGTAAATGCACTTGAGTGTGAAATTCAGTTGTTGAAAAATTTGCTGCATGAGCGAATTGTTCAGTATTATGGCTGTTTGAGGGATCCCCAGGAAAAAACACTTTCCATATTTATGGAATATATGCCAGGGGTAAGTTAGTATATCCTTTGGAAATAGACATATTCTATTTAAAGGTTCAGTTGAGGAAAGAGAAACAATAGAACTTTGATTATAAAATGTTATACCTAGTTAATGATATTTCGGAAGAGTTTTAAATTAGTAATATAATTTTATTTTCTATCTTCATCTGTCTTTGTCTTTTTTAAATTAATTTTTTAAAATGCTGACATATACTAAAATAGGTTACATACGTAGCAGTCCATACTCAGATTTCTCTAAGAGTCTTAAAAGTACCCATAATTGCTGGTTTATCCAAACCAGGATCTAGTTCAAGGTCACATATTACATTTAGCTGATATATTTCTTACTCCTCTTTACATCTAGAACAATTTTTATATGACGTAGATTTGACAGATAGATCATGCTCTTATTCTGTTCACAGTGTTATCTCGTGGCAGTGTATAATTTGTTTCTTTATTCCCTTATTTTCTATAAACTCCATGTTAGATCTAAAATTTAAATTAGATTCTAATTCAGTGTTTTTTATTAGAATGCCTCATAGATGATGCTGTGTATTTTATGTTGCATCTTATTAGTAGAAATTCTTGGTTGTTCCATGGTTAGTGATTCTAAGGTTGACTACTAGATTAGGGTGCTTGACATCCTGATTCCTCCATTGTAAAGTTTGGTTCTTTTCCTGAAGACCAAAAAGTAATGAGCTATGCAATGGCACTTAGGAGTATCCGGTTCATTTTCAGCCATCCACCTAATGTTTTTAACAGAGATTGAAAATCATTGCCTCAGGCAATAATTTCATTAGGAGCTAAAAAAATGTGATTTTCAAACTCTGTCATTCCTTCTATGTTGTTTTTATAATATGTAGAGTACATTCTAATACTAATGATTTTCAAAGTGGTAGATATATACTCATTTAAAAATACATGCATTTCCATAATTTAATAGGCAGTACATGGTAGAAAAAAGGTTTGATTTATTAGTCTTATTAGAATTATGTATAGCCCTGGCTGGTGTGGCTTAGTGGCTTGAGTGCTGGCCCGTGAACCAAAAAATCACCAATTCGATTTCCCATCAGGGCACATGCCTGGGTTGTGGGCCAAGCCCCCAGCTGGGGGCCTGTGAGAGGCAACCAATCGATGTATCTTGTACATCAATGTTTCTCTCCTTGACTTTCTCCCTCCCTTCCCCTTTCTTGAAAAATAAATAAATAAAATCTTTAAAAAAAAGAGAATTATATGTGTAATGTATAACGTTGCAGTTTAAACTTAATGGATCATAACACTGGATCAGTGTCTAATAGTAATGGTCTTAACCATTCTCATTCTCACATGAACAACAGCAAACTTGACTTTGTTTCTTATCATGGTGAATTATTAATTGTTTATAGTAATACCACTGTTACTCATTATTACTACTCTTTATTTTCAAATATTCTGTTGGCAATGTAAATTAGTTTATTTTTTTTAATCCTCTTTGAAAAACAAATTGGTGGGATGTATTGAAGGCCATAAAAATATTGAAGCTTTTTGATCTGTTAGTCTCACAGAAATTTATACTACAGCAGTAATCCAAAAGAAAGAAAAAGCTGCATATACTTATTTTGTTTATTTTAGTATTATCTGTGATGAAAAAAAAGGAAATTCATTGCCCATGGTGGAAGTAAATTATGATGACATTGTCCGAGAGAATTTATGTTAACAATTAAAATTGTGAAGGCTGTATAGCAAAGTTGGAGGAAGTACTTATATAAGAAAGGAAAAAAGAATGCAGAATGCTTTTTGATAATGATTATGATATTTTAAAAGTATCTGTATTTGGATAAGTCCAGAAGAAAGTTAGAAAATTGGAAATGTGGTGTTATGTTGGCATTGGTTGTTTTTCTTTTATTCAGATTTTCATTACTGTTTGTACAATACATATTTAAAGTAGAAAACAAAATTATGAATAAGTGAATAGAGACCTAGATTGAAGATAAGATTAATTAAAATGCTTAATTGGTTAGAACTGATTTATATCACAAATGGATATGTGTAATCTTTATATAGTTAGTAATCTTAGGACTAAGCTAGGACTGTTCAGGAAGAGGTAATTAGATCATGTTTCTCATTAGCTACACTTGGTTTTGTAAGAGCAGCTGTCTCCTCAAAGTATATATTGTCATTTCTCGAATTTGAAAAGCGTGTTACCAAATTAGTAATAGTTTGTTGGCAACCTAAATGAATTGTACATATGGTAAGCTCATGGTATACATGGGTTGGACATGTTTGTAGACTTTCCTGAATCTCTAAGTTTGTGAATGATGCTATATAATTACTCTCATAAAATGTAGTATGCTGAATTTTTATTCCCTAGATTCAAGATTCTCCAAAATTGTCATTCTGTTTTTCAGTTTTCCCAAATGTACTACTATTCCATTCTGTAGTTTACCTAGAACTACTCTCAGATTAGAACCAAAACTTTCTTTAATTTTAATACCTGCATTAGGAGTTCATTTATCTGTTACCTTTACACCACCCACACACAACACAGGATTTTTAGCTGGCACAGTGGTTCTCAATTCTAGTTGTTCAAACTGAAGAAAGTAACATTTGCTGCTTCTAGCCACAATGGAGGTGTAGGTAGATACACTTTGCCTTCTTGCCCAACCAAAAGAAGGACAACAACAAATTTAAAAGCAAAAATAACCAGAACTGCCAGAAAGTCAAACTGTATGGAAGTCTGACAATCAAGGAATTAAAGAAGAAACATTTATCCAGACTGGTATGAGATATGGACATAGACAGCGGGGGTGGAGAGGACTGCGGCAAGGCAGCAGCTGGAGGACTGAGGTGAGCAAGGTGGCAGCTGGTGGATGAAGCAGTCCCATATTTGAGTGCAGATAAACCAGGAGGAACAACTGGGGAGCGAGAAATACCGTGTAACCCAGGGTTGCAATGCAGAGCAAAAGCCTCAAAACCTCTGACTGAAAAAAACCTGTGGGGGTTGTGGCAGCAGAAGAAACTCCCAGTCTCACAGGAGAGTTCGTTGGAGAGACCCACAGGGTCCTAGAACAACACAAACCCACATACCTGGGAATTAGCACCAGAAGGGCCCAATTTGCTTGTGGTAGCGAGGGGAAGTGACTGAAAGCTGGTCAAGAGCTGTGCAAGTGGTCAAGAGCTGTGCAAGTGGCATAGTTTCCTCTTGGACCCCTCCCCACATACAGCACCACAACACCAGTATGTGGGTTGCCCCACTCTGGTGAATATCTAAGGTTCCTCCCTTACTACCTAATAGGCAATGCAGAGATAAACAAGTATGGCCCAAATGCAAGAACAGATCAAAGTTCCAGAAAAAAATACAACTAAGTGATGAAGAGATAGTGAACCTTTCAGATGCAGCGTTCAAAACACTGGTAAATCAGGATGCTCACAGAAATGGTTGAGTATGGTCTTAAAATAGAGGAAGATGTGAAGGCTATGAAAAGTGAAATACAGGAAAATGTATAGGGAACCAACAGTGAAGGGAAGGAAACCGGGACTCAAATCAATGGTTTGGACAAGAAGAAAGAAGTAAACATTCAACCAGACTAGAATGAAGAAATAATTCAAAAAATACGAGGAGAGGTTTAGGAACCTCTGGGACAACTTTAAATATTCCAACATGTGAATCATAGGAGTGCCAGAAGGATAAGAGGAAGACATTGAAAACTTACTTGAAAACTATGGAGAAATCCCCTAATCTGACAAAGGAAATGGACTTCCGGGAACTCCAGGAAGCTCAGAGGGTCCCAAAGAAGTTGGACCCAAGGAGGAACACACCAAGGCACATCATCATTAAAGAGAAGGAGAGAATCTTAAAAGCATCAAGAGAAAAGGAGACAGTTACCTATGAAGTAGTTCCCATAAGCTATCAGCTGACTTCTCAGAAGAAACCTTACACACAAGAAGCAGCTGGAAAGAAGTATTCGAAGTCATGAAAGGCAAGGACTTACATCCAAAATTCTTCTGTTGAGCAAAGCTGTCATTTAGAATGGAAGGGCAGATAAAGTGCTTCCTAGATAAGGCCAAGTTAAAGTAGTTCATCATCACCAAGCCCTTATTATATGAAATGTTAAAGGGACTTATCTAAGAAAAAGAAGATAAAAATATGAACAGTAAAATGACAACAAACTCACAACTATCAACAATTGAAGCTAACAAAAACAAAAGCAAACTAAGCAAAAAAGTAGAAGAGGGACAGAATCACTGAAATGGAGATCACATGGAGGGTAATGAACAGGGAGGGGTTGGGGAGAGAATGGGGGAAAGGTACAGGGAATAAGTATAAATGGTAGGTTCAGAATAGACGAGGGGAGATTAAGAATAGTATGGGAAATGGAGAAGCCAAAGAACCTGTATGTGTATGATCCATGGACATGAAGTAAGGTGGAAGAATGATGGTGTGAGGGGGGAACAGGACAGAGGCGAATAAAGGGAAGAAAAAAATGAGACAACTGTAATAGCATAATCAATAAACTATATTAAAATTTAAACATAAAAAAGAAAGTAAAATTTTATGGTACACAAGTGTAAAAACACTATACCAATGGATCTGTTAGCTCCTTAGGCCACTGGCCTAGCTGCCTAACAGTTTAGAGGATCCATAAGGCCATCACTTATTTACAGCCTACAAGTGTTTGGGGGCTTACTGTTTGGAAAGTGAAGTTCTAGCTGGGTTATTGTATGTATTACTACAAGTAGAAGCACAATAAGTAGCCTGAAGAAACAAGCTGTATGGAATAATAAGTGTTGATAGTTGGTTGAGCTCACTCATTGCCTGAGACTTTCCACACAGGTCTGCAAATCTAGGCCAGCAGAGTGGCATCTTTCTGTCCTTTCAGAGACTGCTCGTAAATAGTGGAAACAGCGAATGGTTAAACCTGTAAAATTCAAGTATCTACTTTTATATGACAAAGTACATAGTTTACTAAAATGTAAGGAAAGGAAGAAACATTTAAATATACTCTACTGTTTAAAATAAAAGATTTGTCCCTCAGGAAGGAGTTCATTTTCATTTTGTAAAATGGTTGGTCATCAAATTTGTACATTGGAATCAGTAGGGAAGCTTTTGTAAAATTTAGTGTGTTTGTCTCACTTTAGACTGATTCAGCATTCTCATAGGTGGCACCTCATCCTGCCTTAAAAACCACTGATAAGATTGAAATTCTTCTGGATTGAGTGCAGGCCTGCAAACCAGAGTATTGCAGTTCGATTCCCAGCCAGGGCACATGCCTATGTTGCAGGCCAGTTCCCAGCAGGGGACACACAAGAGGCAGCCATATATTGATATTTCTCTCCCTCTCTCTTCCCTTCCCCTCTAAAGATAAAAAATTAAAATCTTTAAAAAAATAAAAGGGATAATAATGATTTAATTTAAAAAATTCTTTAATGTATTTTCTCATGGTTTGAACTAAAATGTTGAGTATATAAAGAAAAAAGTTAAATACCTCATGTATTCTGGTTTTGTAATTATACCCATTCTTTCTAGAAATAAACGAGCAGATGTCAGTAAAACACTTAAAAATAGAGGAAGAAAAAACAAATAAAAAATAAAGTAGGACATAATGTAGAAGGGCAAGTAGGGAAAACCAAATACATTGTGGGCAAAAAAGCAGTATAAAAAGTACTGGAGAATTTTTAAAAACACAGTTGGAAGCTATAGAAGATAATTAGAATCAACGTAGTCATAGAAACAAGAGTATCCATCAAGAAGCATATTCTTCCACAGTTCTAGTCAGGGACTGTAAAGGGTTGTATGTAAATGAGATGACATATGTGTTCTTACTGAGAATTTCTGTGCTCTCCAACTAAAGTCTCCCACTGATGAACAAGGATTCTTTTTAAAAAGAATTTTAATATAGTGGTTTCTGTTTCAAACCACACCATAGTCTTTTGTTTTCTTACAGGGTTCAATTAAGGACCAATTAAAAGCATATGGAGCTCTTACTGAGAATGTGACTAGGAAATACACCCGTCAGATTCTGGAGGGTGTCCATTATTTGCACAGTAATATGATTGTTCATAGAGATATCAAAGGTAAGTAATGAAGTACTTTTTTAAGTATACAGGTTTTGTGTTTTGTGAATGAAATAAGTAATATGGTTAAAAAATATAATATTTAAATTAATAAACTCTCCTTTAAAATATCATAGGAAAACAATTCTCCTTTCTTATGGACTCCATCAGTATTCCAACTAGTCTTGATGTTCAGGTCTCCACAGTGGGTAGCTTCCCTGTGGGGGTTCACTGAATCAAAAAAGTTCAAATGATCATAAAAATGAGTCCATGTTTTTATATAGAGAACATAAGCATTACAATACAGTGATTAAGAAAGGGGGCCCTGACACTAGATGACCTGGTTCAAATTCAGGCTTTCTTTTTCATTAACCATGTGAAACCTTGCACAAGGCACATAACTCTTCTATGCCTGAGTTCCTCATATTTAATGACGGTGATAATAATGTCCAACTTGTAAGATTCTTGAAAGAATTAAATGAGCCCTGGCTAGTGTGGCTCAGTGGATTGAGCACTGGCCTGCCAACAGAAGGCTTGCCAGTTTGATTCCCAGTCAGGGCACACCCTGGGTTGCTGGCCAGGTCCCTACTAGGGGTCACAAAAGAGGCAACCACACATTGATGTTTCTCTCCCTTCCCTCTGTCCAAAAATAAATAAAAAAATACTTTCAAAAGAAAGGATTAAATGAGTTAATGTGTATAATATGCTTAAAATAGTTTGTTATCTAGATAGTATTCAGATAGCTGTAACGATGATGACATTTTTATGTTGAGATCATTTTTAATTAAAGCCATTGGAATGGGTGTTATTATCTAGGGAGAGAATAAGAAGAGGGAGGGAAGAGAGCCTAAGATTGAGCTTTGATGAGCTTCAACTCAGTTAAGCTCATTTTTTAAAATTCAGCTGCTTTCAGGGATCAGGTATGTAAGGTAAATGCATGAAGTGAGACAAAAGTGAGTGGTAGAGATGTGTAAAATTTGAGAGGGCTTAAATTCTGTACTACAAAGTATACCAGAGGTTTGATTCTATAAAAACTGAAGTTTGGTTCTATAAAAATTGGGTGTGACCCCTAATTCAGAGATGACTCTAGTTAATCAACCGATAAGAATAGTAAATACATGCACATATAAGTAATAAATAAAAAGTACATTTTTGACTGGTCTTTCCGAGGGTTCTAATGAGCTACCAGATATTTTTGCCTCCCTGTGGTGATTCACATTCTGAATATGGCCATATTCAGGCTAAAGAAAATGTTCCTAACCAGTTTCTAGTGATATAGTACAATCTGCTGGAGAATGCTGAGCCAAATCATGTGTACTAGAATGGAGGTTATAGTTTGAGAGATTGAGGACACGGCTCATGATCTAAAAGAAATAGGTGCAGTTGTTCAGTAACAAAAACTGAAAGCTTTAAGAACCACATAGGGAAAATATTTGAATGTGAATTTTTCTGATAGGAGTGATCTCTATTCAAGCCAGTTTCATTTTAGCACTCATGATGAGACAAGGTAAAGGAACCAAGGGGAGATACAAGCCCAAGTGGACCTTATCAGAAGGAATGACAAACCATACTGTTAAAATGAGGTTGGAAACAACAAGCTAACTTAAAATCATTATAGGGCAAATGTATTGATAGGAGAAGATATAAAATTAGATATTCAATTTGATCTCAGTTTTTTAAATATGATCTAAAAGAAAAAAATTTTGTGTGATTAACAGTGGTTATTTACACATGGCAGAATGAGTGATAATAATTTTATTTGGCATATTTTTTACTTTTTCTACATTTCCCAAATTTTTATAATGAGCTATTTTCAAATTGTAATGGGAAAAGAAAGATACCTGATGATATTTAAGTTTAAGTGAGTTCATAATGAAACCTAGGAAAAAATAATTGATCATTGTTACTAGGGAACCAATTCATAACAGAGTTCCTTTATTCTGCCTTTCTTTTCCTAATTAAACCATTGAGAACTAAAGAGTAGATGAAAGGAAACTTATCTTTCAGTTATAGAACAGATACATCAGACATATGAACATATTAAATACGACCCCTTGGGATGGAGTCAGCGAAATCTAGTCAGGAAAGCTGCAGGCAAACAACTTAGGTTCTTCATAAATTGCAAAGGAAAAATGGTTAGAGGGAACTTTAGAAAAGACTTAAAAGATACATCATTGAGTCTCAATGTTAGGAACTTACTTGGATTCTGATTTTTAAAAAACTGTAAAATACACTGAGTGTATATTTAACATTATTAAGGCATTGTTTTCCTGTTAGGTGTAATATGACTCCTTATCTTTTAAATCTACATATTGAACTGTTGAGATGATGTCTTGAATTTACTTCAGATAATATGAGGGAAAGAGGGAGTGGCTGGCAGTATGGTTGGGGAAGATTTTCAGATGGTGGGTGAGGTGAGTGATGGGTACATAAACTATTGTACCTGTTTTTGTAGATGTTTGAAAAATCTTTGTAATAGCTTACTTTACTTCAAAAACAACTTCACCCATGGGCATGCTTATTGATTTTAGAGAGAGGGAAGGGAAGGAAGGAAGAGAAACAATGATAAGAGAGACAATGATCAATCACCACTCATACACACCCCAATCCGGGACAGAACATAAAACCTAGGCATGTGGCTTGGCAGGGAATTGAACCCGCAATCTTTCAGTTTATGGGATGATGCTCTAACCAGCTGAGCCACACTGGCCAGGGCAATAGCTGACTCTTAAGGTATACAAAATAAGTTTCAAAAAATTAGGAGACTATATTGGGAATGTGATTACATGTTTTTCTCATGTGTGGGTCGGCATTGGTTCAACATTGATGATTACTCCCCAGCGATGGTTCTTCTTTTCTGTGACTGGCCTGGGACTATTTCTTCCCAGTAAAATATGGTTTGTTTGTTTGGTTAAATATTTTAGAGGAGATTGGGTGCATTCAGGGTGGTATGGCTGTAGACCCTTAGGTAGATATTTTAGGGATAGTGCCTTTCTTTGACAGTGTCTCCTCTTACAGCGAGATGTTAAATAGGGTAGACAGTGCAGTTTTGCACAGTCACTAGTATGTGTATCACTTAGGCTTATGGCGTGCAGAGAATGGAGCCTATGCCTTCCCCTGCAGAGAAACTGCGAAGAGCTATTATCCACTAGGCTGGGGAATTTGATGGGAGAATGATAAGACAAGTACAGAAGCTCAGGGTGGGAATGGGCAGTACACATTCTCTTCACTATTAATTCTCCTTCTTAGAGGCCATTAAAAAAATAAGAAGAAATAAGGATTTTTTAAATGTAAAATATAGGTAGAAGACCTAAAAAACAATGAAGTAAATTTTAAAATGAAAATTAGATAAAATGAACTGCATATTTAAAAACAGACTAGACATTATTTAAAAATGAGACTAGAAATAATTTTTATAAGACAGAAACTAGACTTGTAATCCCAGGGGGAAAAAAAGAGAGTTTTAAAGATGATAAATAAAGGGGAAAATAGAGAATACAAAATAAATGAACTTAGGACCTGGATCTTGGTTTCTGATAACCAGGGCTCCTTGGAGAGAAGGCTGATGTATGACTGGTGCAGGGAATATACAAGTTGAGCATGAAGCACCTAATAGTTCCCCAAAGTAAGAAAAGGCTAAAAACAACCCAAATGGAAAACAGACAACAACACAGTGATCAGTATATGACAAATGGACTCAGGAGCCAATCAGAAGAGTTCCCAATGGCCAAAGCTAGAATGACTTGAGCAAAGAAAAAAAAAGGTTACATTGGTTTATAACCCAAAGTATTCAATAAATATCCACATGTTCATACTGATATAAATGAATGGTTGAATAAATGGAAAAGAGGAGACAAATCTGTGTAGAATAATTCCAAATTTATGTATCTACTCAGCCTGGAGCATAACTCCTGATTCCTTAACTGTGGGCTAGGCTTAGTGAACTTCTCCTAAATATTATAGTATGAGAAGCGGGGAAAATGGAACTTTATAGTAAAGAAGTCAACAAACTACCTCAAACCAGGCAATCAAAGTCAGTTTATAATAAATTAAGTTTATTATCAAAGTAAATGAAATTTTAAAACAAAAAAAGCTCCAACCTTGCTTAGAAGAGACTTAAAATATATAGAAATTGAGAAGTAAAATTAATATAAAGCAAAACCTAATACTTAGGAAAATTGTAAAATGTAAGATAATTAACATTAAGTTACAGCAGAAGGGAAAAAGTGACAGAAGTCTTGATTATGAGACTCCTTCAGGAAGTTCCTTCTCAGGGAAATAAACTTCAGCCATAAGCCTCTTGCTTTGTGATAGAGAGAAACTGTGCCCAAGAGCCTGCTGTTGCTTTTCATCCTTCTCTGAGCCCTTTCCCCTTTCTCTTCTTTTTCATCCTCTTTTCCCTCCACATCAGTTTTTTTTCAGTGGGAGAACCTTCTTAGGTTTTAAAGCGCATTTCTGACTCTAAAAATTCAGTGTTTGTCCTTAATGAGCGCTGTTTGTGTGACTGGCGTTGTGACAGGTAATATTTGGAAGATGAAAAGCAACCTAGTTTTGGAGACAGATTGAAGAGTCAGTTACTAAGTTTAATTCTGCCATTGTTCTTTTATATTATATTCCAAACTGCTGATAAGAGTAATGAAATGAGGATGTTTCTTATTTTTAGGAGCAAATATTCTGCGAGACTCAACAGGCAACGTCAAACTAGGAGATTTTGGAGCCAGTAAACGGCTTCAAAGCATCTGTCTTTCAGGGACAGGAATGAAGTCAGTCACAGGCACACCATACTGGATGAGCCCTGAGGTCATTAGTGGGGAAGGGTACGGCAGAAAAGCTGATATCTGGTAGGTTTGCCTGAAAATACCTGCCTTACTTATTTCCACCCAGGATGGAAATTACTGAGCCAGATTTCAGTTACCTTTTGTACTTTTGAAATGGGATGTTGGGAGTATAAGGATTAATATTTTAATTATGCTTCTTTGAAACTTAATCATCGACTAAATAAATAGAGGTCTTGAACTTATCTTCCATTCTTCAGGAGGAATTTTGTCTTAAGTAGCTTCAGCATGGGAAAACTATCTTTCATTTATTTCCCTGAAGAACTTTAAAAGTAATTAATCTTTATTGTTAGTCTCTTATAATTCACTTAATCTTTAATTGCTTAATAATGTTAAGCTAGAACTTAAAATGAACATTTTTTATTGCCCACCAGAAAAGTTTTTAATACAACAGATATTCATTTTAAGCATCTAAAGGCAAACAAAAGAGCTTTAATGTTTGTATTTGTAAGTAAAGACAAAAAAGTTGTATTTAATATCAGGTTACAAAATTATTTAAAGCAAAAATTATAAAATAAGTATGATTTTTACTTAGCCATGGGAGTCAATCCCTAAATTGTGGTTTATTTTCCTTGATTTTTATATTTAAATTATGTTACATATGATTACAACCTTTTAATGAAACCAGGTCATACTTAAATATATATGGATTTCACTCCTATTTCTAATTATGTAATTAACTAGCTCTTTCATCATGATATTGTTTGTGTAATATAATTTTAAAATTTCTTTTTAGGAGTGTGGGCTGTACTGTGGTAGAAATGCTAACTGAAAAGCCTCCTTGGGCGGAATATGAAGCAATGGCTGCCATATTTAAAATCGCCACTCAGCCAACAAACCCAAAGCTGCCACCTCATGTCTCAGACTATACTCGAGATTTCCTCAAACGGATCTTTATAGAGGCCAAAATGAGACCTTCAGCTGAGGAACTCTTAAGGCATATGTTTGTGCATTATCACTAGTGGCCAATAACCACTCCTGTGCCTCTGCCTGGCTCCCATCTATCCATTCACCTTCTCTCTGACTGCACTTTTCTTTTTTATAAAAAAGAGAGATGGGGGAGAAAAAAAGACAAGAGGGAAAGTGTTTCTCTTGATTCTTGGTTAAATTTGTTTAATAACAGTAACCTAAATTTTTTATATTTAATCTTTTTTTCCCTTATAAGAACTTGAAACTTTTTTTAATTTAATTTTTATAATGTACTGATGTGGTTCAGAGACATAAAGCACTTTAGTACATGGTCACTCTTTCTAGATCAAACAATTCATTTGGAATACCTAAAGATTATAGTCTTTCTCTGTGTCACTGACAAACTGATGGTGGTGGGAAGACATGGAAAACAAGAAGAAAATCATGCCTGATTTGTAGTTTTTAATGATAGTGTTTAAAATAAATTCTCATTTGTGGGTTTGAGCCCTAAACTCTATTTTAGAGTAGGTACTCAACTTAAAGAATATAGGTTCCTTCTTATATATGTATTCTTTAGATCTTAACCTCTGTCTACCAAGTTTTTTGTTCAATAGGAATCTTGACAGAAAATATGAATCTCTAAGAGGTATGTTTATTTGTTAATCCTAGCTAGTATAATAAGCAAATTACTATAAAAGATCCATGTTATTGGAATCTATAAACCTTGAGGGATAGTTTTTTGTTTTAAAAAAGAAAAGATAGTATTTTATTTTAAAACACATATGGGAAGTCAGTGAACAGATCCAAATTAAAAGACAAAAGGAGGTTGCTGTAATTCAATGTGTGAGAAGAGACTAGATTTGCCCATCAACGGAAATAATGAAAAGTAGAACTAGTTGTTATTTAGTGTATTTTATATACACTTGTGTTCTTTGCCTGAGGGAGAAAGTCCCAAAATTAAGGGAAAGGAGAAATAACAAAAATAATGTATATTATATCTTCCTACTTCTAGCTCCTAATTCCCCATAGATCAACATTTCTTAGGAACTAAATGTTTAACCCGGAGTATCCATAAAGCTAGTGTCATGAGATAAAACCCTCATTCTTGGGACTATAGAATGTTAAACCTCAAAAAACAAACAAATAGTAAAACAGTGGTTCTCAGGGGTGGGGTGGGGATAATTTCTCTTGGCATTTGGCAGTGCTTATAGACAGTTTTGGTTGTCACAACTTAGGAGGATGCTAGTGGCATCTAGTGAGCAGAGGCCAGGGATACTGCCAAACAAACTACAGTATGCAAGGGCAAGTACCTCCTGCCTCCCAGTGAAGAATTGTCCTGCTTAAAATTTCAAAAGTGCAATATTGAGAAACCATGTTGCAAAGACCAGCCTCAAGTTATAAACTGGTAACAGCCATTTACAAAGCAGGTGCCTTGCAAAAAGTAAATTTCAAAGAGAAAGTGATGAAATGCATAATGAGGGTTTTACAGTAGAAGATATCACTACTTCAGGTCAAGGGTGAATCATCTGAACAGAAAGTAACAGTCCATTCCTTACCAGCTGCATATTACACCCAAATCAGTAACTTCCATTTTAGAAACAAAATGAATTTAAACAGGGAGCTTTATTGAACTCAGCTATCTGTATCCTTTCCTTAACTCAATTTGTAATTGTGGGGAAAGAAAAGCATATCAAAACAAATATTAACTACTTTGTAGGAAAATTAAAAACTACCACTTATTTCTAGCATAATGTATCCACTAAGACCAAGGACATTAAATGGAAGGAGACAACTAGGAGAATTCTACCCTAAGGGACTTGTGCTACTGAAAAATATGAATGATATTAATAATTTGGTGACTTGCAGTTTTTTCACTATTAAACAAGTGCTAAGTACTTTATTTTTAAAGATCTAGAAAATAGTAGTCTTCCTGGAGATCCATTTAGTGATACCTTTTATGAGTTTTATAGGGGACTCAGGTATTTTATTTTGTGCTAAAAGAGTATGATCTTTAGGGATTCTTTTACTGTTCCTGAAGACTTTGGTTTACTGTAACGAGGTCCTTTCTGACGTTCCCTGTAGGAAATTTGAAATTCTACAGCTAATCTGAGAAGTCAAAGCACAAAGATTCTGCCATACTTTATAAGTGGTGGAAAGGAAGTGGTTCACCAAGAAGAATATACATTAGTGGCCCCTCCCCTGGAAAATCAACTGTCAAATCTTTGTGTTGTAAACATAGCCCCCAAGGATCTGTTATATTTCTTTATTTTTTATGGGTGAAGGTATGTCTCCTACTTGAGCAAGATCATAGTATCTGGAGCAGTGGGCTTTTTCTTTGTTTCTTTGCCTTGTATGGTTGGGATTTCCTTATAGCTCATTTTTGGTCTGTCAGGGTAACCAGTGGTGCAGAATATGAGGCAAATGCTCTTTAAAGAGAAATCTTGGGAGGTTGTGAAACTCAAAGCAAAATTGTTTGCATTTTTGTGTTTTTTAAATGCTATAGAAAATAAATCTGAAAAGAAACTACTACTTTAACACTGCTGCAGAAGACCTTTGTTTTATAATAAGAAAAATATTATTAGCTATGAGGAAATATTGTTCTTTATGTAAAGATGTAAAAGTCTATGTTAGACTAATAGTTTACAAAGTTATCATATATTGTGATGTGAATTGATTTTAAACAAGTTGTAAAGGTACCAAAACTACAATAAACATTAATATATACATAAAAACTACTACAACAAAAAAGCTTGAAGTAGGTGAGGTATGGAAGACCAAAAGTAAATTTAAAAAAGAAAATTTTGAAGCAAAACACCTCTATCAGGGGCAGTTAGATATAACACCCCAACTTATTATTTCTAATGATAGTAGGAATCAACAAATGAAATTTGAAATTTTTAAGATAACTCTAAATATATTTTGTTTTTTAAATGCACAGCTGATTCTTCTATACTGTAATGTTTCTTTGCTGAGGCTGGAAAATGGTCAGACTGCTGACTTTGTGCCTTTAAAATGCATTCTGCTTTGATTGTGGCAGACTTTTTGGTGCTGGAGAAGATTCATTAGCAGTCTCACCTCTGCTTTTCAGGAAGTATCTTTCTACTTAGGCCTTGAGAGATTCAAAATGGCATTACTTAGGTTTGGGCCACATATAAGATCTTTTACATTGCAAACAAAATGTATTGAATAAAAGGGTTGAAAAATATAATGGCTAATGGAAATTTTAATGGTTGGTAATTCTTTAAAATGTATTTAAAAGTACATATAGACTTTGAAATTTTTGGTATGAATATCTTGAATATTTTTCAGTTTTCCTCATTTACATAATATGTTTCTAACTTGAAAAGATGGTTAAAGACTGATGATGCACAGGCTGAAATACAAAAAAAATTAAAGTGTATTTTTGAGTAAATAAAATTGGCTTTCACTTGAGAATCTACATTATCAGTAGAAACTATGTTAAGAAAATGAAATTATTTCTTTAGAGTAACTTTCTGCTACTTTAACTCATACATATGTCAGATCTGATCTGTAGTATTTCTGAGATAGAGTTATGATTAGACACATGAAGTCATTAAGAAAATCAAATATGAATAGTTTATAGGGATGACCAAGCTTGGGTTCAAAAGCCAAGATGTTTTCCACATGCAGACTTCTTGGCTAATGGCAGAGTTCTGAGCTAGTGATTTCATTGGAGTTTACAGATAAACTCCAATGAGATAAAATCACCTGATGTCAATCAAGAATAGTAATCTCAACTTTTTAAAATAGGGTGAATCTTCTTCATTTGCTTATTCAGTAATTCTGACTTATTTTGTCAGATACTAAATTAATTTATTCTCAAGGAGGTCACAGTCTAGAAAGAAACACGGACAAACAATAGGGCGTGCCTTAACTCTGAAAGTTCAGTAATGATGGTTAAAATTGTACTGTTTTTTGTGATGTAAGGGGAGAGCAACTTTAGGAAATTATTGGCAGTTAAAAATTAAAATGTCATTAACAGCATAGATTAAAAGTACCCCCAAATTAGAAAAAACCTCATTGGTCAGGCAGCCTCTCTCTCCCTCAGGACTTCCTCTTACAAAATCCAGCCTCTTCTCTAACAGTTTCAGTGATGGAGGACATTTATTCCATACCATAGTGTTCTTTTCTGCTTCTTAAAAAAGAAAAACCAAATACTTTCTTTCAGTCTGAATAGTTAAAATACCTAAAGAAAGATAGAAATTGAATTCTGTCCATGGTATTAATACTAAGCACAGGACAATTTCTTGAGACCTTACTGTTTCCTGTTGTTTGACCTTTGTTACAAATGTAATTGTTCATATTTATTTGAATTTTAAGATTGGTTAAATGTTGGTGAAAAGCAATTTAATTGTTAATTTTTGGTAGTGCCTTTTTCTGTGTATGCCTTAATTTTATTTTATATCAATAATTTGCCCACCAAACTGAAGGTTTTTTCCAAAATCAGTAATTTTAATAGTTGATTTGACTGTGTATTGGCCCTTAAATATTTCTTAATGCCTGCTTCTTATTCCTACCCTTTTCCACCTTTTTTTTTAATGTTAGAAGACAAACATTAGCATTAGACACATACACTGCAGTCTCTACTAGACGTGAACTTCTAAGGTAATTAGAGGTATTCTAATTCTAAAGAAATGTATAGTAAATTGTGTTCCAGGCTGATTGCTTGATTTTCAATCATACTGACACTGTCCAGATATTCTGTATATCATGATTCAGTTGTGATTTTCATAGCAGAGGTAGAATGGCTGTTTTCGCCCTGAAGAGGTTGTTTAAATAGTTTATAAATGTTAAGGCACCGAGACTTGGGGCAATGTGCAAGAAATCCAGGGATAGCAAATCCTAATCTAACATTTTGATGAAAACTCTCTCTAGCTTACTTTTCTGTGAAGTGTGTGTGTCTGTGTGTGTGTGGAGTTGGGGTGGGGATGGGAAAAGAGGAAAGGTATGAATATTCAGTTAGATTAGTTTCTGTTCTTGAAGGAACAATTCAAATGTTTATGACCTACTGATGATGGATGAGAGTAATTGTCCTTGGGTAGGAATGCCAGCACATTTTCTACAAGTAACTAGTACAAATGATTGTTTAGTAAAAGTATTTATACTAAATTGCCAAGCTCTTGGTTGCTAAAACATTAAAATTAAATTTGTATGTGTATATAATAGGTTATATATAATCCATAAGTAGAAAGTAATTGATTTTCCATAGTTCTTCATAAACTCTTTGGAATAGAAATTTTGCCAGACAATATCAACAGAAACTTCCTTAGCTTATGAAATGTTCAAAAAGAAATCTTCTTATACCTCTCTTTGGTTGGGTAGGGAAGGTATGCTATGAAGCCACTGTTCCTACTTCACAGTTGGGTTTTTTTGGCTTTACCTTGACTTCTGCCTGCATTCTCAACAAGATGCCGTGGTAGGTGTTGGAAGTGTCAGAGTCAACCATTTTCTAGTTAGTACTTGCCTTTCAGAGCTGTAAATGGTAGTGAGCTGTCAGGAGTCTAGAGAATCTTTTCTCAGTGATAGTGAGAGTGGACATGATTTAGTTTCAGAAAATTGAGGGAGGAGTCACAGCTATAGTAAAGACAAGAATAAATTTATCTGTTACCTGCATATAGTCTTTTATATAATTATTCATGTTTTTCATAATTCTGCATTTTAATTAACAGTAATATGATATTTTTGTTAATAATAGCAAAGGCATTAAGTCAGTGAGTACTATTGTTCCCTATGACTGATTACTTTTTTGTTTGTATTCACAATCTGTATTATCAAAATAATTTTAAACCAAAGCTCTTATATTCCCTCACATTGCCAAAATGATTTAACACTGTTACATCTGCCCACCTGTAAGCCTTCAGGGTAAAAACAATGAAGTAGGTACTAGTAGAATTTGTATTTCAATCTACCCTTCAAGAAAAAGGAGAGGTGCTTAGTGCTTGTATTTAGACATGCAGAATTTACTTCAACTATTACAGAACTATATAGGCATTAGAAACTTGAGCTTGCACACGTCAATCTTATTAACATCAGATGACCATACATGCATTGACATATGCCACAGATCAATGGTGTACTTTCTTTCTAGTATCTTATGTTTGACTTGAGGGACATTTCAGGAAAACTGTGAAGAAAAGTAAATTATAGGCAGCAGTCTGCTTTGTGCCATAGACATTTTAGAACATAAGGAAGAGTCTGCATTCCAGTATACATGCAGAATTTGTCCCCAAATAAGGGTATCTGAGTCCCATCATGATAGTTGAGAACAGTAAAGTTTGTGACTATGCTGAAAAAGCACTTTTATGTTCATTTATTTATTTATTTTTAGTTTATCTTTTAAAAGCCTATATAACTGCTAGTGATTTTAGCATTAGTATTACTTAGAAGGGAGAGGTAAGTAACAAAGTTACATCTTAAGTTCTAGTAGGTACTTAGACTCTAAAATGGATTTGACATACTGTCACTTTTCCAAAGATTTTTTCCCCACATGGAATAAGAAGAGAGGACTAGTGGAAACATTTGAGCTGAGAAGGCTTATGGGCAGAAAAAAGTGGGCCAAATCCTTGCAATATATCTTATTCAAGTGAAAATACAGTGTCTAAGGATAAGAATACTTCTTTAGAAAGAAATGATTGTTTTAAAATACAATCTTACTTAGTAAAAGGTTTACATTTTTCTATTGCTGTTTTAAGATTTGCTACCCTGCATTCAGAAATATAAAAGAGTTAATACCAAAAATACTTTTAATGCCTGACATCTCTTACATTTCACATGGTTCTTTTTATTCAAGTATCATTGTAAATAAGAATAAACTTGGATAAATTTGAGAATAAACTTTAATTGTTGCAAAGTATGATTATCAATTTGTAAATTTACCCTTTGGCCTAATGTACACTTTTTAATGTAGTCGTTAAATTCTTTATATTTAATCTATTATTTTATAAACATTTTTAATCTTAGTTGAATGTTGGACAGTTTAATTATGTAAAAAGGGTTTTTTTCCTATCAAGGTTGACTTTTTTGCACATTTTTGGAAATGTTTAATTTGTACACTGATTTACTACTCTGGCCAATAATTGTTGATGGGTGTATGAGCGTTATGAATGTGTGCATTGAACTACTGTCTGTGTCTCTATGTTTTAACTTTGAAGAAGTAGCCATCAGTAACTGCACAGCTATTGCAGACTTAAATTAACATTATTGCTTTTATGAAGTATACTTATCTATGGTTCTATCTTTGTTGAAGAACTCAGGAGTTCAACATCGCTTTCTGATTTTGTGTATTTTGAAATGCATTTAGTTGAAAGTTTGCTTGTAACTGTGTTTCAGGGAATGTGTGTACGGAAATGTCTTTTTTTTGTCTGTAGGCACATTTATGTATTCCAATAATTTCTTGTTTTCATTTATTTCTACATTTTTATGAACATGTTTTAAAGGGTACTACTTAGTTAGAATTAAATATATTTTAAGCTTTCTGAGAGATTATTTACTATGTGAGTGTATTTTCAGCTGGCTGATCAAAATATTTTTAAAATTTTGTTTTTAACCACTCAAAATATGTTCATATTTCCAAAATTGGATACAAATTTACTTAGATATCAAATACTCTTGCAAGGAAGAGCATTAAATTTTCTTTTGAGAATTCTTTGAAATACAAATTAAGAGGAAAAAGAGGTGTTAAGCAGGAGCAGAATTCACTTTCCACTAAAATAGCCTTTGAATTCTGAGAGCTATGAAAAAAATGTAAGAAACTAAATTGTCTTGAAAAGATGCCAAGATTTTTATGTCTCCAGTTTCTCTTGGCTGATCCTACTGTTTTTGAATGTTTCCTTTATTCTACCCCAAAGATTTCAACTTTTGGGTTTTCTTACTGGGCAAGGTCAGACTTTCTTTACAAAACAATGCATTGATATATTGTGATTCTCTGAAATTGACTATAAATTGGTTTAGAAATGTTTAAACATGCATCAAGTGTCTTTATACTCTAATGTGTATGTTAAGTAACTGGCAGAAAAAGAATTGGAAATTAAATTTCCAATCTGACAATGTTATTGTAGTTAAGGAAAACTTAGATTTTAATGTATGGTACCATGTAAAATTACTTGTGTTAGAAATAAAGTCCACTGTTGAAGTTATATGTCAGTCACTAAGCTTATTATGCTGCAAGGAGTCAGTATGATTAGTAAAACCTCCCAGAAGCCAGATACAGTGTGATATGTGCCACGTTTCATTTATATTTTGACTTTGTGTTGTTAAAGTTGTATTTGTAAAAATGTGTAAATATGAGTTTTGTAGTTTTTATGTATTTGTTTTTCTTGCTGGTAAATAGCCATTTAAAAATTTAATGTGAAAGAAACCATGTTTATATTTTGTTAGTGATCAATGACTTTGTTTATATGGAAATTTGTATATTGTTGGCACACATCTTTGTTTAGATTTATTGTGCATGAAGGCCTGCAATAATTAGCACAATGAAAACTGCTTTTTTTTTTACATGTTCTTTTTTTGTTTGTTTTTTTGAAAGATTGTGGTGCAGAGGGTTACTCTTAGTAATGTGGATTATGGAATATAAATGAATGGCACTTTGAGTGTTAATAAAGCTGATATTTATTTCCACTGTGATTTGTCTGTCCAGATCTGTTCTTGTACATATCGTGTTCCCACTTTTCCTTCCTTTGCCTGAGCTGATCACTTTCTAGGAGACCAAGAGCAGACTAATCTAGAAACATTGCAACTAAATCTTTCCAGGATATAAATCTACAGTGTCCTACCCAACATGCTCTGGCATATCTTTTTCAGACACTTTGATTATCCAAAATCAGAAATTAACAGTGACTTAAAAATAGCATGAACAAAGCACTGCTTTTGAACCTGATGTGTCTTGTCTGTAGCTTCATGGACCATGCAACGGTGCTAGACAATAAGGACTTAATATAACTGGGGCTCTTCAACTTTGAACTGCTTTTAAAAAAAATAGCATAAACAAAGCCTATGTCAAAATGTAAGGAATGTATGTTTCTACAGTAATGGAGATAATTTAAATGAGTACTTTGATATAGAGGGCAACTTAGCAATGTAAGTCAAAACCCTCAGAATGTTGTGTTTTATGACTCAGTAATTCTGTATCTAGAGATTAATTCTGTGGAAATGATAGCAAATGTGCTAAGATATAGCTATAGGAGCCCCAAATTGAGGTTCTATGTCCAACATTGAGGGTTATTGTAACAAAGTACCACAAACCGGGTGGTATATAACATCATAAATGTCTCAACTTTAGAGACTTACAAGTCCAAAATCAAGGTGTTGGCTTGGCCATGCTTCTTCTGAAACCTGTAGGGAAATCCTTCGTTGCTGCTACCTAGCCTCTGGTAGCAGCAGATTTTCCTCGGCTCATGGTAACATAACTCCAGTATCTGTCTCTTGTCTTCACAGGGTGTTCCCCCTCTTTGTGTCTATCCCTCTCTGTGTGTTTACCTTTTTAATAAGGACACCACAGTCATAGTGGATTAAGGCCCACTCTGATGACCTAATTTTAACTTCTAAAAACTGTTCCCAAATAATATTTTGAGATACTGGAGATTAGGGCATCAAAACGTCTCTTTTGGGAGAAAACAAACCCATTATAATCTGCTCTGTGGCCCCTAAAATTTCATAGCCTACCCATATGCAAAATTAATTCATCCCACCTTACCATGCCCCAGTCAATCATTTCAGCATCAATGCTAAGTCCAGTATTTCATCTAAACATCATCAATTCAGATCATTCAAATAAATTGTGGGTAACACTTGGTATATAACTCATACTGGAGCAAAGTTTCTTTTCATCTGTGAACCTGTCAAACCAGACTAGTTACTTGCTCTCTCTCCAAGTGGGAGAGATGGAGGATAGACATTTTTATTTTAGAAGGGAGAAATCAAAAGGAAAAAAGGCCTGTGTCCCAAACAAGTCTAAAACCTAATGGGCCAACAGATTGTCTTTTATTCTAATACTTGAACATTTTCATAGGCTCCAGGCTGTCTTGAGGAGCCCCCTGGAGTGGTGGCATTGCTTCCTCATAGCCAAGGAAATGGCCTAAAATCATTGGACCCACACCCTGGGCCTTTGCTTTCCTGGCCCATGGTGGCAGCAGCAGCCCTGCTGGCCTCTGAAATGCCCTCAGGTCACTCTTTTGGAAGTATAACACCTTCAGTTAAACAGCTCTATCAGTCCCTTTCTTGCCCATAGAATTCCAGCCTGCCTTCATTTAGTTCCATCTCTGTCCTCTTCCAAGCTGGCAGGGTTTCTGCTGAGATAGTTGATTGCTTCCATAAGTCTTTAGCAAATAGTTTCTAGCCACACATCCTTGGTATTTTCTGTAGAGCATACTTTCTCATTTACCATATAATTAGGATGAGAATTTTCCAAATCTTCAAGTCGGGCTTCTTTTTCTTTAACAATTCCTTCTTCAGTTTATTTCTTTCCTCACAGTTTAGTATTAGCAAATAGAAGCCAGGCTGAACCTTCAACCTGTGCTTAGAACTTTATTCAGCTAAATAACCAATTTTATTGCTTACAACGTCTTTCCATCCAACAGAAAACAATCCAGCCAAGTTCTCTGCCTCTAGTTTCCAATAACATTCTCATTTCCATATGAGTGCTCTGCAGAATCACGGTTAATATCCACGTTCCTAGTCTCTTCAAGGCAGTTGAGGCTTTTTCTAGTATGCATCTCAAGATTCTTCCATCGTCTACCCCATTACCCAATTGCAAAGCCACTTGTATATTTTTAGGTATGTGGTACAGCAGTGCCTCACTTTTCTTCAATGAAAACTATTTAGTCAGCATTCTTCAGAGAGGCAGAATTTTTGTTTTTCTTGGGAAACCTGTCTTTGCTCTTAAGGCACTCAACTGACTGGATGAGTCCTACCCACACTATTGATGTTATTCCACTTTAAAGTCTACTGATTGTAAATGTTAATTGTATCTAAGAAATATCTTAATGGTAACACCATGATTGGTGTTTGACAGTACAATTAGACATCATAGCCTAGCCAAGTTGATCATCACAAGGATTAAGCAAATAAACTGTAGGAGATCCATTCAATGGAACTCTTACATTATTGACTAAAAGAGAGGAAGTTACATGAGATGTATAGTGTGATCTACTTTTTGTCAAAAAAAAACAGAAAAAAGCATTGGGGTGTTACTCCAAGTTTGGTAGAGTTGTAAGTGGTTATTATTTTTGCTTATCTGTAATTTTTAAACTTTTAGGATAAATGTGGGTGTTTTGCTTAGTACAAAATATTTTTTCTCAGCTTTATTGAGGTATATTGACATATAACACTGTTTAAGTTCAAGGTGTACGATGTGTTGATTTGATACACATATACCGCAGTATGATTACTACTATAGCATTATCCATCATGCCATGTAATTACCATTCTTTTTTTTTTTTGTGGTGAGAACATTAAGATCTACCGTTAGCAACTTTCAAGTATAGAATAGCATCATTAACTATTATCCTATAAATTATATCTCCAGAAGCCACTTGTCTTTTAATTAGAAGTTTTACTCTGACCAACATCTCCCCAATTCCCCCACGCCTCAGACTCAGGTAGCCACCACTCTATTCTGTTCTATGAGTTCAGATTTTTTTAGATTCGTATGTACATTAGATCTGTCTGAGATCTCATTTACACTGTCTTATTCTGCCTAGCATAATGCCCTCAAAGTCCATTCGTACTGTCTCATCAGGATTTTCTTCTTATGGCTGAATACTATTCTATTGTGTGTGTGTGTGTGTGTGTGTGTGTGTCAATTCATCCATTGACAGACACTTAGTTTGTTTCCACATCTTGGTTACAGTGAGTGATGCTGCAATAAACATGTGAGTACAGCTCTCTCTTCAAGATTCTGTTTTCAGTGCGGATGGGGCTAGCTGCAATGAGGTGGCAGACCATGCACGCGGGGCTGACTGAACAGGAAACTGAGAGTCAGAGCTGAGTATGGACTACAGCAGGGGTTGCCACTATGGGAGAAACTCCCATTCTCACATGAGAGTTCATTGGAAAGTGGGGCTAGAGCTGAGCAGGCGAGCTGCATTCTTTCCTCTCTGGCTCCTCCCCCACAGGTAGCACTGCAGCGCAGCAAAGAGGGTTGCCCTGCCTTGGTGAATACCTAAGGCCATGCCCCCTTACAACTTAACAGGTGCACAGAGACAAAGAAATAGGGTCCAATTGAAAGAACAGATCTAAACTCTAGAAATAGAGTAAAGCAAGAAGGAGATAGCCAACCTATCTGGTGGAGAGTTTAAAGCCCTGGTAATCAAAATGTTTACAGAACTGATTGAGCTTGGTTGAAAAATTAAAGTACAAATGAAAGATACCCAAAGTGAAATAAAGCAAAATTTTCAGGGAACCAAAGTGACATGAAGGAAATCAGGACTCAACAATTGGAACAAAAGGAAGAAATTAACATCCAACCAGAACAGAATGAAGAAACAAGAAATCAAAAAAAAAAAAATGAAGAGAGGCTGAGGAACCTCTGGGACAACTTTAAATGTTCCAAATTCTGAATTATAGGGGTGCCAGAGGAGAAGATCAAGAGCAAGAAATTGAAAGCTTAGTTGAACAAATAATGAAGTAAACTTCCCCAATCTGGTGAAGGAAATAGACTTCCGGGAAGTCCAGTAAGCTCAGAGTCTCCCAAAGAAGTTGGACCCTAAGAGGAACACACCAAGGTGCATCATCATTACATTACCCAAGATTAAAGGTAAGGAGAGAATCTTAAAAGCAGCAAGAGGAAAGGAGACAGTTACCTACAAAGGAGTTCCCATCAGACTGTCAGCTGATTTCTCAAAAGAAACCTTGAAGGCAAGAAGGGGCTGGAAAGTATTCCAACTCATGAAAGACAAGGACCTACATTGAAGATTACTCTATGGAGCAAAGCTGTCATTAGAATGGGAGGGCAGATAAAGTGCTTCCCAGATAAGGTCAAGTTAAAGGAGTTTATAATCACCAAGTGCTTATTTTATGAAATGTTAAAGGGATTTATCTAAGAAATTGAAGATCAAAAACTATGAACAGTCAAATGACAACAAACTCAACAACTATCAGCAAATGAATCTAAAAAAAAGGAAAAACAATGAAAACAAAAACTAAGCAAACAACTAGAGCAGGAACAGAATCAGAGACATGTACATCACATGGAAGGTTTTCAGTGGGAGCAGGGGGAGGAATAGCAGGGGGAAAAAAAAGACTGTTTTCATTTCCATTGGTTGTAAA
The DNA here is from genome assembly GCF_021234435.1 of Artibeus jamaicensis. NCBI lineage: Eukaryota > Metazoa > Chordata > Mammalia > Chiroptera > Phyllostomidae > Artibeus > Artibeus jamaicensis. Next base: position 3,401,662 of record NW_026521847.1, read on the forward strand.
GCCAGGAGTGGAAATGCTGGATCACATGCTAGGTTTACTTTTCCTTTTTTTTGAAGACACCGATACTGTTTTCTGTAATGGCTGCATCAATTATATTTACCACCAACAGTGCACAAGGGTTTCCTTTTCTCCACATCCTTGCTAACGTTTATTATCTCTTTTTGGTGAGAGCCATATCCCATTGTGAGGTATGAGGTGATACCCCATTGTGGTTTTGATTTGCATTTCTCTGATGATTAGTGATGTTGAGTATCTTTTCATGTACCTGCTGGCCATTTGTTTGTTTTCCTTGGAAAAATGCCTTTTTAGTTCTGCCCAATTTTTAGTTGGGATTGTTTGTTTTTGTATTCAAGTGTATGAGTTTTTTTTATATATTTTGGCAATTAACCCCCTATCAGATATGATTTGCAGATTTTTTATGGTATGTTGCCTTTTAATTTTGTTGCTGTTGTGTAGAACCTTTTAATTTTTATGTAGTCCCATTTATTTATTTTTGCATTTATTGCTTGTGCTTTTGTTGTTATATACTAAAAATTGTTGCAAAAACCAATGTCAAGGAGTCTTTTCCCTGTATTTTCTTTCAGGAGTTATATGGTTTCAAGTCTTATATTTCAGTCTTTAATCTATTTTGAATTAATTTTTTTAGTAGTCTAAGATAAGGGTCCAATTTCATTCTTCTGGACATGGTTATCCAGTTTTCCCAATACATTTATTTAAGAGACTGTCTTTTCCCCATTGAGAATTCTTGTCAAATATTAGTTCACAAAATACTTTATTAATTATGAAAATGTTAGATTAGTCATTCTTCCACATTATCATCTTCAGTAAAGTTAACCAGGTTTAGCAGTAAGAGCTTTTAAAAAGGACATATGTTTAACTTACCATTTCTATTTCTCAGAATTTACTTTTAAGAAAACAACCCAAGATGCAGTTAAAGATTTATATCCAATGACATTCATCACAGAGCTACTTACAATAAAATAAACTTGAACAATCCAGGGGTTTGTTCCAGGGCTTGGGTAAGTAAATAATGATATTGCCATACAATGGAAAATTAGTAATTAAACATCCATTTTAATGAGGGGTGAACAAAGCTTATGTTAGGAGGACATAAAATTATATATCTGTCCAAGTAATACTTCCATGTTGTAAAAACATCTGCAGGAAAAAAAGCCTAGAAGAAAATGAGCCAAAACATTGATAACCTTTGCCATGCATTTCTTTGTTTTCCAAGACTTTTGCATGACCAGTATTACTTATCAAAGAAAATATTAAAGTGCAAAAGCCTGTTTTAAAGGTTTTATTATTCCACTTCTTGAGTAAGTGAGATTTATGTAGAGCATGGACCAACAAACCAATTTAGTGAAGGCCATTTAGCTGAGAACTGACCTCTACATTGCAAATCCTGTGGCGGAGTCTCAGTCCTCAATTTGCTCATCCAGTCAGTAGCATCTAAAACACTCAATCAGTTCCTCCACCTTGAAATAAAATTAATTGAAAGCAGGACTTCCAGGACTCCTGATTTTTCTATCTCATTTATTATTCCCCAGTGGGGGTTGCTCAATTCTCCCTCATCATTCAGCCTCTTCACCAAAATGTTCTCAAACCTTTCTTCTATCTACATTCATTCTCTAGGTAACTTCAATTAGTTTTTCAGCTTCAATACAATAGATATGTTGACCGTTCTCAAACTTATATTTCTAAGTCCCAGAACTAAAGACTTATATTCAACTGCCTTCTCGACACATCATTTAATTGTCTAATAGGCCACTTCTATGGACCGAATTGCATCTTACCCATAATTCATATGTTAGCTCTAACCCCTAATATTCCTCTAATAGAGCCTGTGAGGGGGTGATAGAGGTTAAAGGAGTTAATAAGGGTGAGGTTCTAATCCAACAAAGTTGATGCCCTTATGTCATAAGAGGAACAGACACCAGAGAGCTTGCCCTTTCTTCAGTTTCTACGTGAGGATACAGCGAGAAGGCCAGAAGGCAGCCATCTGCAAGCCAGGAGGAGAGCAAGAGCTTGATCATGTTCTTCCGGTCTCTAGAACTTTAAGAAAAGAAATTTCTGTTGTTTAAATCACACAGTCTGTGGTATTCCGTTATTACACTGGATCAGACTAATACAACTACTCATATTCAATATGTCTAAAACTACCCTTCAAATATGTACCTTCCCTAAGGTGTACATTTGCAGTTTTTCAGGCCAAAAATCTTAGGACAGTTATCCTTTACTCTTTCTCTCACTTCCCATATCTAGTCAGTCTGCAAATCAAGCTCTAGCTTCAAAATATATTCAGAAAGGAACCACTTTTTTTTTTTACTTTTACCCTTACCACACTAGTAAAGTCAAAAAAACTTTGAAAAGTTTTCAATTACAGCTGACATTCAATATTATATTAGTTTCAGGTATAGAGCATAGTGGTTAGATACTTATATAAATTAAGAGGTGATCTCTCAGTAAGTCTTGCATCTATGTGACCCCCTATGTAGTTATTACAGTATTACTGACTATATTTTCTATGCTGTACTTTATATCCCTGTGACTATTTTGTAACTAATTTGTAGTTCTTAATCACTTTGCTTTCTTCACTCAGCCTCTGCAAACCCACTTCTAATTGGCAACCATCAGTTTATTCTCTGTGTCTATGAGTCTGTTTTTGTTTTGTTTGTTTATTTGGGTTTTTAGTTTGTACATATAAGTAAAATCATATATTTGTCTTTCTGACATGTCACTTAGCATAACACTGTCTAGGTCCGTCCATATTTTTACAAATGGTAAAGTGTCCTTTTTATGGCTAAATAAAAAATGTATTTGTGTATTTCATTGTATATTATGTACCACATTTTTATCCACTCATCTTTTGGTTGGAGCGTTTAATACATTTACATTTGAAGTATTGATAGGTGAGTAGTTATTCTCCTTTCATTAAATTGTTTTCTGATTGTTTTTATAGTTGTGTTCCTTATTCTTATGCTCTGTTCTCTTGTATGTTGACTTTCTGTGATGGTATCTTTTGGATTCCTTTCTTTTTACTTCTTTTCTATCTATTGTATATTTTTGGTTTGCAGTTACCATGTGCTTTGTATATATACCAGCTGCATTTACAGCAGTCCATTTTAAGTGACAGTGGTTTAAATTTGAATACATTCTAAAATCACTATCATTTTTACTCCCTCCCTCCATATTTATGTTTTTGTCATCATTTTTTTGTTTTGTGTATTTGTATTTCCTTAAGTTTACTGTTGTAATTACACATGATCTTTCTACTTTTGCCTGTTAATCTTTTACTAGCTTTAGTATTGGTTGGTTCACTGCCTTTATTATTTGCCTTTGCCAGTGAGAATTTTTTCCTTGTGATTATTTTCTTATTCATATTTTTAATCCCCCCCCTGTATTTTTAAAGAAGTCCCTTTAACATCTCTTGTAATACTGGTTTAGTGGTGGTAAACTTAAGATTGTTCATGTCTGGGAAGCTCTTTCTTTTCCCTTTGATTCTGAATGATAGCCTTTCTGGATAGAGTTGCCTTGCCTTGGTTGTAGGTCCTTGCTTTTCATCACTTTGAATTGTGGACAAAAAAGGGGGGTTCCATGCAAAGTAACCTCAGAAGATGATCTGATCATAAATTCCTAACTGGACAGGTCATGGTAGGTACTCATGCCCCAGTCATATAACTTTTTAAAAATTCTTATCCAAGGATATGCTTATTGATTTGACAGAGAGAGAGGGGGAGAAACACTGATGTGAGAGAGAAACATCAATTACTTGGCTCCCAAATAGGCCTCGTCCAGGGATCGAACCTGCAACCTAGATATGTCCTCTGACTGGGAGTCAAAACTACACCCTTTGGTGGGTGAGACGATGCTCCAACCAATTGAGCCACCAGGCTAGGGTCCCAGACATACTTTTTAGTAAAAGATTTATTTTTGCCTTTACCAAGCCCTGTGCATTGTTTCTGTGCGTCTAGGTTAACACACTTTTGAAATAAGTGGTAACCACCTTCAAGAAAGCACATAATCTTGTTAACTATCCTGTAAACTACCACCTTGCTTTTCTGTCACCTTCTTGTATCTTCCTTATGTTCCCTTCCCTCCTTAATTTCAAATGTGTAAAAGAAGCTGCAAAACAGTTATTCTTTGGAGCACTTGAGATCCTGCTCCCTGACATTCATCATCAATTTGGCTCAAATAAACTCATAAAAACTCTACAGGGTTGGATGTTTCTTAAATTCACAGAATATGGCAATCCCTTCTGGCCTGCAAAGTTGCTGTTGAGAAATCAGCTGAGTCTTAATGGAAGCTCCCTTTTAAGTAACTGCTTTTCTCTTCCTGTTTTTAAGTTTCTCTCTTTGTCTTTAATCTTTGGCATTTTCATTATGATGTATCTTGGTGTGGGCCTCTTTGAGTTCATAGGCCAGCCATTTCTCACCTGGAGCACTGCAAAAAGAGGCATTTCAAAGGTGTGCTAATTAGATGCACAAAAACAGTGGACAGAGCTGGCTTAAGGTAAATACTGACCTTTTCTAAGCGTACTAAAGGCCTAGGACATGATTGACCATCATGACCTGCCAAGTTAGGAATTTATGATCAGATTGTCCTGGGAGGTTCCTTTCTGTCACTGGACTTGTCAGATTTATTATAGCACCCCATTTTGGTCCATACTCTTACCTGCTAAACCTGTTGTGGGCTCTGAGAAAGAAGATTACCAAAAAAGGGGCTCCCAGTGACTAAGTGGGCTGAAATTAAAGAACAAACAAACAACAAAAAACAGCTTAGCAGCTATTTCCATATAGGGGCCTCTCATGCAAAGTGCACATCAGTGAGAAGCCTGCATTGAGCTGCCTACCTGCACAGTGTTTCTGCCAGCTGAGCCAGCCCTTATAAGGGAGTTCCTGGAAACCTATTTCAAACAATAGGACTGAAGCTTTCCTCTTTCAGTGGAGTTGTGCAGGTGTACCCCCATCAGCTTCTTCACTAACCAAACAGAGCAGCTTCATTCTGACCAATTAGGGACAATGCCTTCTGAACCAATCAAACTGAGGATTTGGACTCCTCATTTGATGAGGACAGATCAGTCAGGGACCAGGAATGAAAGCTTCAGTTTATAAACCCGCCCCACTCTGGATTAAGGAGTGTACCTTCTCTCCTTATTCAATGCAAAACACTGAACTTTCCACAAAAAGTTTTGCTGATTGGAGCTGAAGTTGACACGGCCAAAGACAGCTGCCAGAGCAGAGAGGTGCAGACCTGCGCAGAACCATGAGAGAGCAGAGCAGAGCTGTGTAGCTGGAGAGGGCCTGGCTCCAGAGCCGCCTCAAGAGTACTGCTGCTTCATAATTGGGCTTTGCAATTGTTTTGCATTGAATAAAATTTCCTTTTTCCACCGCTACCCAAATTGGGGATTCCTGTTGGTGTTGAATGGGCACCAACCACCATCTGTTGTTACTTTCCTTCACATTTGTTTTGCGCCAGCCCGCGCCCACCACACAGAACAGTCTCACTTCTTCAGATCTTTTGCACTAACACCACCAGGTCAGAGAGAGGATCTGACCACTGCAGGTAGAATGGCACTACTGCCCTGGCCCTGGGCCCTATTTTATTTCTTCTTGGCGGTTAACAGCAAATTTGTTCACTGCCAACATCTCTAGAGTTTAAGTTCCAGGGGTCCTCCAACAGTGGCTAAAACAGTGCTTGAGGACCATGCAAGGCACTCAGGAAATACACATCACTGACTAGAAGAAAGAATCACACGAACCGCGCAGAGTCACACGAACTGGGTCCGTCGTTCAGCAGCCACCCGCTTGCACCCCCAGCACCACCCACTCCCCTGCTCACAAGCCTACCCCGCCACCAGAGCTCAGAGGCGGGACTTTCCTTGTGGTCGCCGGAAGAGTTTCGGAGTGAACCGGAAGTTACCGGAGAACAGCCGTCCCTTCGGAGGCAGGCAGCCAGTCTCTTCCTGTGGGCGCCATGGGCAAAAGGGACCGGGCGGACCGCGGTGAGGAGTGGTGTGGGCGCGCCCGGCTGTCTGCATTCGCGGTCGCGTGGTTCTCTCCAACTAGTACCCCGAGCCGGGGGTGAGGGCGGCGGGGGGAGGGTAGTGGTGATCCGTGGCCCTTGGGCGGCCCTGTGACCTCGGTCGGGTAGTCAGCGTCTGAGGGAGTGGCGCCCGGTAGCCCTGGACTGTGGGTGGGGAATGTGTGGGCTGCTGCAGCCTGGCTGCGGCCAAGTCCCCGGAAATGCCACTAGGCGCGGCAGAGGGGCCCTTGCTCCTGGGGGGCTCACATCTGTGTCCACATCTGCAGATAAGAAGAAGTCCAAGAAGCGGCACTACGAGGATGAGGAGGAAGATGAAGATGACGCCCCTGGAAACGATTCTCAGGAGGCTGTGCCCTCGGCTGCCGGAAAGCAAGTGGATGAGTCTAGCACAAAATTGGATGAGTATGGAGCCAAGGACTACAGGCTGCAGATGCCGCTGAAGGCCGACCACATCTCCCGGCCCCTCTGGGTGGTGAGCATTCTGACAGCCAGGGCAGGGCCCCCAAGGAATCTTTGGGGCCAAAATAGAAATTCAGGCTACTGCTGGGAGAGTTGGCTGGAGAGAGCTTTCATACCGGTAGCGTGGACAGCCGAGATAGGGATGGTAGGTGTGCACACCTGCGCCAAGCTTCCTTCCTCTCTAGACCCACCTTTTACTCCCCCTTCTCTCCACTTCTGCTGCAAGTTTGGGAATACTTTCATCTATCGAATAGATGGCATTTGTTATGTAACATTTTAATTCCCCACTTGAAAAAATTGTGAAGACATAGTTCTTAGGTTTTTTTCTCAATTTGAAGTAATCAGGGTTCTGCATTCATTTGACCTAGCCAAAAGGTAACTTGAGGATAGGTGGTAAGATGGGTTTTTCCTGTGAAGAATAGTGGGAAGCAGCTACTGACTTTGTAAACCTTTTCTTCTGTTCTTTTCACTCCCTGTATGTGATCAAAGTAAAAGGCCCCACAGTTGGCCGAAGGAGTGCTTACAAAACTATCCCTGGTGTATCACTTTTTGAGCAACTTAATCTTTTATAGATAATGATATGGAAAAAAACCTGATAGTTCTAGGAACTCATTAGTTTCATGTCTGTTTGGTGTTTCTCAGGCTCCTGATGGCCACATTTTTTTAGAAGCCTTCTCTCCAGTTTACAAATATGCTCAAGACTTCTTGGTGGCTATTGCAGAGCCAGTGTGCCGACCAACCCATGTACATGAATACAAACTGACTGCCTACTCCCTATATGCAGCTGTCAGTGTTGGGCTGCAAACCAGTGACATCACTGAATACCTCAGGAAGCTCAGCAAGACTGGAATTCCTGAAGGAATCATTCAGTTTATTAAGGTAAGTGGGGGCAAAGACTGGCACTTTTGTCTTCCTTGTTAATGTAGTAATATTGAGGATAGGTGTGACATATTGTTAATTGTGGCAGTCAAGAAAATGGCCATCCAGATCTAGTGTGGGGAGCATAATAACTGATTATTGTACCAGCTGCTACTCCTGTGAATCCAGCATTGTGTTCTTGCTGAGGCCACACTTCCCATGAGGTGCTCTTAGCCAGTGGGTACTCACACGATGAGGCTAGTAAATCAAGCCCAATTTGGCCAAGGTTATTTGGGAATGTAGCCCAAAGCTAATGGTATTGTGGATGAATTGTGTACTCTCCACAATTCGTATCTTAGCGCCCTAACCACATTTGAAGTAAGGAAGTGATTAAGGTTAAATGAGGTCATAAGCGTGGTTCCCTGTTTGTGGGTAAGAGATTGCTCTCCTGCCTCGGATGAGAAGAAATCTACCAAGACATAATCTGCTTAGGGAGGAAAGGTGGCAATCTCTTTGAGGAGAAGGGCCTAGAGTCTCTTTCTCAATGGGCTTTTATTGAGTTTAGTTTGCATAGGTTGCATAGCATGCATGTAAAGGTCATCAATCAATGTCAGATAGTAATGATCAAAGAAAGGAGATAAGGTTAACAGATAGCATTTTGGGGATCATGGGGGTCCATTTGAGTCAGGGTCTGGTAGACAGGTTGATGCCAATTGGCCATCAAACCTTGGGAAACAAACTTGTTTTGTGCTTGGACCCTAAACATTTAATAGCTGAGGACATTCTTAGCAAAGCAGGTTTTATAGGATTTAATGCATTCTTTCTCAGGTCTGGTTCTCCTGGAAACCACCAGTTCCCACACAGGGCTGCACCCTGCCTCTCATTGTTTCAGGCAGGGGAAGCAAGGCAGCCAAGAGATTAGGAAGCTTCTTGCAGACAGAATGAGGACTCAGGCTATGTCAAAGCTGAAGGGCAAGGGTCCATCACCCCCTTTTTCTATAGCCCCCAAAGTCCTTCTCTTAGGGCCCCTTCGAGACTATGCCTATCTGAAGTCATCTCTCTTTTGAGGAATCTTACCTGTCATTGGCTAACCAGTCATCTTCCCGGGGCCAAGTAGGGTGAGGTAAAGGGGGCAGAGGCTGCACCCCTGCTGGGAAGATAAGTTTTGTCTCCTTAGTGGTTTATGGTCCCAAGGTCTGCTAGCTCTGGGGGCCTTTTTGCCTGTCGGTGAGGTTATAGCTTCTGAAACCAGGCAGGATAGTTCCCATCACCTGATCCAACAGGATTAGTGTCCTTATAAGAAGAGACACCAGAAGGCTTGTTTACTCTTTTTCTCTTTGCATGTATACAAAGAAGAGCTCATGTGAACATAAAATAAGAAAGCTCTCTGTAAGCCAGAGGAGAACCTTCACTAGAAACTGAATCACTGGCACTTTGATTCCAGACTTTTAGAAATAAGTTTCCGTTGTTAAACCACCCAGTCCATGTTGTTTTGCATAACAGCCCACATAGAGTAACACAGATGGTAAACTCCATCTAAAGCTGAATAACCTGCATCAGACAATAGTCAACAGTTTTCATTAGGAAAAGTCAAAAAGAACTTCAAATGTTGAAGTGGGCAGTGTTCCACATGAAGAGCAGTTGAACATGCTTGGGTTTGTTCAAAGAGATAGGTGAAATATGTTTCAGAAGAGATGGACGGTGGCCTTCATTGTCCTCTGCTTATCTAAAGGGAGTTGGATTCAAACCCCAAAATCTGGTGTGGTAGAAGATGAGTGCCACAGGGCTCCAGAACAGTAATGCATCTAACCTCAGAGAAGAATGAGGACTCAGGCTATATCAAAGCTGAGGGGCAAGGGTCCATCACCCCCTTTTTCTATAGCCCCCCAAGTCCTTCTCTTAGGGCCCCTTTGAGACCATGCCTATCTGAAGTCATCCCTCTTTTGAAGAATCTTACCTGTCATTGGCTAACCAGTCATTGTCTAAATAATTTTAAAATTAGTTACCTGTCATTGTCTAACCAATTTTAAAATTAATTAGACAAGAAGAAGGTGTTCTCAAAAAGAAGAGTCTAATAGAAAAAGCTCAATTTAGGGAGCTCTGACCATGTTAGGATTGTACATTGAGTTTTCCTACAGTAACATGAACTCTACACTTGGTTGATAAGTGGTTCTGAGTGAGCTTCATGTTGCTAATTTTGCCTGATTTGTTACTCCTTGCAGTTGTGTACTGTCAGTTATGGAAAAGTCAAGCTGGTCCTGAAACACAACAGGTAAGGGATTTTGCGTGACAGGCCTGTCCCAGGCACTTTCACTCTCTGTGCTTCAGATGTTAAGAAGCCAACATTTGTGGCCTGTCCACTCTGCATCAATACCCACTCCCCTGAGTAATGTGATACAAAGGAATAGATAAAGTAACGTGGCCAAATCTAAAGTTTCTTCACTGGCCACCACGTTCCCCCAAGTGGGGCTGGGGCTCAGATCCTCGTTTATTTGTCTTCATAGTATGGCTTTGTCTACAACTCTCATGTTAAGTAGCTAGTAGTTTATAGGTTAGGTTTGGCAAAGGGTTGTGGGAGAGTGATAAAGAGGAGAGAGGCATGAGGTCACCGTTTTTAGACATCTAACTGAGCAGTGTAACCTTCTGAAAATGGTGTACTGCTCACTTGGCACCTCCTTCCTCTTGTAGGTACTTTGTTGAAAGCTCCCACCCTGATGTCATCCAGCATCTTCTCCAGGACCCAGTGATTCGGGAGTGCCGCCTAAGGAGTTCTGAGGGGGGGGTGACTGAGCTCATCACAGAGACTTTTACAAGCAGATCTGCTGTACGTGAGCTTCTTCTGGGTTACTCTGGGGGTGGGAGCATTTGGTATTACAGCTCTCTCAGGTGCTTCTGTTTCAGTTTTGCAACCTAGTGGCCTTGCTATTTTCTTAGCAACTTAAGTTCTTTCTTGGGGTTAACTGTTGCATGTGAATCCAAATCCTGTCTTTCTCTTACAGATTGCAAAGACTGCTGAAGACAGTGGTGGGCCCTCCACTTCCCAGGTGACAGATCCACAGGGTAAATCTGACATCCCCAAGGACCTATTTGACTTTTATGAGCAAATGGACAAGGATGAAGAAGATGAAGAAGAGACACAGACAGTATCTTTTGAAGTCAAGCAGGTTATTGAACAGATCCCCTCCTGATTCCTTCTCTAAGACAATGTCAGAAGCTGGTCCAGCCCTGCACAGACTCTTTCTGTAGTCTGTGTGAGAGGAAGGAATGCTCATCTGTTCCCAAATTGCTTTCTCCTTCTTGGTGTCTGTGGGCCATAGCATCATTCTTGGTAATGGAGTTGGATCTGGGTGTCCCATTCCTCACACTGGTGGGTCAGTTTTCAGGTGTGAGAAATGGTGCCAGAGGGGCATTTTTGGTGGCTGGTTGGATTTCATTTTGTGTATGTCCTTAGTTTGGGTTGCCTTTCCATGTTTTAATTCAGCTGTTACTTGCAGGATCTAAAGTCGCCAAAGCCTAGATAACTGCTGTCCTTTCGACCACAAGGCCCCTTAAAATATGTGCTGTTTATGAGCATGCCCTGGAGTTAGGAAGGTTATAAAACTTTGTTCTCACTCCCCAGGAGATGATTGAGGAGCTTCAAAAACGTTGCATTCACCTAGAGTACCCTCTGTTGGCAGAATATGACTTTCGGAATGATTCTGTTAACCCTGATATCAACATTGACCTGAAACCCACAGCTGTCCTTAGACCTTATCAGGAGAAGAGCTTGCGGAAGATGTTTGGGAATGGGCGTGCACGTTCAGGGGTCATTGTTCTTCCTTGTGGTGAGTGATACTTAAATGAAGATCTCCAGGCTGCCTCCCACTCTCCTTGTGTACCTTTCTATAAATGTACCTCACACCTGGCCAGGGAACAGCCATGGTCAGACGACTTCCTGATTCAGGACTTGAAAAGTATTTGAGTGCTTGCTGTGTGCAGGACCCTGACCTCCACTCTGGGATGTAATGATGGAGAGAGCAATACTCTGATGTCAAGCTTATTCTGGTGAGGTGGAGACAGATGGTATACAAATCACCTAAGCAATGTGTGAAATCTTGGGCAATGAAGACAAACAACACTGTGCCAGGGTGGTATTATTTTGCATGCTGAGTTGGGCTGGGGTTTTTTTTTGCAGTCAGTCTTGTGAAGCCTGTTTATGTGGAGGTTCCCTGGCACAGACACTGGCTTGTTCCTGGAAAGCAGGTTAGAGTGTGTGCATCCACAAAGTCAGGGGCAGCCCTGGCTTCTATCTGATGTCATTTATCCCAAGTCATGGCAGCTCCTGGCCAACCTTCACAGCCTGTAGTCACAAAGATTCCGCTGTCCTGGACTTAAGCTGTCAGAAGCTATAGGGGAGTGACGTAGGCCTTTAGGTGGTTGTTCTTTTTTAAAAGCTTCATGAGTTATTTTGACGCACATTCCTGGTAAAGGAAGACTTGCTACCTAAAGGAATAGCTTGATTTTTTTATCTTGATCATCAAATGGTTGATGGTAGTAAATGTGGAAGCTCCTGAAATTTTACCTTCTCTGTCTTTACCAGCAGTGTACACACTTACTACATTTTTGACTTCTCAGCCCACTTGGTTGTGTAGTCATGACAGCTGTCTTTTGCTGAGTCTATGGTGCATCTGTGTGCTGAGCACAGTCTACCCCAGAAGCATCATTTTTCCATGGATTTGGGCAAGTTATGCCTTAGCTTTAGTTCTGCCACATGGAAAATGGCAACAATAGAGTCTCTTATCTCTTGTTTGTTTTGAGGTTTCAGCCTTTAAACAAGATACATGTAAAATGCTACAATAGGGGCTGGCACTTGCCTCTTTTACTTCTTACGTTTGTGTAAAGTGAACATGGCTCCATTTTATAAAAAAGAAAACAGACTCCAGAGCAGTAAGTGCTTCGTAATGTCAGCTGTGAAGATGGTTACAAATAATTTGCCCAGATTTGTGTGCTGATGAGTCTGTCTGTCTCTGTCCTTCATTTCAGCTTGGCCTTGGATAGGATTATTCTTTGGTTTCTCGTAGGTGCTGGGAAATCCCTGGTTGGTGTGACAGCTGCATGCACTGTCAGAAAACGCTGTCTGGTGCTAGGCAACTCAGCTGTGTCTGTGGAGCAGTGGAAAGCTCAGTTCAAGATGTGGTCCACCATTGATGACAGCCAGATCTGCCGCTTCACCTCCGATGCCAAGGACAAGCCCATAGGCTGCTCCATTGCCATCAGCACCTACTCCATGCTGGGCCACACCACCAAAAGATCCTGGGAGGCTGAGCGAGTTATGGAGTGGCTGAGAACTCAAGAGTGGGGCCTTATGATCTTGGATGAAGTACACACCATACCAGGTAAGCAGGGTGAGAGCTAAGTTGTGCACTCATTGCATAGACAAAAACTGATTTCCAGCTGTTGGCTTGAGGGAGGGGCTCCTGTGCAGTACAACCATCTTCCTGCAGAGACTTACTGGGTAAAGCTTTTAAATAAATCCTAAGTGTCCTGGATGGGTAGCTCAGTTGGTTAGACATCATCCCACTATGCCAAGGTTGCGGGTTTGATCCCCAGTTAGGGGACATACAAGGATCAACCAATGAATGCATCAGTAAGGAGAACAACAAACAGATGTTTCTCTGTCCCTCTCTTCCTTTCTCTCTGTGAAATCAAATAAAGAAAATAATTAAATAAGTCAGAAGTATTTTGGGTGAGGGTAGGGGTGGATGGTGAATACATTCACAGATTCCTTAATCACTGGCCCAAAGTAGTTGCTTTCTTTTCCAGTCTTACTTCTTTGGTGGAGTTCAGCTTACCCTTAACTCATTTTTTTGTGGTCCTGTGAAAATGACTAGGAACACTGAAAATTCTTGCAGTAGTGTTATTTATTTTATTTGCAGGCTAAAGTATTGATCCTTAATATGTTACAGAAGCCCTACTTCTGGTATTGTAAGAAATTTGTGTTTTAAAAACAGCTATGTTAATATAATTTATATACCATAAAACCCACTCATTATAAGTATATGATTCAAGATTTTTAGTAAACTTACGGAGTTGTGCAAATATCACTATGATCTAGTTTTAGAACTTCTTCACACTCATTTATAGTCTGTTTTCATCCCTATCCCAGGTGACCACTGAATTGCTTTCTATCTCTATAACCTTCCCTTTTCTGGAGACACCATATTAATAGAATCGTACATATCTTTTTGCATCTGGCATCTTTCACTTTGCATAGTGGTTCATCCATATTGTAACATGTACTGATAGTCTGTTCCTTTTATTTCTGTATAGTATTCCAGGCAAAACTTTCTTGATAGAGCAAATTAAGAGCAATTTGATAAATTAAGTATCAGAGATACTCTCAATGAAATTATATCAGAGCCATTTTTACATGGAGTATTCAAAATATTGTCCACATGGCTCTAGCATCTGCTTTTTTTCTGTATAATGAGAGCTACTCCAGCACCTCTTGGTGTCTGAAGATACCTAGATGTTTATGGCAAGCTAGATAGAGATCAGGGGTCTGTCAGGTAGAAGTAACAGGGTGCAAGTCCAGAAAGTACTTGTTATGGCCCAGCAAGGTGGCCATGTGACTAGAGGGCGACAGTTAAGTTGAGGTAGTAGAGGGACAGGCAGGGTAGTTATTAGGGGCAAATCTTGTATGTAGGGCCTTGTAGGTCACAGTAAGGGTTATATTCTTGAGTGGGTAGGAAGCTATTTGAGGAATTTGAGCAGAGGTGTTATGATCTGACTTAACACTAGAAAAGTATCACCCTGGCTGCTGTCCTGACAATAGACTGAAGATGAAAGGATAGAAGCAGCTAAGTGGGGTAGTTTGTGGAATCTCAACAAGAGGCTTGACCTAGTAAGAATAAAGGTAATCACATCCTGCCCAAGTGGTTCACTCAGTTGGACCATCATGCCGTACACCAAAAGGTTGGAGGTTTGATCCCCAGTCAGGGCATGTATTGAGGTTGTGGGTTTGATCCTTAGTCTAGGTGCATGTGGGAGGCAACCTATCAGTGTTTCTCTCTCAGTGATGTGAGAGAGAAACCCTCCCCCCCGCCCCTCCCTCTTTTTCCCCCTTCTCTCTCTCTCTAAAAATCAATAAAACATTCTCAGGTGAGGAGTAAAAAAAAGAATAAAGGTAATCTAATTCTGGATATGTCGTGAAGGTTAAGCTGACAAGTTGGATGTGGGAACTGAGAGAAAGAGAAGTCCAGGATGACTGTTAGGTTTTTGGCTTGAGCACTTAGAAGGATAGAGTGGACATTAATTAAGATAGGAAAAACTGGCCCTGACTGGTGTGGCTCAGTGGATTGAGCACTGGCCTGTGAACCAAAGGGTCACTAGTTCAATTCCTAGTCAGGGTGCATGCCTGGGTTGCCAGCCAGATCGGGCCCCCAGTAGGGGGCATGCAAGAGGCGACCACTTATTGATGCTTCTCTTCCTCTCTTCCCCTTCCCCTCTCTCTAAAAATAAATAAATAAAATATTTTTTAAAAAGGGGGAACATACTAGAAGGAGCAGATTTGGAAAGTGATGATGAGGGGTAGGCTTTAGACATTTTAATTCGATTGCCTGTTAGACATTCAGGCAATAACAAAAATGTTAGAAAATGAGAGGAGACATGAATAGACTTTTCACAAAAGAGAATGCAGAGGTGTCAATAATCATTTGAACACGGAAGTTCCCAATCATTAGCTCTCAAGGAAATTCAGATCAGAAGCATAATAAGACACTGCTGCATACTTGTTAGAGTGATTAAAATAAAACCCTGGCAATACCCAGTGATGGCAGAGTACAGAACAGCTGCAGCTGTCACATGTTGCCTGAGGCAGTATACAGTGTGCAGTCACTCTGGATAAGTTGGGTAATTTATTAGAAAGTTACCATATAACTCAACAGTCTCACCCATGGATGTCCATCCTAGAGAAATGAAAATGTAGTTTCACTCAAAAACCTGCGTGCGAATGTTTATTCTGACTCTAGTCATAATCTCTAAAACCTAGCAACAAGCAACATGCTCATCAGTGGGTGACTGGAAAGACAAACTGGTGCACCTGTCCCATGGAACACTGCTCAGCAGTGAAAAGGGACACACTGTTGCTGTGTGTGATAACCCGGCTGAATCTCAGAGGCTCGTGTTGAGTGAATGGGCCTCTCTCAAAGCTTACATAGTGTGTTAAGCCTTTGACAGCACATTCTTGAAACAAAACTATAATGACGGGGATAGATAGGTGGGTGCCAGGGTGGGGTGGAGTAGGGTGACTATAAAGGGAGGACACAAGGGAGGTTTTTGGGGTGATGGATTGGTCTAATATTCCTGCTTGTGGTAGTTACACAAATCTATACATGGCTTAAAATTTATAGAACTGATCCCACTCACTGCACCCCTAAATCCCACTGGAGAACAATCAGTTTTACTATGTGATCATTTAAAAACTAAAGAAAAAAATTGGAAGAGTATGGGTATTTGGCCTGATCAGATTGGAAATTGATGATACAGAGAACTTATCACCTGCATTTGAAGCTTATGAAGGCTGGAGACTTTCTGTCCAAGTATGTATTTAGTGTGTTGATGTCTTCAACTGCATCCCGGGTCCCTGAGGGTGGCAGCCAGGCTTGGGCCTGATTATCTGGGGGTGAGGTTTTGCCATGTACAGTTCATGCTACCTATGTGTCTGTCTCTCTCTGCTGTGGTTTGCTGCATAACTTACTCTCTGTTTGTGTAGGAGAGTGAAACCTAACAGCTCTAAAGGATTTTGAATTTAGGTTCTCACCAGGGCAAACAGCAGATGTTAAATAAGGAATTTGTAGCAAATCAGAGTAAGTTTTTTGACTGTTAAATTCCACGTTGGATTAAATAGAATAATAAATCTTTGAGATTTATCTAAAAAAAAAAATAGGGCACTTTTGCCCAAAATGGAGGCATAGGTAGATAGATACACTGTGCCTCCTTGTACAACAAAAAAAAGGGCAAAAACAATTTAAAAACAAAAACAACCATAACTGACAGAAAATTGACTGTATGGAAGTCTGACAACCAAGGAGTTAAAGAAGAAACATTCATCCAGATGGGTAGGAGGGGTGGAGACAGGCAGTAGGGAAGACAGGGCTTGCGGCAAGGCAGCAGCTACTGGACCCAGCAATGCCATCGGTTGTGGAACAGGGTGTACAAGTCTGCAGCTGGCTGGCAAGGCAGCGGCAGGTGGACCTGGTGAACTGGCGGATTGCAGACTGTGCAGTTCCACATTTGTGCATAGATAAACTGGGAGAAACTACTAGTGAGTGGGACTGTCTGCACAACCCAGGGCCCTAGCACATGGAAATAAAGCCTCAAACCGCTGATTGAAAACATCTGTAGGGGTTGAGGCATCTGGAGAAACTCCCAGCCTCACAGGAGAGTTTGCTGGAGAGACCCGCAGGATCCTAGAACATAACAAAAGCCCACCCACCTGGATATCAGCACCAGAAGGGCCCAGTTTGCTTGGGGGAAGCGGCAGAAGGGACTGAAATCTGGCAGAGAGCAGAGCAAGCACCATTGTTCCCTCTCTGACCCCGCCCCCACATACAGCATCACAAGGCAGTGACTTGGGTTACCCTGCCCTGATGAACTCCTAAGGCTGCACCCATCAAGACAAAAAAAAAAAAAAAAGGCCCAAAGGAAAGAACAGATCAAAGCTCCAGGAAAAAAAAAACAACAACTAAGCAACAAAGAGATAGCCAATCTATCAGATGCACAATTTAAAACACTGGTAATCAGGATGCTCACTGAATTAATTGGTTGAATTTGGTCACAAATTAGATGAAAAAATGAAAAACAAAAACTAAGTGAAATAAAGGAAAATGTACAGGGAACCAATAGTGGTGGGAAGGAAACTGGGACTCAAATCAATGGGGTGGACCAGAAGGAAGAAAGAAACATCCAACCAGAGAAGAATGAAGGAACAAGAATTTAGAAAGTGAGGAGAGGCTTAGGAACTTCCAGGACATCTTTAAATGTTCCAACATCCAAATTACAGGGGTACAAGAAGGGGAAGAGGAGGAGCAACAAGTGGAAAAGTTCTTTGAACAGATAATAAAGGAGAACTTCCCCAATCTGGCAAAGGAAATAGACTTCCAGAAAGCCTCGAGAGTCCCAAAGAAGTTGAACCCAGAAAGGAACACACCAAGGCACATCATCATTACATTAGCCAAGATTAAAATCAAGGAGAGTCTTCTAGAAGCAGCAAGAGAGAAAGAAACAGTTACCTACAAAGGAGTTCCCATCAGACTGTCAGCGGATTTCTCAAAAGAGACCTTCCAGGCAAGGAGGGGCTGGAAAGAAGTATTCCAAGTCATGAAAGGCAAGGACCTACATCCAAGATTACTCTACCCAGCAAAGCTTTAATTTAGAATGGAAAGGCAGATAAAGTGCTTCTCAGATAAGGTCAAGTTAAAGGAGTTCATCATCACTGAGCCCTTATATGAAATGTTAAAGGGATTTATCTAAGAAAAAGAAGCAGAAAAATATGAACAGTAAAATGACAGCAAACTTACAATCATGGACAACAAAACACCTAAAACAAAAACAAACTAAACAAACAACTAGAACAGGAACAGAACCATAGAAATGGAGATCACGTGGAGGGTTATCAGCAGGGCAGTGGGAGGGGGAAGGAAAAAGTACAGAGAATAAGTAGCATAGATGGTAGGTAGAAAATAGAAAGGGGAAGGGTCAGAATAGTATAGGAAATGTAGAAGTGAAGGAACTTATATGTACGATCCATGGACATGAACTAAAGGGGGGGAATATGGGTGGGAATGGGTATGCAGGGCAGAGGGGAGTGAAGTGGGAAAAATAGGACAACTGATAAAAAAAATAAAGGTTGCAGTGTTCTTTTACAGATCTTCCAAAAGGAGCTCTATTAGGTCATTATGTTAATAAGAAATTCTTACTACAGTACTTGTATATATTGTGTTTATTGCATGGGAGTCACTGTGCCAATTTCATTATTTTTATAACTATTTATTGAAATCCTTTAAGTAGCAGGCACTGTGCTTGTCACTGGAGTCAATGTAGGAGGGACAGAGTCATGCAAATACATGTCAGATAATTGTGATATAATATGCAGTCGAAAAGGAGGCAGATGTCCTATGTGATATATTTGAAGCCAGAGTCAAGGTGCCCTTGAGGTAGAGCTGGTATGGACAGGACAGGTTAGCAGAGAGACTTCTGGGTGCTGTGATCACTAAGATCATGACCGGGGTGGTTCTGCAGGTACCTGCAGGTTTCTGCAGAAACCTAGAGGGATTTGGCTTACAAGGAGAGGTAGATTCTTTAATTTAAAAAAAAAAAAAAAAAAGGATTTAATTAATTTATTTGGGGGGGGAGGGAAGGAGAATAAAAGGGAGAGAAACATCAATGTGTGGTTAACTCTCACACGCCCCCTAACAGGGACCTGGCCTGCAACCCAGGCATGTGTCCTGACTGGGAATCAAACCAGCAACCCTTTAGAAACCTCTGTATAACTTAAATTGGTCTTCTGGATACAGATTTCTGACCTCAGATCGAAAGGACAGTTGACTCTTATGGACCCACACAATTTAAACTTGTTCAAGGGTAAATAAACTATTAGAATTTTTATAATGTGAGCCCATGGAAACCCATAAATTGGGTCTTTTAAAATGAATATTTCATACCCTTTTATGTATTTATTTTATTTAATTTGACAATTCAAAGAATTACAATGTTCAAAAGAAAGGAAGACAGGAAGCTGCTGGTTTACCAGCAATGGGAGGAGTGTGGAAAAGAGAGTTTCTTTTTTTTTAAGATTTTATTTATTTATCTTTAGAGGGGAAGGGAAGGAGAGAGGGAGAGAAATATCAATGTATGGTTGCATCTCGTGCATCCCCTGCTGGGAACTGGCCTGCAACCCAGGCATGTGCCCTGACTGGGAATCAAACTGCAATCCTTTGGTTCGCAGGTTCACGCTCAATCCACTGAGCTATGCCAGGCAGGGCAGAGAGTTTCTTTTACTTTTTTAAAAAAATATATTTTATTGATTATGCCATTTCAGTTGTCCTATTTCCCCCCTCTTCATTCCCCTCCACCCTGCACACCCCCTCCCACCTACATTCCCCACTGTAGTTCATGTCCATGTTTCATAAGTTCTTTAGCTTCTATGTTTCCCACACTACTCTTCCCCTCCCCCTGTCTATTTTCTACCTACCATCTATGCTGCTTATTCTCTGTACCTTCTCCCCCTTCTCCTCCTCCCACTCCCCTTTTGCTAACCCTCCATGTAATCTCTATTTCTATGCTTTTGCTCCTGATCTAGCTGTCCTCTAAGTTTGATTTTGTTTTAGGCATGGTTGTTAAGATCTGTGAGTTTGCTGTCCTTTCACTGTTCATATTTTTTATCACCTTTTTCTTAGATATCTAAGTCCCTTTAACATTTCATGTAAGGGCTTGGTGATGATGAACTCCTGGAATTTGACCTTATCTGAGAAGCACTTTATCTGCCCTTCCATTCTAAATGAAAGCTTTGCTGGATTGAGCAATCTTGGTTGTAGGTCTTTGGATTTCATGACTTGGAATACCTCTTTCCAGCCCCTTCTTGCCTGTAAGGTCTCTTCTGAGAAATCCGCTGACAGTCTGATGGGAACTCCTTTGTAGGTGGCTGTCCCCTTATCTCTTGCTGCTTCTAGGATTCTCTCCTTCATTTGAATCTTGGCTAATGTAATGATGATGTGCCTTGGTGTGTTCCTTTCTGGGTCCACCTTCTCTGGGACTCTTTGAACTTCCTGGATTTCCTGGGAGTCTGTTTTCTTTGCCAGATTAGGGAAGTTTTCCTTTATTATTTGTTCAAATAACTTTTCTGCTTGTTGCTCTTTCTCTTCCCCTTCTGGTACCCCTATAATTTGGATGTTGGAACATTTAAAGATGTCCTGGAGGTTCCTGAGCCTTTCCTCATTTTTTTGAATTCTTGTTTCTTCATTCTTTTCTGGTTGGTTGTTTCTTTCTTCCTTCTGGTCCCCCCATTGATTTGAGTCCCGGTTTCCTTCCCATCACTGTTGGTTCCCTGTGCATTTTCCTTCATTTCAATTAGTGTAGCCTTCATTTTTTCATCTAATTTGCGACCAAGATCAACCAGTTCTGTGAGCATCCTGATCACCAGTGTTTTAAATTGTGCATCTGATAGGTTGGCTATCTCTTGGTTGCTTAAAAGTATTGGATCTGGGGCTTTGATTTGTTCTTGTGTTTGAGCCCCAATATTTTGGTCTGTTTGTGCTTGTTACATGTGAGGGGTGGAGCCTTAGGTGTTCACCAGGGTGGGGCGACACAAGGCACATCATCATTACATTAGCCAAGATTCAAATGAAGGAGAGAATCCTAGAAGCAGCAAGAGATAAGGGGACAGTCACCTACAACGGAGTTCTTATCAGACTGTCAGCTGATTTCTCAAAAGAGACCTTTCAGGCAAGAAGGGGCTGGAAAGAAGTATTCTAAGTCATGAAAACCAAAGACCTACATCCAAGATTGCTGTACCCAGCAAAGCTTTCATTTAGAATGGAAGGGCAGATAAAGTGCTCTCCAAGCCCTTATTATATGAAATATTAAAGAGACTTACCTAAGAGAAAGAAGATAAAAAAGATGAACAGTGAAAGGACAGCAAACTCATAGTTACTAACAACCACACCTAAAACAGAAGCAAACTAAGAGGACAGCTAGATCAGGAACGGAACCATAGAAGTGGAGATCACATGGAGGGTTAGCAATAGGGGAGTGGGAGGAGGAGAAGGGGGAGAAGGTACAGAGAATAAGTAGCATAGATGGTAGGTAGTAAATAGACAGGGGGGAGGGCAAGAATAGTATGGGAAATATAGAATCTATAGAACTTGTGACAGATGGACATAAACTAAAGGGGGGAATGGTGGGGGAGAGGGTATGCAGGGTGGAGGGGAATGAAGGGGGGAAATAGGACAACTGAAATGGCATAATCAATAAAATATATTAAAAAGAAAAAAATAATTGTTATTCTAAAAAAAAAAAAGTTTTTCAAAGTTCTTTAACAGTGTGAATCACCAATTGTTTTCCCAGCCAAGATGTTTCGACGGGTGCTTACCATTGTGCAGGCCCACTGCAAGTTGGGTTTGACTGCAACCCTTGTCCGGGAAGATGATAAAATTGTTGACTTAAATTTTCTGATCGGGCCCAAGCTGTATGAAGCCAACTGGATGGAGCTGCAGAACAACGGCTACATTGCCAAAGTCCAGTGTGCTGAGGTAGCTGTCCCCTTCCTTGCGGTCTCTCAGAAAAAGGCTCTTTCATGATGCAGGGGAAATGGACTGTGTCAGTTTCTTGTGGGTATTTACACAGGTCATGACCTGAGCAGAAGTGCTGGTTCCTCATGCAGTCCTGTCAGTCCCCTGTGAGGTAGGTGGTGTTCTGCCATGTCACAGATGTGTGAAGCAAAATCATTGTCTAGGGACATACCGTAAGTGGTAAAGTGAGGATGCTAGTCCAGGCTGGCTCTGCTCCAAAGTCCACACTGCTCATCCTTTCTGGGAGTGAGTGACTCAGGGTGTTCTTGTGTGGGCGGTCATCCAGGCTGCCCTGCAGTGCCAAAGCCTGTTGGTTTTAATACCCCCAGAAGGCACCTGTGGCCTTGGTCATTTTATTTCTAAGAATACATTTTCTCAATATTGTTCTGTAGGGAAAACTGGCACAGATATATATTTAAAGTACATCTTCAAAAGTAAGTCTTCTCAGAAGGAACAACAACATCTAAAAATGACTGGCATCTAAAACGACTTTCTGGAATCCTTTCTGGCATCTAAAAATGACTGTCATTCAGTGGTTAGAGTGGCCTTTGTCATGAAAGGGTAGAAAGGGGGCTATTGGTTAAAGGTGAGTGTGAGGAGCATGTGCAGAAAGACTTGCAGTGTTGAAAAGCTTCATTACTTTTTAGTTGCATCTTTGTAACCACCACCTATCTTACAAGACAATTGCCAGAACTTTGGAGTACCTATTCCTTTCTAATTGCATCTCCCCTTTCCCTGCCAGAGAACCAGTCTTGGAGCTTAGATTTCTCATTTTCTTGCTTTTCTTTGTTTTACCTCCTGTGTATATTTCCTAAACGTTTTATCTTTATGTGTGTGTGTGTGTGTGTGTGTGTGTGTGTATACAGGTTACATATATTGTATGACTTCTCTCATTTTCTCTATTTTTATTCATGTGATTCATTTTTTAAAAAATTTTATTTATTTATCTTTAGAAGGGAAGGGAAAGAGAGAAGGAGAGAAATATCAATGTATGGTTGCTTCCGGTGCATCCCCTGCTGGGAACTGGTCCCTGCTAGGAACTGGCCTGCAACCCAGGCATGTGTCCTGACGGGTAATTGAACCACCACCATTTGGTTCACAGGCTCATGCTCAATCCACTGAGCTACACCAGCCAGGGTGTGATGCATTATTTTTCTATGATGAATGTAGTTGTAGTTCATCCCTTTGAATTGCTCTATAGTATTCCATCATACAACTATACCACAGTTTGATATGTAATAGGATATTATACAGCAATAAAAAAAAATAGTTAATGTAAAGAGTTGTGTAGCTATCCCCACAATCTAGTGTTAGAATGCTTCCATTACCCCCAAAGTTCCTTCGTGACCATTTGCATTGAATCCTGCTTCTTTGCCCACCCTAGGCAGCCAGTGGTTTATTTTGTCTATAAATGTGGAGCTTAATTTTTTTCTATTATGACAATATTGCTGCAAATGTTTTTGTACCTGTTTCCTTGGTCCCTTGGGTTACAGACTTTTTTTAAGCAGTGGTGTTCATACTGTGAACTGTGATCCCATAGTAGATGGTGACATCATTTTGGTGGGTCACGATCAGGATAGAATAGAATTTACCAGAATGTGTAATATGTAATTGTGTAATGTGTAATTGAGGGTATATCTATATTGTTTCATAAAACTGTGTGTATATATGACTGTTTAGTTTGTGATGTAAAGTAATCCAAGATTGAAGCTGCTGCTCTGGCAGATACACCCAGAAGTAGCATTGCTGGGTCAAATGCTCTGTGAAGGTTCACTTTACTAGTCATGTCATGGCAAACATTTTCTGAAGTGGTTGTACCAGTTAACATTCATCAGGTGCAAGTGAGGTCACTTCACATGTCTTCCAATACTAATATCTAATTGTTTTCTTTAATGTTTGCTAACATGCTAAGTGTGGAATGGTATTCTGTGATGGTATTAATTTGTGTTTTCCTGTTCTCATATATTTATTGGCTATTTGTGTTTCATATTCTGTAAAATGTGGGGTCTTAAACATTTTACTGTTGGAAAAGAATTGCTGTGGTTATAAAGAACTAGAAACTCTGATGAAGTCATAACAGGATATGACTCAGAGGTAACCAGAAAACATTAACAGCAAAACTTACGGATTTGAGCTCAGTATATAGTCTGCCATGTAATGATGATAGCTAGGTCTCCAGTGGTGGCTGCCTGAATAAATGGTTGTGGTGATCACACAGAAATGGCATTGGTCACAGCTGAAAAGTCAGAGTTTGGTTCCAGTGCAAGGCTCCAAGAGGGTCATTTTTATTTGTACACAACCTCGAGAACTTGAGAAGTCATGGCACTTCAAATATTGCCTGAGTTTTCGTTAGCACAGGCACAGGGCCTAGCACAGAGGAGGCCCTCAGGAATGTTACTGTCATTCTTACTTGGATGCTCAGATTGTCCTAGATGTGACCAATAGGATAATATTTAATCTGGCTTTTTTGGCCAGTTGACATTTTCCCCATCATTCTTTCAGCACTTCCTGCTTTCTGGCTCAACAAATATATTTTTTCTTCTTCCTTTTTTTTGGTAGATTTACCAAAAAAAAGGAAGGTGGGTCACGATATATATTTTATTGATTATGCTATTACAGTTGTCCTGTTTTTCTCCCCTTTCTTCCCCTCCATTCTGTACATCCCTTTCACCAGCATTTCCCCACCTTAGTTCATGCCCATGGGTCATACATAGAAGTTCTTTGGCTTCTTCACTTCCCATACTATTCTTAATATCCCCTTGTCTATTTTGTAACTACCATTTATGCTTCTTATTCTCTGTACCTTCTCTCCCATTCTCCCCCCTCCCCCTTCCTACTGATAACCCTCCATGTAATCTCCATTTCTATGATTCTCTTCCTGTTCTAGTTTGCTTAGTTTGTTTTTTAAGGTTTGGTTGTTTATTGTTGTGACTTTGTCATCATTTTACTGTTTGTATTTTTTATCTTTTTCTTAGGTAAGTCTCTTTAACATTTTATATAATAAGGGCTTTTTGGTGATAAACTCCTTTAACTTGACCTTATCCAGGAGCTCTTTATCTGCCCTTCCATTCTAAATGCTAGCTTTACTGGATAGAGCAATCTTGGACTTAGGTCCTTGTCTTTCATGACTTCGAATCTATCTAGCCCCTTCTTGCCTGCAAGGTTTCTTTTTAGAAATCAGCTGATAGTCTTATGGGAATTCCTTTGTAGGTAACTCTCTTTTCTCTTGCTGCTTTTAATGTTCTCTCCTTACCTTTATCTTAAACTTAATTATGTTGTACCTTGGTGTGTACGTCCTTGGGTCCAATTTCTTTGGGACTCTCTGAGTTTCTTGGACTTCCTGGAAGTCTACTTCCTTGTCCAGATTGGGGAAGTTCTCCTTCATTATTTCAAATAAGTTTTCCTTTTCTTCCTTTTCCTCTTTTCTGGTACCCCTATGATTCAGATATTGGAACATTTAAAGTTGTCTTGGAGGATCCTAAGCCACTTCTCATTGTTTTGGTGCTTGTTTCTTTATTCTGTTGTGGTTAAATGTTTATTTCTTTCTTCTGCTCTAAATTGTTGATTTGAGTCCCGGTTTCCTTCCCTTCACTGTTGGTTTCCTGTATATTTTCCTTTCTTTCACTTCTCAGAGACTTCATTTCCTGTATTTTGCTATCATACTCAACCATTTCTGTGAGCATCCTGATTACCAGTGTTTTGAACTCTGCATCTGAAAGGTTGGCTATCTTTTCATCACTTAGTTGTATTTTTTTCTGGAGCTTTGATCTGTTCTTTCATTTGGGCCATACACATTTTTTTTTTTTTTTTTTTTTTGGTCTCAGCATGCCTGTTACATAGTGAGGGGAAGAGCTTTAGGTTTTCACCAGGGCAGGGCAACCTACATCGTTTCATTGTGGCACTGTATGTTGGGGAGGGGTGCGAGAGGGAACAATGCCACTTGCTCAGCTCTCCGTCAACCTTCAGTCACTTTCCCAGCTTCACACAAGTGATTTGGGCCCAGGAATCACTGGGCAGGTGGGTTTGTGTATGTTCTAGGACCCTGGGTCTCTTCAACAAACTCTCCTCTGAGGCTGGAAGGTTCTCCTGCGACCTCAACCCCCATAGTTTTTCTCATTCAGAGGTTTTGAGACTTCATTTCCCCATGCTGGAACCCTGGGTTGCAGGGTCTGTCTTGCTCCCCAGTTGTTCTTCCTGGTTTATCCGTGTGCAATTGTGGGACTGCCCACTCAGTTAGCTGCTACCTCCCCTGGTCCTTGAGCCTCCACCTTGCCCACCCTGGTCTTCCAGATGCTGCCTTTCCAGGCATCCTTTTCACTTTGGCTGCCCACCTCCACCTCTCCTACTGGTCTGAATGAATGTTTCTTCATTAACTCCTTGGTTATCAGACTTCCATACAGTTTGATTTTCTGGCAGTTCTGGTTATTTTTTGCTTTTAAATTTGTTGTTGTTCTTTTGGTTGTGTGAAGAGGCAAAGTGTATCTACTTATACCTCCATCATGGCCACTCAGCAATATATTTCTGATTCATCTGGAACTTGTTCTGGTACTTGCTCTAG
This sequence comes from Artibeus jamaicensis, assembly GCF_021234435.1. Taxonomy (NCBI): domain Eukaryota; kingdom Metazoa; phylum Chordata; class Mammalia; order Chiroptera; family Phyllostomidae; genus Artibeus; species Artibeus jamaicensis. Next base: position 3,427,909 of record NW_026521847.1, read on the forward strand.
CCCTGGAATCAGCCATTCTCCATGGAGCCTTTCAGTGGAAAATATAACTTACAAGCCAAGATCTGGGTATTATGTGTGTTCATTGCTACTAGGATATCATTTCTAGGCTCAGTCAATAGAGCTGGGAAGCGTGTGTGCATTACTCTGTGTCAGCTTAAGGGAAAGTATGATCTAAGGGAGAGGGATCACTTGTATCACATGTTGAAAGTCTGGTGCTTTTCACTTGGAGCTGGTGTTAAAATAATTCCCTGGATATCAACACATTTAAAAATTTTTGTGTAGTGATTAACGTGTTCAAGTGTCCTGGTTCAACCTTAAGTATGAAATCTTGTGTGTATGTGTTTGTTTACAGTTATATTGAAATAAAAGTGACATACCATTGGTTTTGTTTTGATTTGTTTTAGTTAATTGTGCTAAATAAATGATCTTCAAAAGTTTCCAACTGTGTGATGTTTCAACTTGCAAACTGACTCTTGTTTCTTATTGTATCTCAGGTTTGGTGCCCCATGTCTCCTGAGTTTTACAGGGAGTATGTGGCAATCAAAACCAAGAAGCGAATCTTACTGTATACCATGAATCCCAACAAATTCAGAGCTTGCCAGTTCCTGATCAAGTTTCATGAAAGGAGGAATGACAAGATTATTGTCTTTGCTGATAATGTGTTTGCCCTAAAGGAGTATGCAATTCGGCTGAACAAGTAAGAATATCTTCTCTTTGTGAGAGTGCAGAGGTGCCTGTGTGTGTGTGTGTGTGTGTGTGTGTGTGTGTGTGTGTGTGTGTATTTCAAGCTTTCAGAAACTTGCTAGGATCTCAAGGTCTGGTTCTGTGACCCCAGTTCTAGGAACCAGGCCAGACAGGAGCAGCTGCTTGGAGTCAAAGGTTGGAGTGTGTAGAAAAGGAAACATGGTCACCCTGAACCCAGGGAGCAGAGGCTAGAGTCATGTTGCTTTGGAACTGGGCTCCAAAGTTGACATCGGGAGTTTCAGGCTGAGTGAGCACTCTGGGAGTGGGTAATAAGGTCAGACTGTATAGGCTAGGGACCAGGAGGGCAAGGCAGATTGGACCAGCATCCCACAGATGGCCTGGCATTGAAGAGCTTTTTAGGAAAAACACCTAGCAGAGTCATCATCAGCCCATAGCCCCACCCAGATGCCTGTGATTAAAGCCTACTGCAGTGACACACACAGTGCTGTGAGTGTAGAGAAGATAAAGCCCTGTCTGAAGACAGGCCTGAATTTCTTTTGTGGTGGTAGGAATGGAGAGGGAAGTGTGCATGCAGACTAGCTTCTTTTTAGCAAGCTATGATTTAATCCTCACTGTAGCCATATAAGGTCATTTCATTGTTCCCATTTTGTAGATGATAAAACTGAGACACAGAAAGATTAAATTTCTTAAATTTCTAAAATTATAACTTTTTTCAGTGTAGAAAATATTTTATTTTTATCAGAGTAACATTGATTATTATGAAAAATAGCAGTCCCTCTGTGTCTTCCTACTCAACAATTCCTGTTCTCCAGGGACAGCCACTTTCAATTCTTTCTCTATTTACTTTCATACTGCTAAGTAATAATTTACCTAGCAGTTTTTTATTATTAATTATAGAAATTGCCTTTTAACTTTCTACTATAAGAGTTTAGGATTTAGCTTTCTTGCACACACTGCTGTCCTCCCTCATCCTCCTAGTGTGTTTGAGGTTAAGTTAGTATTCAGTGTTAAATTATTTGGACTATATGTATTGTCCACACCAAGGCATATATGTAGTATGATTACATTTTCTTGTAATTTGTTTTTTCTGGCATTAATATTGTCTTGCCATTGCTTTTGCTTGTTTTTTTAAAATACTTAACTGCTGCTCTTCAGACCCTTCCTGCAACCATAATCTCGCTCCCAGGAGGGTCAGACACATTAGTTCTTTTCTTTCTTTCCCTGGTGGGTTCCTAGCGGCACTTCATTCTTCTACTCTGGGACCAGGGATGCTGCTCATCCGTAATTCTCCTGTCAGGAAGATCCTCCTGGCCATCCTTCCCTGTGCCCCTCCCTGTGCTGGAGCCCTTTTCTGTATTCCTAGTCTTCTCTTTCTTGGTCAGTCATTTTGAATGAGCACAGCCTCCAGCAGTTCCTGATGGAAGGTATATAGGAAGAACATTTTTAAAGACTGTTCTTGCAGATGTATTCACTCAGCCTTACACTTGATCATTAGCTAGGCTGGGCCTCAGAATGTTAAAGGCAGGACTCAGTCTTGTTGGGCCTTCCAGTGCAGCACTCAGAAGTCTGATGCCCTTCTGATTCCTCTCTGTATGTGATCTTTTGTAGTCATCTGTTTCCTTCTCTTAGGAAGCTTTCAGGATATTTTTTTTAGATTTCAAAACAATATATTTAGTGTGATTTTCTTTCATTGTAATGTGCACTCATTAGACCCTTTTAATATGGACACTCATGTTTCAACTCTGAGAATTTCTGTTTTTTTCCTTGTTATAACTTCACTGTTTTTCCTGTTTTCTCTCTCTCTCTTTTTTTCTTTTTTTTTTTTTTTTTTTTGAATTCCCTGCTGGTAAGATGTTGGATGTTCTGAACAACTTCTCTAATTTTCTTACCTTTTTTCCTCCTTTTGTCTGCTAACCCTTCTGTTGAAGATTTTGTTTGCAACAGTTCTTTATTGCTGACTGTTTTTATTTCATGCATTGTCTTCTCTGGAGCTCATAAAGCTTTTAAAATTTTCTTCTGTTCCTTACACTGTCTCTCTCTTTTTCAAGTTTTATTGTTTTTGTTATTTCACCTCTGTCTTCGGAGCCCTTCTGATTTTTGGTAATCCTTGGTTGTATTTTCTTGTTTAACAGTCAGTCACTAGAAAGCTGATTGGCCTTTCTGTATAGTTTAGTGGGTTTGCCCACCTGTGAACCTCAGCATGGCATGATTAGTTGGGAACCTGGTGCTTTATTAAGAGATTGCCAAATGCAGTATCTCTAGGTCTTTTATCTTGGGTAGGACATTTCTCCAAAGAGGAATCTTCTGGTCTCCTGTATATCAGCATGTGGTGGGAGAGGGAGAAGGGGAAGAATGATTCCCTTCATTCTTCACTTTCAGTCTTGCCTTTGTCCTTAGCTCTGCCTGAGGTTCCTAAGTGCAGAGCCTCCTTGTAAATCTAGAAAGTAAGCCTCCAGGTTTCTGCCAGGTAGAGGAGGCATGCCTGGCTGCTGGGACTGGGGCTTCACACTGCTCCTCATCCAGATACTTTGCCAGACCTTCTGTCTGCAGTCCTGCCCCACAACCCAGCTTTCAAAGCACCCGGTGACTGTGTTCTGCAAAGAAGAGGGCTTGTATTATATTGACTTTCCCTCCTGCTGGCTTAGGCACCTGCTTCCTCTAGTTACCAGCTCTGTTACCATGCCTGCATCCATCTATGTCTTGACTACCACAATGTGTTCACCCTCTACTGTTACTTCTTCTTTTCTCTTTGTTGTTGTGGGTTTGTGTCTTTTTATTTTAAGATTTTATTTATTTATTTTTAGAGAAAGGGGAAGGGAGGGAAAAAGGGAGGCAGAGAAACATCAATGTGTGGCTGCCTCTCATGTACCTCCCCACTGGGAACCTGGGCCACAACCCGGGCATGTTCCCTGACTGGGAATCGAACCAGTGACCTTTTGGTTTACAGGCTGACACTCAACTCATTGAGCCACACCAGCCAGGGCTGTTTGTATCTTCTTAATCCTTTAATGTCACATTAGTGTCAACTTGATAAGGGCAACAAGACAATGCTTATGTTTATTGTGTCATATTGAACATCTGTCCTTTCCTTACCACCACCCCCCCCACCATTTCAGTACTCCATCTACATTCTTCCTGGAGACTTCTTCAGGTGTCCTCCCTCATGCCTACATTTGAACACACCTGAGGCTTATATTTTGGTTGCAGCCTCCTGAGCATCTTCTGGGTCAGGGACATTCATTGGCCTGGCACTGTGGAATCTGAGCCTGTCTAGCATAATGAAGGGCAACAGCTCATAGTTCTCTTATGGATACTGGAAAGATCATTTCAACTTGTACTTACCTTCTTTTTTGTTCATCTGGCCTTTAAATGTATGCAATGCTTTTGTTTGCCTTGTTTCTTGCTTCAAAATGATCCTATGAATCCTGGGCATTTGCTTCATTCAGTAGGTTAGGACTGATTTGGGGGATGGGGGGAGTCTCCGAGCTTCTGGTTTATCCTAGTCTTAATAAAAAAGGAATAGGTGTACTAAATTACTTCACAGGAGAGACTGTTTGGGTTATTTGTTATGTGAGGTAGCAGAAAGGACAGCCTTGGAGTCTGACATGATGGACCTGACTCCCAGCAACTCTTCTTAATAGCTGTGTGACCTCAAGAGTGTTGTTTATCCCTCTCAACCTTCTCTTTCTCTCTGTCACCTGGACTTACCACTATCCACCTCAGAGGATTCTTGTCCCTGGCAAGACTGGTAGGGGTTCTTCTGAAGGACGGTCACCCTTCCGTTTCATTTCCTGTATAGGAGAATAAATTTTTAGAAACTCAGGTTTACCATCCTGTGACTGTTTTCTTCTGATGAGGAAGGAGAAAAAGAACCACCTAAAAACCTGGGTATTGAGAGACAGGCTATCAAGAGCAGTGTTTTCCCGCCTTTTTCACAACATGGCACACATAGAAAATATGTTTGGTGTTCTGAACACTCTTGTATAACAGGCTCGCAGTGGTTGGGGTGACCAGAGGCCATCAACCTGGAGTATTCTTCTGTCCCAGGCCCTGCCCAGCTTCCCCATGGGCAAGAGTTTTGCTGTTGCAGGTACACCCATTACCACTTTGTGGCACAGGGTTGGGAAGTGTGTGGAGGATCAAAAATTGTGCTTTCTGCCTTCCATGGGCACCTCCCTGGGATGATTAGTGGACCTGAGTGGTGGAATATTAACACTTGGGTTTAGTCACCTCAGACTCTTGCCCCTCAATTATGTGTACCTTGGAAGAATGAAATCTGTCTTGTACAGTTCTGAGGACTGTTGGCAGGGGTGGATGGATTTTTTTCAACATGGTATCCAGCTGTTAAGTGTGGGTGGGACCTATATCTCTTGGTGTTATCATCATCATCATCATCACCACTATACTAAAGCTACAGAGACTAGGTCATTCCATGAATAGTGCAGGAATGGCATTGCCAGATCACAGGAGGTGATGGATGACCACTGAGTCTGTCAGATAGGCTTGTGCCCTTTGGCTGAGAACTGGGAATTAAATAGAAGGGTTTTAAACATAGTGTTACAGGAGGCCAGAAGGAAAAAGTCTAGAGGTGGCTCTTTGCTCCTTTCTACCCCTTCCTTGGAGAATGTTTGTGTCATTAGAAAACAGTTGTTTCCAGACAGCAATGTTTCCTTTTCTATCCCATTGTGCTTCATGAAATCCAGGGGATTCTCTTTGTATAGACACTAAGCTTAGGGCTAGAGACCTTAGTCCAAAACCTGAAGAAAAATTAAAGGAGATCTCCAAGAGAATGGTACCTTGAACCTCAGTTCAATGGGGAAGAGATAAAGTGTGTGTGTGTTTTGGAAGAGGAATAGGGAGGGTGTATTGCCACTCATTTTTATGTTCTTTTCCTGATACTCTTGAATGACAGGGCTTCCTGGGAAAGAGTACTTTGCAGGAGCTCCTACTCTGATGTGCTTTCAGGAAAATTGAGGAATGATTCTGTGGTCTTCCTAATATAGCTTTGTTCTTCTCTAGACCCTATATCTATGGTCCTACATCTCAGGGAGAAAGGATGCAGATTCTCCAGAATTTCAAGCACAACCCCAAAATCAACACCATCTTCATATCCAAGGTCTGTGTGACATGCACGGTGATGGTGAGGTCCCAGCAATCCTAAGGCCTAGGGGTGGGGGCCAGTGCATTAGTATTTGTTGAAGGAACATCATTTGTCAGTTTTCATTTCCACATGTCTGGGTAGTAGAAGAAACAGATATAGGGATTTATTCATTATGTATAACCTGTGTAGTCCTATTGCTTGACAAGTTTTTCCCACCTCTTTTTTGGGATGCAGAATTTTAAGCTGTATTTTCTTTCTTTTTCTTTTAAATTTTATTTATCTATCTTTAGAAGGGAAGGGAAGGAGAGAGGGAGAGAAATATCCATGTATGGTTGCTTCTCATGTGTCCCCTGCTGGGAACTGGCCCCTGCTAGGAACTGGCCTACAACCCAGGCATGTGCCCTGACTGGGAATCGAACCGCAGTCTTTTGGTTCACAGGCCCGTGCTCAATCCACTGAGCTTGTATTTTCTTTATAAAAGAGAAAAAAGTTCATCACCTACTCTGACAAAAGTAGACATTTGGATGAAATTCTCTTTGTGGAATTGGAGAGGCCTGTGGATCACTGGCAGCTTTTGTCCTGACTCCTGTTGTGCCTTGGTGATGGGTGGCGAATATAAACACAATTCAAAGTCAAGTACACTCAAGTTGGTGATGGTTTTAATTTGCAATTAGGAGCTGTGGCCCAACCATTTAGATCAGTCATTCAGATTAGGATAGACCCAGAGCTCTAAAGAAATGAGATTTACCTATGAAGTGATCATGACTAAGTCTGTAAGTACCGAACTTTGATGTCTGTGTGGGAATTTAGATGGTTAGAAGCTCCAAACTGAGGCAGCTACCCTGACTAAGAATCCAGCCCAGTGAAGGCAAATGACACCACTAAGTCACATGTGTGACACAGTACAGCTGGTCTCAGTGGTGTCTGTTTAAGAGTGTGGATGGTTTTAGGCAGACGTATTTGTGTAACAAAAAATAAGAAGAATTGCTTACAGAAAGTATCTGTTGATAGGGCCCTCTTGTCTTTGAGCCCCTAGCTGCCCATACTGGGAATGTGGCTGAGACAGATGGTGAAGACTGAAGACTGTTTTCTAAAGGATGGCTCTCAGGAGAATTCACTGTAGTTCCTAGAGGCCTGCCTACATCTGAAACACCCTGGCACAGAGAGAAGAGAACAGTGATTGTTTTTCTTAATTACCTACAGAGCTTATTTAAATTTGAGACTAGTTGATTTTTTTTTTCTCTGTCTCATATATAAAAACCTTCCCAGACACACAGCTGCTTTATTTCTGTAGGTGGGTGACACATCATTTGATCTGCCAGAAGCAAACGTTCTCATTCAGATTTCATCTCATGGTGGCTCCCGACGGCAGGAGGCCCAGAGACTAGGGCGAGTGCTGCGAGCCAAAAAAGGTAAAGGTGGTCTTCCCCCTTATTCTCTGGGAGGTCTCTCCATTCCAACTACCTTGGATAGGAAGAAGGTAGGGCGGAGCTGCCGGTGTGTTTGTGGTGGTGACCTTGTGCTGCTGGACTACGTATACTTTGAGGGAGGGACTCCCAAAGCAGGACCAAAGTCTTCTTGGCCCTTATTTTTCATGCCTTGAGGGTGGATATGTGTGTGTTTTCAATGGCAGCTGCCTGGAACTCACACAGATGCCCTCTAAGCTGAGCTCTTATATTGGTAGATAGGAAGAGGATCCAGACAGCAGTCTGCATGATGTAGACATAGAAGGGAGAAAGCACAGCTGGGCCACCAGTGCAAGTGTGAGAGCTGGAACTTGTCCCCTGAACCTTAAGTTAGGAGTAAGGGGAGGGCTTAGGGAGCAACTTCAGTAGCCACAAGTGTATGCCTTCCTTATGACCTGTGAATTGTGGTGCCCTAAAGTGGCTACTTGCATCAAGGGAGTCAGAAGCTCAGTGAATGAAGAAGCAAAAGGCTTAGGTACTCTGCATGCAAACTGTGTTAAAAAAACAACAACTTAGGTTTCTTTTTTTTTAAAGATTTTATTCCGCTGGATAAATTGTAGCTTTTATGAAACTGATAAGCATATATAACCTGAGTAGCATGTGTGAAAGTAATTTGTCACTTTCCTTATTCTTCAGCAAAAAAAGAAATTGTATACACACACACACAATTTGAAAACTCCTTGGAATTAGATTTAGAACTTTGTTTTAAAATACTATTTGACTTGCCCTGACCGATGTGGCTCAGTTGATTGGGTGTTGTCTCTCACAGCAAAAGGTCACAGGTGATTCATGGTTAGGGCACATGGCTGGGTTGCAGGTTCAGTCCCTGGTCGGGATGCATAAAAGAGGCACCTGATCAATCACACATTGATGTGTGTGTACCCTGACACACACACACACACACACACACACACACACACACACACACACACAATGTGTGTGTTTCTCTCACACATTGATGTTTCTCTCCCTCTCCTAGTCCCTCCCTTCCCCTCTCTCTGAAAATAAATAAAATCTTAAAAAAGGGTGAGGTGGCAACCCTTATGCCTGCTATTGGTGTGGTTATAAATTAGTACAGCCACTATGGGAAACAGTATGAAGATTTCTCAAAAAATTAAAGATAGAAGTACTATATTGTCCAGTAATTCCACTTCTAGATATATATCTGACAGAACTGAAATCAGTAGGTGAGAGAAAATTGCACCCACAGTTAACTACGGCCTTACTTACAATAGCAAAGACATGCTAACAATCTAAGTGTCTTGACATATGAATGTATAAAGAGAACGTGGTGCATATCTATTAGAAGACTGTTTAGCCATAAAATAAGAAGGAAATCCTGCCATTTGTAACAACATGGATGGACCTTGAGGGCATTATGCTAAGTGAAGTAAGTCATATACTATGTAATCTCACTTATGTGTGAAATATAAAAAAAACCCAAACTGAACTCATAAAAAAAGAGTTTAAATTTGTGGTTACTAGAGACATTGGATGAAGGTGTTCAGAAAGATTAAATTTCCATTTGTAAGGTAAATAATTACTGAGTGTGTGTGTAATGTACAATATGATGACTATAGTTGTAAAAAGAAAGATATAAATGGAGCCACTTTTAATGAAGCTAGAGCTTTCATTCTATAGGAACTGTCTTGCACGTCTTTTTAAACCTTTGGGTGTTAAAACAGGGCAAAATAACCTTTGGACCGGTTTTAAAGCAACCTTATATCCCGAAAAACTTTTCAATGATAACAAGAAAGCATATACGATGACTCCTGGGCTGAATATTGAAAACGTTATTTAGAATTAACATCCCTGTGTTATGTTATTTGCATCTGTAGAAAGGTCTTCCTTCTGTTGGTATAATTGTTCCCCTTCTCTTTCTCATAAACACTCATTGCTTTAGTCTTCTAATCTGAGCACTATTTGGGCTTCTACCTGAGTCAGTGCTTCCTGAAAAGTTATCCTTTTCGATTTAAATAAATGCTTATTGCCTCTCACTTTGGCCTTTTATTTTTAGGTGGACATAGTTAATGCTGCTGTATAGTATATGTGAAAATTGCTAAGGGTAAATCCTAAAAGTTCTTCTCTCAAGGAAAAACATTTTTTGTATCAGTAAAAAATGATGGATGTTAGCCAAATTTTTGTGGTAATTATTTTACAATATATGTAAGTCAAATCATGCTGTGCACCTTAAACTTACATAGTCTGTATATCAATTTTATCTCAATAAAACTGAAAGAAAAAAGAGAAAAAACTATTTGAAGTAGATATTTGGCCTCTTTGCATCTATGAGTTCTTATAAGACTAGGAAACAATTGATTTCAGAAGCAGTATACCAATACATAACCTACTGACATTTGAACTGTCACCAATATCTAAACATAAATGTTTAGATATTCCTGAAAGACCAGGTTTTATAGGCTACAATATTTTCTGTCCAAGTTTCCGTGCTAATTCTATTCCAGGTTTTCTCACTGAGCTGTTTTTTTTTAGCAGCTTTATTGAAATATAATTCATATACCATACAATTGATCTATTTCAAGTGTACAATTCAGTGGTTTTTAGTGTATTCACAAAGTTGCATAATTATCACCACAATGTATATTTAGAATATTATCACCCTCAAAAGAAATCCTTTCCCATTACCAGTAATTCCTCATTTTTTTATTGCTGAATGATGTTCCAGTGTATGGGCATATTACATTTTATTTATTTATTCATCTGATAAATAATCTGGTAAGTGGATATTTGGACCATTTCTACTTTTTTGGCTCACTGAAAATACTATGTAATTTATGTGCAAGTTTTATGTGGACATATGTTTTCAGTCCTCTTGGCTAAGTATCTAGGAATAGAATTGCTGGGTCATGTAGTTACTATGGTTAACATTTTAATAAACTGCCAGGCTGTTTACAAAGTGACTGTACCATTTATGTTCTCACTAGCAATGTACAAGGGTTCCAACATCTCCACATCCTTGACAACAAATGTAATACTCTGTCTTAAAAATTTTATCTATATTAGTGTGTATCTCATTGTGGTTTTGATTTGTGTTTCCCTGATGACTAATAGTGTTGAGCATCTTTTCAAGTGCTGATTGACTATTTGCATATTCTCTTTAGAGAAGTGTCTATTCTGATCCTGGATCCTTTTTGTAATTAAGTTTTGTGTTTTCATTATTGAGTTGTAATAGTTCTTTATATAACCTAGATACAAAATTCTTATCAGGTATATGTTATGTAAATATTTTTTCTCATTATGTGTTGTTTTTTTTCCAATTTTTTCGATGGTGTTCTTTGAAGCACAAAAGTTTTTAACTTTGATGAAGTCCCCATACAAAATCAGGGCAATCAACTCCTGACCTCAAAGCTCTCCCATTGCATTACTTGCTTCTGAGCCCTGGAACCTTAGTTCCTGCATTCTCATGGCTATGTTATTCTTTTTCCTGCCTTCTTCCCAGGAATGGTTGCAGAGGAGTACAATGCCTTCTTCTACTCACTGGTATCTCAAGACACACAGGAAATGGCTTATTCAACCAAGCGGCAGAGATTCTTGGTAGATCAGGGTTACAGCTTTAAGGTATGTTTCAGTTTGGTCTCTGGTCATAGTAGGACCACAGCTTTTTTTGTACTCAGGCCTCCAGGAAAAGTGGGGCCATGGTTAGTACCAGCATGGGACAGAGCTCAGGCAGACATGGAGCATTAGGGGACTGAAGGCCCTGCCTGCCACAGACTCCCTTTGTCTTTGCCCGAATTGCAGGGTCTATGAGGGAAAACATTGTGCAGGATCTCCTCATTCCCCCAGCTTCCTACAGTGAATGGTCAAAGAATGGGAGCTTTGAAGCAAGAGGCTAAAATCTGCTTATTAACATTTTATAGTTGTCTTATTCAAAAAACATTAGATGTTGGTGGGGAAATATATAAGGCTAACAGGACTTGAGGTACCCACAAACTGTGGCCCTCAGTATGTTAGTGTGAGACCCTAGGGTAACTTTCTTAAGGGGTACTACTCCAGGTGGCCTGCACAGCTCTTCCCATAGTTAGCCGGTGAGCCTGGGCCTTAGGGGGCCTCACAGACATGATAGCCATCCAGTGTACTACAAATCAGTTATTTTTATTTTTTTTTATTTATTTATTGAATTGTTGTTCAAGTACAGTTTTCTGTCTCTTACTCCCATCCCAGCCCTCCCCGCCCAGTGCACCTCACCTCTTTCCCATTTCCACCCCCCTTAGTTTTTGTCCATGTGTCCTTTTTACTAGTTTCTGTAAATCCTTCCCCCTTTCCCTTGAAATTCCCTCCTCCTTCCCCTCTGGTCACTGTCAGCCTGTTCTCTATTTCAGTGTCTTTGGTTATATTTTGCTTGCTTGTTTGTTTTGTTGTTTAGCTTCCTGTTAAAGGTGAGATCATATGGTATTTGTCTTTTACCGCCTGGCTTATTTCACTCAGCATGATGCTTTCCAGTTCCATCCATGCTGTTGCAAAGGGTAGGAGCTCCTTCTTTCTTTCCACTGCATAGAATTCCATTGTATAAATGTACCATAGTTTTTGGATCCATTCATTTAGTGATGGGCATCTAGGTTGCTTCCAGCTCTTGGCTATTGTAAATTGTGCTGCTATGAACATTGGGGTGCATAGGTTCTTTTGGATTGGTGTTTCAGGGTTCTTAGGATATAATCCTATCAGTGGAATTACTGGGTCAAAAAGCAGCTGCATTTTTAGTTTTCTGAGAAAATTCCATACTGTTTTTCATAGTGGTTGTACCAGTCTGCAATCCCACCAACAGTGAACTAGAGTCCCCTTTTCTCCACACCCTCTCCAACACTTGTTGTTTGTTGCTTTGTTTATGATGGCCATTCTGACCGGTGTAAAGTGGTATCTCATTGTGGTTTTAATTTGCATCTCTCTGATAGCTAGCGATATTGAGCATCTTTTCACGTGTCTCTGGATCCTCTCTATGTCCTCCTTGGAGAAGTATCTGTTCAAGTCCTTCGCCCACTTTTTAATTGGGTTGTTTGTCTTCTTAGAGTGGAGTTGTGTAAGTTCATTGTATATTTTGGAGATTAACCCCTTGTCTGAGGTATCATTGGCAAATATGTTTTTCCCATACAGTTGGTTGTCTTTTTATTTTAACACTGTTTTCTTTAGCCGTGCAGAAACTCTTAATTTTGATGAGATCCTGTTTGTTTATTCTTTCCTTTATGTCCCTTGCTCTAGGGGACATATCAGTAAAAATGTTGCTGCGTGAAATATCTGAGATTTTCCTGCCAATGTTCTCCTCTAGGACTTTAATTGTGTCACGGCTTATATTAAAGTCTTTTGTCCACCTTGAATTTGTTTTGGTGTATGGTGTAAGTTGGTGCTCGAGTTTATTTTTTTGCACGTAGCTGTCCAGTTCTCCCAACACCATTTGTTGAAGAGGCTATCTTTACTCCATTTTATGTTACTGCCCCCTTTGTCAAATATTAATTGACTGTAGAGAGTTGGGTTGATTTCTGGGCTCTCTGTTCTGTTCCATTGGTCTATGTGCCTGTTTTGATGTCAGTGCCAGGCTGTTTTGATTACAGTGGCCTTTTAATACAGTTTGGTATCAGGTATTGTGATCCTTCCTACTTTGTTCTTCTTTCTCAAAATTGCAGCTGCTCAAATGATCCCATATCTGTAATCCAGATCTGGCCACCAGAAGGGATCAGCCAGGTCCTTGCTTTATGAATTTTCTTTTAATTAAAATTATGAGAATTGGAAAAAAGTCTAAGCTTTTTCCCTAATAAATTAGTCTAAGCTTACTGCAGGGCTAGGTAGGCCTTGTAGTAAGTTACCCCCAAAGAAATGAAAACCAAATCTCCATCAGGCTGTCATCTTGCTCTTTAGGAAAAATCTTGTAAGTCCATTCTTGGCATTTTGTGTTTTGAAAGTGTTCCCCCTGCTGGAAACCTTGGGTCCAGGCCAGGAGGTTGAAGGCCTTCTCAGGGACAGCAGGTAGACAGTGCCTTTCAGTCTCTGGTCTCTTTTTGTCACCTGGTACAAGATGTTTCAACATCACCAAGATCCCTGTTGATCTTTTGTTAAGGGATCATTTAGCTGTTATGTGTTGGGAGCAGATTTCTGTGGAATTTTCTTAACCTGTCCTGCTTTACAGTCATTGATTACATTCCTATTGAAGGTGACTGCTAAAGCTGGTCTCCAGAGTACCCGGAGGAGCTCTCCACTGTTAGCCACCTACGCTGCTGGGCAAGGGAGGTGACCAGAGCAAGTGAACCAGAGAGAAGACAGTAGGGAAGGTGAGGGGAAGGAAAGCAAAGGGAGTGTGTTGCCTGCTGGTTTTGGCCTTACAGGTGATCACAAAGCTTGCTGGCATGGAGGAGGAAGAGCTGGCATTTTCGACGAAAGAAGAACAGCAGCAGCTCTTGCAGAAAGTCCTGGCAGCCACTGACCTGGATGCTGAGGAAGAGGTGGTGGCAGGAGAGGCTGGTTTCAGATCCAGTCAGGTGAGTGTTAGGCAAGAGTTGCTCAAGAAACCAGACAGACTCAGCGAGCTAAGGAGCAGGGTTTATTAGCGGGGAATAAGAAGGAGAATAAGAGCTACCAAGGGAGGTTAAGACTCACTTGGTTGTCCTTAGGGCAGGGTTTTTAAATGCAAAAACCCTCAAAAGGTAACTGGTTAAGTTGTCAGAGTCTGATTAGCAAGAGCTGGTTGCTGGGTGCCATTTCTGCTGACCATTGTTCTTGATATATCTTGTCAGGCTCAAGTTAAAGCTGCATCCTGTTATACTGGACAGGCTGACCCCAGACCCCAATCTTATCCAGGCATCTTTTTCCTGGGTAGCGTCTACAGGCAGTTCCCACGATACAGTTTCCCCCAGTGCCATTTTCTTGCCTGGTGATTTTCTATTCCTCCTAGGCCTACCTAGGTCTGTCAGTGAGTGCATGTGTGAGGCTCCTGAAGGACCGAGTTCTTAGACTTACATATTCACAGTTGTGTGTATGTGTCTATGCAATCTTCTGAAAAACTTGTAGAGAAGAGAATATTAACAACCCATTAAGCTGTTGGTATGTATCTTTCCTTCTATACATGCTGTTTTACATGGCTGAACCCACAGTGGCTGTAATCGGTCTCTTGCTATACAAGTATTAGTATTTTTATGTTGAAGCCTAGGATGGCAGACATGACCTCAGGCTCTTACTAGGGTAGCTGTAGAAAGGAGTGTGAAGGGCCTGGGGCTGGTACTCTTGGCCTTGGGCAAGTCACTTCATCTCTGGTTTCCTCCCTAGTCCCTAGCTGAGCCTTCCAGCCTATAAAATGGATCTGAGGATCAACTAACTCATTTTGTAGTTTCAATACTTACTTAGAAAAAAGTTTAGTTTTCTGAAAATACTCAGCTTTTTATTCTGCAGATACTTATTGAATGCCTACTGTGTGTCAGGTATGGCATAATTAACAAAAGTATCATTATGGGGAATTCTTAATCAGGCCTTCTGTGGGAGTGACTTTCTCACAAGTTCCCCCGAGTGCCACAAATGAGAATGAATATGACAGAGATATGACATGATCTGCTTGGGGAGGAGGGATGGCCAGTTCCTCAGGGGAGACAAAGGCCAGCAGTGGCCAGTTTCTACGAGGAAAAAAAGGCCTTGAGCCCCCACCTCCAGGGCTTTTATTGGGTTCTAATACACAGGAATACAGGGTGGCAAGGATCAGACAGTAGATAACATTTCAAAGAAATCTGAGGGCTTAGTGTGATTCCGAGTCTGTCAGGAACAGAGTTTTAGGGTTTCCTGCTCGAACCCTTAACATATGATTGAAAGCACTCTTAGCAGAGCAGATTTCACAGGTTTATCAGGAAGTCTTTGTGATTTTTCCCCAGGACATGCTATAGCAAGGCAAGGAGCTGCACCTCTCCCCAACATTCAGGCTTAAGGGGATTAGAGCCAGGAAGCACTTCTCTCAGAGGACATGGGGACTTGGGATATGTCAAAGCTGGGGGGCGAGAGTCTATTGCTTTTTGTTGCAGCCCCCAAGTCCTTCCATGAAGGCCTCCCAAGTGATGGAGTCTGGCTTAGGTTGCCCCCCTGCTGTGAGGCGTCTTACCTGTCATTGACTTCCGACCAAGCTCTGGGGGCAGGGAGAGGAAACGGAGGCAGCATTTGCTACTAGAGACAAGCTGTATCTTCTGCGGCTCACATTCCAGAGGTCGTCCCTGGCCCTTAGCCACAAGGGATCGAGATACAATTCCTAAAACCAGGCAGAGTGGTCTATAACAGCCTTCTAAGGAAAGAAGCAAGTTTGGTGCTTTTGAAACTAAATTGGTATAAGAGCCAAAAGGAGAGTAATGACTAGAACAAGGAAAGAGAGAAGCAACATCACCAGGAGAGGGAAACTTCCTGCGGCCAGAGACCTTGTTCCCCTCAGATCTGGGGTTTGAGGGCTGGCTCTCTGGCGCTGTCCATGGAGGTCCCAGGGAAACCCCTTGCGTCTGACCACATAATGGGCGACTTTGGGTCAGTCCTGCCTCACAGTGGGCTCCCTGAGGCCAGGCTGTTACAAGCATTACTTTAGGGCCTATCTGTATGTATGGTTGCCATTTGGTCCCTGTGATGCCAGGCTCTGGGACATACTCTGGACTTGAGTGGTTTCTGTTCATGACACCTATGTCTAGGCAGGTATGGTTATTCCTATCTAACAGATGACTTCATTGACATGCAGGCATTCAGTATGTGCCCAAGGTCACCCAATGAGACGCAAAGACAAGATTCAAACCTAGGATTTGTGGCTTTCCACTTGATTCAAAGCCTTGTGTGGAGTCTTGGGAAATTTTGAGGGACTTCTGCTCTCACTGATAAAAAATTCTCTTCAAAAATTGTCACTAAGAAAGGTCGTGTAGCATTACATTGAAATATAGGGAGGCTGAAGCAAGACTGCCTGTGTTCAAGTCCCGTCTCTTTAAGAGCTGTATGATCTTATACAAGTTACTTACCCTGTCTGTATTTCAGTTTTCTCTTCTATAAAGTGGAGATTACAGTGTTTGTGGGAATTAGATGAATTAATACATGTAAGTGTGTATACTGCTTAGAACCATGCCTGAGACGTGGTAAGTGGTTAATAAATGTTATTTAAATATCATAAAAATTTGTTAAACTTAAAAATTTATGAAACTTATTATAAATGTTACAAAAGGAGTGTCTTTCCCCCTTGGAAACTAACAGTGGGCTGGGTCTCCCACAGGTATCTCGGCGCTTCGGCACAATGAGCTCCATGTCTGGGGCTGATGACACTGTATACATGGAGTACCACTCAGCGCGCAGCAAGGCTTCCACCAAGCATGTACACCCCCTTTTCAAGCGCTTTCGGAAATGACACCCATGGGGCTACGTACACAAATCATGTTCTCCCTCCAGCGTTGGCCAACCTGATGCTATGTTGAAGAAAATATATTAAGAATTTGTTTCTGTCTCCATGGATCATCCAGGGTTTAAAAAAGTAGTGGGGGGGTCTATACTTTTTTGCTCTTCTCAGACCACTTTTCAAACTTGTTTGGCAGTGGTTGGTCATTCCTGTATAAAATTTGTAATATTTAAGGTGTATTTATCCTACTGTTTTCCTGAATAAACTAATGGACAGTAACCACTTTTCATTATAGATGCCCTTCCTTTGTCATAGGCATGTGTCATGACTGTATGACAGCCCCACATCAAGTCCACACTTTGTAGCAGTCAGTGAGGTGGAGCCCATTCTGAGGGAGCTACTGGGGTGACGAGAAGAGACTTGCTACTTGGCACTGAAGTGTTGACAGGGGATAGGCCCCAGTAGCTGGGGATAGGGTGTGGTCCAGGCAGAGGGAAGGGCTTGAAGCAGTTTGCAGTGTTACCTGCTCCTATTTATCTCAGGTGCATTCAACAGAGGGAACCTGCAGTGTGTTGATCCTCTAGATCACCTGAAGGCCATCACCGCCTTAGGAAGCCACAGTGCACATAGCTCCTGATGGTTGATATTCTCTAAGAGAAAGACCTCTATTTCTCCCCCAGATACATTTCTGATATTCCTGGGAGGCTGGATTCCTCTCCTAATAGTAGCTTATTACCCTTAAGTCTTTAGTAGCTCGTTCCTTTATTCTGAAAAAATGTCTTTGGGCTTTTTTTCTCTTGTTCTGGAATGAAAGAAAGGCTGTTGTTAAGGAAAAGACAAGACAGAATTGCTCCCTGAAATAAAGGTACACATAGGCATAGATCATGAAGAAAAACTTATTTTGAGGTAGAGGCTCATTGTAATGGAAAATAGCATCCACACCTGGGGATTATTGAAAGCCTGTCAGTAAGGCTCTAAATTTGGAGTCCCAGCCTATCCTGTAGCTGTGCATCAGCCTTCTGCTTCTCAGTAGTTAGTATTTTCACTCCTGTCCAGTTCCATGAAGCAGCGACTTGGCAGCCCTGGGGAGGTGACAGTGTCTACTGTAGCAGGAGTGCTTTGAAGCAATATCTACCTTCTCTGAATTCTGCTTCTCTGAGCTGGCCTTTTGGGGACACAACACACTTTTATAAGCTGGCCAGTAGTTGGTGCTAACACGCAACTGGGCACTTTGTCAGTGCAAACCCCAGAAATGGCCCTGACCAGCCAGCCCTGAGGCCTGTGCCCAGGCACGTAAGTGGTAAGGCCTGCAGACCTGCATGTCACTTCTTAGTGGGCTGGCACCTGCAATTTTTTTGTTCCCTAACCTCTCTCCTGGCAGTGTTGAATTTTAAGTGAGTCTTGTGATCTTTTGCGTTCTGGAAAACAGCTTACTGCAAAGAACCACCCTTCACATACAACTTAGATAAGAGTCATGAATGCCCAGTTGATTGATTACCTATGACAAGGCCAGACATAGACCTTCCAAATACCAGTTCTTTGCCTCAGATGATTAGTTGAATTGCTTTTCCCCAATGTTCAATTGGAGCAAAATGCTTGTTACCCAATCTTGGTTAAGATTCTCTCCTGGATTTCAACTTACCTTTAGCTGACAGCTGCCTCCAGAGAACAGGCTAGACTCAGGGTCAAATATTGTCTGACCTACTGTCTGACCATGCTACTCTCATTCATCCTGCTTCCCAACACCCTGTTTCTACTTTTTTCCCCTCACCATAAAAGAAAAACTTTTGTCTAACCCTTTAGACACAGATCTTATGGTCAGCACATTCTTCCTATTGCAATAGCTGTCCCCCACCCCCTTTGAAATAATTCTTTCAAATAAAGTTTCTTTACCAAGTCTGCATTTGGTTTTTGTTTGACACCATGAAACAAATTCCTATTCTCTAAAAGTAAGTTGGGAGACTACCCCCAGGAAGCTTAACTCCTACCCCTAATAGTATACTCTACTGTGCTGTGTTCTTTATGCTTTGTTTGTTTTATTTTCACATGTGTATCTTATTAGTCTGATTCTGCGTGTATCCCAATATCTGACATTACAGTAGGTACCCAGTGACTCAAATTGGGCACTTTTCAAAGCTTACGGATTTAAAAGAAGTAAAATAACCTTGCCTATTTATTTCTTCAGGGAAGTTATGAGTGAACTGTTTACTGATGACAGTCTATCCTGTTTTCCTCCTGCCTTTTCCTTGAGTCAGCCCTTACACCCCATGGCAGTGGAATTTGCAAGGGCAAAAATACCAAAATAGGAGAGCTGCACAAAGAACTGTAGAGAGGTGCTTAGGGTCTCTCTAGCTTTCCACTGAGCACTGGTTAGCACATGTGCATATAGAAGCTACATAAAAGGATTAGGGAGAGCTTACCCAAGCCCTTGACCATTCCTGTTTCCACCAGCCAGAGTGGAAAAACCTCATCGTAGGGCATCTGATAGAATTTTCAGTGAGTTCTTGCCCCGGTAGTGTGTAAAGTTAGACCTCAACTAATTCTGCATTGGTTCTGTTGAACAAAGTTTAAAAGCAACCCCTGAAAGGATAAAACTATTTTCAAGTATCTTAACACATCCCCAAAAAAGAAAAAAAAAAAATCACTGTGCCACAGAATTATCCAGCAACCGTACAGTAACAATGTCTGACACTCAATCAGAGATCACCAGGCAAGCAAAGGGCCTGAAAAGTAGGGGGACTTCCGCCAAGATGGAAGCATAGGTGGAAACACCTTGCGTCCTCGCACAACCAAATCTAAAAACAACAAAGTTTTAACAACAATAAACGCAATCAAACCACACAAAATCGACAATACGGAGTCTGAAAACAATGAAATGCTGAGCTAAACCGGTAAGGGGCGAAGCCAGCAGTGGAGCGGGTTGGCCAAAAAGATCCCCGACCGGGTGGTGCACAAGCAGCCGAAGGTGCAGATCCCAGGTGTGGGCTAGCTATGGATGGACACAGGGAAGAGGCGTGGCTGGCTGTCGGTTGGGCAATTGCGTGCAGATAAACCAGTGAAGAGGTGAGCATTGAGACCGCAGGGCGGCGGGCTCGCACATTTCCGCTGGGATAAACAGGCCGGAGAGGGGGGGAGTGTCGGGACGGACTGGGCGAGCAGAGAGGACTACCATTGCTCCCTCTCTGACCCCGTCCCCACATACAGTGTCACAAACCAGCTGCCTGGGTGGCCCCACCCTAGTAAACAACTAAGGCTCCGCTACTCGTACGTAACAGGCACAAACAGATTAAAACATGGCTCAAGGGCAACTCAGAGCCCCAGAGCCAATAAATCTAAGTGATGAAGAAATAGCCAAACTTTCAGATGCACAGTTCAAAACACTGGTGATCAGGATGCTCACAGAACTGGTTGATTTTAGTCACAAATTAGAGGAACATATGAAGGCAAAACTAATTGAAATGAATGGTAATGCACAGGAAACCAATAGTAATGAAAAGGAAACTGGGACTCAAATCAAGGGAGTAGACCAGAAGGAAGGGAAAAATGACCAAACAGAAAAATATGAAGAAACAAGAATTCAGAAAAATGAGGAGAGGCTTAGTAACCTCCAGGACAACTTTAAACGTTCCAACATTCTGATTATAGGGGTACCAGAAGGGGAAGAGGAACAGTCACAAGTGGAAACCTTATTTGAACAAATAATAAAAGAGAACTTCCCCATTCTGGCAAAGAAAATAGACTTCCAGGAAATCCAGGAAGCTCAGAGAGTCCCAAAGAAGTTGGGCCCAAGAAGAAACACACCAAGGCACATCATCATTACATTAGCCAAGATTAAAATGAAGGAGAGAATCCTAGAAGCAGGAAGAGATAAGGGGACAGTCACCTACAAAGGAGTTCCCATCAGAGTGTCAGTGGATTTCTCAAAAGAGACCTTACAGGCAAGAAGGGGCTGGAAAGAAGTATTTCAAGTCATGAAAACCAAAGACCTACAACCAAGATTGCTCTATCCAGCAAATTTTTATTTAGAATGGAAAGACAGATAAAGTGCTTGTCAGATAAGACCAAATTCAAGGAGTTCATCATCACCAAGCCCTTATTACATGAAATGTTAAAGGGACTTACCTAAGAAAAAGAAGATAAAAAAGATGAACAGTGAAAGGACAACAAACTCACAGTTATCAACAACCACACCTATACAAAAGCAAATTAAGAGGACAGCTAGATCAGGAGTGAACCATAGAAATGAAGATCACATGGAGGGTTAGCAACAGGGAAGTGGAAGAAGGAGAAGGGGGGAGAAGGTACAAAAAATAAGTAGCATAGACAGTAGATAGAAAATAGATAGGGGGAGGGTAAGAATAGTAGGGGAAATACAGTATCTAAAGAACTTGAGACACGTGTTCATAAACTAAAGGGGGGGAAGGGTAGGGGAGGGATGTGCAGGGTGGAGGGAAATGGAGGGGGGAAATAGAAAAAATGTAATGGTATAATCAATAAAAAATATTTTAAAAAAATTTTAAAGACTTTCTTTTTTATTTTTGAGAGAGAGAAAGGGAGGGAGAATGAGACAGAGAGAATTATCAAAGTGTGGTTGCCTCTCATGCATCCCCGACTGGGGAATTGGCCTACAACCCAGGAATATGCCCTGACTGGGAATTGGACTGGCAACCCTTTGGTTTGCAGGCTATCACTCAATCCACTGAGCCACACCAACCAGGGCTTTTTATCCATCTTGAGTTCATTTTTGTGTATGGTGTAAGTTGGTGATCAAGTTTCATTTTTTTTGCATGTACCTATCCAGATCTCCCAACAGCATTTGCTAAAGAGGCTATTTTAGTCCCTTTTATGCTTCTTCCCCCTTTGTCAAATATTAATTGACATTAGAGACTTGGGTTGATTTCTGGGCTCTCTGTTCTGTTTCATTGGTCTATGTGCCTGTTTTGATGCCAGTTCCAGGCTGTTTTGATTACAGTGACCTTGTAATACAGTTTGGTATCAGGTATTGTGATCCCTCCTACTTTGTACCTCTTTCTCAAAATTGCTGTGGCTATTTGGGGTCATTTATAGTTCCATAAAAATTTCTGAAATGTTTGTACTATATCTGAAAAATATGCCATTAGTATTTTAATAAGGATTGCATTGAACCCATAAATTGCTTTCGGTAATATGGACAGTTGGAGGATGTTAATTTTTCTAATCCATGAATATAGTATATGTTTGCATTTGTTAGTGTCTTCCTTAATTTCTTGCTTCAGTGTTGTGTAGTTTTCTGAGAACAGGTCTTTTACCTCCTTGGTAAGGTTTATTCCTACATACTTTACTTTTCTTGTTGCTATATCAAATGGGATTTTCCCCCTGATTTCTGTTTCTGCTGTCTCATTGTTGGTATACAAAAATGCCCCTAATTTTTTGGTATAGACTTTCAACCCTGCTATTTTCCCAAATTCACTTATTAGGTAGAGTAGTTTTTGGTGGAGTCTTTAGGGCTTACTATGTACACTGTCATGTCATCTGCAAATAATGACAGTTTTGCTTCCTCCTGTCCGATATGGATGCCTTTTATTTCTCTCTCTTCTCTGATTGCTGTGGCTAGTACTTCCAACACTATGTTGAATAGAAGTGAAAGCAGACATCCTTGTCTTCTTCCTGATCTTAGTGGGAAAGCTTTTAGTTTTTCGTCACTGAGTATGATGTTGGCTGCGGATCTCTCTTATATGGCCTTTATTATTTTGAGGAATGCTCCATTTACTCCCACTTTGATGAATATTTCTTTTTATCATAAATGGGTACTGTATCTTATCAAATGCTTTTCCTTATCTATTGATTGACATGTGATTTATGTATTTCCTTTTGTTTATGTGATGTATTACATGTATTGATTTGTGAATGTTGTACCATCTTTGCATCCCTGGGATGAATGTCACTTGATCATAATGTACAATCTTTTTAATGTATTGCTGGTTGTAGTTTGCCAATATTTTGCTGAGGATTTTAGCATCTATATTCATCAGTGATTTTGGACTGTAATTTTCTTTCTTTGTTGTGTCTTTGTCTTGTTTTGGAATTAGGATGATGCTGACTGCATAAAGAGTTTGGGAGTCTTTCCTCTTCTTGGATTTTTTGGAATAATCTGTGAAGGATAGGGGTTAGCTCTTCTTTAAATGTTTTGTAAAATTGTCTTGTGAAACTGTCCAGTCTAGGACTTAAGTGTGCCAGGAGTTTTTTTTTTTTAAGATTTTATTTATTTATCTTTAGAGGGGAAGGGAAGGAGAGTGGGAGAGAAATATCGATGCATGGTTGCCTCTCATGCATCCCCTACTGGGAACTGGCCCGCAACCCAGGCATGTGCCCTGACTCGGAATCGAACTGCAATCCTTTGGTTCGCAGGTTCGTGTTCAATCCACTGAGCTACACCAGCCAGGGCATATTATAGAAAAAATTTAAATGCCAAGATACATTAAGACCACAATATTGTCTTGATTTACTAGCCAAGTAGGTCAAGAAAAATGATGTTAGTTTGACATTTATTCATACTGTATCTGTTCTTGTTCCTAGAAATACTGTTTCTTTTTGGAGATCTCAGTTCATATAATTTTTGTAGGGTATTCTTGAGGATTGATTACATCAAGCTAATTGACCTTTAGGAGTAACTAAACTTTAGGAGTTTTTTATTACAGCTTTGATTTCATCACCTGTTATTAGTCTGTTAAGGCTTTCTGCTTCTACATTCGGTTTTGGAAGATCATGTTTTTCTAGAAATTTGTTCATTTCACCTTAGTTTTTAAGTTACTTGGCATATAGTTGTTCAATTCTTTGGCTTACAATCCTTCGTATCTCTGTGGTATCAGTTGCAATCTCTCCTCTTTCATTTCTGATTGTGTTTATTTGGGTCTTCTCTCTTTTTTCTTGATGAATCTGCTTAAAGGCTTGTTGATTTTGTTTATCTTTTCAAGAACCATGTCCTTGATTTATTAATTGTTTGGACTGTTGTTTTAGTCTCTATGACCTTTAATTCTGCTCTGATCTTGGTTACTTTCTTCCTTCTATTCACTTTGGGCTTTGTTTTTTTGTGGTTCCTCCAGTTCTTATTGAGGTAGGGTTATGTTGTTTATTTGAAATGTTTCTATGTTTTTTACATAGGCCTGTGTCACTATGAACTTCCCTCTCAGGACTGCCTTTGCTCTGTCCCATAAGTTTTGGACTGTTGTGGGTTCACTTGCATTTTTTCTAGAAACTTTTGATTTCTTCACTGATATTATTATTCACCCATTCATTGTTTAACAGCATATGATTCAATCTCCATGAATTTGAGTGTTTTTGAGTTTTTTTCTTGAGGTTAGTTTCTGGTTTCAGCCCTTTATGGTCAGAGAAAATGCTTGATATGATTCTAATTTCCTTAGAATCAGAGGGTCCCAATCAAGATGAATCCAAAGAGGTCTACTCCAAGACACATCATAATTAAAACACCAAGTTTTAAAGACAAAGAGAGAATCTTAAAAGCAGCAAGAAAGAAACAAAAAGTAACATACAAAGGAACTCCAGTAAGGCTAGCAGCTGAGTTCTCAACAGACACAATACAGAAGAGAGTAGCAAGAAATGTTGGAAATAATAAAAAGCAAAGACCTGCAACCAAGACTACTCTACCCAGAGAGGCTCTTAATTAAAATGGAAGGTGAAATAAAAAGTTTCCCAGACAAAAGAAGGCTGAAAGAATATATCTCCACGAAACCAGTGCTGCAAGACATGCTAAAAGGACTGCTATAAGAAGAGGAAGACGCCCTGGCTGGTGTAGTTCAGTAGATTGAGTGCCAGCCTGCAAACCAAAGGGTTGCCAGTTTGATTCCCAGTCAGGGCACATGCCTGGGTTGTGGGCCTGTTCCCTGGTAGGGGTACATAAGAAGCAACCACACATTGGTGTTTCTTTCCTCATCTTTCTCCTTCCCATCCCCTGTCTCTAAAATTAAATAAATAAAATCTTTCAAAGAAGAAGAAGAGGAAGAAAAAGAGTGACAGAGAAGAACACATCTACAAAGTGGGTAAAATGACAATGAATAAATACCTACCAATAATAACCTTAACTGTTAATGGATTAAATGATCCAGTCAAAAGACAAAGGGTAGCTGAATGAATAAGGACAAATAACCCACACATATGCTGCCTACCAGAGTCCCACCTCAGAAAAAAATGCCTACACAGACTGAAAGTGACAGCTTGGAAAAAAATATTCCAAGCAATGGACAGGAAAAAAAAGGTAGGGTAGCAATACATATCTCAGACAATATATACTTCAAGTCAAAAGCCATAAAGAGACACTGAAGGATGTTTCATAATACTCAAGACATAAACATTGTAAACATATATGCACCCAACATAGGAGCACCCAAATATTCAACAAAATCTTGGGAGACTTCAAGGAGGATATACACAGCAACACACATATACTAGGGGATTTTAACACCCCACTATCAAATGGATACATCTTCCAAAATATCAACAAGGATATTGCAGCACTGATCAATGCCTTAACAGATATATATAGAGAGAATGTTCCATCCCAAAGAAGCAAAGAACACATTCTTGTCAAATGCAGATGGAACATTTTCAAAGATAGATCACAATAGGACACAAAACCAGCCTCAACAAATTCAAATTTTTGAGTCTTTTTGTGCAGCTGCTCTACCTGGGTTTTTCTTTTTACCTGGTCTTCCAGCTCACTAATTCAGTCCTCTGCTTCATCCAGCCTGCTTGTAATTCCTTCTAGTGTTTTTTTTTTATTTCAGAAATTGTATTCTTTCTGGTTCTTGTTTATAGTTTCTATTTTCTTTTTCATACTGTTGTAGTTCTTACATAGTTCCTTGTACTTGTCTGTGAGTTCCTTGAGCATACTTATAACCATTCTTTTGAATTCTATATCTGATAGTTTGCTTGCCGCCACTTCATTTAGTTCTGGTAGTGTGAAGTCTTCCATTCCTTTTGGTTGCAGGTTCTTTCGTCTCCCCATTTTAGGTGAATCTTTTGTGTTTGTTTCTGTGATTCCCGATGCTCTGCTTTGCTAGTTGTCCTTTGTAGGGTGAATTTCTATATAGGAATTCCGTGGGATTCAATGGTATGCTCTCTTTGATCTCTTTGAGTGGATGCTCTAGGGTTGTTCTTTCTTCAGTTTGTGTGGGCTCTCTTGTACTTGGTACAAGTTGGTAGTTCCTTTGTTTGTGGGTTCTCTCCTCCAGGGGGTTTACTGGTGTTCACAACTCCCACCTTATCTTGTATGTGATCAGTGGCAGGTGGAAGACAAAACTGATTAAGACATTGGAAAAGAATTCTATGGGATTTAAAGTACCAACAAGTAGAGAACAGATAGGAGATCCTCTGGAGAAGTACAGTGATAACCCTGATATTTCACCCAACTAGCCACTTTTTATAAAAGGTGAAAAGTGATAAGACTCTTATTAGAGGGGAGAAAGAATATGAGCTGAATTCAGAAAACAGGGCACTACTGTGAGTTTATATGGTGATATATAGTGAAAGTAAGGGATAGAAACTAGGCATAATGTATGAAAGAATAAAGTTAACCACAACAGTAATAAAGCTCAGGAAGACTGTGAAAGGGGCCAAGACTAGGGAGGAGTGCTGTGTAGGACTGACATAATATGGAACAACAAATATTTACAATAATACAGGAACAACAATAATGTGACAAATATTTGATCTGAATTAAAAAATAGAAAGTAAAAGACCAAGAGTAGTGTGTTATTGGAATACAAGTGAAGTGAGAGTAGAAGAATTTAAATGGAATGTGAAAGGGAGAACAAAGAAAACCAAACAATGCGATTAAACAAAGAAAGTGAAGAAAACTAAACAGGAAGATAAAAAAGTAATAAAAGAAATAAAAATAATGAAAGAAATAAGAAAAATAGAAAATAAAATGCAAGTTCTGTAGGGATAGCAAATGAAATTTGTCTCAGTTTCTCAGTTGTTGGCATCAGTCTTCTGATCTCTCTCTGGATCTGTATTTGGTCCTTTCACACCTCCTTGGCTTATTGTCTCACACTTGGGAAGAAGAAAGATGCTTTCTGCTGACTTTAAACCCACCAAGCATGTTCTTCCGGTTTTCCTGGATGCTGAAAGCAGGGGAGGGCTGGGCTTCAATTTTTTCCTTTCCTGTGGTTTTGCCCTGCACCCACTGTCCATCTGCATTAGGCCAGTGCCTTTAATCCACCATGCTGTACCTCCTGTGAGGTGCATTGATTAGAAGCAACTTGCACTCATCCTCCTTCCTCTTTGCTGGGCTGGGTGCTGTGCAATCTCAAAGTCCTTTCGGGGCTGTTTAGTTCCCCTATTAAATTAAGTCTCTCTGGGGACTGCTATACCACTGAGCCCCTGCTGCCCTCCTCTGATCAGTCAGTGTAGACACCCCTTTTCTTCCATCTCGCTGAATATGACCATTTTAACAATGTTGATTCTTCCAATCTATTAACATGGAATATATATGTATTCCTTTGTGTCTTCTTCAATTTCTTTCAATAAGGCCTTGTAGTTTTCAGAGTACAGGTCCTTTACCTCCCTTGTTAAGTACCTTTTCAGGTATTTTATTATTTTTGTTGGGATTGTAAATGGGATTATTTATTTCTCTTTCTGATATTTCATTGTTGCTATATAGGAATGCAACCAAATTTTTATATTCATTTTGTATCCAGCAAATTTGTATCTGTTTATTTTTTCTAATAGTCTTAATGTGGAGCCTTGAGGGTTTTCTATATATGAAATCATGACATCTACAAATAGTGATGGTTGTACTTCTTTATTCTCATTTAAATGCCTTTTATTTCTTATTCTCCACTGATCGCTCTGACCAGGACTTCCAGTGCCCTGTTAACAATGGCAAGTGTAGGCATCCTTTCTCTGAGATCTCCTGATCTCAGAGAAAAAGTTTTCAGTTTTTCAGCATTGAATATATTAGTGGAGGGTTTGCCCTATATGCCCATTACTGAGTTGAGATACTTCCTTCTATCTCTATTTTATTGAGTGTTTTCATCATAAATGGATGTTGTGCCTTGAGAAATGCTTTTTCTGCATCTATTGATATAATAATATGATTTTTATCTTTTATTTGGTAATGTTGAATGATTTGTGGATGTTGATCCATTCTAACATCCCTCAAATGACCCCTGATTAATTGTGATGTATGATCCTTTTAATGCATTTGATTTGCTAGGATTTTTTAAAGAGTTTTTGCATCTATGTTCAGAGATAGTGGCCTGTAATTTTCTTTTCTGTGTGTGTAGTCCTTGCTGGGTTTTGGTATCAGGGTAATGTTCGCTTATTAAAATGAATTAGGAAGTAGTCCTTTTTCTTCAATTTTTTTGGAAGAGGTTGAGAAGTATAGGTGACACAGGTGGGCACACGTAGCCAGGTGTTCTTGGTGATTGTGGACAAAGAATTGAACTGAACACAGAGTTAATAGTAGAAAAAGAGAGAGAGCAGACTTATTAAGCAATGGTACACTCCATAGAACATGGGAGCAGGCCAACTCCCTGTAGAGATTGACCTCAGGGGCTGAAGGGATTGTACTCTTACAGAGTGGATATTTCCTGGCTAGTTCTGATGGGCTTTTATTGCACATGTACAAGTAGTTGTATTACTTGAAAGCTACTGTGCATGTGGTCTCTCATGATTTTTCTTGACTGGCCACCAGGGAAGGGGGTCACACAATGTTAATTTATTATAATACTATTATAATGAAGCAGGGGTCATGGAGCATCATCTGTTCAGGTGCATTCATGAGTCACCATGATCCAGCACTTTCCCAGAAAGCAGGAACAACTGGTCTTAGAACAGGGTCTCTGTCCTGTATCAATGTCCTTTATCTTAGCCCTGCGGCACCTCCTGAGTTTCCTGTTTCCTGCCTCAACTTCCCCCCTGAGAGACATGGTTCTCAAAAATCTTTTGGGGGTTGTTGAAGGGTGAAGATCATTCTTCTGTAACTTCTTCTGGCTTAGATTGGGCAGTTGTCCCTGCCTATCAAGAACCAAGAACTCTCACCTTATTCTATCTAGAGGTTGAAGAAGACCTCCTGATGCTACCACAGATGCTGTATGTTGGTCAGCTTCAACATCACTGTCAGGGATTGGTTGGAAACCCTGGAGCATTATCAAGTTGATGTGGAACTGCTTAAGTCTAGAAGATATAAATTTAACAAGTAAATTAAATAAGGTCCTAAAAGTAGTAAGAGCAGCAATGTTATTACAGGACTTAAGATGGGTAATAGCCACACCAAGCTATTAGTGCCAGGGGGTCAGTGTATCCCTGATTCCTTGACCCTGTTGATTATATTTATGTAGCCACTCTGCCTGTTCATAAATTTTCCTTATGTTAGTTTCAACGATCCCAGAATTATTTACATAGGTATGGCAGGTTTTATTGATAACAGTGCATACCCCAACTTGTTCTGCTAGAAGATAGTCAAAGGTGAGGTGGTTATCCATCACTATATTTGCCAGTGAGTCTACTGATCTCGAGAGTCCAGCTAGAGTATCAGCAATGTCTCTGGAGACTTTGTCTGTAATCTTAGTGAGTTCCCTTAGAGTGGCCTCATGGTAGACAAAGTCTCCCTAGGGTGCTGCAGGGGCTATAGTGGCAGAAGCTCCAGCCACTACTAGACCAAAAACGTATTTATTTTGCTGAGAAATAGACTTTCAGAACCCTGGGTTATATTTATAATGGTAAGGTCTTGGGGTGCCAAGGTCTCTAAAGTGAGTCATGTTTAGAGTTGCTAAGGTATGTATAAGCAATAGCTTCTTGAAGTTCTGAGTGATCTGTTAGCCAGTTATTGGGAGTCCCACAAAGCCACATGAGGCCCAGGGGTGCTACAATGACTGTGGCATTGGTGGAATTATATTTGTTAAGGAGGGCATATGGCAAAGGGGAAAGGTAGTCCTTAAGGGGGCCTAGTTATTTCCCTGATCTCCTGCAGGAATTGATAGAAATTTTGCTAATACCCCTTGAAAAGATTGGTCTAGCAAGTCAGTCTTGCTGGAGTGAATAAGATTAATAATGTCTGAGCAGGAATGGGTCAAATTGGGGGATGATTCTGTAGGCATTAAGGAGGCTGGATTTAAGGTATTACAGGTCTTTACAGTTACTTCAGGAATGTTCAGAAGAAGGGCCTGATATTTGGTCAGTCTGTTTCCTGTTAGCCAGAGGTGCCCTTTCATTTCTAATACTCCTTGTACTTGATGGGGAGTTAAGACCTCTAACTTCTGCCCGAGGATTAGTTTGGCAGCTTCCTCAGTTAGCATGGCTGTGGTTGCAACTGCTCTTGGACACAGAGGCTACCCATTTGCTACAGTGTCCAGTTTCTTTTGAGAAATATGCAGCCAGTTGAGGTTCATTCCCTAGTTATTGGACTAAGACCCCTAAAGCTATTCTTTGCTTCTCTGCTATGTAGAGACAGAAAGGCTTGTTCAAGTTAGGGATGCCTAAGGCTGGGGCCTCGACTATGGCCTGCTTGATTTTATTAATAACCCGATCACATTCCTTTCCCTATATAATGGGTTCAGTGTCTGACCCCTTAGTAGCTTCATACAAAGGTTTGGCAATTAGCCCAAAATTGGGTATCCAAATCTACAGAATCCTGCCATTCATAAAAAGGAGTGAAGCTGCTGTTTAGTAGCAGGTGGAATTAATTCAGTAATGACTTTAATTCTCTCTTGTGATAATTGCCTAGACCCAGGGGTCAAAATATACTCTAAATAATTTACTTTTTGTTTGGTAATCTGAGCCTTCTTCTTTAATATCCGATATCCTCTTTCAGCTAGGAAATTGGGAGTCTGGATGGTATTTTGACCAGAAGCCTCCTTTGTGGGGCTGCAGATTAGTATGTCATCTACATATTGTAAAATAGCACCTCCTTGTAACTGTAAATCTCTAAGATCCTTTTCTAATACCCTAGCAAAGAGGCGGGGACTGTCCCTGAACATTTGCAGCAATACAGTTCAAGTGTATTGCTGATGTGTCATCGTCTTTGGATCAGTCCACTCAAAAGCAAACAAATACTGAGAGGTCGCAAAGGAATGCAGAAGAGGGCATCTTTCAAATCTAACACTGAATACCACTGAGCATCATCAAGTACCTGCAAGAGCAAGGTGTAAGTGTTAGCTACTGTTGGATGTAAAGTGACTACTGCTTCATCGACTAACCTTAGATCCTGGACTAGCCTATAATCTCCCGTAGATTTTATCCCTGGTAAAATGGGAGTATCACAAGGAGATTGACAAGGAATTATGAACCCATGTTGTGTAAATTTAATTATGATAGGCTGTAATCCCTCCAAAGCCTCTTGTTTAATAGGATATTGCTTCCTGTTAGGATAATCTGACCTGAGTTTTAATTGCATTTTAACTGATAATATAGTCTTTACTCTTCCTGGAATCCCTGACTCCCAAACTAGTGGGCTTACTACATCCAGAAGTGAACTTGGGATTTCCTCCTAGTTTTGGTTACTACTGATTATAATGACCTTACTTAACTCAAGTGGCTCTTCAGAGAACAAGATGGTTCCCATACGGCTAAAAGGTGCTGGCCTAACAGAGAAATAGGGCACTGAGGAACATTCAAAGAGGAGTGTTTGAATATTTGACTCTCAAATTGGCAAATGATAGGGAGTATATAGAAATAGGTCTTAAGGTTTCCTTTGACCCCTATTACCTTACCTGATTTGGAGAAAAGAGGTCCAGAGTAAGAGTTAAGGACAGAGTAAGTGGCCCCAGTATCAACAAGAAAGTTGTTTTTCTTACCTGCCACATCCAAAGTTACCTGGGGCTCCTTGGTAGAGATGGGAATATGAGTATTCCTTGGGGCTGACCTGTTCCCTGGGCACCCACAGTCCTCAAGAGTAGCCATGACCTTGGGTGATGGCCTATTTCTACTCTGGGGACTGTCCAGTGCCAGGGACCAGAACTGATGTTCTTGCATAGAGGACAGGGTCCTACAAGTGGTCGAATGCAGTTCTTTGCCCAGTGTCCGGGGTGCTTGCACTTGTAACAGGTCTGATCCTTTTGCCCCTGATTCTTTTGAGGCCTCCCTGAGCTCCCCTGATGGGGCTGGTTTCCACCAATAGCACTACTAAAGGCTAGTGCAAGTAGCTCAGCTTGCTTCTCCCTTTCCTTCTTTCCCTGTTTTCTTTCCTCTAAATCCCTATTGTTAGAGAACGAAAGGGCTGTATCCATGAGCTGGTCTGGGGGGGTCTGTGAGCCCATTTGTAATTTCTGAAGCTTCCTGTGAATATCAGGGGCAGACTGACTTATAAAATGCTAAGATTCCTGTTCTATCAAGATTCGACCCTCCAGGGATGATGGATCCAAGTTCATATATTTTTGGAAGACTTCTATTAGTCTGTTTCTGAAGAGAGCTGGGTTCTCTTCCTTGCCCTGGGTGATTTCCCTAATCTTTTTATAATTTACAGGTTTCTTCATGCAGTTTCTCATTCCCACCAGTAGGCAATCTATCGTTGCATGCCTACTCTGGATCCCTGCCTGAGTATTGTATCCCCAGTCAGGTTCCTGGTCTGGGACAGCTTGGGCAGCTGGCTGGTTAGTGCCAGGGTTCTGGGTTGCAGCTGGTCTGCATGTTTACTGGCTCCTCCCAGATCTGCTGTTTCTCAGCTGGGGAGTAGCAGCTTGTCAGAATTATGTACAAATCCCTCCATGACATACTAAAGGCTAAAGTAAGAGTCTGGAAATTACTAGTGAAATGTGACGGGTCCTCTGAAAAACTCTCTAGCCTGTCTTTATATTGTTGTAAATCAGTTATAGAGAAAGCACACTTGTACCCTTATAGTGCCTTTGGCACCTGCTACCTCCCTCAAGGATAGGAGTGTAGGAGTGGTAGGGAGATAAGAAGTGCCATTCCTAGCACGTCCTGCTGGGCTGAGTTTTTCCTCTGCTCTAAGTTGTCTGTAGCATAAGGTGGTGGAGAGATTGATCCCTCTAAGGTAGGGGCAGAGACTCTGGAACTCTGGGGCCCCCTTAATCTCCCTTGAGAGATGGGTGGGGAACTGAGGAGGTTATCTTCTAACTGACCAACTATTGACCTGTAGGTTCTACCAGGGTGGGGCTGGAGCAGAATGAAGGATCTCAGTACAGAGCCATAAATGCCTGCATCTAAGGGATTTTGGACCATTTGCCTTCCCTCCAGCAGAACAGATCTAACTGTAGTATTGTATTATAATTCCTGCTCCCATTTTCAGGCCATGTGTCTCCACCCCCTAATTTATATTGGGGCCAAACAGTGTTACAAAAGAAAACTAATCTCTTCCTTTTTAAAATTTTAGGGTCAAATATCCCAATTGCTAAGAATTCAACCCAATGGCGATTTGGAAGGGATGGAAGGTGTGATTCTCATCTCAACTGAGGTGATCCTAAAGAGAAGAAAAAAACCTCAAAGACACTTCTTTGCAGTCTAGAGGCATCCCTCTTTGCTTGCCTCAGGAGCTTTCCTAGTGGGCCACAGGGCATCCCCCTGGGACCCACTGACCTACCAGATGTCTCTGGCTAAAGAAATACTAGTGAGTGTCAGCCGACAGAAATCTAAAAGACTTAAGGGGATCACCACAGTCTAGTTTTGTTTTTTTTTCCTGTGTTTAATTCAAAGGTTTTGAGTTCCCTGGACACCATTGGCATAATTTATGGTCCTACTAAGTGTCCAGGCTGCAAAAAACTGTTGGGAAGGAACAACTCCAGCATCCTTGAGCAGTTGCCTATAATCCTACACCACTAGACCCACTGCTCTAGCTAGGTAGCCCGAGTACCTTTCCATTTCTGTATTCTCCATCTGCAAGACCCTCATTTCCTGTAAGCCTTCAGGTTTGGGGCAAAGAAAGTGTCTTACTAGCAAAATAGTTTCTAGCCCCATAAAACTATTGGGGTGTCCCAAGAGGGACACCAAGATGATCTTATTATAAAATGATTCTTTTCCAAATCACAAAGAAGACCTTCAGGTATTCTAATTTTCCAGAGCTTTAAGAAATTTTACCTGAGGAGAGAAGGAGGCAAGATGGTGATGGAGTAGGACGGAGCAGATTCCAGTTCCTTGTACACAAGGGAGAGAGTCCTGTCTGATAGGCGGAGGAGAAGTGCAGGCAGCCAGCAATTACTCAGCATATATGAAAATAAGGGACCAGAAATCTTGATGGTCGCAGAGGATCCAGATGGTAGGGAGACAGCAGCGGTACAGTAGAGTCTCAGGGATGGAGTAAAGACAGGAACAGCAGGGAATTCGGGGGGTGCACAGGCTGTGGACCAGTGCCCCGTGCGCAGCGCGCCTTGGCGGGTGCCCAACATGCCTGAGTTGGCACCCAGCGCTCTGGACAGGCTCCTGGTGCATCTCCCTCAGACTCATTGGGAGGCTTGGGCCTGCCGAAGGGACTGGAACAAAGACAGGAGCAGAAGGGTCTTTAGCCAGTGCACAGTCAGGGGACCAGTGCCTGGCGTGCAGCGTGCCTTGACGGACAGCACATCCAGCACGTCTAGGTTGGCGCCCAGCGCTTAGACCGGCTTCCGGCTTCCGGTGCATCTCCCTCGGATTTTGTCAGGAGGCCTTGGCCTGCCGAAGGGTCCTTGGGAGAGAGCTGGGACCCTCAGCTCCCTCCCTTTCTGGCCAAGCAAGGTTAGGCGCTGGGAGAGACTTGCTTGCTAGAGTTTGCAGAAAGGGTGCTAAGGACAAAGGGCCTCAACCACGGACTCTGTGGTCGCCTGCCCGGAAAACTGAGGTACAGTGTGAGGCTCTGACTTTGATAGACACAGCCACCCGGTCTGCTCCCCACCCAGCCTGGCAGGGAACCTGAGGTTGGGCAGAGGGCCTGGAGTTGTTCCCCCACAGAACTGCGGCAGGTCTGTGCTGGACCCTGTGGGAACCAGGCAGCCGGGCCAGTGCAGGCGCCCGTGCACCCCACAACCCAACCCAACCCACGGCGGTAACTCCTGGGAAAAGAGTGCTGTGAGGAAGTCCTAGATCCCCAGCTCCTATGAGAGGGCTTACAGAAAAAACACTAATCAACCCTCAGCCAGCTGCAGCCAGAAAAACCAGTTTGGCCAGTTTGAAACCAACAAGCGACTTTTCTTTCTTTCTTTTTTCCTTTCCTTTTCTTTTTCTTTTTCCCCCCTTTTTAAGTAATCTGTTATTTTTTAAATTTTATT
Organism: Artibeus jamaicensis; assembly: GCF_021234435.1. Lineage (NCBI taxonomy): Eukaryota > Metazoa > Chordata > Mammalia > Chiroptera > Phyllostomidae > Artibeus > Artibeus jamaicensis. The sequence continues at coordinate 3,462,712 of NW_026521847.1, forward strand.
ATTGTTTTATCTTTCAATACTTTTTTCTCATCTTTCTGTTTTATTCCTTCCTCCTTTCTTTCCAAACTTATCACTCTCTCCTCCATTCTTCTGGTTTTTTTTTCTTTTCTTTCTTTTACGCACAAGAGACACAAACAACTTGAAAATGCGAAAAGACTAGAGCTGGAAACAAAGAGGAGGCTTCCCAACAGTAAAGTCAGAGACAAATTTCACTTTGCTGTAGGAGAGAAGCCACAAGTTGCTGCATATTTGTATAATTATTAATTTTTCCCATTATTCTCACATCTTTTATATATTAATAATATCTTTGTATTCCTTCTCTGTATAGGCTTCTTTGCCTTGGCTGGTTATATTTTATCATTTGACAGATTTCCCCTGTTCTCTCTTACACAGTGTATTGCTAATTTTCTATTCTTCATGTCACTTGTGTTCCTTTAGCACACTACCCAAAGTTCCATAACCCTTATTCAGACAGAACACATAGAAGCATTCATGTGATTGTCGCTCTAATATTATTGTAAATAATAGCTGTTCTATACAACTGTAAATACTTCACAACACATCTCCCGGATCTTAGTCCACCTCACAATTTCCTGAATTCTATTACTGGAGTAATTAATTCTATTTGCTCATACACTACACCTATTTATTATCATTTACTCTCATCTTACCCCAGAATCTAACCGACCACAAACTCACTGCTTTCTAGATCCAACTCACTAGCCTTTCCTCTTCAACAAGAGACTTGACTTTTGTCCATCCTCTCTTAAAAGTGGCAAGTTGGGTGGAAGATTACAGTTAACACTATATACAGCCTAAAGATCTTCTATCTCTTTTCTCCTGGCTGTGACTTTAAATATCATAAAATACTCTCTCACTGTCATAAACAAATTTGTTTCCTCCTCCAACTGACCACACGCACACAAAAAAAAGTAAGTGGAAGCTGAGAATGACAGGATAACTGAACGTGACTGCACCACTGACTTTCACAGGCATTCCACCACAGAAGTTCACACCATAAACCCAGGGAGTGAGAACAGATCAATTTAAGAAGCTGAGGCTAACAAGAAGACTCTCACAAACAATGGAAAGACAAAGAAACAATCCCCAAATGAAAGAAAAAGCAGAAACTTCAGAAAGAATGTTAGATTAAATAGAGGCTAATAAACTATCAGAAAGTGAATTCAAAACACTGGTTATCAGGAAGTTCAAAGAGCTCACTATGAGCTACCAGAAACTACAGGGTAGCTACAAAAATCTCACCACAAACTATATGAACATGAAAGAGGAAATAGAAAACTATCAGCAAGGGACAAGATGAAATGAAGAATACAATTTCTGAATTGAAGAACACAGTGAAGGAAATAAAAGTAGAATCAATGAAGCAGAAGATCGGATCAGTGAGTTGGAGGACAAGGTAGAACAAAACTCCCAGAAAGAGCAAGAAAATAAAAAGAGACTCAGAAAGAATGAAGAGGGATTGAGAGAAATGCAAGACAATATGAAATGTAATAATATCCAAATAATAGGGATACCAGAAGAAGAAGAACAAGGGATAGAAAACTTATTTGACACAATAATGAGGGAAATCTTCCCTACTTTGATGAGAGAAAAAGTCAAACAAATCCAGGAATCACAGAGAATCCCAATCAAGAGGAACCCAAAAAGACCCATGTCAAGACACATCATCATTAAAATGGCAAAATTCCAAGACAAAGAGACAATCTTAAAGGCAGCAAGGGAGAAAAATGAAGTAACATACAAGGGAGCCCCAATAAGGTTAGCTACTAACTTCTCAATAAAAACATTCTAAGTAAGAAGATAATGGCAAGAAATATTCCAAGTAATGAGAACCAAAGGCCTGCAACCAAGGCTACTTTACCCAGCAAGGCTCTCAATAAGATAGAAGGCCAAATAAAGAGCTTCCAAGACAAAAGAAGTCTAAAAGAATACAGCTCCACGAAACCAGCTCTGCAAGAGATGCTAAAAGAAGTGCTTTAAGAAAAGGAAGAAAGAGAGAAAGACAGAGAGGAACAAAGGTACAAAAATGGCAATTAATACATGGCAATCAATGCCAATCAATAATAACCTTAAATGTAAGTGGATTAAATGCTCCAATCAAAAGACATAGAAGCTGAATGGATAAGAAAGAATGACCAACACATATGCTACCTACAAGAGACCCACCTCAGGACAAAAGACCTTCACAGACTAAAAATGAAGGGCTGGAAACAAATTTTCCATGCAAATGGACAAGAAAAAAAATTGGGGTAGCAATACTCATATCAGACTAAATAGACTTCAAAAAAAGGACTATAAAGAGAGACCCAGAAGGTCACTTCATAATACTCAAGGGAAGAATCCACCAAGAAGACATTAACATCATATATATATGCACCCAACATAGGAGCACCCAAATATATAAAGAAGATCTTAGAGGACTTCAAGAAAGATATTGACAGCAACACAATTATAGTAGGGGATTTTAACACGCCACTATCAAAAATAAACAGGTCTTCCAAACAAAATATCAACAAAGATATTGTGGCATTGAACAATGCCCTAGATGAAATGGACTTAACTGATACATATAGAGCCTTTCATCCCAAAGAAGCTAAATACACATTCTTTTCAAATGTACATGGAACATTTTCAAAGATAGACCACACACTAGGACACAAAAGGAGTCTCAACAAATTAAAGACACTTGAAATCATCCCAAGCATTTTCTCTGACCACAAGGGACTGAAACTGGAAACCAACCCTGAAGGAAGAAAAAAAACTCAAACACTCAAAATCATGGAGATTGAATGGCATGCTATTAAACAATGAATGGGTCAAGAATGAAATTAGGGAAGAAATCAAAACGTTTCTGGAAACAAATGAAAATGAACTCACAACAACCAAAAACTTATGGGACACAGTGAAGGCAATCTCGAGAGGGAAGTTTATAGCAATACAGGCTCACCTAAAGAAGATAGAAACATTTCAAACAAACAATTTAACCCTACACCTGCAAGAACTCAAGGAACAACAACAAAGACAGCCCAGAGCAAGTAGAAGGAAGGAAATAACCAAGATTAGAGCAGAATTAAATGACATAGAGACTAAAAGCAAAATTCTTAGAAACAATGAATCCAGGAGCTGGTTGTTTGAAAAGATAAACAAAATAGACAAGCCTTTAAGTAGGCTCATCAAGAAAAGAAGAGAGAGGACACAAATAAACACAATCAGAAATGAAAGAGGAGAGATTACAACTGATACCACAGAAATAGAAGGGGTTGTAAGAAATTACTATGAAGAACTGTATGCCAAGAAATTTGAAAACCTAGGGGAAATGGACAAATTTCTAGAAAAATATAATCTTCCAAAACTCAATGCAGAAGAAGCAGAAAACCTGAATAGACCAATAACAGTAGATGAAATTGAAGCAGTAATCAAAAAACTCCCATCATACAAAAGCCCTGGGCCAGATGGTTTCATAGGAGAATTCTACAAAGCCTTTAAGGAAGAGCTAACCCCTATTCTTCACAGACTATTCCAAAAAATCCAAAATGCTGGAAAACTTCCAAACTCTTTTGAAGCCAGCATCATCCTAATTCCAAAACCAGATACAGACACAACAAAGAAAGAAAACTTCAGGCCAATATCACTGATGAACATAGATGCTAAAATCCTCAACAAAATGTTGACAAATTACATCCAATAATACATTAAAAGGATCATACACCATGATCAAGTGGGATTCATCCCAGGGATGCAAGGATGGTTCAATACTCGCAAATCAGTAAATGTAATACATCACATAAATAAATGCAAAGACAAAAATTGCATGATCATATCAATAGATGGGGAAAAAGCTTTTGGTGCATGATCATATCAATAGATGGGAAAAAAGCTCTTGATAAGATACAACATTCATTTATGATAAAAACACTCAGCAAAGTGGGAATAGAGGGAGCATCCCTCAATATAATAAAGGCCACAGATGAGAGACCTACAGCCAACATCATACTCAATGGGCAAAAACTAAAATCTTTTCCACTAAGATCAGGAACAAGACAAGGATGTCCACTTTCACCACTTCTATTCAATATAGTTTTGGAAGTTTTAGCCACAGCAATCAGGCAAGAAAAGAAAAGAAAAGGCATACAAATAGGAAAGGATGAATCAAAACTGTCATTGTTTGCAGCTGACATGATAGTGTACATGGAAAACCCTATAGACTCTACCAAAAAACTGCTCGAACTAATTAATGAATTTGGCAAAATGGCGGGTTACACAGTCAATATCCAGAAATCAAAGGCATTTTTGTATACTAACAATAAATCAGCAGAAGCAGGAATCAAGAAAAAAAATTCCATTCGATATAGCAAAAAGAAAAATAAAGTATCTGTTAATAAACCTAACCAAGGAGGTAAACGACCTGTATGCAGAAAAGTACACCATACTAAAGAAAGAAATCAAGGAAGACACAAACAAATGGAAACATATACCTTGTTCATGGATTGGAAGAATTAACATCATCAAAATGTCCATACTACCCAAAGTAATATACAGATTCAGTGCAATACCTATTAAAGTACTAATGGCATATTTCACAGACATAGAACAAACACTTCAAAAATTTATATGAAACCATACACGACCCCAAATATCAGCTGCTCTTTTGAGAAAGAAGAACAAAGTAGGAGGAATCACAATACCTGATATCAAATTACAATACATCAGATTATGTATTACAAGGCCACTGTAATTAAAACAGCATGGTACTGGCATAAAAACAGGCACATAGACCAATGGAGCAGAACAGAGAGCCCAGAAATAAACCCAACTCCCTACAGTCAATTAATATTTGACAAAGGGGAGAGTAACATAAAATGGAGTAAACATAGCCTCTTCAACAAATGGTGTTGGGAGAACTGGACAGCTATGTGCAAAAAAAAACAAAACAAAACAAAACTTGAGCACCAACTTACATGATACACCAAAATCAATTCAAGGTGGTTAAAAGACTTAAATATAAGCCTTGAAACCCTTAAAGTCCTAGAGGAGAACATCAGCAAGAAAATCTCAGATATTTCAAACAGCAACTTTTTTACTGATATGTCCCCTAGAGCAAGGGACATAAAGGAGAGAATAAACAAACAGGATCTCATTAAAATAAAAAGCTTCTGTGTGACTAAAGAAAACAGTGTTAAAATTAAAAGACAAGCAACTGTATGGGAAAGCATAATTGCCAATGATACCTCAGACAAGGGTTTAATCTCTAAAATATACAAAGAACTTACACAACTCCACTCTAAGAAGACAAATAACCCAATTAAAAAATGGAAAAAGGACTTGAACAGACACTTCTCCAAGGAGGACATACAGAAGATCCAGAGACACATGAAGAGATGCTCAATATCGTTAGCTATCAGAGAGATGCAAATTAAAACCACAATGAGATACCACTTTACATCAGTCGGAATGGATAAACAAAGCAACAATCAACAAGTTTTCGAGAGGTTGTGGGAAAAAGGGGTCCCTATTTCACTGTTGGTGGGATTGTAGACTGGTACAACCATTATGGAAAACGGTATGGAATTTTTCTCCGAAAAATAAAAATGGACCTGCCTTTTGACCCAGCAATTCCACTGCTAGGATTATATCCTAAGAACCCTAAAACACCAGTCTCAAAGAACCTATGCACCACGATGTTCATAGCAGCACAATTTACAATAGCCAAGAGCTGGAAGCAACCTAGGTGCCCATCAGTAAATGAATGGATCAAAAAATTATGGTACATATATACAATGCAATTCTATGCAGCAGAAAGAAAGAAGGAGCTCCTACCCTTTGCAACAAATTGGATGAAAGTAGAAAACATTATGCTGAGTGAAATAAGCCAGGCAGTGAAAGACAAATACCATATGACTCCACCTTTAACAGGAAGCTGAACAACAGAACAAATGAGCAAGCAAAATAGAAACAATGACACTGAAATAGAGAACAGGGGGACAGTGAACAGAGGAGAGAGGGGAGGGAATTTCAGGGGGAAAATGGGGAAAATTTATGGGAACTAGTATGAAGGACACATGGACAATAACTAAAGGGGGTGGAAATGGGAGGGAGGTGGGGAGCACGGGAGGGGGTGGGCTGGGATGGAAGTAAAAGACAGAAAACTGCACTTGAAAAATAATTAAATAAAAAAAAGAAATTGTGCCTGAGTCTGAAATTTCTTTTGAAGGGACCTCAAGATGTGTCTAAAGGCTTCCCCACTTCATACTGGAGGTGGATCTCATAGAGGGATGACAGGCCAAGAGGGGTAATTAAAATACCCCTATAGGGGCAAATAAACCACCTTAGAATTCCAAATTCAACTAATTGGGTAAGAGTGGCTCCACATGGCCATTCTGGTAGCAAATGACCAGCAGGCATCTGTTAAGCAGTGCTGGGCGATGTTGCTGCTTACAATGAATGACAGTACATACATGCAGAAGATGGGAGTGGATCATTCCTACAACTATACTTAGTGATGGGACAATTAATGACCCTGAGATAGATATTTTGGGTACAAAGACAGCAGGAACCCTTTCTACAGAAAAGGTAAGTGGGGTACGAGTGCAGGTATCAAGGCCAAAAGTCAACTGGGGAGGACAAGCATAAAAGACTATCTGTGGGCCTGATGAAGAGACTGCAAAAGGAAGTCATAGCACAGGCGAGGTGGTGACTGATATCCTGAATGGAAGGTCAAACTATGCCTATGAGGGAGTGGCTGAGAGGTGGGGCTGTGTCTTGTCATTTTCACAGTGTGCCTGACAGATGTGCAGACATTTTCTTGCACCAGACAGGGGCTAAGGCTAAACCCGTTCTTTGCCCAGGTTATCCTATCACGGGTGTCTTCAAGTGTTGGGCACCCTTGTGGCATTTAACTGCCCAACCAATGCCAGCAATTTAGTGGCCAACCTTCCATCAGGGAAAATCAGACTTACCAAAACAGAATAGATGACAATGGAAAGGGCTTACCACTCCGGCATCTTCTCCTAGCTGGCTTGCCAAAAACTGTCACAGGTGGGCACTAGTAAACAGGTTTTTGGTGATCATGGACAAAGAATTGAACTGAACACACAGAGTTTATAGCAGAAATAGAGAGAGCTGACTTATTAAGTGATAGTATACTCCACAGAACATGGGAGCAGGCTAACTCCCTGCAGAGATTCACCTCAGGGGCTGGAGGGATTTTATGCTTTTTACAGAGTGGATATTTCCTGGCTAGTTTTGGTGGGATTTTATTGCGCATGTAGAAATAGTTGTATTATTTTAAAGCTATTACACATGTGATGTCCCATGATTTTCCTTGGTTGGCCACTGTAGAAGGGGGTCTCACAATGTTAATTTATTATAATGCTGTTATAATGAAGCAGGGGTCATGCAGCATCTTCTGTGCAGGTGCATTCATGAGTCACCATGATTCAGTGCTTTTCCAGAAAGCAGGAACAATTGGTCTTGGTACAGGGTCTCTGTCCTATAACAATGTCCTTTATCTTAGACCTGGGGCACCTCAGATTTTCCTCCTTCCTATCTCCTGCCTCATAGTTATTTTAAATCTTTTTTTTTTTTTGTATGTGTGGTAGAATTCACCAGAGGAGCTATCTGGTGCCGGACTTTTATTTGTTTTAAGAGGTTTTTTATTGCTCTTTCAATTTCCTATTAGTGATCAGTGTATTCAGGCTTTCCAGTTCTTCCTGGTTTAATCTAAAAAAGTTGCAGTTTTCTTGGAATTTGTCTATATCTTCTAGGTTATTGAATTTGGTCGCATATAGCCTTTCACAGTATTCTTGTGTAATCATTTGTATTTCTATGGTGCCCATTTTAGCTTCTCATTTTTCTTTTAGTATTTTCCCTTTTTTTCTTAGAGAGGTTAGCCAGAGGTTCTTCAATTTTATTTTCCTAAAGAGTCAGCTGTTTGTTTTATTAATTTTTTCTATTGTTTTTTTGCTTTATATTTAATTTCTGCTCTGATATTTTTCTTTCTTTTTACTGTACTTCAGGCATAATTTGTTCTTATTTTTTTAGTTATTTAAGGTTTAATATTAGATTGTTTATATGAGATTGTTAAATGTTATTGTTTATAACATTTTTATTGTTTATTGAGGTAAGCCTGTAATGTTATAAACTTCCCTTTTAGTGCCACTTTTGCTGTGTCCCACAAATTTTGTATTTTCATTTTCATTTCTATGTATCTGTTTTTTATGTTAATATATTTTATTGATTATACTATTACAGTTCTTCAATTTTCTCCCCTTCATTCCCCTCCAGTCTGCACACCCTCTCCCACCCATATTCCCCACTTTAATTCATATCCATGTGTCATGAGTTCTTTAGCTTCTACATTCCCCACACTACTCTTGCCCTCCCCCTGTTTATTTTCTGCCTATCATCTATGCTGCTTATTCTCTGTACCTTCTCCCCCTCCCTCCTCCTCCCACTCCCCTGTTGCTAACCCTCCATGTGATCTCCATTTCTGTGATTCTGTTCTAGTTCTAGTTGTTTGCTTTTGTTTTTGTTTTAGGTGTGGTTGTTAATAATTGTGAGTTTGCTGTCATTTCACTATACATGCTTTTTATCTTCTTTTTCTTAAATAAGTCCCTTTAACATTTCATATAATAAGGGCTGGGTGATGATGAACTCCTTAACTTGACCTTATCTGAGAAGCTCTTTATCTGCCTTTCCATTCTAAATGAAAGCTTTGCTGGATAGAGCAATCTTGGATGTAGGTCCTTGCCTTTCATGACTTGGAATACTTCTTTCCAGCCCCTTCTTGCCTGGAAGGTCTCTTTTGAGAAAATCAGCTGACAGTCTGATGGGAACTCCTTTGTAGGTGACTATCCCCTTATCTCCTTCTGCTTCTAGGATTCTCTCCTTCATTTTAGTCTTGGGTAATGTAATTATGATGTGCCCTGGAATGTTCCTCCTTGGGTTGAACTTCTTTGGGACTCTCTGAGCTTCCTGAACTTCTTGGAAGTCTATTTTCCTTTGCCAGACTGGGGAAGTTCTCCTTTATTATTTGTTCAAATAACTTTTCTACTTGTTGCTCTTTCTCTTCCCCTTCTGGGACCCATATAATTTGGATGTTGGAACATCAACAGATGTCCTGGAGGTTCCTAAGCCTCTCCTCATTTTGTTGAATTCTTGTTCCTTCATTCTGTTCTGTTTGGTTGTTTCTCTCTTCCTTCTGGTCCACTTCATTGATTTGACCTCCAATTTCCTTCCCATCACTATTGGTTCTCTTTGCATTCTCCTTTATTTCACTTAGTTTAGCCTTCATTTTTTCATCTAATTTGTGACCAAATTCAACCAATTCAGTGAGCATCCTGATCACCAGTGCTTTGAACTGTGCATCTAATAGGTTGCTTAGTTGTATTTGTTCTGGAGCTTTGATCTGTTCTTACATTTGGGTTTTTTTTGGGGGGGGATCTTGATGCACCTTATGTAGTGAGGGATGGAGCCTTGGAGCCTTAGGTGTTCACCAGGGCGGGGCAACATAGTGGCTGGGTTATGATGCTGTTTGTGGGAAAGGGGTCAGAGAGTGAACAATGGTACTTGTTCCACTCTCTGCTGGATTTCAGTCCCTCTCACTGCTTCCCCCAAGCAAACTGGGCCCTTCTGGTGCTGATTTCCATGCGTGTGGACTTGTGTATGTTCTAGGACCCTGTGGATCTCTCCAATGAACTGTCCTGTGAGGCTCGGAGTCTCTCCCGGCACCTCAACCCCCACAGGTGTTTTCAATAGGTGTTTTGAGGCTTTATTTCCCCACACTGGAGCCCTGGGTTGTGCGGTCTTGCTACCCAGTCTCGCCTGTTTTATCTAGGTGCGAATGTGGAACGGCATGGTCAGCTGTGGCCTTGTGCACTCTGCGCCTCCACAATCCACAGCCTCAGTGGGTCTACCCACTTCCACCTTGCGCCCAGGGTCTGCCAGTCACCGTCTGTGTGCCAGTTGTCTTCCCACTGCTGTCTCGTACACCTGGGGTCCACAAGCCACCACTATTTTGCCATGACCGTCTCTGCCTGGTGGTCCGAATCCACCCCTCCTACCAGTCTGGATGAATTGTCTATTTTAACTCCTGGGTTGTCAGACTTCTGTACAGTTCAATTTTCTGTCAGTCAGTACTGACAGAAAACAACAAAAATTGTTTTTTTGTTTCTAAATTTTTGTTGTCCTTATTTTGGCTGTGCAAGGAGGCACAGTGTGTCGATCTATGCCTCCATCTTGGCCAGAAGTCCCCAAATCTTTCTTTGAATGATTTTTAATTTATTTTGGTAATGGAACATAAGCTTATGACTTGTATCATTTTAAATTTATTTTTAAAGTCTTTTTAAAATTTTTATTTATTTTTAGAGAGGGGGGGAAGGAGGGAGAGAAACATCACTGAGTGAGAGACTCATTAATCAGTTGCCCCTCACATTCCCCCAGCTGGAGACCTGGCCCACAACCCAGGCATGTGTCCTGACTGGGAATGGAACCAATGAACTTTCAGTTCTGAGGCTGGTGCTCAATGCACTGAACCATACCAGCCAGGGCTCATTTTAAATTTATTAGGACTTATCATATGGCTCAAAATTGAATGTCATAGCAAATATTCTGTATGAACTTAAAAAGAATGTGTATTGTGCTGTTACTGGGTGGTATTCTAAATGTCAATTAATTCAAGTTGGATGATCATGTTAAGCCTATATATGCACTGGTTTTGAGTCTACTTATTCTATCAATTATTGAAAAAAAGGTAATAAAATCTCTGAATATAATTGTAAATTTATCTATTCTTTCAATTCTGTCAGCTTTTTTCATGTGTCTCTAAATTGTTATTAGGGATGTTATTAGGGAACCCAATAGTATACTAGTGTTCCCTTTTCTCCACAACCTCTCTAACACTTGTTTGTTGCTTCGTTTATGATGGCCATTCTGACCGGTGTGAAGTGGTATCTCATTGTGGCTTTAATTTTCATCTCTCTGTTTGACTAGTGATGTTGAGCATTTTTTCATGTGTCTATGTACCCTCGTATGTCCTCCTTATAGACGTATTTGTTTAGGTCCTTTGCTCATTTGTATTGTCCTTTTCTTAAAGGGCTTCTTTTATCATGACTTACAGTGCAAGTCTGTTAATGATGAATTCTTTCAGAATTCCTATATCTGAAAAAGAATCTCATTTTTGTTTTTAAAAGATCTTTTTGCTGGTCGTATAATTCTAGGGCATTAAAAAATATTTCTTAGACATGTTGTTCCACTTCTTCTGGCTTGCCTGGTTCTTAACAAGAAATCTGCTGTTATATTCCTCTGCATTCCCTGTATACACTGTGCTCTCTTGTTCCTTTGTAAAGATTTTCTGATTGTTTTTTTTATCACTTGTTTTAAGCAATTAGATTATATGATGTACCTTGGAATAGTTTCCATTATAATTCCTGTGCTTGGGGCTCATGGAGTTTGTTGGAAATAGAGGTTGATTGTTTTTTATCAAGTTTAGAAAAATTATAGCCATTATTTCTTTAAATTCTTTTTTTCTTTGTTTGTTTCTATCCTCCCTTCTCTTTCTTATGCTTCATGAACTCTGAAGACACACCTATTAAACTACTTGAACTTATCCCACAGCTCACTAATGCTCTGCTCATTAGTTTCAGTGTTTTTTCTGTGTTTTATTTTAGACAGTTATACTGATGTGTGTTTTAGTTTACTGTTCTTTTCTTTTACAAAATTTACTCTCCAATATTCCCAGTTTTAGTTATCAGTTGTTGTTGGAAGAGGCTGAGAATTTTTTTAAACCCTCAAGAACTATTTTTTTTTTTAAGTTTGGCTTTGGCTTTTCCTCTCTCCTTTCATATTTCACCATTTAAGCAGCATATAAATTAGATGGCACCTTCAATACTTCGCTTGCAAATCTAGATTGCAAAATTTATTAGACATGCTCTGCTTTCCACATAACTGCAGATGATAGTACTACCATCCATTAGACTAAATGGACTTACTCAAAATTGTGGAACTTTCCATTCCCCTAAAACAGGATACACATTCTTCTCAAGTGAACATGAAACATTCTCAAGGATAGATCATATGCTGGGGCAAAAACTGATCTCAACAAATTTAAGATAATTGTTTTCAGACTAAATATTTTCTGACCACAATGGTGTACAACTGAAAATTAAATACAAAACTAAATCTGAAAAATAAACCCACAAATATGTGCAGTTTACACAACATGCTACTGAAAAGTTACGGGTCAAAATCAAAACAAAAGGAGAGATCAAGAGATACATACACAGAATTGCAGCCAACATGGAGATGTAGGTGGACCCAATGTGCATCCTCACACAACCAAAATAAGGACAACAAAAAAATTAGGAAAAAACCGAACAACCAGTACTGACAGAAAATTAAACTGTGTGGAAGTCTGACAACCAAGGAGTTTAAATAGACACATTCATCCGGACTGGTAGGAGGTTGGGAGTCAGGTGGCCGAATTGAGAGGAGTCACAGCAAAAAAAAAAATGGTGCCTGGCAGACACTGGGTGCAGAGTGGCAGCCGGCGAACTCAGCAAGGTGCAGATTGTGGAGGGGCGTGGTACACAAGGTGGCTGTCTGACCATCCAGTGCCACATTTGCACCTAGATAAAACAGGCGAGACTAGAGGGCGAGACTAGAGAGTGAGACTGACCACACAACCCAGGGCTTCAGCGTGGGGAAATAAAGCCTCAAAACACCTATTGAAAACACCTGTGGGGGTTGAGGTGCCGGGAGAGACTGCGAGCCTCACAGGACAGTTCATTGGAGAGATCCACAGGGTCCTAGAACATACACAAGTCCACACGCATGGAAATCAGCACCAGAAGGGCCCAGTTTGCTTGGGGGAAGCAGTGAGAGGGACTGAAATCCAGCAGAGAGTGGAACAAGTACCATTGTTCACTCTCTGACCCCTTTCCCACAAACAGCATCACAACCCAGCCACTGGGTTGTCCTGCCCTGGTGAACACCTAAGGCTCCAAGGCTCCACCCCTCACTTCATAACAGGTGCATCAAGACCCCCCCCAAAAAAAACCCAAATGTAAGAACAGATCAAAGCTCCAGAACAAATACAATTAAGCAACAAAGAGATAGCCAACCTACTGGATGCACAGTTCAAAGCACTGGTGATCAGGATGCTCACTGAATTGGTTGAATTTGGTCACAAATTAGATGAAAAAATGAAGGCTAAACTGTTGTAGACCACTCTGCTTGATTTTAGAAATTGTATCTCTACCCCTTGTAGATAAGGGCGAGAGACGACCTCTAGAATGCCATCCACAGGAGACAAAGCTTGTCTCTGGTAGCAAATGCTGCCTCAGTTCCTCTCCCTGCCCCCAGAGCTTGATCGGAAGTCAATGACGGGTAAGACCCCTCACAGCAGGGGGCAACCTAAGCCAGACTCGATCACCTGGGAGACCTTCATGGAAGGACTCTGGGGGCTGCAACAGAGAGCAATGGACTCTCGCCCCCCAGCTTTGTCAAAGCCTGAGTCCCCATGTTCTCTGGGAGAAGCACTCCTGGCTCTAATCCTCTTAAGCCTGAATACCTGTTGGGGCAAGGTGCAGCTCCTTGCCTGGCCAGAGCATGCCCTGGGGGGAAATCTGGCACCACAAAGACTTGCTGATAAACCTGTGAAATCTGCTCTGCTAAGAGTGCTTTAATTCATATGACAAGGGTCCAAGAGGAAATTAGTATGTCTCCCAAAGTTTCTGCAACTCTCTGCCTGACAGACACTCACTCAGACTGAAACCCTCAGACCTCTTTGAAATGTTATCTACTGTTTGATCCTTGTCACCCTGTATTCCTGTGTATTACAACCCAATAAAAGGCTATGGAAGAGGGTGCTCGAGGCCTTTTTCTCCTTGGAGAAACTGGCCATTGCTGGCCTCTTTCTCCCCAGAGAAACTGGCCACAGCCCACTCCTCTATCCCCAAACAGATCTTATCTTGTCTCGGCCATATTTACTCATTCACGCATGTCCGTGGCACCGGAGGGACTCTGGAGAAGTAGTCGCCCCCACACTAAACTAAGTGTAATAAAGAAAAATGCAAAGGGAACCAATAGTGATGGGAAGGAAATTGGAGCTCAAATCAATGAAGTGGACCAGAAGGAAGAAAGAAACAACCAAACAGAAAAGAATGAAGGAACAAGAATTCAACAAAATGAGGAGAGGCTTAGGAACCTCCAGGACATCTGTTGATGTTCCAACATCCAAATTATAGGGGTACCAGAAAGGGAAGAGGAAGAGCAACGAGTGAAAACCTTATTTGAACAAATAATAAAGGAGAACTTCCCCAGTCTGGCAAAGGAAAATAGACTTCCAAGAAGTTCAGGAAGCTCAGAGAGTCCCAAAGAAGTTCAACCCAAGGAGGAACATTCCAGGGCACATCATAATTACATTACCCAAGACTAAAATGAAGGAGAGAATCCTAGAAGCAGAAGGAGATAAGGGGATAGTCACCTACAAAGGAGTTCCCATCAGACTGTCAGCTGATTTTCTCAAAAGAGACCTTCCAGGCAAGAAGGGGCTGGAAAGAAGTATTCCAAGTCATGAAAGGCAAGGACCTACATCCAAGATTGCTCTATCCAGCAAAGCTTTCATTTAGAATGGAAAGGCAGATAAAGAGCTTCTCAGATAAGGTCAAGTTAAGGAGTTCATCATCACCCAGCCCTTATTATATGAAATGTTAAAGGGACTTATTTAAGAAAAAGAAGATAAAAAGCATGTATAGTGAAATGACAGCAAACTCACAATTATTAACAACCACACCTAAAACAAAAACAAAAGCAAACTAAGCAAACAACTAGAACTAGAACAGAATCACAGAAATGGAGATCACATGGAGGGTTAGCAACAGGGGAGTGGGAGGAGGAGGGAGGGGGAGAAGGTACAGAGAATAAGCAGCATAGATGATAGGCAGAAAATAAACAGGGGGAGGGAAAGAGTAGTGTGGGGAATGTAGAAGCTAAAGAACTTGTGACATATGGATATGAACTAGCGGGGGAAATGTAAGTGGGAGAGTGTGTGCAGGATAGAAGGGTATGAAGGGGGAAAAATTGAAGAACTGTAATAGCATAATTAATAAAATATAATACAAAGAAAAGTTTGGGGAAGAAAGATTCAGGAAACTCCCAAATATTTGAAAAGTAAGAAACCAATTCTAAAATTAAAAACAAAGGAAATTAGTATTTTAAATTGGCTAAAAATAAAAACTGACTTGCTTATACATTTACAAATTTCTGTATATTATGATTTTACATCTTAAAAAACTCTCTAACTTGGGAGAGACACCCATTCCTGAACTAGCCAGTTCTTAAAATAACGAAGCACTTAGCCAGGAGCAATTTTTGTTTGCAAACTAACCAATCCATTGCCACACCTCCTCTATTTTACACTTATCTGGGAGGTAATATTCCTCTGCAGTAATCATCCCAGGGCCAGGTGCTAAGCAACTAGATACCACTTTTATAGTTTAGGGCCCATTGAAATTATTCAAACTAGCTTAGGATAAACTGTTTATCCTGCTTTGCCTTCCCTTTCACATGGAGACTGCAAAAAAATTTTTAGCCTCAGCTTTCCCCTTGCTCCCACTTTCTGCCTGCTGATCACCCTGAGGCTTCCCTCATGTGGCCCTGCATGGTGTAGTGTGATGTGTCTCCCATCTCTAGAAACTCTGAGCATAATAAACTTTTGTTTTCTTAAGCCTGTGCTGTGTTTCCTTTTGTGTTTGCACCTGACTCACCATTACAGAGAAGAACACAGAACAAAAACCAACATATCAAAATTGGGGGGATGCAATCAATTCAGTATTTAGAGGGAAATGTATAGAATTAGGCAATATTATAAAAGAAGAAAGAGCTAAAATTAATGACCTTGGCTTCAAATTTAAGAAAAAGCAGAGCAAATAAAACAGAAAAGAAACAAAGGAAAAATGATAAAAACCAAAGCAGAAGAATCAATGAGGTAAGAAACAAAACACAACAGAGAAAGCCAATAAAACTGAAAACTGGTCTTTTAAAAAAATCAATAAAGTCGATAAACTTTTAGTCAGAGAGATCAGGAAAAAAAGAAAAAAGACACAAATTACCAATATCAAGAATGAGAGAGGTGCCCTGGCTGGCATAGCTCAGTGGATTGAGTGTGGGCTGCAAACCAAAGGGTTGTGGTTCGATTCCCAGTCAGGATACATGCCTGGGTTGCTGGTCAGGTCCCCAATAGGTGGGGTGTGAGAGGGAACCACACATTGATGTTTCTCTCTCTTTTTCCCTCCCTTCTCCTCTCTAAAAATAAATTTTAAAAATCTTTAAAAAAAAGGAAGAAGGAGTCCATTCAAAAGAAAAAAGAATGAGAGGTGACAGTACTACAAATTCTACAGATATTAAAACAACAGTAAGTGAATATTATGAAAGACCATATACACCCTTACCTCTAAAATAATTGTCTGAAGAAAATTACTTTGTTAATAAAAACAAAGACAGTTCAAGAAAAAACAGATCAGGATGCTGGGAAGATGGCGACGGAGTAAGACTGAGCTGATGCTAGCTCCTGTACTCATGGGTGAAAATCCTGGCAGATCTATAGAGAAACAGCACAATAAACCATCAGTTACCCAGCATTTATGAAATTAAAGGACCAGAGATTGTGACCGACGCTGAAACACCAGACGGCGGCAGAGTCAGCTACTGGAGCTGGGGCTCACGTGGCCACTGTGCTGCCACCAGAGCAACAGGCCTGGGAGCCCGGGAGTCAAGTATGGGAGCCGGACACTCCAAGCCCCTGTGACGGTCCTGGGAGACAGAGGAGTCAGGAACCAGAGCTGGGACATTCTCGGCCCCTGTGCCGATGCCATAGCTACCGGCCTGGGCAACAGAAGGGTCAGTTGCAGGAGCTGGGACACCAAAGGCCCCTGTGACACTGCCATAGAGATAGGCCTGGGCCCTAAGGAGCCAGCTACAGAAGCCGGGATGTTCTCAGCCTCGGTGCTGCTGCCATAGCGACTGGACTGGACGCCAGGGAGTCAGGTACGGGAGCCGGGACACTCCAGACCCCTGTGACGACCCTGGGCGGCAGAGGAGCCAGCTACAGGAGGGAAACATTCTCAGGCCCTGTGCCGCTGCCATAGCGACGGGACTGGACACCGGGGAGTCAGGTATGGGAGCCGGGACATTCTGAGCCTCTGTGCCACTGCCCTAGTAATGGGCCTGGGTGCTTGAGGAGGCGGCTACTAGAGCCAGGACATTCAGCAGTGGTAGGTGACCAACGCAGGGACCAGCGCGAGGACCACCGTGAGAGTAGGTGGAGTCGAAGAACATCAAGAAACTTCAAGGAGTCTGCACCTCTGAACTTCACAAGGATCATACCACAGAAGTTCACACCATAAAACCAGGGTTTCAGAACAGATCAATTTTAGAAGCAGAGACTAACAAGAAGAGTCTCAAACAATGGGAAGACAAAGAAACAATCCCCAAATGAAAGAAAAAGCAGAGGCTTCAGAAAGAATGTTAGATGAAATAGAGGCTGATCAACTATCTGACAGTGAATTCAAAGCACTGGTTATTATGAAGTTCAAAGAGCTCACAGTGAACTACCAGAAACTACAGGGGAACTACAATGATCTCTTTGCAACTACAGCAACATGAAAAAGGAAATGGAAACTATCAGCAAGAGATAAGAGGAAATGAAGAATACAATTTCTGAATTGAAGAACACAGGAGAAAGTTTCAAAAGTAGGATAGATGAAGCAGAGGATAGGATTAGTGAGTTGGAGGACAAGGTAGAAAGCATCTCACAGAAAGAGCAAGAACATGAAAAGAGGCTCAGAAAGATTGAAGAGGGATTAAGAGAAATGCAAGACAATATGAAACATAATAATATCTGAATAATAGGAATACCAGAAGGAGAAGAAGAAGAACAAGGGATAGAAAACGTATTTGAACGAGTAATGAGAGAAAATTTCCCTAATTTGATAAGAGAAAAAGTCTCACAAATCCAGGAATTACAGAGAGTCCCAATCAAGAGGAATCCAAGGAGGCCCACTTCAAGACACATCATCATCAAAATGGCAAAATTCCAAGGCAAAGAGACAATCTTAAAGGCAGCAAGGGAGAAAAAACAAGTAACATACAAGGGAGTCCCAATAAGGTTAGCTACTAACTTCTCAATGGAAACACTTCAAGCAAGAAGAGAATGGCAAGAAATATTTCAAGTAATGAGAACCAGAGGCCTACAACCAAGGCTACTTTACCCAGCAAGGCTCTCAATCAAGATAGATGGCCAAATAAAGAGCTTCCAAGACAAAAGAAGCCTAAAAGAATACGCCTCCACCAAACCAGCTCTACAAGAAATACTAAAAGGACTGCTTTAAGGGAAGGAAGGATAAGAGGGAGACAGAGAGGGACACAGGTACAAAAATGTCAATGAATAAGTACCTATCAACAATAACCTTAAATGTAAATGGATTAAATGCTCCAATCAAAAGACACAGAATAGCTCAATGGATAAGAAAGAATGACCCACACATATGCTGCCTACAAGAGACCCACCTCAGGACAAAAGACTATCACAGACTAAAAGTGAAAGGCTGGAAACAAGTTTTCCAAGCAAACGGACAAGAAAAAAAAGCTGGGGTAGCAATTCTCATATCGGACAAAATAGACTTCAAAAAAAAGGCCATAAAGAGAGACCCAGAAGGTCACTTCATTATACTCAAGGTAAGAATCCACCAAGAAGACATTAACATTGTAAACATGTATGCACCAAACATAGGGGCACCCAAATATATCAAGAAAATCTTAGAGGACTTCAAGAAAGATATTGACAGCAACACAATTATAGTAGGGGATTTTAACACCCCTCTGTAAAAATCTGACAGATCTTCCAAACAAATTATCAACAAAGATATTGTGGCATTAAACAACACCTTAGATGAAATGAACTTAACTGATATATATAGAGCCCTTCATCCCAAAGAAACTAAATACACATTCTTTTCAAATGCACATTTTTAAAAAGTATTTTATTGGAGAGAGGAACACAGGTATGAAAAAATAGCAATGAACAATTACCTATCAAAAATAACCTTAAATGTAAGTGGATTAAATGCTCCAATCAAAAGACATACAATAGCCGAATGAGTAAGAAATGACCCACGCATACAAGAGACCCACCTCAGAACAAAAGACATACACACACTGAAGGTGAAGGGCTGGAAACAAATATTCCAAGTAAATGGGCAAGAAAAAAAAGCCAGTTTAGCACTACTCATATCAGACAAAGTAGACTTCAAAATGAAAACCAGAAAAAGAGACCCAGAAAGTCACTTCATAATGCTCAAGGGAAGAATCCATGAAGGAGACATAAACATTATAAATATATATGCACCCAACATAGGAGCACCCAAATATATAAAGAATATCTTAGAGGACTTCAAGAAAGATATTGACAGCAACACAACTACACTAGGGGATTTTAACACCCCACTATCAAAAATAGACAAATCTTTCAAACAAAATACAACAAAGATACTGCAGCATTTAACAATGCCCTAGATGAAATGGACTTAACTGATATATATAGAGCCCTTCATCCCAAAGAAACTAAATACACATTCTTTTCAAATGCACATGGAACATTTTCAAAGATAGACCACATGATACAAAACGAGTCTCAACAAATTTAAGAAAATCGAAATCATATCAAGTATTTTCTCTGACCAGAAGGGACTGAAACTAGAAACCAACCTCAAGGACAACACCTCAAGACACTCAAACTCATGAAGATTGAATAGCATGCTATTAAACAATGAATGGGTCAAGAATGAGATTAAGGAAGAAATCAAAAGTTTCTGGAAACAAGTGAAAATGAACTCACAACAACCAAAAACTTATGGGACACAGCGAAGGCAGTCCTGAGAGGGAAGTTCATAGTGATACAGGCCTACCTAAAGAAGATAGAAATATTTTGAATAAACAACTGAATCCTACAGCTACAAGACTTAAGAAGAAGAAGAAGAAGAAGAAGAAGAAGAAGAAGAAGAAGAAGAAGAAGAAGAAGAACAACAACAACAACAACAACAACAACAACAACAACAACAACAACAACAACAACAAAAGGACAGCCCAGAGCAAGTAGAAAGGAGAAAATAACCAATATCAGAGCAGAATTAAATGACATAGAGACTAAAGGCACAATTCTAGGGATCAATGAATCCAGGACCTGCTTCTTTGAAAAGATAAAAGATTTCAACAAGCCTTTAAACAGACTCATCAAGGAAAAAAGAGGACCCAAATAATCACAATCAGAAATGAAAGAGGAGAGATTACAACTGATACCTCAGAAATAGAAAGGATTGTGAGAAATTACTATGAAGAACTATATGCCAAGAAATTTGAAAACCTAGGTGAAATGAACAAATTTCTAGAAAAACATAATCTTGTAAAACTGAACAAAGAAGCAGTAAGCCTGAACAGGCCAATAACAGCTGATGAAATTGAAACAGTAATCAAAAAACTCCTGACACACAAAAGCTTTGAACCAGATGGCTTCACAGGAGAATTTTACAAAACATTTAAGGAAGAACTAGCCCTTATCTTTTAGAGAATATTTCAAAAAGTTCAAGAAGATGGAAGACTTGCAAACACTTTTTATGAAGCCAGTGTCATCCTAATCCCAAAAGCAGATAAAGACATAACAAAGAAAACTACAGTCCAATATTGCTGATGAACATAGACACTAAAATTCTCAACAAAATATTGGCAAACTACTTCCAGCACTGTGTTTGAAAGAAAATACACCATGATCAAGGGGGATTGGTCCCAGGGATGCAAGGATGGTACAATATTTGCAAATCAATAAATGTTATACATCACATAAACAAAACAAAAGGTAAAAATCACATGATTATATCAATAGCTGCAGAAAAAGCGTTTGATAAGTTACAGCACTTGTTTATAATAAAAACACTCAGCAAAGTGGGAATAGAGGGAGCATACCTCAACATAATGAAGTCTACATATGAGAGACCTACAGTCAACATCATACTCAATGGGAAAAAAATTAGAGCTTTTCCACAAAGATTAGGAACAAGATGAGGATACCTGCTTTCACCACTCCTGTTCAACTTAGTATTGGAAGTCCTAGCCAAGGCAATCAGACAAGAAAAAGAAATAAAAGGCATGGAAATTGGAGAGGAAGAAGCAAAACTGTCATTGTTTGCAGATGACATGATATTGTATATAGAAAACCCTGTAGACTCCATAAAAAAACTACTTGACTTAATAAGTGAATCTGGCAGAACAGCAGGATACAAAGTTAATATTCAGGAATCAAAGGCATTTTTGTACACCAACAATGAAATATCAGAAACACAAATCAGGGAAAAAATCCCATTTGATATAGCAACAAGAAAAAGAAAGTATCTAGGAATAAACCTAACCACGGAGTTAAAGGCCTGTACTCAGAAAACTAAACAACACTGAAGAAAAAAATTAAGGAAGACACAAACACATGGAAAAATGTGCTCATGGATTAGAAGAATTAACTTCATCAAAATGTCCATACTACCCAAAGAAATTTATAGAGTCAATGCAATACCTATGAAAGTACCAATGGCATATTTCAGAGATATAGAAAAAACATTTCAGAAAATTTTTAAACATATTTTATTGATTATGCCATTACAGTTGTTCTATTCCCCCTTCATTCCCCTCCACCCTACCGCCCCATCCCCACCATTACCCCCTTTAGTTTATGACCATGTGCCTCAAGTTCTTTAGATTCTGTATTTACCCTACTATTCTTGCCCCCCATCTATTTTCTATCTACTGTCTATGCTACTTATTTTCTGTACCTTCTCCCCCCTTCTCCTCCTCCCACTCCCCTGTTGCTAACCCTCCTTGAGATTTTCATTTCTATGTTTCCACTCCTGATCTAGCTGTCTTTTCAGTTTGCTTTTGTTTTAGGTGTGGTTGTTAATAACTGTGAGTTTGTTGTCCTTTCACCGTTCATGTTTTTTTAACTTCTTTTTCTTAGATAAGTCCCTTTAACATTTCATATAATAAGGGCTTGGTGATGATGAACTCTTGAATTTGATCTTTTCTGAGAAGCATTTTATCTGTCCTTCCATTCTAAATGAAAGTTTTGCTGGATAGAGCAATTTTGGTTGTAGGTCTCTGGATTTCATGATTTGGAATACCTCTTTCCATCCCCTTCTTGCCTGTAAAGTCTCTTTTGAGAAATCTGCTGACAGTCTGATGGGGACTGCTTTGTAGGTGACTGTCCCCTTATCTCTTGCTGCTTCTAGGATTCTCTCCTTCATTTCAGTCTTGGCTAATATAATTATGATGTGCCTTGGTGTGTTCCTTCTTGGGTCCAACTTCTTTGGGACTCTCTGAGCTTCCTGGATTTCCTGGAAGTCTATTTTCTTTGCCAGATTGGGGAAATTCTTCTTTATTATTCATTCAAATAAGTTTTCCACTTGTGGCTGTTCCTCTTTCCCTTCTGGTACTCCTATAATTCTGATGTTGGAGTGTTTAAAGATGTCCTGGAGGTTCCTAAGACTCTCCTCATTTTTTTGAATTCTTGTTTCTACATTCTTTTCTGTTTGGTCATTTTTTTCCTCTTTCTGGTCCACTCCTTTGATTTGAGTCCCAGTTTTTTTTCCATTACAATCGGTTTCCTGTGCATTTCCCTTCATTTCAGTTAGTTTCGCCTTCATATGTTCCTCTAATTTGTGACTAAAACCAACCAGTTCTGTGAGCATCCTGATCACCAGTGTTTTGAACTGTGCATCTGAAAATTTGGCTATTTCTTCATCACTTAGATTTATCGGCTCTGGGGCTGTAAGTTCTTCTTGAGCTATGTTTTGATCTTTTCGTGCCTGTTAGGTATGAGGAGCAGAGCCTTAGTTGTTCACCAGGGCGGGGGCACCCAGGTGGCTGGTTTGTGATGCTGTATGTGGGGGCGGGGTCAGAGAGGGACAATGGCGGTCCCCTCTGCCGCTTTCTGCCACTGGGACTTGCACGGTCTGTCTCACCGCTCCCTCCTTCACTGGTTTATCTGTGTGCAAATGTGTGACCATGGTCAGCCTTCAGTGAGTCTACCGCCTTGCACCCTCAGTGGGTCTGCCTGCTTTTCCACACCTGGAATCCACCTACGGCTGCTGGCATGCCTGGGTTGCGTGCCCAGGTCGGTCTGGTGGATCTTTCCTGCCCGACCCTGCTCTGCTGCTGGCTCTGCCCCTCTTACTGGTTTGGCTGAAGGTTTCATTGTTGTCAGACTTCCATGAAGTTCAATTTTCTGTGGTTTTGGCTGAATTTTTGTTGCTAACACTTTGTTGTTTTTAAACTTGGTTGTGGGAGGAGG
Organism: Artibeus jamaicensis; assembly: GCF_021234435.1. NCBI lineage: Eukaryota > Metazoa > Chordata > Mammalia > Chiroptera > Phyllostomidae > Artibeus > Artibeus jamaicensis. The sequence goes on from NW_026521847.1 coordinate 3,486,116, forward strand.
CACAGTGCTTCCACCTACACCTCCATTTTGGCAGAAGTCTTCGGAAATTCTTATGAAACCATAAACGACCCTGAATGGCTGCAGCAGTTTTAAGAAAGAAGAACAAAGTAGGAGGGATCACATTACCTGATATCAACCTGTATTACAAGGCCACTGTAATCAAAGCAGCCTGGTCTGGCATAAGAACAGACACATAGACCAATGGAACAGAACAGAGAGCCCAGAAATAAATCCAAGTCTTTATGGTCAGTTAATATATGACGAAGGGAGAAGAGGCATACAATCAAGCAAATATAGCTTCTTCAACAAATGGTTTTGGGAGATCTGGACAGATACATGCAAAAAAATGCAATTTGATCACCAAGTTGCACCATACAGAAATATAAATTCAAGGTAGATAAAAGACTTAAATATAAGTCATATCGCCATAAAAGTCCTAGAAGAAAACATTGGCAGGAAAATCTCAGACATTCCATGTGGCAACATCTTCATGGATATGTCCCCAAAAGCAAAGATTATAAACAAGAGAATAAAAAAAAGGGGCCTCATCAAATTAAAAAGCTTCTGCATGGCTAAAGAAAACAGCATTAAGGTGAAAAGAGAACCAACAATGTGGGAAAACATATTTTCCCATGGTACCTCAGGCAAGGGTTTGATCTCTAAAATATGTAAAGAACTCACACAACTCCACTCCAGGTAGATAAACAACCCAATTTAAAAATGGGCAAAGACTTGAACAGACAATTCTCCAAGGACAGACAGAGGGCCTAGAGACATATGAAAAGATGCCCAGCCATCACTAGCCATCAGAGAGGTGCAAATTAAAAACACAAGGAATACCACTTCACACCAGTGAAAATGTCCATCATAAACAAATCAAGACAAATCATCATGAAGAAAAACAAGTGTTGGAGATGATGTGGAGGAAAAGGAACCCTATTACACTGTTATTGGGAATGCAGACTGGTGCAGCCACTACGGAGAACATTATGGAATTTCCTCAGAAAACTAAAAATGGAACTTCCTTTTGACCCAGCAATTTCACTGCTGGGATTTTATCCTAAGAACCCTGAAACACCCATCCAAAAGGACCTATGCACCCCAATGTTCACAGCAGCACAATTTGCAATAGCCAAGTGCTGGAAACAACTTAAGTGCCCATCAGTAAATGAAGAGAAAAACTATGGTACGTTTACCCAGTGGAATACTACGTAGCAGAAAGAATGGCACTGGAGAGAATTATGGTAAGGTAAATAATCCAGGCAGTGGGGGACAAATATTGTATGATCTCACGTTTAACTGGAACATAATCAAAAAAGAAAAAAGAAAGCAAAATATAACCAGAGACATCGAAAGCAAGAACAATCTGACAGTAACTAGAGGAGAGGTGGGAGGGGTAATGAGGGGAAGGAATTTGAGGAACTAATGTGGAGGACACATGGATAAAACCAAGGGGGAGGGTGAAAGTAAGGGAGGGAGGGGTGTTTGTCTGGGTTGGGGGTGAGCATTGGGGGGAAAGTGCGGACAACTGTAATGGAACAGCAAAATAATGAATAAATAAAGGTATTTTATTGATCATGTTTTCCCAGTTTTCCACCTTTATTCCTCATCTGCCCTGCATTTCCAACACTTCAGCATTACCCACACCCCTACTTCATGTCCATGGGTAATACATATAAGTTATTTGATTTCTGTGTTTTCTTAACCTCTCCCTGTCTATTTTATGCCTAACAATTATGCTTCTTCTTCCCTGTACCTTCCTCCCTATTCTTCCCATCCCTTTCCCTACTGAAAACCCTCCATGTGGTGTACATTTCTCTGATTCTGTTCCTGTTGTAGTTGTTTCCTTAGTTTTTGCTTTCATTGTTTTTCTTTTCTTTCCTTTTTTTTTGATGCTTCGTTGTTGTTAGTTGTGAGTTTGCTGTCATTTTACTGTTTATAATTTTTGATCTTCTATTTCTTAGATAAGTCCCTTTAACATTCCTTTGTTTGTTTGTTTGTTTGTTTGTTTTTAGAGAGAGGGGAAGAGAGGGAGAAAGTGAGGGAGAGAAGCATCGTCTGGTTGCCTCTCACATGGCCCCCACTGGAGATCTGGCCCACAACCCATGCATGTGTCTTGATTGGGAATCAAACTGCACTGAATTCACTGAGCTACACCAGCCAGGGATCTTTAACATTTCATATAATAAGGGCTTGTTGATGATGAACTCCTTTAACTTTACCTTATCTAGGAAGTACTTTATCTGTCCTTCTATTCTAAATGATAGGTTTGCTGGATTGAGTAATCTTGGATGTACCATATTGTTCAGACCATAAGACACACCTAGGTTTTAGATGAGGAAAGTAGGAAAAATATTTTTGTAGCAAAAAATGTGGTAAAAGATTTAATAACATAAATAACATAATATTTCACCAATGTAAATAGAAACAGAACTCAACAGCAGCATTAACAACCATTATTCCTCCCAAATTTATGGTGGGGGGAGTGTGTGTTGCAGTGTAAAAAATATGGTAGGTCCTTGCCTTTCATTACTTAGAATACTTCTTTCCAGTCCCTTCTTGCCTGCAAGATTTCTTTTGAGAAATCAGATGATAGTCTTATGGGAACTCCTTTGGTGGTAACTCTCTCCTGTTCTTTTGCTACCTTTAAGATTCTCTCTTTAGCTTTAATCTTGGGTAACTTAATGATGGTGTACATTGGTATGTTCCTCTTTGGTCCAATTTCTTTGGGAATCTCTGGGTTTCCTGGACTTCCTGGAAGTCTATTTTCTTTGCCAGAGTGGGGAAGTTTTCCTTCATTATCGTTCAAATAAGGTTTCAACTTCTTGCTCTTCTTCTTCTGGCACCCGTATGATTTGGATGTTAAAATATTTAAAGCTGTCCTAGAGGTTCAAAGACTCTCTTCATTTTTTTGAATTCTTGTTTCTTTATTCTGTTCTGGTTGGATGTTTAGTTTTGTTTTTGTTCCAAATTATTGATGTGTGTCCTTGTTTCTTTCCTATTACTGTTGATTCCCTGAATATTTTGCTTTATTTCACTTTGAGTATCCTTCATTTCATGACCATTCTCAACCATTTCTGTGAGCATGTTGATTACCAAAGTTTTGGAGTCTCCATCAGATAGGTTGGCTTTCTCCTCATTGCTTAGCTTTTTCTCTGGAGCTTTGCTTTGTTCTTTCATTTGGGCCATATTTCTTTGTCTCAGCATACCTGTTATATTGCAAGGGGTCAGGGCCCTAGGTATTTATCAGGGCAGGGCAACAATCTTTTTGGCGTTGTGTCACTGTCTGTGGGGATCAGAGAGGGAACAATGCTGTTCACTTGTTCGGCTCTTTCTCATTTCCCATGAACTCTCATATGAGACTGGGATTTTCTCCCACTCTTGCCATAGTTTACCACTAGCTTTTAGTCTTAGTTTCCTGTTCAGCCAGCCCTGCCTTGCTTGTGAGGTCAGCTTCCTTGCCATGGATCTCCTCTGCCCACCCAGCTGTGCTCTTGATTCCTACCAGTCTGTTTGAATGTTTCCTTAAATCTTTCATTGTCGGAGTTCCATGCAGTCTGATTTTCTGGCACTTCTGGTTGTTTATTGTTTTAGATTGGTTGTTATCCTCCTTTTAAGTGTGTGAGGAAGCAAAGGGTTTCTACCTATGCCTCCATCTTGGCTGGAACTCTAAACTAATTTTAGGTGCTTGAAATTGCATTGTAGGCTTTGCCAAAATAATAACAACAGCAACAATAATAATACCCATAATAACAAATAATTATAATGATGTTCTATTTGTATACCTTTTGCCTTCATCTGGGAAGGTTAAAAGTTTACTTGGACAGTAATGCTCCAAGGATATGCAAAGAGTCCCCCCTATTGCTTTAGATAATAAAAGCTGATTTAAATGATGTTAAATTTTCTAGACATTCCACACTAATTCAATAGTGTGGATAATTTATGCAGATAATTTAGTTTATGCTCTAGGAAATTACTAGACTCTTCAAAAGACATGATTTATTTATTACAACTGCCAGTTATAAAGGGATATAGGAGATAAAAAAAAAAACCAAAACCAAGCTCTGATTCTGTTTACCCCAGGTAAAATACTTTGGTTATGTAGTATTTCAAGATGGGCTACTGCCCTGATGGTGTGGCTCACTTGGTTGGGCATCATGATACAAAGCAAAAGGTCAATTCCCAGTCAGGGCACATGCCTGGGTTGCAGGCCCAGTCCCTGGATGGGGGCTCATGAGTGAATCTATCAATGTTTCTCTTGCATGTTAATGTTTCTCCCTCTCTTTTTCTTTCTTCCTTCTCCTCTCTCTAAAAATAAACAAATAAGTCTTTAAAAAAATAAAGATGGGCAACTAATTAACCATGAAAGACTCAGAGGAATCCCATCTTTTCCTTTTCCAAAACCAAGAAAGCAGCTTAGAGGATTCCTGGGTTTGACTGGATATTGTTGCAATTGGATTTCAAATTTTCATTAATGGCCCAGCCTCTATATGTTTTATTAACCTGACCACCATTTTCTTCCTAGGAATAGTTTATAGGAAACTTCTTAATATTGCTGAATAAGTGTAACAGGGCGCAGCCAAGACTGGGGCCCCAGAAAAGGATTTGGGATGGGGTCCAGAGCTCAGGGTGTCCAGAAAATATTAAAATGTCCTCAACCCACCAGGGGGAAGAAACAAATGGAGCCAGGGTCATTGAGAGCAGTTTTGCATAGCAACAGTTTTGCAGCTAACCTCTGAAATGATTATTTAACATATCTATAACCTTTAACTGGTTTCGTAGATATGTTAAATAGTTGTGGCCAAGTTTTGAGCCAGGGAGAAGGGAGTGGCTTCTACCCAGGGTATAACTGGGGGCTGGTACCCTGAGTTACAGCGCCTGCATAAGAGCTTGGAGAAGATTGGCTCCAAGTCATGGGGCCATACCTTCCCAGACTAATGATGGCAGCCCAGTAAAGCTGTGAGGATACAGGAGTCCTGGCAGGTGTAACTGATTGTAGGAGGAGTCAGAAATGGGGCCGCAAAGGAGGATGGGTGTAGAGATTTAAACCCAGACGTGGCAGCCATTGAAAAAGAGAGCCACGCGGTTTCAGCAGAATTAAGACCTCCTCTTGCCAAGGTGAAGAGGAGAGAGAACCATGCGGTTTTGACCAGAATGCAGGCCCCTGCAGCTAGGTGAAAGGGACAGTCACTTGGTTTCAGCATCTTGGTGAGGTGAAAGGGAGAGCCACGTGGTTTTAGCAGAGTGAAAGTGTACCACTCAGCTTTGTCAGAATGGGGACCCCTGCTGCCAGGTGAAGAAGAAAGCTACACGCTTTTGGTCAGAGTGCTGACCCCTGCAGCTTTAGTAGAAGAGGCCCACATGGCTTTGGGGTGCCCCCTTTGGCCGTATGGCCTGGAAAGCAGGAGAGACTTTGCCTGGAACTTGGTAGAAAGAACTCTTGCCAGTGGACCATGAGAAGGTGCCACATGACTTTGGATTAACTACAGATCCTGCACGGTGACACAGCTGATGGTGCCAGAGGCCTGAAAAAGGGACTTGTGCTCTTTTCCTGATTTACGGTACCCGAAGTTGGGACAGTGGGGAAGGGAGTGCTGTGTGGGTGTAGGTGTATATCCTAAAGGACTTTGATATTTTAGTGGAGGCGTTAGGCCTGAATAGCATTAAATAAACATTTCGTTTCCTTTTCACAAATTTCTGGCATTGAGAGATACCTTTCCAATTGGCAGCAGACAGAAGAGCACAGTAGATATTAGGATTCCATCCTTGGGAAGGACCCCTATTCTGTAGCAGTTTTTGGCATCCCTAAGTGGGCCAAATATTGCCTTCCCCCCAGACTTCTTGTTCGGTAACATAAGTTTGGCTTACAGATGAATCTTTGAAAGATAGAAATGTTATCAAGATGAATGTAATGACTTTCATGGTGGACATAATTAAAAGTACTTTTTCTCCTGAATAAGATCTGCCCAACAAATTTAATTAATTTTTCTGACCCAGTCTTGTCATTTGTCCAAAGCTCAAATAGCCAATATTTACACTGATAATGGCTACACCTTTGGTGTAGCTCACAACCTTAGAATACTGTTGAAGGAATGAAGCTTCTTAATTGTCTTGGAGAAGCTCATAAATAATGGAAAGTAGATTGCAAAATTATTAGATGTCATACAGTATGGGGGCGACTTCTCCGCGAGTCCCCCCAGTGCCACGGACACATGTGAATGAGTAAATATTGGTGAGACATGCTGAGATCTGTTTAGGGAAGGAGGAGTGGGCTGTGGCCAGTTTCTCAGGGGAGAAGAAGGCCAGCAGTGGCCAGTTTCTGTGAGGAGAAAAAGGCCCTGAGCGCCCTCTTCCATTGCCTTTTATAGGGTTGTAATACACAGGAATACAGGGTGGCAAGGATCAAACAGTAGATAACATTACAAAGAAATCTGAGGGCTTCAGAGTCTGAGTCAGTGTCTGTCAGGAAGAGAGTTGCAGAAACTTTGGGAGACATACTAATTTCCTCTTGGACCCTTATCATATGAATGAAAGCACTCTTAGCAGAGCAGATTTTACAGGTTTATCAGCAAGTCTTTGTGATGCCAGATTTTTCCCCAGGGCACGCTCTGGCAAGGCAAGAAGTTTTACCTCTCTCCATCAGGTATTCAGGCTTAAGGGGATTAGAGCCAGGAAGTACCTCTCCCAGGAGACATGGGGACTCGGGCTTTATCAAAGCGGGGGGTGGGGGTGGGTAGAGTTCATTGCTCTTTGTTGCAGCCCCCCAAGTCCTTCCATGAAGGCCTCCCAGGTGATCAAGTCTGGCTTAGGTTGCCCCCCGCTGTGAGGGGTCTTACCCGTCATTGACTTCCAACCAAGCTTTGGGGGCAGGGAAAGGTACTGAGGCAGCGTTTGCTACCAGAGACGAGCTTGGTCTCCTTTAAACCTGGTCTCCTTGGAGACTTTAAAAGTCTCTCGCCTTTAGCCACAAGGGGTAGAGATACAATTCCTAAAACTAGGCAGAGTGGTCTACTACAATACAGAAATTGAAACAATTGGCAATTATCAAATTTCAAGGTTTTCTAAATCTGCCACCATTGAAGCAAAAGGAAATTATTTAGCTGATGCTGCAGCTAGACAGGCAACATTAAATAGGCAAATTATCCAGACCTGATAATGCTCCTTGCTTCATATTAAAGCAATATAATAGTTCTGATGGACAGCTGAAGAGGAAAAAGAGAATATGGCAAGAAAAAGGGGGAATCTCTATCCCAGACAAACCGATATGACTTGGAACCAACATTATCAATCAGAAACCATTACCTACAGGAGGTTAATTACGTATACTTTAACATGTACATGAGCTAAATCATTAGGCTCCTAAAAGATGATTTTATGGAGTAAACAGTATTTTTCCTGCTGTAGCTCATAAAGTGTATAGCATATACTATGTCCAAATATAAACCATTCCATGGGTCCCAAGGATATTTCCCACTTCATTTATATCCAATGAATATTCAATAAGTTGATATTCATTTATATCCATTTATATACCTGTGGATATTATTTATTTATTTATTATAAATAAAAAATGTACTAGTTATAATTTTGCATGGGTTGAGGCATTCCCTTGCCTCAATATAGCAGTACAGAATAACAATAGCTCTTATGGTAGGTAAATTATTTAAAAAATTAATTCTCAATTGGGGAGTTTCCTTCTGAGTTTGTGACTGAGAAACACATTTACTATCAAACAATGTAATCCATTAGTAATATCTGGCCTATTATACAGTATTTTTATTGTGCTTATTGAAAGGATAAATCGGGTACTATTTGCGATCGTGGCACCATTTGCCTAGGAGGCCTATGACCTTGTTGAATGTGACTACCAATTTACTCTTTAAGCTTATGTCCTCAGGACTGGAATTCGTGGAAAGCAAGAGCAGGACATTCTGCCCACAGCCGCAGGCATGATAACATTGGAGCAAACTTCAGCTGATGCAAAGCCACCCAAAACCTCCTCTGTTACAACACCCCCAAAAACCCAGGGACCACACAACAGCAATCCTTTTTTTAATCCAATTATAATCCAATAAAAATTTAAAGCTTTCACCCCTCAGTGCTAGCATATTGCCCTACACCATTGCCTCTCTCCTTTCTTAGAGAGTGAATAAAATCTTTACTCTCTATACTTTGTTCTCTTTGTGAATTCTTTCACAGCCTGTGTCACTGACCACACTAACGCCTATCACTCCTAGTTTTCTAGATTGGTAGAACATAGAGATAGTACAATTAAAACTCAAGTAGGTGACTTTTGAGAAGTTTTTAATCTCCTTTGGCCAAAACTCTCCTGATAGTACTGATATAGAGAAATCTGATCAAATCACTGGGTAGAATTAGGAAGGTGCTATAGGAGGAGTTTTCCAAGGCAACAGCAAACAGCCTAGGATGGGATTGGCTGGGAAGCTGAATGCCTCCAGAGTGCATGGAAATAAAAGAGGGCTGGCTCTCTGGCTCACTTGTGGGCTCTCTTCCTTGAGGATGCTTGGATGTTCATGCTGCAGTTGCCTACATTTCCAAACAGAAGGTGTTTTGAATGGGAAGGAACTCTGGGTGCATCTTGGGATCAGTCTGACCTGTCACACGGTGGCAGTGTTATCCTTCTTTGGGTGTTCTAGAGGGTATGACCTCTAGGCAGAAGTCTGCCATTCCAAAATTGTGTAGCTTTTGTATCATATGTTGTTTTAGTTTGTAAACTAACCCTATAGAAATAGGATAATTAAAAACTAACAGGGGCAATGATAGAATTTTCATTCTCACAAGGTGATAGGAGACACCTTATGTCTCACGTGTTAGTTTAGCCTTCATTGATAGGTTTGACTGACTAATGCATGTAGAAAGCTGTTATTCGAAAACTGAAGTTTTTGAATAGACTCCTTTCCCTTATCACCAAATATTTGCTTCTGGAATTTTGCTTGGAGAGTGGCAGCAGGCAGCAGTACCCCAATTGCTGTTTGCTAACAGTATTCCTCAACCTGAAACCTATGGGAAATGTAGCATTTCTCCCTATGAAATAGGCTGCACTATGAATCTAGATGAAAGGACATATGAATCAACTTTCCAAAAAGAGACATTCTGCATTATTATCAAGGGCTCATTAACCAGCTTATAGGGACTAATAAATTAGTAACACTTCACGGTGTGCTCCTGGGAGAAAGAGACTTCAACCACAACTTACAACCAGAAGATTTTGTCTATTGGAAAATATGTTAATTAGAGACTCTCTTTCTGACATTGTTGGAAGAGACTTTAACAGGTGTTTAACTGCAAATGGACATTTACTCCTATTTCTGACACTCTCCTCCATCTACAGTGGAGACCAAAGAGTCCCCAAGGATGAGAAGCCACTGAATCCAGAAATAGGTAGCTATCCGAAAACATCAAGGCTGGTGTACTTACAAATTAATGTAAAACTTTATTTGTTTTTTTTTAATTTTTATTTAATTATTTTTCAAGTACATTTTTTTTTGTCTATTTCTCCCATCCCAGCCCCCCCGCCCCGTCTCCCCCCCTCCCTCCCATTCCCCCCCCCCCCAGTCCTCATCCCTGTGTCTTTCATACTTGTTCCTCAAAATCCCTCCCCATTTTTCCCCTTAAATTCCCTTCCCTCTCCCCTCTGGTCACTGCCCACTTGTTGATTATCTTTACCTGTCTGGTAATATTAACAATAGTAACTGTTGTACTTTCTTTAGACTTTTCTCAAACCTTGTGTCTGCAGCCCAGCTGTTAATTGTTGAAGATGTATAAGATAACTTCCTCTTTTATATAATACTCTTTTATAACTTGCTTTGAAATATAGAAGAAATGCTATTGTAAGAGGAAGGTAGGATACATATGTATTTTTAGGAAGAGTTAAAAAGAGACAGTTTGTCCTGAATGTACTTACCCCAAAACCAACCAAGACTACTATCTACATTAATTCAGATAGAAGCTAAAATGACTAAAAACCATGACCTTCTAAACTTTTATTAAGTTTAGCTTGCATAGGGATGCATATCAAAGAAAGGAGGTATGGTTTACAGATAACATTTCTGGGATCATGAGGGGTCCTACTGAGTCAGGGTCTGGTAGACAGGGTGATGCCAATTGGCTATAAAACCTTGTGAAATAAACTTATTTTGTGCTTGGATCCTTGACATTTAAATTGAGGGCATTCTTAGCAAAGCAGGTTTCACAGGACTTTATGAATTGTTTCTTAGGGCTAATTGCCTCCCCTTCGAGGGACTGCTGGTTCCAGCAGAGGGCTGCACCTCCCTTCGGCACTGTTTCAGGCCTCAATCAGGTGGGGGAAGCAAGGCAGCCAAGAGATTAGGAGACTTTTTACAGATAGAATGAGGACTCAGGCTATGAAGAAGTTAAGGGGTGAGGGTCTTTTGTCTCTCCTCTACAATCCCCTGAGTCCTTCCCTGATGGCCCCTTCATGACTGTGCCTGTCTTAGGTTGTTCCTTTCTCGAGGAATCTTACCCATTATTGACTATCCAACCATCCTCCAGCTGCCAAGCAGGGTGAAGTAAAAAGGGCAGAGGCTGTGCCCTCGCTGAGAGGATAAGTTTTGTCTTCTTAGTGGCTTATTTTCCCAAGGTCCCCTAGCTGTGGGGCCTTTTAGCCTGTTGGTGGGGTTACAGCTCCTGAAACCAGGTAGGACGGTTCCCAACACATAGTGTCACAGGTGGGCATAGGTAACTGGCTTCTTGGTGATCGTGGACAAAGAATTAAACCAAACATACAGAGTTTATAGCAGAAAAAGTGAGATGTATTAAGCAATAGAACACTCCACAGAACATGGGAGCAGGCTGACTAGCAGCAGAGACTGGCTTCAGGGACTGGAGGGATTCTATTCTTATAGGGTGGATATTTCCTGGGTAGTTTTGGCAGGCTTTTATTACACATGCATAAGTAGTTGTATTATTTTAAAGCTACTGCACATGTGGTCTCCCATTATTTTCCTTGACTGACCACTGGAGAAGGGGGTCTCACAGTGTTACTTTATTATAATGCTATTATAATGAAGCAGGGGTCATATAGCATCTTCTGTGCAGGTGCATTCATGATTCACCAGGATTCAGTGCTTTTCCAGAAAGTGGGAACAACCAGTCTTAGAACAGGGTCTCTGTCCTGTATGGATGTCCTTTATCTTAACCCTGGGGTACCTCCAGAGTTTCCTCCTTCCTGATTATCTCCTGCCTCAAGAGTAAACAGAAATCCATATCATGGTCAGATTATGAAACTGTAAATGAATGTTATACTAGATGCAAAATATAGAAAAGTGAGACAGGCAACAAAGTCTGGATTGTGATAGCTTATAAGTTAGAAGGGATCCAGAATATTTTTCTTAATAAAGGCCCATAAGAACTGACTATTTTCCATTTCCATGCCTTTCATTTTGGAGAAAATTTAGCCTAGACTTCTATCTAAGGTTACTGTTTTGCCCCATCCCCAATGGTCCATTATTCAGCAAAATGAATGCTGACTTCCTAGAAATGAGCCTTTCTAGCACTGTGAGACCTCATTATCCAACAAAAAGTTTGGTTATCAGTGCATCCTTTGGATTAACTTATGAACAAAAGGGGGATGGATGGACAGAATGGGGCCTCATACCAAACTGTACAAGCTGAGAGGAAGTCTGTGTGATGACTTTACAAACTCAGATATCTAAAGTAACCACACAGAATTATCTAAAATTAAAAATTTTCCAACTAAAAGCAGGTCATGGCAGGAAGTCATTGTCCCAGGGCAGAATCTTCCTTGACAAAAGTTAATCCTTACCTTAATTGAACTTATCTATTGTCCTTTTTCATTTATTATAACATACCTTGGTATGTCAAGGTAACTTTGCTTTTTTCAAACCCCTGAGGCACAACCACTGCACCAAAGCAGAGGCCACAAATCCCCTCGTTGTTATTTTTGTCATGTTAATAGTTGACTGTTAACTACTCTGTACCCACCTATGTAAAGGGTGTATGTACCCACTATTTTCCCCTCTTATCCAATCCCCAGAGGTTTCCCTGCTTTGCTTTCTCCCTTCTCCCCAACTTTCACAAGTGAATTTTATGTAACCCATTTACATTTAATCTTTTTAATATAATGCATAAAATAAGGTGCACAACTATCATTTTTCTGGATCATTTAAAAAATCTGTTGATGTTTTGCTTCCTGGCAATTGTAGTTTGGTTCAAATAAACATATAAACATTTCTAAGGTTCAGACATTTCTCACGTTGACATATCTGTCTATCTATCTGCCTATCATCATCTAGCTATTCAACACCCTATGAGTTTGTAACAGGGTGAAGCCAGGGCCTTCCCCTCCAAAGAGGAATTTGTAATGGGGTCCAGTGTGAGATTGGAACCCCCAAGAAACCATGAGAAGACAACAAGCTAATAGCAAAGCGAGGTGTTTATCCAAAGCAGGGTCTCTCCACAGCAAGAGAGGGTGAGTAGCGTAGCTGAGATTAGTTCCCGCCTGGGTGACTCTGCAGGGTTTTTTAAAGAAAAACCCCCACGCACTGTGGGGAAGTAGTCTTGTAATTGGTTACCTTGAACTGCTCTCCTTTTCTCTTATTGTGTTTCCATCCCACAGCTCTCTAGTTTCTGGGACTCATTTCCATGCCTTTCTAGCTCTAGTTCCTGGAACTATCCTGTACCTGACCAATCGGTTACTTGTGTGCTGTACCACCCTGGTCTGTTTGTTTCAATATCCTGTCTTGCTTGCTGAGGTGCCTCTATGCAAAGTCAGACCAGAATGTCATTCCTACCTTAATGTTTTTATTAAAAAAAGAAAAGTAGGGGTGAGTGGAATGGGGACGTCAAGGGTCTTCTGGCTGCTTCCTGTTGAGGGGGAGCATAAATTTTATAAGCACAGGGCAAGGGACTTCCTCTTCTTGTGCTGGATTATGGTGTAGAGTATGGTACCCTCTTAGTAGCAGAATAGTCCTCATGGTTTCTGTCACAGTGGCTCCAATTGTTCTTCTTATGAAGTTAATTAACAGCTTAATTAAGCAGGGTCCTACTAAGAGAAATAGTAATAAAATGAGGAAAGGGGCAATTAGGGGCAATAGAAGTGCCTTCAGTGATGGGAAAAGATAAGAAAGAGTTGAGAGCCAGTTTCCACTAGTGTAGGCCCTTTCCTTGGCCCTTTGTATTATGCCAATATTTCTCTTCAGTACCTTTAATTTTCCCTCGACTATACCCATGTTATTAATATAGAAACAGCAGGTTTCACTAAATGTAGCACCGGTGTCTCCTACCTTGTCATTAAGATATCCAAAGCCTGTCTATTCTGCAGGACTACATCAGCTAGACTATTGAGTAACTCTTGCTGCTTCTCTATCATGTTGATGGTGGCATTTCAGGTTTGTTGGAGGGTAATAGATATGTTTAAGATGGATCTTTCCAGTAGTGGTATTCCTGCAAACCAAAAGAAGCCACAAGTGATTGGAGTGGCCCAAACCAGCTCTTTCTAGGATTGGGTTATCGTGTGCATGATAGCCCGAGTTAGAATTTGATAGAGATCTCTTTGGCCTAGTGTATGGTTTGGGCCATGACTGAAGAGAAATGCTTAAAAAAGAGCTAAAGTTTGGGACACTCTTGGAAGAGGCCATTTTTTGCTAAGTGAGTATGCCTGAATCAGGAACAAGTTTTACTATGGTGCAGGTTCCGGACCAGTACCTAGGGAGGACTTAATATAATTTGGTTCCCACATGAAATAAAATTCTGTCTCTCTTAGTGTCCAGACAGTTGTCCAATAGCCTCTATTTTTTGATTTTCTGAAATCAGGAGTATCCTGGGGAGCAGAGAGGGTCCTCCTATTTTTCTTGGTACATTTGTCATTGGACAGGGGAGCTCTTGAGAGGTTATGTGGGTGTTGGCAAACTCCATGAAGGATAAATCTAGTAATGAAGGTGTATGAGGATTTCCCTTTTGTGACATTTTTGGAGGTCATATTTATTTGTGTGTATACTATGCCTGTTCTGTCCCCTATTCCCCAGGTGCTATGGGTAAAAGTGAGCACTCGTTCTTCAACAGTGGAGTTGTGATAGGTGGTGTTGAGACACACCCCCAGGGGGGTTTTAGGGGGTGAGAAGATTGCTTTGTTGTGCCAAGACATGTGTTATTGCATAGTTGTGCATGGTTAAATGTGCCTAAGTAGATTGCCTATACTGTTGAAGTTTTGGAAGCAGAAACCAGCTTTGCCGTAGAATTAGTGTCTGCCCTACGCTTTCCTTGCTATTGGGGTTGGTTATATTTTTTTTCCCTGAGGTGGAATAGTCAGGGTTGGAGTATTAATAACTCAGATATGGTTGCTGGGAAAGTGATGAGCTTACTGCTCATAGTGGAGGAGGTACTGGAGCATATCCAACAATTGTTTTTATGAATAATGTTGGCTATATGTTGAGTTACAGGGGTGATGGGATGTCTAAAGGTCAAGACAGAAAAGATAAGAGGGAAAAGGAGTAGGAAATTGATTTTCCTATTGAGATTAGTGCAGGAGGTCGGCAAAAAGCAGAGTAAGGATGAAAGTACTGAACTATATTTCCTGGGGGTTAAAATCCTGTAGCCCCCCTTGTAGCCAAAGGTCTCTGATAACTTCTGGGAGTTCAGAAATGGACTCTGGGGGTTTATGGTATAAAGAGAGTTCCTGAACAATAATATGGAGGAACAATATTATTATCTATACCTGTAAAATGTATTATACCTGTAAAATGGAGGTCTTGCAGCATAGATTGGTGTGTTTACCCTGGCCAGGTGATTTTTACCTTAAGGTCTCCAGTGGGGATACAGGTATATGATGGTTTGGAGGAGGAGGTCTCCTCATCCTCTGGAATGGGAGCAAGTGGCACAGAAGTTGGTACTCCAGCTCCTGATGTGTCTAAGGGTTGTGCCTGTGTTATGAGTTTGAGATGAGAAAAATGTATCCATTGCCCAACCTCTTGAAGTTTAGCTGCCATGGGGGTGGTGAGGAGGACTAGGTACAGGCCTGACCACATAGGGGAAAGAGGCTTTGGGGTTAAAGTTTTTATATAAAATAGTCTCCTGGGATGATTGGGGTGGCAGGGGGCAGGGGAGAGTATTTCCCTTGATGTGCTGGAAAGAGAATAATTGGCATAGTTTCTAGGGGTGTTCCTGGTATGTGTTAGGATGGGAAAATAGTCTTCATATGATGTATGGCTGGGAGGAATGTGCTGAGGGTGAGAGGGCACCTATACATAAGCTCAAAAGGGATTAATATGTATGACTTGTGTGGAGCTGCCCTGACTTTCAGGAGGGCTAGGAGTAGGAGTGTGTCCTAGGTCAGATGAGTCTGGGTGATAAGTTGCACTAAGTGAGTCTTGAGGATGCCATTCATCCTCTCGACTTTCCCAGATGACTGGAGCCTGTAGGGTGTGTGAAACTTCCACATGATACCTAGTGGCTGGGATACCTGCTGGGTAATTTGGGAGATAAATGCTGGGCCATTATCCGATTGGAAGGATGTTGGGAGACCAAAATGTGGAATGATCTTAATGAGTAATTCTTCTGTTACCTATGAGGCTTTTTTTTGAGGAAGTGGGAAATGTCTCTGTTCATCCACTGAAGGTATCTATGAATACTAGGAGATATCTGAGCTTCTGTATTGGTGGCATGTGTGTGAAGTTGACCTGCCAATCCTGGCCAGGGACTTGTCTCATAACTTGGTGAGTCAGGAAAGGGGGAGATCTCAATCCCCCTTGTGGTGTTGGCAGATGACACATTGCTTGGTTATTTTTTCTAGGGTAGAGAGTAGGGAATAGTGTAGGAGGGTCTGAGAAAGAAGAGAGGTGAGCAGTCTTGCACTGATGTGAAATCGGTCGTGCAGGTCAGTAAGGATTTGGGTGGCATGTTGTTCTGGTGAAATTACTTTATTTTTAAGAGTATACCACCCATTGGAAAAGGTCTCTCCCCATTTGGGGAGATTTAGATGTTCCTTATTGGTATATGGTGGTGCTTTAGAGGGTGTAATTAACAGTTGGGTAAGTGGTTGAGTGTTCTGGGGCTTGCCTTTTGGCCTCAGTGTCTGCTTTATTGTTTCCTGAGGCAAACTTTAGCCAGCAAGGTTCCCCAGGGCTGCCGCAGATGGAAATAGAGTCTTCCTGGATGCAATCCTGTTGTTCCAGTGGGAAAAGGGGTGGTGATTCCCTCTAGAGGAGAATGCCCAGAGCCGTTTTCTGACATGGCTTTTTATTAGGGTTGGGAAGTACAGGGGGATTCAGCACACATGCATAGCTTATCAATCAATGTCCAACAGGCTATAGTCATAAAAAGCTAACACTATCTATAGATAAGAATTAAAGAAACACAGAAATCTTTTCAGATTGGGGTCTTCAAGACATGCAGGCACCAGATGGCTGTAAAGGTGTATATCATGAAGTAGGGAGTTTCACTCCTTATGCCTTGAACACAAACATCTGGGTTTTACTGACAGGGCTTATTGCTGAGCAGAGCCAGCTTCAGGGGACAAAAATGTAAATTTCAGGCCTGATTTCCACGGGATACTTGGTGTTAGAATGGAGATATGCCTGCAATCTGCGTTATGACCTGGTTTTCCAGGGAGATTTACCAACCCCTTTCAGAGCTTGCTCTCACAGGGCTTCAATCTCTGAAAGCACACAGAGTGGTCTCCAACAGTTTCCTATGGAGATGTGATCTCTCTTATGTTGATGTGCATTATAATGAATTACAGCAGCATGTCTGGGTAATGAGGCTGTCTGGAAGAGCTTGAGGATGAGGTTTCTGTTAATGATGGGGGGAATGTTTAGAGGTGAGTTATCCTCTCTCCCTCCATATGGGATATGTGAATGTATGATATAAAAAGTATACTTGAAGTTGGTATATATGTTCACTGTCTGTCCCGTGGAGAGAGTTAGTGCCCTAGTTAGAGCTATAAGCTCTGCCTGTTGAGAGGTTGTTCCTGGAGGGAGGGACTTACATTCTAGAATATTGTCAAGGGTGATGATAGCATAGCCCACTCCCTGCTTGGGGGACTTAAAAGAACTCCCATCTATGAACCAATTGGGTATAGGTGGTGGGAGAGGGCTATCCTGGAGATTAGAGAAGGGATGTAAAAAGTGGTGAATGATCTCACTACAATGGGGTGAGGCTTCTCTGTAGACAAGTTAAAGAGAGGCAGCAAGAAAGCTGGATTAAGACTTTGAGGGGAGGGATGGATTTAAACTTGAGGGTTTTGTAGGATCTGAGCATGAAAAAATTGTAGCTGGGAGGGAGAAGCATTAGATATAGCCAAGTGTGTGATGAGAGGATTTATGGAGTGGGAGGAATACACTGTCAGGTTGGGATATGGAACTAGCTTAAGAACCTCTTGAATAAGGATGGTTACTGCTGCCAGAGCCCTCAGGCAAGGTGGCCAGCCTAGAAATGGAGCATCTAGTGGTTTAGAGAAATAAATTATGGACCTTAGGTCAGGCCCATAGTGTTGAGCTAAGAGGCCCAAGGCATAGCCATCTTGGGTGTCCATATATAGTACAAATGGTCACTGGGGGTCTGGGAGAACTAAGGTGGGGGTCTGCCCAAGGGAGTCAATTTCTGGAAAGCATTATGACTTCTGTAAGTCACTGGTAGTGGCCTAGTATAAAGGATTGGCTATTAGGCCAAAGTTGGGAATCCAGGTCCTAAAGAAGTTGGCTAACCCCAGGATGGAAAGTAACTCCTGCTTGGTCTGAGGTAGAGGGGTGTTAGTAATGAGACTTCAGCACTGTTGTATGATGGCCTTATGGGTGGGAGTTAGTAAAAGTCCTGGGGAGGTGACCAGAGTCTGAAAACTGCCCCTTTGCCTTGGAGACCTAATAGCCCTTCTTAAATAGGAAGTTAAGAAGGGTAATGGTGTGCTTCTGCGGGATTTCTTCAGATGAACTGCAGAGTAAAAGGTCATCTACATATTGGAGCAGAGTGCCAAGGGCTAGGTCTATCTCTTGTAGGTTAGTGGCCAGTCCTGATGAAAGAGATGGGGGCTATTCCTAAGGCCCTGAAGGAGGACAGTCCATGTCAATTGTTTGGTTAAGTTTGTAGTTGGATCTGTACAAGTGAAAGCAAAGAGGTCCTGTGATTAGGAGGAAAGGGGAATGGTAAAAATGCATCTTTTAGGTCTAGGACAGTGTAATGAGTGGTTCCTATGGGTATTTGGGAGAGAAGGGGGTATGAGTTGGGCACTCTGTGGGTAATGAGAATGGTTGCCTCATTTACCACTTGTGACATTTGGGAGGGACAGGGCAGGTAGGTGTAACTAAGAAAGAGTGAGCAAAGGTGTTTTCCTCTACATGGCAGAAGAGCTGAGAAGTGGCCCATGGTTTTGTTAGTTTTCCATCTATTCCTACAACAGAGGCTAAAGAGAGGGTTAAAGGCCCCAAATATTCTGGCACAACTGAGAATGTGGCTCCCATATCTAGGATAAAGGAGATGGACTTACCTGCCACTCACTGAACCTAGGTTACCCTAGGTTCAGTGGTGGTGATGGCAACAGTCAGGGCTCTTGAACCTGGGCCTTATCAGTCTTCTGTGGCTAGACTGAGTAGGTTAGGGACTGTGAACTTGCGGGCCACTTCTCCCACAGAGGAAGGAAGTCTGGTCCCTCAGCTAGAGGTCGGCAGACAGTCAACCTTCCAATGTCCTGTCTTCTTGCAGAGAGGACAGGGTCTGAGAGGTGGCAGGGCCTCACCCAATGTTTCTTCTTTCCACACCTGAAACAAGAATCCTGGAGAGCCCCTGCCTGGGTAGATTTCTTCCCTTTCCCACGACCCCTGGGGGTTTGTCCCTGGAGGGCAGTGCTGAGCATTAGATATTTCAAGTTCTCTCTCTCCTGACTCTCCTTTTCCTTGGCACTTTCTCTTTCTTCTCTCTCTCCTTTTCTGTTCTAGTTTTTTCTCCTCCTCTCTGTTGTTGAACATGTGGAAAGCCATCTTAATGAGGTCTCTTTGGGGTGTTTGTGGGCCATCCTCTAATTTTTGGAGCTTTTTCTGAATATTGGGTGCAGATTGACTTATAAAATAAGTGTGAAGGTATAAGCTCTCTTCTGCAGAGCCTGAGTCCAGATTGGTGTATTTGAGAACTGCCTCATTGAGATGGCTCATGAGAAGCCATCAGAATCTTCATCTTGGCCCTTGGTGATTTCTAGAATTTTATCATAATTTATAACCTTAAAGCTAGCCTTCTTTATGCCCTCAATAATGCAGGTCAGAAAGGGTGAAATTTTTCTTATATTGAAACGTTCAGTTTCAATATAAGGGTGAATCTGGTTGATAATCCCAGTTCCTATTACCCCTAACTGGAGGGGTAGGAACCACAACCATGCCCTGGGGGTGGATTGTGTCCTTAAAGTATAGTCCATCTGCATGGGTTGCAGCTGCCTTTCTCTTCTGGGCCCATGGGTTGAAGTGAGGATGACATTAACATCCTGATATGTAAGATCATAAGTTTGAAAATTCCTTAACATAATTTGTGGGGTCCTCAGTAAAAAAGCTAAGCCTGTGCTCTATTTGTGCTAAGTATGAGCATGAAAAAGGAACATGAACCCGCATTACTTTCTCTCATCCTGCTACTTCCCTGAGAGAAAATATCCCCAAGGAAGCCACAGTGGGGACAGATATTGAGGGATTTGAGATAGGCCCATGAGAACGAGTGTGAAGAAGAAAATAACAGGTGGGTATAAGTATCACAGGTAACCAGGTTCTTGGTTATTGGGACAAAGATTTAAACCAAACACCCAGAGTTTATAGCAGAGAACATGAGAGCAGGCCAACTCTGAGCAGAGATTGACCTCATGGGCTGGAGGGATTCTATTCTTATAGGGCAGATCCTTCCTGGCTAGTTTTGGCAGGCTTTTACTGTGATAAGTAGTTGTAAAGCTGTTGCACATGTGGTCTCCCATGTTTTTCCCAGATTGGCTGCCAGGGAAGGGCGTTCCACAATGTTACCTAGTTGACCCCCCCTTCTCCTGGGCTCCCCCTGTACTAGGTTTGCCTTTCCCTTTGCCAGAGAATTATAGCTCTCCACGTTAGAGATTGGTGAAAAGGAAAGAGATTATTTATTCAAGTTATACAGACTTAAGAGTAATGACTTAATGTCTTCATCAAAATCCCAAAGTCCCTTAAAACACCCACAAACTTACACAATCCTTCTTTCCCCCTTTGCCCAGTCCAAGGTACCATATCTCAGGAAAATAAATAGAAAGCTGCGTGGTGATTGTCTTGCAAAGCTGTGTGGTGGTTCTCCGCTAAAGCTGCATGATGATTCTTCTCATGGCTGCAGAGGGCGTGGGGAGAGGGAGTGTGGTTCCCCCACTCTGGCCAAAGCCATGTGGTTCTCTTTGCTAAAGCTACATGGTGATTCTCTCTCACGTGGCTATGAGAGTCCCCATTCTGGCCAAAAGCGTGTGGTTCTCTCCCCAATGGCTATCACGTCTGCATTTAAATCCCTGTGCCCATCTTCCTCTGCAGTCCCATTTCCGACTCCTCTCACAATCGGCTACACCTGCCAGGATTCCCATATCCTCCCAGCTTTACTGGGCTGCCATTGTGAGTCTGGACAGGCATGGCCCCATGGCATGGAGCCGATCATCTCCAAGCACTCACACAGGTGCTGTAACAGGGGCTGGGGAGTTGCCTCCCAGTTGCATTTTGAGTGGAAGTCACTCTCTTCTCTCTGGCTCAAAGCATGGCCACAGCTATTTAACATATCTATGAGACCAGTTAAAGGATATAGATATGTTAAATGACCATTCTAGAGGTTATCTGCAACACTGTTGCTATGCAAAACAACTCAATGGCCCTGCTCCATGTATCCCATCCCCCCAGCTCAGACTTGTGCAGGTGAGGACATTCCATATTTTTAATATTTCCTGGACACCCTGAGTTCTGGGCCCCATTGCAAATTCTTTTTTTGGAGGCCTCCAGGTTGCACCCTCCTACATGAGGGCTTTGTTCTGGGGGTAGAGGAGTCAGGGCTGGGAGGCTGTGAGGGTTCTGAGTTCCCTGAAGGAGATGAGTTGTCTAAGGATGGGGGATCTTCATAGGGCAGAGGATGATCAGCGGGATCAAAGGAGGTGGCTGAAGAAGAGTGGGGGGGGGGAGGTGTGGAAGGGGTAGGCTTAGATCCCTTTTCCTTACAGAGATAGCGTTTGCGGAGAGGGTGTGGAGGACAAAGGGCCCCAACCAAGGACTCTGTGGTTGCCAGCCCAAGAGAACTCAGAGGTGCAGTCTGGGGCTCTGAATCCAGTAGACACGGCAGCCTGGTCTGCTTCACACCCAGCTTGGCAGCGAGCCCAGGATTGGGCAGAGGGCCTGGAGCTTCCCAACTGAACGGGGGCAGGTCTGTGCTCAATCCCGAGGGAACTAGGCAACTAAGCCGGTTCAGGTGCCTGCAAACACAGCAAACCAGCCTATGGCAGTAACCCCTGGGAGGGAAGCGCTGCGAGAAAGTCCTAGCTCCCCATTGTAGGGAGCTGGGGAGAGGTGCCAAGTGTCTGGATCCTGAGAGGGGCTGGCTGAAAAAAAATCACAACAATCGACCCTTAGCCAACTGCAGCCAGAAAAACCAGTTCGGCTAGTTTGAAGCCAACAAGTGACATTTCCTTTTCTGATGTTGTTTTTGAGAGATTATTTTTGTTTGTGCCTTTTTTGTTTTTTGGTTTATTTATTTATTTACTTTACTTTATTTTATTTTTATTCTTTCTTTTTTTTTACCTTTCTTCCTTCTCCATTCCTTTTCTTTATCTTTTTGCTTTTTTAAAGTAATCTGTTATTTCTTTTAAATTTTATTACTGTTTCATCTTTCCATACTTTTGTCCTCTTTTCCCGGATTTTCTGTTTTATTTCTCTTTCTTTTCTTTCTAAACTTACTGTTCTTTCTTCCATTCACCTACCATTTTTTTCTTTCTTCCTTTTATTTCTTTCCTTGTCATTTCTTTCTTTTACCCGCAAGAGACACAATCAACTTGAAAATATGAAAAGACCAGAGCTGGACCCATAGAAGAGGCCTCCCAATAGTAGAGTCAGAGAGGCAAATTACACATTGCTGTAGGAGAGAAGCCAAAAGTTGCTGCATATTTGAGTAGGTGGAAGCAGAGAACAACAGGATAACCAAAAGAGACTGCGCCACTGAAATTCACAGGCATTCCACCACAAAAGTTCACACCATAAATCCAGGGTGTCAAAACAATTACTCTAAGAAGCTGAGGCTAACAAGAAGAGTCTCACAAACAATGGGAAGACAAAAAAACAATCCCCAAATGAAAGGAAAGGAGGAACCCTCAGAAAGAATGTTAAATGAAATAGAGGCAAGTCAACTATCAGATACTGAATTCAAAGCACTGGTTATCAGGAAGTTCAAAGAGCTCACAATGAGCTACCAGAAACTACAGGGGAACTATAACGATCTCACCACAAACTATATCAACATGAAAAAGGAAATGGAAATTATTAGCAAGGGCCAAGAGGAAATGAAGAATACAATTTCTGAATTAAAAAACACAGTGGAAAGCATTAAAAATAGGGTAGATGAAACAGAAGATCGGATTAGTGAATTGGAGGACAAAGTAGAAAGCATCTCACAGAAAGAACAGGAAAGGGAAAAGAGGCTCCGAAAGAATGAAGAGAAATTAAGAGAAATGCAAGAAAATATGAAACGTAATAATATCCGAATAATAGGAATACCAGAAGGAGAAGAAGAAGAACAAGGGATAGAAAACATATTTGAAAGAGTAATGAGAGAAAATTTCCCTAATTTGACAAAAGAAAAAGTCACACAAATCCAGGAATCTCACAGAGTCCCATTCAAGAGGAACCCAAAGAGGCCCACTTCAAGACACATCATCATTAAAATGGCAAAATTCCAAGACAAAGAGAGAATCTTAAAGGCAGCAAGGGAGAAAAAAGAAATAACATACAAGGGCGTCCCAATAAGGTTAGCCACTGACTTCTCAATGGAAACACTCCAAGCAAGAAGAGAATGGCAAGAAATATTCCAAGTAATGAGAAACAGAGGCCTACAACCAAGGCTACTTTACCCAGCAAGGCTCTCAATCAAGATAGAAGGCCAAATAAAGAGCTTCCAAGACAAAAGAAGTCTAAAAGAATTTGCTGCCACCAAGCCAGCTCTACAAGAAAGACTAAAAGGTCTGCTTTAAGGAAAGGAAGGAAAAGAGACAGACAGAGAGGAACACAGGTACAAAAATGGCAATGAATAAGTACCTATCAGTAATAACCTTAAATGTAAATGGATTAAATGCTCCAGTCAAAAGACACAGAATAGCGTCATGGATAAGAAAGTATGACCCAACACATATGCTGCCTACAAGAGACCCACCTCAGGACAAAAGACCATCACAGACTAAAAGTGAAAGGCTGGAAACAAATTTTTCAAGCAAATGGACAAGAAAAAAAAGCTGGGGTAGCAATTCTCATATCAGACAAAATAGACTTCAAAAAAAGAGCCATAAAGAGTGACCCAGAAGGTCACTTCATAATACTCAAGGGAAGAATCCACCAAGAAGACATTAACATCATAAATACATATGCACCCAACATAGGAGCACCAAAATATATAAAGAAAATCTTAGAGGAATTCAAGAAAGATATAGACAGCAACACAATTATAGTAGGGGATTTTAACACCCCACTATCAAAAATGGACAGATCTTCCAAACAAAATATCAACAAAGACATTGCGGCATTAAACAACACCCTTGATGAAACGGACCTAACTGACATATACAGAGCTCTTCACCCCAAAGAAGCTAAATACACATTATTTTCAAATGCACATGGAACACTCTCAAAGATAGACCACATGATAGGACACAAAATGAGCCTCAACAAGTTCAAGAATATTGAAATCATACCAAGCATTTTCTCTGACCACAAGGGACTGAAACTGGAAACCAACCCCAAAGGAAAAAACCCAAAACACCCAAAATCATGGATACTGAATGGTATGCTATTAAACAATGAATGGGTCAAGAATGAAATTAGGGAAGAAATCAAAAAGTTTCTGGAAACAAATGAAAATGATCTCACAACAACCCAAAACTTATGGGACACAGCCAAGGCAGTCCTGAGAGGGAAGTTTATAGCAATACAGGCCTACCTAAAGAAAACAGAAACATTTCAAACAAATGACCTTACTCTACGCCTGCAAGAACTCGAGGAACAACAACAAAAACAGCCCAAAGCAAGTAGAAGGAAGGAAATAACTAAGATCAGAGCAGAACTAAATGACATAGAGACTACAAGTACAATTCTAAAGATCAATGAATCCAGGAGTTGGTTCTTTGAAAAGATAAACAAAATAGACAAGCCTTTAAGTAGGCTCATCAAGAAAAGAAGGGAACGGACACACATAAACACAATCAGAAATGAAAGAGGAGAGATTACAACTGATACCACAGAAATAGAAAGGATTGTAAGAAATTACTATGAAGAACTGTATGCCAAGAAATTTGAGAACCTAGGGGAAATGGACACATTTCTAGAAAAATATAATCTTCCAAAACTCAATGAAAAAGAAGTAGAACACCTGAATAGACCAAACAGAAAAAGAAATTGAAGCAGTAATCAAAAAACTCCCATCACACAGAAGCCCCGGACCAGATGGGTTCACAGGAGAATTCTACAAAGCATTTAAGGAAGAGCTAACCCCCATTCTTCACAGACTATTCCAAACAATCCAAAAGGATGGAAAACTCCCAAACTCCTTTTATGAAGCCAGCATCATCCTAATTCCAAAACCAGATAGAGACACAACAAAGAAAGAGAACTTCAGGCCAATATCGCTGATGAACATAGATGCTAAAATCCTCAACAAAATATTGGCAAATCGCATCCAACAATATATCCAAAAGATTATACACCATGACCAAGTAGGATTCATACCAGGGATGCAAACATGGTTCAACATTCGCAAAACAGTAAATGTAATTCATCACATAAACAAAAGCAAAGACAAAAACCACATGATCATATCAATAGATGCAGAAAAAGCTTTTGGTAAGGTACAACACCCATTTATGATAAAAACACTCAGCAAAGTGGGAATAGAGGGAGCATTCCTCAATATAATAAAGGCCATTTATGAGAGACCTACAGCCAATATCATACTCAATGGAAAAAAACTAAAAGCTTTTCCACTAAGATCAGGAACAAGACAAGGATGTCCACTTTCACCACTTCTATTCAATATAGTATTAGAAGTTTTGGCCACAGTGATCAGGCAGGAAAAGGAAATAAAAGGCATCCAAATTGAAAAGGAGGAAACAAAACTGTCACTGTTTGCAGATGACATGAGAGTGTACATGGAAAATCCTATAGACTCTACCCCAAAACTGCTCAAACTAATTAATGAATTTGGCAAAACAGCAGGATACAAAGTCAATAACCAGAAATCAAAGACATTTTTGTATACAAACAATGAATCAGCAGAAGCAGAAATCAAGGAAAAAATCCCATTCGATATAGCAAAAACAAAAATAAAATATGTGGGAATAAACCTAACCAAGGAGGTAAAAGACCTGTATGCAGAAAACTACACAGCCCTGAAGAAAGAAATCAGGGAAGACGCACACAAATGAAAACATATACCTTGTTCATGGATTGGAAGAATGAACATCATCAAAATGTCCATACTACCCAAAGCAATTTACAGATTCAATGCAATACCTATTAAAGTACCAATGGTGTATTTCACAGACATAGAGCAAACACTTCAAAAATTTATATGGAACCATAAACGAGCCCGAATAGCAGCTGCTCTTTTGAGAAAGAAGAACAAAGTAGGGGGGATCACAATACCTGATATCAAACTGTATTACAAAGCCACTGTAATCAAAACAGCCTGGTACTGGCATAAAAACAGGCACATAGACCAATGGAACAGAACAGAGAGCCCAGAAATCAACCCAACTCTCTACAGTAAATTAATATTTGACGAAGGGGGTAGTAACATAAAATGGAGTAAAGATAGCCTCTTCAGCAAATGGTGTTGGGAGAACTGGACAGCTACGTGCAAAAAAATGAAACTTGAGCACCAACTTACACCATACACTAAAATAAATTCAAGGTGGATAAAAGACTTAAATATTAGCCGTGACACCCTTAAAGTCCTTGAGGAGAACATTGGCAAGAAAATCTCAGATATTTCAAACAGCAACATTTTTACGGATATGTCCCCTAGAGCAAGGAATATAAAGGAAAGAATAAACAAATGGGATCTCATCAAAATAAAAAGCTTCTGCAGGGCTAAAGAAAACAGTATTAAATTAGCGAGACAACCAACTGTATGGGAAAACATATTTGCCAATGATACCTCAGACAAAGGTTTAATCTCCAAAATATACAAAGAACTTACATGACTCCACTCTAGGAAGACATTGAACCCAATTAAAAAATGGGAAAAGGACGTGAACAGACACTTCTCCAAGGAGGACATACAGAATATCCAGAGACACATGAAGAGATGCTCAATATTGTTAGCTATCAGAGAGATGCAAATTAAAACCACAATGAGATACCACTTTACACCAGTCAGGATGGCTATCATAAACAAAGCAACAAACAACAAATGTTGGAGAGGTTGTGGGGAAAAGGGGTCCTTAGTCCACTGTTGGTGGGATTGCAGACTGGTACAACCATTATGGAAAACAGTATGGAATTTTCTCAGAAAAATAAAAATCGACCTGCCTTTTGACCCAGCAATTCCACTGCTAGGATTTTACCCCAAGAATCCTAAAACATCAATTTCAAAGAACCTATGCACCACAATGTTCATAGCAGCACAATTTACAATAGTCAAGAGCTGGGAGCAACCTAGGTGCCCATCAGTAAACATGGATCCAAAAATTGTGGTACATATACACAATGGAATTCTATGCAGCAGAGAGAAAGAAGGAGCTACTACCCTTTGCAACAACATGGATGGAACTTGAAAAGCATTATGCTGAGTGAAATAGGTCAGGCATTGAAGGACAAATACCATATGATCTCACCTTTGACAGGAAGCTAAAGAATAAAACAAACAAGCAAACAGAATCAAAACAAAGACACTGAAATAGAGAACAAGTGGACAGCGACCAGAGGGGAGAGGGAAGGGAATTTAAGGGGGAAAAAGGGGGGAGGGATTTTGAGGAACAAGTATGAAAGACACAGGGATGAGGACGGGGGGAGGGGAAATTGGAGGGAGGGGGGAGACGGGGCGGGTGGTATGGGAGAAATAGATAAAAAAATGTACTTGAAAAGTAACTAAATAAAATTTATTATAAATAAATAGTTTTTAGAAATCATTGATTTAATTAGGATTTTTGTGCTAGGATTTGAGTGATCTGTGAGACAGTGGTATCTATCCTTTAGAACTGAGGACAAATCCAGGCATATTAGTAAGGAAAGAATGCTACCAAGGAGGGGGCTTAAATGGATAAAATTACTGGTGTAATACAATAGAGAATGGTGGGGTCTGCATAGTGTGCTCCCTGCTTGAAGGTTTTCAAACTCCATTTCTAAAAATGTACTTCTGAAATCCAAGAGGTCAGAATTGGCCAGGTCTTAGAGATGGCCAATGCCCAGAGTGAACCAGTGAGAATCTGGGCCTAGTATAGGCAGGTGCCCAGCATGATGCTGCTCCACATGCCTCTGGCAGCCAAGGCAGCCATACCCATGGGAACTGTAAGGGTATAAAGTATAGACAGACATGGGATTTTTGCCAAAATGAAGAAAAGCTGAACAACCCAACACCGGGAAGGATGGTCCAAAGGCCTGGGCTACAGGGTCTTTAGCATCTACCTTCCCCAGCTTGAGGTTCACATCCCAAGAAGCATTCTGCTGGGTTGGCCTGTGATTGACAGATGTCCTAACCAGAAGAGGGGGGGTTGGGATGCTGGGATGGTGAAACCAGAGCTGCCACCTAGGGATTCCCACCTAGGGATTCTAGCTAGGCAAGAATCCCTAGCTAGGCAGAGTGTGCAGGATCAGACTGAAAATGACATATCCTTTCTCACTGTTGTCTCTGAACCTGCTCTGTGGTAATTTCTAACCTATAGGCTGAGAGTGCCAGGATGGGAAGGCTGCTCCTGACTGAGAAGGTCTGGCATTAGGCTCTCTGGCCTGGGTGGAAATGTGAAGCTGATTTCCCCACTTTGTAATTTTTCTAAATGAAGAAATTCTTAGCTGTACTTTGCAGGAAACAGGTAGTGGCCCTCCTGCAGGTGGCTTCTCATGACTGCCCCATCACTCATGGGCAACCAGATCCGCTTCTTCTGCTTGGGTCCCATGGCCCCTCCATCACTCCTCTGAGACAGAGTCTAACTCCCTGTGTTCCCCTCTTGACGGGTTCAGTTTCTTCCCCATGTGTCCAGTCCCAAGTGAGGACTCTTTCTGGTGTGAATGGGCACCAGTTTCTGTGCCCCAGGGACTCTAGCAGCACAGGTCAGGTTTCCTCTGAGTGGCTCTTTGAAAGCCCTTTTCATTCAGTTTGGGGTGAGGAGTGTAGGGGACTTGCCACTCACTGCTGTAGTCACAGCCTTTGCAATCCGAGCTGAAAGACAGAGTCTCATGTGAACGTCCCATTTCTTCAGTCACAGCTGTACCCCACAGAATTTGTAGTTCTTCATTGGAGCCCCGGGGAGCCACACAGATGGCTGGAGCTGACACCAAGGCCAGGACAGGCCCACACTGGACCCCAGCAGTGAACATGGGGGGCTTCATCAGGGCTTGATCACCCTTTCAGACAAGTATCAGAGCTGAGGGTGACCCAAACCCTGCCTGGAATGGCATGGGTGGCAGGGGGTTGGGGTGGCAGTTCCTGACAGCCACTTAGATCACCTGCTTTTTAAATTGCTAACTTAATCATACTGAGATCTGTATATTGTTGAGACTTATTTTGTGCCCTTGTACAGGATTAATTTTTAAAAATGTTGCATGTATGCTTGTTGGGTACAGAGCTTATGGTATTCAACAGCACAATTATGGTATAGTGCTTTTGAAAACATCTATATACTTACTAATGTTTCCTTAGCAATTATTAAAATTGGTATGTTAACAGTTTTCACTATAATATGGATTTATCATGGATAGATGACTGATATATTTTGAATTCAGGTTATTTATTAGGTGTATTGAAGTTAAGTATTGTTTTGTGTTCCTGGTGAACTATTCCACTTGTCATCATGAGATAAGTCTGTTGAGTCCTCCAAGTACTTATGTTTGCACAATAAAAATATTTTATTAAATATTTCATATAACTATGAAATCCTAAGGAATATATGCTAATGCTATAAATTTGTTAGAAGATTTATGCCAAACCTAATATCGTTATAACAGCTTTGCTGAATCACTTAGAAAAAGTATACAGTTTTCTGCATCACTAGCCATTACAGATGCAAGTTAAAAACACAGTGAGATACCACTTCACACCAGTCAGAATGGCCATCATAACCAATTCAACAAACAAGTGCTGATGAAGTTGTGGAGAAAAGGGAACCCTAGTGCACTGATAGTGGGAATGCAGACTGGTACAGCCACTGTGGAAAACAGCATGGAATTTTCTCAGAAAACTAAGGATGGACCTGCCTTTTGGCCCAGCAATACCACAGCTGGAATTATACCCCAAGAATCCTGGAACAGCAATTCAAAAGAACCCATGTACCCCAATGTTCACAGAAGCACAATTTACACTAGCCAAGTGCTGGAAGCACTCCTAAGCCTGTTAGTAAATGAGTGGATCAACAACTGTGGTACATTTACACAATGGAATATTACACAGAAGAAAGAAAAAGCTCCTTTCCTTCATGACAGCATGGATGTATTATGCTAAGTGAATAAGCCAGGTGCTGAAAGGCAAATACCATATGGTTTCACCTGTAAGTGGAACCTAATCAACAAAACAAACAAACAAACAAACAAACAAACAAACAAAAGCAAAATATAACCAGAGTCATTGAAATAAGGAATAAACCAACATTAAAACCAGTGGTGAAGGGTGAGAAAAGTAATGGGGGAAAATTGGGGAAGGGTCATCAAGGAACATGTAAAAAGAACACATAGACAAAGCCAAAAGAAGGTAGGTTTGAGGGTGGAAGGTGGGGATTGGTGGGGCAGGGGGTTGTGGAGAGGGTGAAATGGAGACAACTGTACTTGAAGAACAATAAAAATAAACAAATAAATAACAATAATAAAAAAGAAAAAGTATACAATTTTTAAATGGTTATCCTCTGAAAAACCAAATACTCAAACATAAGTGGTTATTCAACTTGAAGGTTGTGAAACAAATGCAAAGTTTAGAATCCAACTTTTTTTTATTTTAAGATTTTATTTATTTTTAGACAGAAGGGAAGGGAGTGAGAAAGAGAGGGAGAAAAACATCAATGTGTGGTTGCCTCTCATTCATCTCCTACTGGGGACCTAGTCAGCAACCCAGGCATATACCCTGACTGGGAATATGAACTAGTCACCCTTTGATTCACAGGCTGGTGCTCAACCCACTGAGCCACACTAGTCATGGTTGGAATACATACATCAAATGAACATAATAAAGCTCCCTTCCAGGTGCTCCTGACAAATATTCAAGTTTTCTCTTAGAGTAAAGTCACTGTGGTAAATGACCCATGGGTTAATGTAACCAGGCAAGATGATAAGAGTCTAGTGGTTACACAAATGGCTTTTCCTTTTTGACAATACCATTTGCCATTTAAGGAACATAAAAACTTAGTGAAGTTGCATAAGGGGTGGGAATTGCCAAGAAGTAACACAAAATCTCCTCTTCAATTGATCCTAGGTGATTTGCCACACTTGCTGAGCTCCACTGGGAGAAGGCTTCCTGACAGAACATTTGTGTAAACAACTCACCAACCACAGTCAGTATGATGATGACAGAGTCAGCCAGAATATAGGTATCCAAAAACACAAATATATATCTGTGTGTGTGTTTATAAAATAATGGTAAATATATAAGTATAAAAACATCCAATAAATAATTTAAAATTAAAAAATTTTTAATTGTTCAAGTACAGTTGTCTTTATTATCCCCCCACCATTCCCACCCCATCCCAGGCATCCCTAGCTCTCACCCTCAATCTTGTCCCTCTTTGGCTTTGTCCATGTGTCCTTTATACATGTTCCTTGACAACCCTTCCCCCTTTTTCCCACTATTCCCTTCCACCTCCCCTCTGATTACTGTCAGTTTGTTCTTAATATCAACATCTCTGGTTATATTTTGCTTTCTTGTTTGCTTTGTTGATTAGTAATACTATGCAGCAGAAAGAAAGAAGGAGCTCCTACCCTTCGTGACAGCTTGGATGAATCTGGAGAGCATTATGCTAAGTGAAATAAACCAACAAATATAGTTTTTAAACCCATGGAGAAAACTCAGACTATTTTATAGAAAGTCTAGTTCAAGCTAACACATTGTAACAAATTTAAAGTAATGGTTTAAGTAGAGGAATCATTTACTATACCAATTTATATATGTCACCTACAGGATACGTATAGTGATACTTGCTGCTTTGAGAAATAAAATTTTGTTTTGAAAAAAATTACAGATCTATATTTACTAAAATGTAGGCTTTCTAGTGTTCAGTGAAGAGGTGATGTTAAAACCTCTTCAGTGGCTTCCCAATTTTCTTAGGATAAAGTTGCCTCTTTGTTTTTATTCAGGCTCAAGCCAGCATGGTTTGTTTGGTTTCTTGGACACACTAAGCTACTTCCTCCACATACTTTTCTGTCCTCTACCTCACTTCTGGTCTGAAGCTACCACACTCACTTTTTATCTTACCAAACTCCATTAGTTCCTTGTTATGGTACCTTATACTTCTCTTTCACAGTACTTATCATCGTAATTGTTTGCGTGGTTACTTACTGTCTTTTTTCCCACTAATGCGTAGCTTTTGAAGGTGCAGTATATATCTCTTTTTTCATCTCCAAATCTGCATTATCTCTCACAGTCCCTGTGACATTGTCCTTGTGACATTGTAGGTATTCAGTAGAAGCACTTCACACCACTGAGTTGTGTTAAGGGGGACAATCCTATTTGGTGATCTCTGTCATTTAACTCTTAACATTTTTGTGTGATCACTGGCACATTTGGGTTTATTTTGGCCATTTGATTTTGTATTTCCTTTTATCTTTTCCTCCTCTATCTTCTCTCCCTCCTTTTTGGTTCTATTTTCTGACTTCTTTCCTTTTCTTTTGTGAACTCACTTGGAAATTTTGCATTCTATTTCCACTCTTTAAATGATCACCTTTAAAATTTGAACACACATACTTAACAAAATATGAAATGAACCGGCATCTCTATCTTCCTGAAATGTAATGAATTTGGCAGAATTTCATTCTGACTACCTGCTTCTGTCTGATGTGCTTTGTTGTCTTGGAGTTTAGCTTTATCCTTCCTGCCCTTCACATTACTCATTATTGTAATTATTGCTTTATATAGTAAATATTCATTTAGAGTTATCCACATATTTAGTGTCTCCTTGCCATCTACTTGTTGTTTGCATTTCAGATATTCCTTCTGGGTTAAATTTCTTTCTTCCAGGTAGCAGTTTTAGCAATAAGATTCTGTTGTCGGTATAATAGAAATGTAAGGTGTGACATGATAACTAAGTAACACTGCTGTGTAGTATATTGGAAAGTTGTGAAGATAGTAGATCCTAGGAGTTCTCATCATAAAAAGATATGAGAACTCTTTTTATTTTATATCTATATGAAGTGATGGATATTAACCGAACTTTTGTGGTAATCATTTCACAACATCTATAAGTCAAATGATGATGCTCTGTACCTTAAACTCACACAGTGCTATATATCAATTATTCATCAGTAAAAGTGAAAAAATTTTGAAAAAAATCCCAAAACAAAACAAGACAAATCTGTTGGTAGCAAACTCAGTTTTTACCTGGACATGTCATTGTTTTATGCTCGTTTTTATGTTTTCAAATCTTATGTAGACAGTGTCATGCTATGTCACTTCAGACTCTGCTCTTTTCTCTCAAGGTTGTTTTAAGTGACTCACTCATGTAGTTACATGTAGCTGTTTCTTTAATTTCAGTTTTCCACAGTATTTCATTATATTTATACATTTTATCCACAGACTTAGAACTTTTTTTCAAAATAACATTTTATTTTAACTATTATTATTGTGAAAAATTTCAAACAACTAAAAAAACAGAATAATGAACCCTCATCTACCCAACCTAAACAATTATCAACTGATAGCCAATCTGGTTTTATGTATATCGCCACCTACTATGATATGTAGGTAAATACTACATATCATATTATTACATTTATTAATAGTTCAGTGTGCATCTCTAAACATAAAGATTATTTAAAAATAATAGCCATAAACACTAAACACTTAACAATGATTAATTATTAGTATTAAATAGTCAATGTTAAAAGTTTAAGTTGTCTCATGAATATAATTTTTAAAATAGTTTGAATCAATTCAAGTAAGTCCCATTCATTGGGACTGACTGACTAGTCCCTTAACTATCTTTCAGGAATTCTTAGTTAGGAGGTATTCAAAATGTTACAGAGGTGGGACCCTTGGGGACCTGGATACCTGGGCCTGCAGAGCATCTTGGAAAAACAACTCTTGGCTTGATATGAGAAATGGCTGGGGGCTGTGGAGTGTGAAAATGTAGCCCATTGTGTCCTAGTACTTCTGAGATTTCCTTTCTGAGCCCCAGTCAAAGCTGACTTTATTTCTATTTATGCTGGTGCTCCTATGTCTCATGAGTTTACCTGGTGTGTCTCTCTCTTCCCAGCATTTCACTGACCCCTGTGCATGGCAAAGTCAGCACCGAAAGGCTTGAACAGCAAGCTTTGGTTTATGGCTTGAAATCCTTGGTCAAGTAAATTAGGCAATGCCAAAGGCTATCAGTGGTTCTTGAAGAATATGTGAACCTTAATATGAGAAAGGAATTCCAGAGGGCTTTATTTAAAAAATAAAATATCTTTTGTATCTTTCTGCCCTGGGGCCCTTCATTTTCTTTTTAAAAAATTATATAATTTTTATTATACTATTACAATTGTCCCAATTTTTTCTTCTTTGCCCCCCTCCACCCAGAATCCTGACTCCCTCAGGCAATACCCACACCATTGTTTATGTCCATTGGTCACAAATATAAGTTCTTTGGCAACTCCATTTCCTGTACTGTGCTTTATATCCTCTTAGATACGCCGTAACTACTTATTTGTGCTTCTCTGTTTTTTTTGTGCTTCTTTTTTATATATATTATTTTATTGTTGTTCAATTACAGTCGTCTGCATTTACCCCCTACAACTTACCCCACCCCCAACAAACCCACCTCCCTTGCTTGCTTCCACCCTCCCATCTTGGTTTTTCCCATGTGTCCTCTGGGGTTGTTCCTGAAAATGCTTCCCTACATTATCTCCTCCCACCTCCCCTCTGGTTACTGTCAGATTGTTCTTAATTTCAATGTCTCTGGTTACATTTTGCTTGCTTGTTTGTTTTGTTGATTATGTTCCAGTTAAAGGAGAGATCATATAGTATTTGTCTTTCATTGCTTGACTTTTTCCACTTAGCATAACGCTCTCCAGATCCATCCATGCTGCTGCAAAGGCCTGGAGCTCCTTCTTTCTTTCTGCTGTGTAATATTCCATTGTATAAATATACCACAGTGTTCTGATCCACTCATTTACTGATTGGCACTTAGGGTGCTTCCAGCACTTGGCTCTTGTAAATTGTGCTATTATGAACATTGGGGTGCATAGGTTCTTTTGGATTTGTGTTTCAGGGTTCTTAGGCTATCATACCAGCAGTGGAATTGCTGGGTCACAAGGCAGTTCCATGTTTAGTTTTCTGAGGAAATTCCATACTGTTTTCCAAGGTAGTTACAACAGTCTGCATTTTCACCAACAGTGCAGTAGGGTTCCCTTTTCTCTACACCCTCTCTAACATTTGTTGTTTGTTGCTTTGTTTGTGATGGTCATTCTCACTAATGTGAAATGGTATCTCATTTTGGTTTTAATTTGCATCTCTTTGATGGCTAGTGATGCTGAGCATCTTTTCATATGTCTCTGGGCCCTCTGTCTTTCCTCCTTGAAGAAGTGTCTGTTCATGTCTTTTTAGGCAGCATATTTGTGGGTCATGATTTCTTATCCATTCAGCTATTCTATATCTTTTGATTGGAGTATTTAATCCATTTATGTTTAAGATTATTATTGTTAAGTACTCATTCACTGCCAATTTTTTTGTGCCTGTTTTTCTCTCTCTCTCTCACTGTTTTCCTTCTTGTTCTTAAAGCAAACTTTTTAGCATCTCTCGCAGAGCTGACTTGGAGGAGTTCATTTTTTGAGGCTTCTTTTGTCTGGGAAACTCTTTATTTCACCCTCCATTTTCACTGAGAGACTTTCTGGATAGAGTGGCCTTGGTTGCAGGTCTTTGGTTTTCATTACTTGGAATATTTGTTGCCATTCTCTTCTGGCTTAGAGCATTTCCATTTTTAAGTCAGCTGCTAGTCTTATTAGGGCTCCCTTATATGTTACTTCCTATTTCTCCCGTTCTGCCTTTAAAATTCTCTCTTTGTCTTGGAGTTTTGCCATTTTAATGATGATGTATCTTGAAGTGAGACTCTTTGGGGTTCTGTGTTTCCTGGATTTGTGTGACTTTTTCTCTCATCAAATTAGGGGAGTTTTCCATCATTACTTTCTAAAACAGGTTTCCTATTTCCCCTTCCCCTTCCCCTTCTTCTTCTTCTTCTTCTTCTTCTTCTTCTTCTTCTTCTTCTTCTTCTTCTTCTTCTTCTTCTTCTTCTTCTTCTTCTTCTTCTTCTTCTTTCTTCCTCTTCCCCATCCCTACTATATGAATATTATTCTGTTTAATGTTGTCTTGCATTTCCCTTTCATTCTTTCTGAGACTCTTTTCTTTTTCTTGCTCTTCGAGGTTTTTTTCTACCTTGTCCTCCAGCTCACTGACTCATTCCTTGCTTCATCTAGCCTGCTTTTGATTCTTTCTACTGTGTTCTTTAGTTTAGAAATTGTATTTTTTATTTCCTCTTGGCCTTGTTGAAGTAACAACCAAAACCAAAGAAACACAATGGATTGTAAGAAAGTATTAGAAACAATTATATGCCATCAAACTGGACAACCTGAATAAAATGGATAAATTCCAGAAACATGCAGTCTCCCATTACTAAGTCAGGAAGAATTGATCATCTAAATAGAAAGATTATACCTAGTGAAATTGAAGCAGTCATCAAAAATCTCCCAAAAAACAAAAGCCCAGGAGTGTATGACTTCACAGATGAATTTTCCAAACATTCCAGGAAGAACTAACACCTCTTTTTTTTCAAACTATTTCAAAAAACTCAAGAGGTGAGAAGTCTCCCAAACTTATTCTACAAGGTCAGCATTATCTTTATTCCAAAACCAGATAAATACACTACAAAAATGAAAATTATAGGCCAATATCTCTGATGAACATAGATGCTAACATCCTCAATGACATATTAGCAAACTGACTACAGCAATGCATCAGAAAGATCTTACACCATGATCAACTGGGATTTATTCTTGGAATGCAAGCTTGGTACAACATTCACAAATCAATAAATGTGATTCACCACAGAAAGAAAATGAAGGATAAAAGCCACAAGATTGTATCAATAGATGCTGAAAAGGCATTTGATAAAACCCAGAGCCCGCTTATGATAAAGTCTCAGCAAAGTGGGAATGGAGGGAACACACCTAAACGTAATAAAGGCCAGATATAACAAACCCATTGCCAGTATTATATTCAGTGGGCAAAAACTACAAGTGTTCTCCCTAAGATTAGGAACAAGACAACTATGTCTGTTTTCACCTCTTTTAATCAACAAGTACTTGAGTCCTAGCCATAGCGATCAAACAAGAAAAAGAAATAAAAGGCATTCAAATTAGGAAGACATAGAATTATCATTACTTGGAGATGACATAATACTATACATAGAGATTCCACTGAGAAGCTATTAGAACTGATAAATAAATTCAGCAAGGTAGCAGGATACAAAATTAATATTCAGAAATCAGTTGCACTTTTATATGCCAATAATAAACTACCAGAAAGGGAAATTAGGAAAACAATCCCATTTACAATTGATTCAAATGAATAAAATCCTAGGAGTAAACTTAAGGATGCAAAAGACCTGTACTTAGAAAGTTATATGATGCTGAAGAAAGAAATTAAAGAAGATACAGCCCTGGCTGGTGTAGCTCAGTGGATTGAGCACAGGCCTGTGAAGCAAAGGATTGCTGGTTCAATTCCCAGTCAGGGCACATGCCTGGGTTGCAGGCCAGGTCCCCAGTGGGGGACACATGAGAGGCAACCACACATTGATGTTTCTCTCCCACTCTTTCTGCTTCCCATCCCCTTTCTCTAAAAATAAGTAAATAAAATATTTTTAAAAAAGAGAAGATACAAATAGGTGGAAGGGTATACTGTGTTCATAAAGGATGCAAAAGACCTGTACATGGAAAACTATAATATGCTGAAGAAAAAAATTAAAGAAGATACCAGTAAGTGGAAGGATATACTGTGTTCAGAAAGAAGTAATATCATAAAAATGTCCACACTACACAAAGCAATCTATAGATTCAACCCAATTCCCATCAAGATTCTAATATATGCACATAACTAGGACAAATATTTTAAAAGTTTATATGGAATCACAACAGGACCCACATAGCAACAGCAATCCTGAGAAAGAAGATTGAAGTTGAAGGAATGATGCTACCTAACATGGAACTACACTATAAACCCAAGTAATAAAAACAGCATGGTAATGGCATAAACACAGAAACAGAGGTCAATGGAACAGAATAGAGAGCCCAGAAATAAACCCACACTTTTATAGCTCATTAATATTTGACAGAGGAAACAAGCAAACACAAAGTGGTAAAGATAGTTTATTCAATAAATGGTGTTGGGAAAATTGGACAGATACATGCAGAACACTGAAACAAGACCATCTTGTTACACTGCACACAAGAATAACCTCAAAATGAATTGAAGACCTAAATGGACTCAAAAACATAAAAATCATAAAAGAAATCATAGGGAGCAAAATTGTTCATATCAATATTTTATTTGATATATCTCCAAGATAAGGAAAAGGAAAGCAAAAATGAACAAAGGGATTACATCAAACTAAAAAGTTTTTGTACAGCAAAGTAAAATGCAATGCAATATAGACAACACAGAAAATGGGAGGACATTTTCACTGATACATCTGATAAGTGGTTAGTATCCAAAATTTATAAAGAACTCATACAACTAAACACCAAAGTAACAATCCAATTAAAAACTGGGCAAATGACCTGAATAGACACTTCTCCAAAGAGGGCATACAGGTGGCCAACAGACATATGAAAAGATGCTCAATGTGACTAATCATCGGAGAAATGCAAATTAAAACCACAATGATCACCTTTAACAGGAAGCTAAACAACAAAACTAAGCAAGCAGAATAAAAACCAAGACACTGAAATAGAGAACAAGGGGACAGTAACCAGAGGGGAGAGGGAAGGGAATTTAAGGGGGAAAAAGGGGAGGGATTTGGAGGAACAAGTTTGAAGGACACAGGGACAAGGACTAGGGGGGAGGAAATGGGAGGGAGGTGGGGAGCACGGGGGAGGGGGGGGGCTGGGATGGGAGAAATAGACAAAAAACTGTACTTGAAAAATAACTAAATAAAACAAACAAACAAACAAACAAATAAATAAATAAATAAATAAAAAGTGGTTACATGCCAAAAAACAAACAAACAAACAAAACCCACAAGGAGATACCATCTTATACCTGTCAGAATGGCTACAATCAATAAATCAACAAATAACAAAGAGTGGTGATGATGTGGAGAAAAGGGAACACTTGTCCAGTGTTGGTGGGAATGCAGATTGGTCCAGCCACTGTGGAACAAAGTATGGAGATAAATAAAAAAATTAAGAATGGATTTGCCTTTTGACCCAGTGATCCCACTTCTGAGAATATATTCAAAGGAACTCAAAACACTAATATGAAAGTAAATAAGCACCCTATGTTCATTGCAGTGTTATTTACAATTGCCAAGATATGGAAACAGCCTGAGCATCCTTCAGTGGATGAGGGGATAAAACTATCAGACATTTACACAATGAGATACCACTCAGCAATAAAAATGAAGACAATGTTATCCTTTGTAACAGTATGGATGAACCTGGACAGTATGATGCTAAATAAAATAACCCCATAAAGACAAATACCATATGGTTTCACTCATGTGTGGAATTTAATGAACAAAGAGAATTAAGAAGCAAAATAGAGACAGACTAAAAAATGTAGAGCAAGATGACAGCTAAGAGATGGGAGGATATTTTGGGGTGAATGGATTAAGCAAGAAGTAAAAAGGACTCATGGACTTGGATGAGAGTATGGTAATTGTTGGGGTTAGAAGGACATGAGGGTACTAAATGGTAATGGAAAAAATAGAATAAAAAATTAAAGAAAAAAATAAAATCTTGCCCCAAAGATGAGTACACCAGAAAAAAAAGGAAAGAAAAAAATTGCAAATATATACTAAAAAAAGAACTAAGGGAATGTAAGTGGTAAACTAAGAAATATCTCTTCAATATAAAAGAAGGCAGTAGCAGAGAACAGAGGAACAAAAATATGTAAAAATATAAAAAACAAAAAATAAACGGCAGACAAAATTCAAACAATATCAATAATAACAAGGTGTAAATATATAATTCTCTGATAAAATTTAAAAAAGAAAAAACAGGAACTAGTATAAAGGACACATGGACAACAACTAAGGAGGTTGGAAATGGGAGGGAGGTGGGGAGCACTGGGGGGTTGGCTGGGATGGGAGTAAAAGACAGAAAACTGTACTTGAACAACAATTAAATAAATTAAAAAAAAAGAAAAGATCCAACTATATGCTAGCTATAGGAGACAAGCATTATATTTTCAGATATAAGTGATTAAAAGTAAAAGGATGGCAAAAGATATATGATACAATCAGCAAAAATAGAAAAAATAGTGGCTATATATCAGAAAAAACTTTTAAAAAGTACTACTACAGACATTTTTTCTTTCTTCTTTCTTCTTTCTTTCTTTCTTTCTTTCTTTCTTTCTTTCTTTCTTTCTTTCTTTCTCTCTCTCTCTCTCTCTCTTTCTCTCTCTCTCTTTCTTTCTTGCTTTCTTTTATTGTTCAAGTACAGTTTTCTGTCTTTTTCTCCTATCACAGCCCACCCACCCAGTGCTCCCCACCTCCCTCCCATTTTCACCCCCCTTAGTTGTCCATGTGTCCTTTATACTAGTTCCTGTAAATCCTTCCCCCTTTTCCCCTGAAATTTCCTCCCCTCTCCCCTCTGGTCACTGTCCCTCTGTACTCTATTTCAGTGTCTGTGGTTATATTTTGCTTGCTTGTTTATTTTGTTGTTTAGGTTCCTGTTAAAGGTGAGATCATATGGTATTTGTCTTTTACCATCTGGCTTATTTCACTCGGCATAATGTATTCTAGTTCCATCCATGCTGTTGCAAAGGGTAGAAGCTCCTTCTTTCTTTCTGCTGCATAGAATTCCATTGTGTATATGTACCACAATTTTTTGATCCATTCATTTACTGATGGGCACCTAGGTTGCTTCCAGGTCTTGGCTATTGTAAATTGTGCTGCTATGAACATTGTGGTGCATAGGTTCTTTTGGATTAGTGTTTTAGGGTTCTTAGGATATAATTCCAGCAGTGGAATTGCTGGGTCAAAAGGCACGTCAATTTTTATTTTTCTGAGAAAATTCCATACTGTTTTCCATAATGGTTGTACCAGTCTGCAATCCCACCAACAGTGAACTAAGGACCCCTTTTCTCCACACCCTCTCCAACATTTGTTGTTTGTTGCTTTATTTATGATAGCCATCCTGACTGGTGTAAAGTGGTATCTCATTGTGGTTTTAATTTGCATCTCTCTGATAGCTAACGATATTGAGCATCTCTTCATGTGTCTCTGGATCTTCTGTATGTCCTCCTTGGAGAGTGTCTGTTTAAGTCCTTTTCCCATTTTTTAATTGGGTTGTTTGTCTTCATAATTGGCGTTCTTTGTATATTTTGGAGATTAAACCCTTGTCTGAGGTAT
Organism: Artibeus jamaicensis; assembly: GCF_021234435.1. NCBI lineage: Eukaryota > Metazoa > Chordata > Mammalia > Chiroptera > Phyllostomidae > Artibeus > Artibeus jamaicensis. The sequence continues at coordinate 3,527,277 of NW_026521847.1, forward strand.
CACTGGCAAATATGTTTTCCCATATAGTTGGTTCTCTTTTTATTTTAGTGCTGTTTTCTTTAGCCATGCAGAAGCTTTTAATTTTGATGAGATCCCATTTGTTTATTCTTTCCTTTATGTCCCTTGCTCTAGGGGAGATATCAGTGAAAATGTTGCTGTGTGAAATATCTTAGATTTCCTTGCCAATGTTCTCCTCTAGGACTTTAATAGTGTCACAACTTATATTTAAGTCTTTTATCCACCTTGAATTTATTTTGCTGTATGATGTAAGTTGGTGCTCAAGTTTCTTTTTTTTTATGCATGTAGGTGTCCAGTTCTCCTAACACCATTTGTTGAAGAGGTTATTTTTTTACTCCATTTCAGGTTGCTGCCTTCATTGTCAAATATTAATTGACTCTAGAGACTTCAGCTTATTTCTGGGCTCTCTGTTTTGTTCCATTGGTGTATATGCCTGTTTTCATGCCAGTCTGTTTTGATTACAGTGGCCTTGTAATACAGTTTTGTATCAGGTATTGTGATCCCTCCCACTTTGCTCTTCTTTTTCAAAATTGCAGCTGCTATTTGGGGTTGTTTATGGTTCCATATAAATTTTTGAAGTGTTTGTTCTATGTCTGTGAAGTATGTTATTAGTACTTTAATAGGTATTGCATTGAATCTGTAAATTGCTGTGGGTAATATGGACATTTTGATGATGTTAATTCTTCCAATCATGATCATGGTATATGTTTCCATTTGTTTGTGTCTACCTTGATTTCTTTCTTCAGTGTTGTGTAGTTTCCTGTATACAGGTCTTTAATTTCTTTGGTTAAGTATATTTCTAGGTATTTAATTTTTCTTTTTGATATATGAAATGGGATTTTTGTCTTTATTTCTGCTTCTGCTGTTTCATTGTTGGTATACAAAAATACCTTTGATTTCTGGATATTGACTTTTATCCTGCTGTTTTGCCAAATTCATTAATTAGTTTGAGCACTTAGAGTCTATAGGATTTTCCATGTACACTATCATGTCATCTTCAAACAGTGATGGTTTTGTTTCCTCTTTTCCTATTTGAATGCCTTTTATTTTCTTTTTTTTTGTCTGATTGCTGTGGCTCAAACTTCCAATACTATATTGAATAGAAGTGGTGAAAATTGACAACCTTGTCTTGTTCCTGATTTTAGTGGAAAAGATTGTAGTTTTAGACCATTGAGTATGATGTTGGCTTTAGGTCTCTCATATATGGCCTTTATTATATTGAGGAATGCTCTCTCTCTCCCCACTTTGCTGAGTGTTTTTATCATGAATGGGTGCTGAACCTTATCAAAAGCTTTTTCCACATCTATTGATATAATCATGTGATTTTTGTCTTTGCTTTTGTTGATATGATGTATTACATTGACTGATTTGTGAATATTGAACCATCCTTGCATCCCTGGGATGAATCCCACTTGGTCATGGTGAATGATCTTTTTAATGTATTGTTAGATGCAGTTTGCCAATATTGTGTTGAGGATTTTAGCATCTATGTTCATCAGCGATATTGGCCTGAAGTTTTCTTTCTTTGTTGTACCTTTATCTGGTTTGGGGATTAGGGTGATGTTGGCTTCATAAAAAGAATTTGGGAGTTTTCCATCCTTCTGGATTTTTTGGAATAGCCTGTGAAGAATAGGAGTTAGCTCTTCCTTAAATGCTTTGTAGAATTCTCCTTTTAAATAACTTGGTCCAGGGCTTATGTGCTTTGGGAGCTTTTTGATTACTGCTAGAATTTCATTTGCTGTTATTGGTCTATTCAGGCTTTCTGCTTTGTCTTCATTGAGTTTTGGAAGATTATATTTTTCTAGAAATTTGTCCATTTCACCTAACTTTTCAAATTTCTTGGCATACAGTTCTTCATAGTAATTTCTTACAACCCCTTGTATTTCTGTGGTGTCAGTTGTAATCTCTTCTTTCATTTCTGATTGTGTTTATTTGGGCACTCTTTCTTTTTTGTTGATGAGCCTGCTTAAAGGCTTGTCAATTTTATCATAAAAAAAAGCCCCTGTATTCATCGATCCTTAAAATTGTGCTTTTAGTCTTTATGTCACTTAACTCTGTTCTGATCTTCGTTATTTCCTTTGTTTTACTTGCTGTGGGCTGTGTTTGTTGTTGTTCCTCCAGTTCTTTTAGGCATAGGGTTAGGTTGTTTGTTTGAAATGTTTCTATGTTTTTTAGGTAGGCATGTATTGCTATGAAGTTCCCTCTCAGGACTGCCTTCGCTGTGTCCCACAGGTTTGGGGTTGTTTTGAGTTCATTTTCATTTGTTTCCAGAAACTTTGATTTCTTCCCTAATTTCGTTCTTGACCCATTCAGTGTTTAATAGCATGCGATTTAATCTCCATGATTTTGAATGTTTTTGGTCTTTTCCCTTGGGGTTGGTTTCCAGTTTCAGTCCCTGTGATCAGAGAAAATTCTCAGGATGACTTCAATTTTCTTGAATTTGTCGAGGCTTGTTTTGTGTCCTATTGTGTGGTCTATGTTTAAAAATATTCCATGTGCATTTAAAAAGAATGTGTATTTAGCTTCTTTGGGATGAAGGGTTCTATATATATCTGTTAAGTCCATTTCATCTAGGGCATTGTTAAATGCCGCAGTATCTTTGTTGATATTTTGTTTGGAAGATTTGTCTATTTTTGACAGTGGGGTGTTAAAATCCCCTACTGTAGTTGTGTTGCTGTCAATATCTTTCTTGAAGTCTCTAAGATATTCTTTATATATTTGGGTGCTCCTATGTTGGGTGCATATATATATGATGTTAATGTCTTCTTGGTGGATTCTTCCCTTGAGTATTATGAAATGACCTTCTGGGTCTCTCTTTATGGCCCTTTTTTTGAAGTCTATTTTGTCCGATATGAGAATTGCTACCCCAGCTTTTTTTTTCTTGTCTGTTTGCTTGGAAAACTTGTTTCCAGCCTTTCACTTTTAGTCTGTGATGGTCTTTTGTCCTGAGGTGAGTCTCTTGTAGGCAGCATATCTGTGGGTCATGCTTTGTTACCCATGTAGCTATTCTGTGTCTTTTGATTGGAGCATTTAATTCATTTACATTTAAGGTTATTATTGATAGGTACTTATTCATTGCCATTTTTTTTACATGTGTTCCTCTCTGTCTCCCTCTCTTCCTTCCTTCCCCTAAAGCAGTTCTTTTAGTATTTCTTGTAGAGCTGGTTTGGTGGAGGCATATTCTTTTAGACTATTGTCTTGGAAGCTCTTTATTTGGCCTTCTATCTTGATTGAGAGCCTTGCTGGGTAAAATAACCTTGGTTGTAGACCTCTAGTTCTCACTACTAGGAACATTTCTTACCATTCTCTTCTTGCTTGGAGCATTTTCATTGAGAAGTCAGCAGGTAATATTATTGGAGCTCCCTTGTATGTTATTTCCTTTTTCTTTCTTGCTGCTTTTAAGATTCTCTCTTTGTCTTGGAATTTTGCCACTTTAATGATGATGTGTCTTGAAGTGGGTCTCTGGGTTTCTATTGATTGGAAGTCTCTGTAATTCCTGGATTCGTGTGACTTTTTGTGTCATCAACTTAGGCAAGTTTTCCATCATTACTTTTTCAAATAGATTTTTTTATCCCTTGCTCCTTCTCCTCCTCCTCTTCTTCTTCTTGTTTCTTTCTTCTTCTTCTTTATTCTGGTATTGCTATCATTCGGATATTATTATGTTTCATATTGTCATTCATTTCTCTTAATCCCTCTTAATTCTTCCTGAGCCTCTTTTCCTTTTCTTGTTCTTTCTGAGAGTTTTTTTCTACTTTGTCTTCCAACTCACTGATCCAATCTTCTGCTTCATTGATCCTGCTTTTTATTTCTTCCACAGAAATTGTATTCTTCATTTCCTCTTGGCCCTTGCTGATAATTTCTTTTTTTTTCATGTTGATATTGTTTGCAGTGAGTTCACTGTAATTCCTCTGTAGTTTCTGGTAGCTTATTGTGAGCTCTTTGAACTCCCTGATAACTAGTGCTTTAAATTCAAGATCTTATAGTTGACTTGCCTCTATTTCATCTAGCATTCTTTCTGAGACTTCCTCCTTTCCCTTCATTTGGGGATTGTTTCTTTGTGTTCCCATCTTTGTGAGTCTCTTCTTGTTAGCTTCAGCTTCTTAAACTGATCTGTTCTGGCTCCCTGTGTTTATGGTGTGAACTTCTGTGGTATAATAACTGTGAGATTCAGTGGTGCAGTTTTCTTTGTGTATCCTGGTGTTCTCAGCTCCTACCTATTCTTTTTGTAATCAGCTTGAGGGGTAAGGCAAAATGGTTTAAGACAGCAGGAGAGTATTCTATAATATTTACAGTTGCAGCTGGTAGAGAAGAGATAGGAGATCCCCTGGCTATGTAGAGCAATAACCGTGATCTTCCACCCAACTAGCCACTTTTAAGAAGGGATGGAAAGAAGATAAGACTCTTGTTGGGGAAGGAAGGATTGTGAGTTGGATCTAGAAAGCTTTGAGGTTGTGGGAGATCAGACTCTGAGGTAAGGTGAGAGTGAAGGATAGTAAATAGGTGTAGTTTGTGAGAGCATAGAGTTAACCACTACAGTAATATAGTTCAGGAAACTATGAAGTCATTTAAGATCTGGGAGGGGTGTTGTATAGTATTTACCATGGTATGTAACAGCTATTATTTACAATAATATTAGAGCAACAACCATATGACAGAATGCATGCAATCTAAATAAGAAGAGTAGGGTTTTTTTTAGGACTTCCGCCAAGATGGAGGCATAGGTGGATGTGCCGTGCCTTCTCACACAACCAAGTTTAGAGACAACTAAATATTAGCAACAGAAAACACAGCCAGAACACGGAAAATTGAACTTTTCGGAAGTCCGTTAACAACAAATTCTTCAGTCTGACCGGTAAGGGGCGAAACCAGCGGCTGGTAAAGCGGGATTGCACAGGAGGTCTCGGTCAGCCAGACTCAGGCGCGGAATCCAGACGCGCGGAATCCAGGCACAGGGTTGGACCTAGTGAGCGACCGAGCGAGCCACCAGGCGAGCGACCGCGGGGGAGACAGCGGGGGAGCAATGCTGCATGTTGACTGTGGTCGCGCATATGTGCGCGGGCGGACAGGCGAGGGAGTGGGAGGTTGGATCGGGGCCCGGCGGGTCCCCGCGGCTAGCGGCAGTGGAGGGCGCCGCCATTTCCCTGCTCTGACCACGCCCCCACATACAGCATCACAACCCAGCGACCTGGTAGTCCAAGGCTCCTCTCCTCACACTTAAAGGACGCGAACAGACCAAAAATGGCTCAAGAAGATCTTAAAGCCCCAGAGCCTATAGATCTAAGCAATGAAGAAATAGCAAAACTCTCAGACGCACAGTTTAAAACACTGGTCATCAGGATCCTCACAGAACTGGTTGATTATACCCACAAATTAGACAAATATATGAAGGCGAAACTAATTGAAATGAATGGAATTGCACAGGACACCAATAGCAATGAAAAGGAAACTGGGACTCAAATCAATGGAGTGGACCAGAAGAAAGCAAATAATGGCCAAACAGAAAAGAGTCAAGAAGCAAGAATTCAAAGAAATGAGGAGAGTCTTAGGAACCTCCAGGACATCTTTAAACACTCTGACATCCGAATTATAGGGGTACCAGAATGGGGAAAGGCACAGCCACCAGTGGAAAACTTATTTGAACAAATAATAAAGGAGAATTTCCCCAATCTGGCAAAGGAAATAGACTTCCAAGAAATCCAGGAAGCTCAGAGAGTCCCAAAGAAGTTGGACCCAAGAAGGAACACACCAAGGCACATCATGATTACATTAGCCAAAATTAAAATGAAGGAGAGAATCCTAAAAGCTGCAAGAGCTAAGGAGACAGTCACCTACAAAGGAGTCCCCATCAGACTGTCAGCAGATTTCTCAAAAGAGACCTTCCAGGCAAGAAGGGGCTGCAAAGAGGTATTCCAAGTCATGAAATCCAAAGACCTACAACCAAGATTGCTCTATCCAGCAAAACTTTCATTTAGAATGGAAGGACAGATAAGGTGCTTCTCAGAGAAGATCAAATTCAAGGAGTTCATCATCACCAAGCCCTTATTATATGAAATGTTAAAGGGGCTTATCTAAGAAAAAGAAGTTAAAGAAACATGAACAGTGAAAGGTTATTAACAACCACAGTTATTAACAACCACACCTAAAACGAAAGCAAACTAAAAGGACAGCTAGATCAGGAGTGGAAACATAGAAATGAAGATCTCAAGGAGGGTTAGCAACAGGGGAGTGGGAGGAGGAGAAGGGGGGAGAAGGTACAGAAAATAAGTAGCATAGACAGTAGATAGAAAATAGATGGGGGGCAAGAATAGCATGGGAAATATAGAATCTAAAGGACTTGAGACACATGGTCATAAACTAAAGGGGGGGTAATGGTGGGGATGGGGGCTAGGGTGGAGGGGAATGAAGGGGGGAATAGAACAACTGTAACAGCATAATCAATTAAAAAATTAAAAAAATTAAAAAAAAGAAATTTTTTTTATCTTGGAGGACAATAAACATTATCATCAGACTTCTTTATAACAAAAAAAAAAAAAAGAAGAGTAGGGAGTGTAGGCCCTTAAGTAGTGTGCTAATGAAACACAAGTGAAGGACAGTAAATTACAATATACCATGAATGAGAAGACAGGGGAAACCTGTCAAATGATACAATATAACCAGCCAAGCAAAGAAGACTATACAGAAAGAAGAGGTATACAAAAATACTATTAAAATAAAAGATGTAAGAATAATAAAAAAATATTACAAATATGCAATAACTTGCAGGTTCTCTGTCATATCAAAGTGAAATTTGTCTGACTGTCTTAGCTGTTGAGTTGACTCCTCTTTGGGTCCAACTCTGGTATTTTCACAGTTCTAGGGTTTTTTGTCTCACTTGTGGGTGTTTAAAAAGGAAAAGAAAAAATGCGGAAGGAAGGAAGAAGAGATAAAATTGGGGAAAAAAGAAGAAGTAATAAAACTAGAAAGAAGAAAAAAGAAGCCAAAGAAATTGAGAGATATAAAAATAATAATTAAAAAGTAAAAAATTACTTTAAAAACTAAATCAAACAAACAAAAACCTCTTCCTGGTTTCAAACTGGCCACACCGTTTTTCTCATCTTGCTGCCTGCAGCAGGCTGAGGGGTGATTGGTATTGCTTTTCTGTCTTCTTTTTTTTTTTAAATTTTATTTAGTTATTTTTCAAGTACAATTTTTTGTCAATTTTTCCCATTCCAGCCTCCCCCGCCCCTTGTTCCCCATCTCCCTCCCTTTTCCACCCCTCTTAGTTCTCGTCCCTGTGTCCTTCCTATTTGTTCCTCCAAATCCCTCTCCCTTTTTCCCCTTAACTTCCCTTCCTTCTCCCCTCTGGTCACTATCCCCTTGTTCTCTATTTCAGTGTCTTCGTTTGTTTTTTTTTTTCTGCTTGCTTGTTTGTTTTGTTGTTTAGCTTCCTGTTAAAGGTGAGATCATATGGTATTTGTCTTTCAGCACCTGGCCTATTTCACTCAGCATAATGCTTTCCAGTTCCATCCATGTTGTTGCAAAAGGGTAGTAGCTCCTTCTTTCTCTCTGCTGCATAGAATTCCATTGTGTATATGTACCACAATTTTTTGATCCATTCATTTACTGATGGGCACCTAGGTTGCTTCCAACTCTTGGCTATTGTAAATTGTGCTGCTATGAACATTGTGGTGCATAGGTTCTTTGATATTGATGTTTTAGGATTCTTAGGATATAATCCCAGCAGTGGAATTGCTGGGTCAAAAGGCAGGTCGACTTTTATTTTTCTGAGAAAATTCCATACTGTTTTCCATAATGGTTGTACCAGTCTGCAATCCCACCAACAGTGAACTAAGGACCCCTTTTCCCCACAACCTCTCCAACATTTGTTATTTGTTGCTTTGTTTATGACAGCCATCCTGACTGGTGTAAAGTGGTATCTCATTGTGGTTTTAATTTGCATCTCTCTGATAGCTAACGATATTGAGCATCTCTTCATGTGTCTCTGAATGTTCTGTATGTCCTCCTTGGAGAAGTGTTTGTTCAAGTCCTTTTCCCATTTTTTAATTGGGTTGGGTGTCTTCTTAGAGTGGAGTCGTGTAAGTTCTTTGTATATTTTGGAGATTAAACCTTTGTCTGAGGTATCATTGGCAAATATGTTTTCCCATACAGTTGGTTGTCTCGCTAATTTAATACTGTTTTCTTTAGCCCTGCAGAAGCTTTTTATTTTGATGAGATCCCATTTGTTTATTCTTTCCTTTACATTCCTTACTCCAGGGGACATATCAGTAAAGAAGTTGCTGCGTGAAATATCTGAGATTTTCTTGCCAATGTTCTCCTCTAGCTAGGACTTTAATGATGTCACGACTTACATTTAAGTCTTTTATCCACCTTGAATTTATTTTGGTGTATGGTGTAAGTCTTTGCTCAAGTTTCATTTTTTTGCATGTGGCTGTCCAGTTCTCCCAACACCATTTGTTGAAGAGGCTATCTTTACTCCATTTTATGTTATTTTCCCCTTTGTCGAATATTAATTGACTGTAGAGAGTTGGGTTGATTTCTGGGCTCTCTGTTCTGTTCCATTGGTCTATGTGACTGTTTTTATGCCAGTACCAGGCTGTTTTGATTACAGTGGCCTTGTAATACAGTTTGATATCAGGTATTGTGATCCCCCCTACTTTGTTCTTCTTTCTCAAAAGAGCAGCTGCTATTCGGGCTCGTTTATGGTTCCATATAAATTTTCGAAGTGTTTGTTCTATGTCTGTGAAATACGCCATTGGTACTTTAATAGGTATTGCATTGAATCTGTATATTGCTTTGGGTAGTATGGACATTTTGATGATGTTAATTCTTCCAATCCATGAACAAGGTATATGTTTCCATTTGTTTGTGTCTTCCTTGATTTAATTCTTCAGGGCTGTGTAGTTTTCTGCATACAGGTTTTTTACCTCCCTAGTTAAGTTTATTCCCAGATATTTTATTTTTGTTTTTGCTATATCAAATGGGATTTTTTTCTTTATTTCTGCTTCTGCTGATTCACTGTTGGTATACAAAAATGCCATTGATTTCTGGATATTGACTTTGTAACCAGCTGTTTTGCCAAACTCATTAATTAGTTTGAGCAGTTTTTGGGTAGAGTCTATAGGATTTTCCATGTACACTATCTTGTCATCTGCAAACAGTGACAGTTTTGCTTCCTCCTTTCCTATTTGAATGCCTTTTATTTCCTTTTCTTGCCTGATCGCTGTGGCTAAAACTTCCAATACTATATTGAATAGAAGTGGTGAAAGTGGACAACCTTGTCTTGTTCCTGATCTTAGTGGAAAAGCTTTTAGTTTTTTCCCATTGAGTATGATATTGGCTGTAGGTCTCTCATATATGGCCTTTATTATTTTGAGAAATGCTCCCTGTATTCCCACTTTGCTGAGTGTTTTTATCATAAATGGGTGTTGTACCTTATCGAAAGCTTTTTCTGCATCTATTGATATGATCATGTGATTTTTGTCTTTGCTTTTGTTTATGTGATGTATTACATTTACTGATTTGCGAATATTGAACCATCCTTGCATTCCTGGGATGAATCCTACCTGATCATGGTGTATGATCTTTTTGATATATTGTTGGATGCGATTTGCCAATATTTTGTTGAGGATTTTAGCATCTATGTTCATCAGCGATATTGGCCTGAAGTTTTCTTTCTTTGTTGTGTCTCTATCTGGTTTTGGAATTAGGATGATGCTGGCTTCATAAAAAGAATTTGGGAGTTTTCCATCCTTCTGAATTTTTTGAAATAGTCTGTGGAGAATAGGGGTTAGCTCTTCCTTAAATGCTTTGTAGAATTCTCCTGTGAAACCATCTGGTCCGGGGCTTTTGTGTGATGGGAGTTTTTTGATTACTGCTTCAATTTCTTTTGCTGTTATTGGTGTATTTAGATTTTCTGCTTCTTTTTCACTGAGTTTTGGAAGATTGTATTTTTCTAGAAATGTGTCCATTTCCCCTAGGTTTTCAAATTTCTTGGCATACAGTTCTTCATAGTAATTTCTTACAATCTCTTCTATTTCTGTGGTATCAGTTGTAATCTCTCCTTTTTCATTTCTGATTGTGTTTATTTGTGTCCTCTCTCTTCTTTTCTTGATGAGCCTACTTAAAGCCTTGTCTATTTTGTTTATCTTCTCAAAGAACCAACTCCTGGATTCATTGATCCTTAAAATTGTGCTTTTAGTTTCTATGTCATTTAATTCTGCTCTAATCTTGGTTATTTCCTTCCTTCTGCTTGCTCTGGGCTGTCTTTGTTGTTGTTCCTCAAGTTCTTGCAGGCGTAGGGTTAGGTTGTTTGTTTGAAATGTTTCTATATTCTTTAGGTAGGCCTGTATTGCTATAAACTTCCCTCTCAGGACTGCCTTCGCTGTGTCCCATAAGTTTTGGGTTGTTGTGCAATCATTTTCATTTGTTTCCAGAAATGTTTTGATTTCTTCCCTAATTTCATTCTTGACCCATTCATTGTTTAATAGCATACCATTCAGTCTCCATGTTTTTGGGTGCTTTGGGTTTTTTTCTTTGGGGTTGGTTTCTAATTTCAGTGCCTTGTGGTCAGAGAAGATGCTTGGTATGATTTCAATTTTCTTGAATTTGTTGAGGCTCAGTTTGTGTCCTATCATGTGGTCTATCTTTGAGAATGTTCCATGTACATTTGAAAAGAATGTGTATTTAGTTTCTTTGGGATGAAGGGCTCTATATATATCAGTTAAGTCCATTTCATCTAGGGTGTTGTTTAATGCCACAATATCTTTTTTGATAATTTGTTTGGAAGATCTGTCCATTTTTGATAGTGGGGTGTTCAAATCCCCTACTATGATTGTGTTGCTGTCAATATCTTTCTTGAAGTCCTCTAAGATTTTCTTGATATATTTGGGTGCCCCTATGTTTGGTGCATATATGTTTACAATGTTAATGTCTTCTTGGTGGATTCTTCCCTTGAGTATAATGAAATGACCTTCTGGGTCTCTCTTTACAGCCTTTTTTTTGAAGTCTATTTTGTCTGATATGAGAATTGCTACCCCAGCTTTTTTTTCTTGTCCGTTTGCTTGGAAAACTTGTTTCCAGCCTTTCACTTTTAGTCTGTGATGGTCTTTTGTCCTGAGGTGAGTCTCTTGTAGGCAGCATATGTGTGGGTCATGCTTTCTTATCCATTGAGCTATTCTGTGTCTTTTGATTGGAGCATTTAATCCATTTACATTTAAGGTTATTATTGATAGGTACTTATTCATTGCCATTTTTGTACCTGTGTTCCTCTCTGTCTCCCTCTTATCCTTCCTTCCCTTAAAGCAGTCCTTTTAGTATTTCTTGTAGAGCTGGTTTGGTGGAGGCATATTCTTTTAGACTTCTTTTGTCTTGGAAGCTCTTTATTTGGCCTTCTATCTTGATTGAGAGCCTTGCTGGGTAAAGTAGCCTTGGTTGTAGGCCTCTGGTTCTCATTACTTGAAATATTTCTTGCCATTCTCTTCTTGCTTGAAGTGTTTCCATTGAGAAGTCGGTAGCTAACCTTATTGGGGCTCCCTTGTATGTTATTTCTTTTTTCTCCCTTGCTGCCTTTAAGATTCTCTCTTTGTCTTGGAATTTTGCCATTTTGATGATGATGTGTCTTGAGGTGGGCCTCCTTGGGTTCCTCTTGATTGGGACTCTCTGTGATTCCTGGATTTGTGAGACTTTTTCTCTTATCAAATTAGGGAAATTTTCTCTCATTACTCGTTCAAATACGTTTTCTATCCCTTGTTCTTCTTCTTCTCCTTCTGGTATTCCTATTATTCGTATATTATTACGTTTCATATTGTCCTGCATTTCTCTTAATCCCTCTTCATTCTTTCTGAGCCTCTTTTCATTTTCTTGCTCTTTCTGTGAGATGCTTTCTACCCTGTCCTCCAACTCACTAATCCTATCCTCTGCTTCATCTATCCTACTTTGGAAACTTTCTACTGTGTACTTCAATTCGGAAATTGTATTCTTCATTTCCTCTTGTCTCTTGCTGATGGTTTCCATTTCCTTTTTGATGTTGCTGTAGTTTGCAGAGAGATCATTATAATTTCCCTGTAGTTTCTGGTAGCTCACTGTGAGCTCTTTGAGCTCTTTGAACTTCATAATAACCAGTGCTTTGAATTCACTGTCTGATAGTTGATCAGCGTCTATTTCATTTAACATTCTTTCTGAAGTTTCTGCTTTTTCTTTCATTTGGGGATTGTTTCTTTGTCTTCCCATTGTTTGAGACTCTTCTTGTTAGTCTCTGCTTCCAAAATTGATCTGTTCTGAAACACTGGTTTTATGGTGTAAACTTCTGTGGTATGTTCCTTGTGAAGTTCAGTGGTACAGACTCCTTGAAGTTTCTTGATGTTCTTCGTCTCCACCTACACTCACGCTGGTCCTCGCACTGGTCTCTGCATTGGTCGCCTACCACTGCTGAATGTCCCGGCTCTAGTAGCCGCCTCCTCAAGCACCCAGGCCCGTTACTAGGTCAGTGGCACAGAGGCTGGGAATGTCCTGGCTCCCGTATCTGGCTCTCTCTGCCACCAGGGCCGTCACAGGGGCTTGGAGTGTCCTGGTTTCCGTACCTGACTCCCCGGCGTCTAGTCCTGTCTCTATGGCAGTGGCACAGAGGCTTAGAAAGTCCCAACTCCCGTACCTGATTCCCCAGTGTCCAATCCCCTTGCTATGGCAGCAGCACAGGGGTTGTGACCCTCCCAGTTCCCGTAGAGGGATCCTCTGCCACCCTGGGCTGTCTCAGGGGTTTGGAGTGTCCAGGCTTCCGTACCTGACTCCCCGGCGTCCAGTCCCATCGCAATGGCAGCGGCACAGGATTTGAGATCTTCCCGGCTCCCGGAGCTGTCTCCTCAGCTGCGTCACAGGGGTTTGGAGAGTCCCGTCTTCCGTACCTGACTCCCCGGCGTCCAGTCCCGTCGCTATGGCAGCGGCATAGGATTTGAGATCTTCCCGGCTCCCGTAGCTGGCTCCTCAGCTGCGTCACAGGGGTTTGGAGAGTCCCAGCTTCTGTACCTGACTCCCCGGCGTCCAGTCCCGTCGCTATGGCAGCGGCACAGGATTTGAGAGCTTCCCGGCTCCCGTAGCTGGCTCCTCAGCTGCGTCACAGGGGTTTGGAGAGTCCCGGCTTCCGTACCTGACTCCCCGGCGTCCAGTCCTGTCGCTATCCCTCTTTCATTTCTGATTGTGTTTATGTGTGTCCATTCCCTTCTTTTCTTGATGAGCCTACTTAAAGGCTTGTCTATTTTGTTTATCTTTTCAAAGAACCAACTCCTGGATTCATTGATCCTTAGAATTGTACTTTTAGTCTCTATGTCATTTAGTTCTGCTCTGATCTTAGTTATTTCCTTCCTTCTACTTGCTTTGGGCTGTTTTTGTTGTTGTTCCTCGAGTTCTTGCAGGCGTAGAGTAAGGTCGTTTGTTTGAAATGTTTCTGTTTTCTTTAGGTAGGCCTGTATTGCTATAAACTTCCCTCTCAGGACTGCCTTGGCTGTGTCCCATAAGTTTTGGGTTGTTGTGAGATCATTTTCATTTGTTTCCAGAAATTTTTTGATTTCTTCCCTAATTTCATTCTTGACCCATTCATTGTTTAATAGCATACCATTCAGTCTCCATGTTTTTTGGGTGCTTTGGTTTTTTTCTTTGGGGTCGGTTTCTAATTTCAGTCCCTCATGGTCAGAGAAGATGCTTGCTATGATTTCAATTTTCTTGAATTTATTGAGGCTCATTTTGTGTCCTATCATGTGGTCTATCTTTGAGAGTGTTCCATGTGCATTTGAAAAGAATGAGTATTTAGCTTCTTTGGGGTGAAGAGCTCTGTATATATCAGTGAGGTCCATTGCATCTAGGGTGTTGTTTAAAATGCCACAATATCTTTGTTGATAATTTGTTTGGAAGATCTGTCCATTTTTGATAGTGGGGTGTTAAAATCCCCTACTATAATTGTGTTGCTGTCAATATCTTTCTGGCAGTACTCTAAGATTTTCTTGATATATTTGGGTGCCCCTATGTTGGGTGCATATGTATTTATTATGTTAATGTCTTCTTGGTGGATTCTTCCCTTGAGTATAATGAAGTGACCTTCTGGGTCTCTCTTTATAGCCTTTTTTTTTTGAAGTCTATTTTGTCAGATATGAGAATTGCTACCCCAGTTTTTTTTTCTTGTCCATTTGCTTGGAAAACTTGTTTCCAGCCTTTCACTTTTAGTCTGTGATGGTCTTTTGTCCTGAGGTGGGTCTCTTGTAGGCAGCATATGTGTGGGTCATTCTTTCTTATCCATTCAGCTATTCTGTGTCTTTTGATTGGAGAATTTAATCCATTTACATTTAAGGTTATTATTGATAGGTACTTATTCATTGCCATTTTTGTACCTGTGTTCCTCTCTGTCTCCCTCTTATCCTTCCTTCCATTAAAGCAGTCCTTTTAGTATTTCTTGTAGAGCTGGTTTGGTGGAGGCATATTCTTTTAGACTTCTTTTGTCTTGGAAGCTCTTTATTTGGCCATCTATCTTGATTGAGAGCCTTGCTGGGTAAAGTAGCCTTGGTTGTAGGCCTCTGGTTCTCATTACTTGAAATATTTCTTGCCATTCTCTTCTTGCTTGGAGTGTTTCCATTGAGTAGTCAGTAGCTAACCTTATTGGGGCTCCCTTTTATGTTATTTCTTTTTTCTCCCTTGCTGCCTTTAAGATTCTCTCTTTGTCTTGGAATTTTGCCATTTTGATGATGATGTGTCTTGAAATGGGCCTCCTTGGGTTCCTCTTGATTGGGACTCTGTGTGATTCCTGGATTTGTGCCACTTTTTCTCTTATCAAATTAGGGAAATTTTCTCTCATTACTCGTTCAAATACGTTTTCTATCCCTTGTTCTTCTTCTTCTCCTTCTGGTATTCCTATTATTCGGATATTATTAGGTTTCATATTGTCCTGCATTTCTCTTAATCCCTCTTCATTCTTTCTGAGCCTCTTTTCATTTTCTTGCTCTTTCTGTGAGATGCTTTCTACCTTGTCCTCTAACTCACTAATCCTATCCTCCGCTTCATCTATCCTACTTTGGAACCTTTCTACTGTGTACTTCAATTCGGAAATTGTGTTCTTCATTTCCTCTTGACTCTCACTGATAGTTTCCATTTCCTTTTTGATGTTGCTGTAGTTTGCAGAGAGATCATTATAGTTCCCCTGTAGTTTCTGGTAGTTCACTGTGAGCTCTTTGAACTTCATAATAACCAGTGCTTTGAATTCACTGTCAGATAGTTGATCAGCCTCTATTTCATCTAACATTCTTTCTGAAGTTTCTGCTTTTTCTTTCATTTGGGGATTGTTTCTTTGTCTTCCCATTGTTTGAGACTCTTCTTGTTAGTCTCTGCTTCTAAAATTGATCTGTTCTAAAACCCTGGTTTTATGGTGTGAACTTCTGTGGTATGATCCTTGTGAAGTTCAGAGGTGCAGACTCCTTGAAGTTTCTTGATGTTCTTCGTCTCCACCTACACTCACGCTGGTCCTCGCGCTGGTCCCTGCGTTGGTCACCTACCACTGCTGAATGTCCCGGCTCTAGTAGTCGCCTCCTCAAGCACCCAGGCCCGTTACTACGGCAGCGGCACAGAGGCTGGGAATATACCGGCTCCCATAGCTGGCTCCTCTGCTGCTGCGTCACAGGGGTTTGGAGAGTCCCGGCTTCCGTACCTGACTCCCTGGCGTCCTGTCCCGTCGCTATGGCAGAGGCACAGGAACTGAGAACTTCCCGACTCCCGTAGCTGGCTCCTCAGGGCCCAGGCCTGTCTCTATGGCAGCGTAAAAGTACTGTGGGTTTGGTTCCAGACCATAATAAAGTGCTTATCACAATAAAGTGACATGTTTTGGTTTCCCAGTGTGTGTGTGTTCACAACTATACTGTATTAAGTGTGCAATAGCATTGTCTTAAAAACAGTGAACAAAAAAATGAACACACCTTAATTAAAATACTTTATTGCTAAGAAATGCTAACCATCACTTGAACCTTCAGTGAGTCACAATCTTTTTGTTGCTAGGTATTTGTTTTCAATGACTTTAATATGATTTCAATGTTAATGAAAAGATGTCTGTGAAGCACAGCAAAGTGAAGCACAATAAAAGTGATATATGCTTGTACAGTATTAGCTTTCAAAATGCTTCAAGCCTTCACGTCTCAGGTTCATTACCACCATGAAAGAGGTGTAGCTACGTTGCTGAAATGTGGGTTGTTTGAAATGTTCTAATTTCCTCTAGCTAATTTGGGCCCATGGGAGTCTCCTAAGTGGCTATAACTAAATGCTGTTGGAAGACAAAGGGTCTAGTGTGTGGCTTCTTCTTGGGCTACTACAGACTCTAGCTTTCAGATACCCTAAATTAACATAGGACCTTCAAATCTTATTCTTGTTCTTAAACTATACTAAAAGTCTCCATCTATATAGAACTTGGAAGCAAACTAAGCAGACAGCTAGATCAGGAGTGGAGACACAGAAATGGAGATCACATGGAGGGTTAGCAACGGGGGAGTGGGAGGAGGAGAAGGGGGGAGAAGCTACAGAGAATAAGTAGCATAGACAGTGGGGAGAAAATAGGGGGAGGGCAACTGTGGGAAATGTAGAAGCTTAAGAACTTAGGACACATGAACATGAACTAAAATGGGGGAGGGGTGTGCAGGGTGGAGGGGAATGAAGGGGGGAAATGAGACAACTGTAATGGCATAATCAATAAAATATATTAAAAAAGAAAAACTGAAAAAATAAACAACACACACACACAATTAAACAGACCTTGGGAAACAAAATTCTGAAAAGGCTATGCAGTCACTCCCATATTTTTCTATTGCACTCCCCAACCCTTAACAAGTGGGTGACACTACATGAGTGTTATCCGGTGGCAGACTTGGGGTTCTTAAATAGAGATAGCAGTGGCCAGAAGAGCGGTGCTTCATCCCTGATTTGTTGCAGGGTAGTGAGAATGCAAAGATTTTTTTGGCTGGAGTGGCCCTTGGTACTCCCCCCACTTAGCACCTGCAATGCTTGACACATAGCAGGTACTTAATACATATTTGCCAGCTGTTTGTAGGTAGTGGGAGTGATATAAAGGCTGCCTTTGGGAACCAAAGACAGATAGGAAAGAATATTTACATCCTATTTATCTGTAGTTCTTGGTTCCAGTTCAGGGTACTTGGCCCACTCCACCCCACCCTCCTGTAGCCCCTCACTCTTACTTTCTGGGGGAGGGACTGGGCCTACATCATCCCAGCACCCTGACCCCTTTGCGGGGTTTCATCTTCTCCATGTGGAAGATGACAGTTGTGAGTGGGCATACACTCATTTTGGGAGGGACGCTATATTTCCAACTATCTACTTTAGGGTCTCAGAGAACTTTAAAGTCTGGAGAACTTAGAGACGGTCACTTCCTGGGTACGTACTCACTTTTAGAATCCCACCCTGCTATTAGCCTTCTACTTTTGACCTTCCCTTACTGCATTTAAAGTTATTACTCGGTGCGATGGGGCATCCCCAGGCAACTCGAGATCCCCTATCCCGGGGCCGAAGTAAGGCAAGGTGGAATGGGAGTGTTGGAAGAGGGACCGCAGGCTCTCAGGGCTACCCAGTCGCAGGGCCAGTCAACTGAGGCCACACCCTCGCTCCAGGATCTTCCTTGCACAACTACAGGGTTGGGCTGCGGCCCAGGCACGCCTACGGAAAACAGCCCGCCACGGGGCGGACCTCCTCTGGATTCTCGTTTCGATTGGCTTTGGCACTGCGAGTAGGGCCCGCCCTCATGCGCGGCCAAGTCTACCAACAAAGTCCGGTTTTGCAGACTTGCCCCGCGCCCGCGCGGGCCTACTGCAGCGTCCGGCTGCGCAACAGAGCCGGATCCCTGCGCGACGGGACGCTTCCCGACCCAGTCCGCGCACGCGCGAAGGCTCTCTGCCCGCCCCGCCCCTTGAAGCAGTGTCAGCAGATCCCAGTGGTTGCGCTGGCGGGAGATGTCCGCGGGCGCTAGTCCAGTCTGATTCGTCTGTCCTCTGGTCGCCCCCAGCCCTAGCAGCAGCTGGACTACCTCCACCGCCCCTTCTTGCGCCGCCAGAAACAGTGGCGTCTGCTCCTGCGTGGGAGGAAACCGCCAGGAGCTAGGTCAGGGAAGGCCACACCCACAGGACTGGCCCTTCAGGACTCCACCTACTTGACAGCTGGTCTCTTCCCCCTCTGGTTGGGGGAGTTTCTGAGCTTTCCACCTCTTCCGCACCTCCCTTTCTTTTTTTTTTTTTTTCTGTAAGGAGTCTTCCACTTGCTCTAACCTTGCCGTCCTGGGCGTCTTTATCGGCTCCGGCTTGGAGAGGGGAGCGGGCGGCTTGGGCATTGTTCACGGCGCCTGCCCAGTGCAGAGCAGTTTTTCCTGGGGAACGACATGGGAGGTTGTCACCCTGAATGTGGGGTCAGACACCTGGGTTCCCTTTTCCCAAAGATTCTGGTCTTGGGGGACGGCCTATTCGGCTCCGTGGGGTCCGGGGTTCCTCAAATGCGGAAGCGTTGTCCGGGTGACCCGACCGGCAAGAATTATCCCTGGTTACGTCACCGGTGTGTGGACTGGACAATGGGTCATTGTTCTGGGGTCGTGGGGACAGGGAGAGCCCTCCCTCTTCTCACCCGACACTATCTCCCCATCCTAGTTTACAGTGGGCTAGGATGGTGTGTATTGTTGAGGTGATGGGGGAAGACACGTGCTCCACTCTGTCACAGCATCCACGCAGATTTACCACTCTGACAACAGCGTGGGAGGGAATCCCCCAGCCTCCATTTGCTCCTCTGCTGTTCCCTTTTTTTCACATTTTACCTCACATCCCATCTGCTTAACTTCTCTGTAGCTCATTAGCCCCCAGATAAATACCCCATTTATCTCCGGCTCGTACATCTGCTTGAACTGCAATCAGTTCTTCAACCAGGTCCTCCACTGCCAGCCTGGCAGCCAGCATCAGCGCCCGGGTTCCATCCTCTGTCCTTGTATCCAGCGTGGTCTTTCTGCTGTGGAGTAGAAGCTGGGGGGGGGCAGACCGGGCCAGTGACCCCTGGTATGTCCTGGGCTGCTAGATCAGGGCCCTCACACTCTTAACCACCTCCCAATCCATATTCAGCTATCTGTTCTTGTTTCTCTTTCAGGTCCCCATCTCTTAATCACCTTCCTCTTTGCCAAGCCCTAGAGATTGTTTTTGCCTAGCTTTGATTCCAAATTGGCTCCCCATTCTGTTCAGTGACTCCAGTGTGCACTGACCTGGCAGACCTCCCGAGCATCAGCAGCCACAGCAGTGTGAAGGGGGGTGCGCCCTCCTCTGTCTGGCTGGTTGGGGTCAGCTCCAGTCTCAAGGAGGTGGCGAGCAGCAGCTGGCTGGGAAAATCGGGCAGCCAGGTGCAGAGGGGTCTCCCCAGTCTCCACAGTATGAGCCTGGGGACAGACCCCTTCATCTAATGGAGGGTCCCAGGACTCAGAGCTTCCCGGGCACACCCCCTGGAAGGTCCTGGACTCTACTCCCCCAAAGTAGACTGCTGACATCAGGGGTGACACTCCATCTGTGGGTGGGAGACAGGGAATGGGAGACATCAATAAAAACGACATAAAGGGGATGGAGAACATGGGGGCTCAGGGAGAATCATAGCCTGAGGTGTCAGGAAGCCCAAATCTGGCTCTTGATTTTGCTTGGCTTTAGTCAAGTGACTTCTAGTCTTTGGGCCTCAGTTTCCTCATTTCTAAAAGGAATCAGCAGGCCTTAATTCTCTAGCATTCTAGGGCAGTGGTTCTCAAACTTGAGTCTGATTAGACTCACCTGGAGGGCTTTGTGCAAAGAATGCCCAATATCTGAATCAGGAGCTCTGGTATGGAGCCTGAGAATGCTTATTTTTTTCTTTCCTTTTCTCTTTTTCTTCCTTTCTTTCTCCTTCTCCCCCTTCCTTACTTCTTTCTCTCCCTTAAAAAAAAGATTTTATTTATTGACCTTACTAGTGTGGCTGAGTTGGTTGAGCATCATCCTGCAAAATGAAAGGTCGCTGATTTGATTCCTGGTCAGGGCACATTCCTGGGTTGTGGCCTGGTCCCCCATTGGATCATGTGTGGGAGGCAACTGATTGAAATGTCTCTCCCTCTCTTTCTCCCTAAAATCTGTTTTTAGAGAGAGAGGAAGGGAGAGAAACATCAATGTGAGAGAAACATTGATCGATTGCCTCTTGCCTCAATGGGGGATCGAACCTACAACCCAGGCAAGTACCGTGACTGGGAATTGAACTGGCGACCTTTCACTTTGTGGGATGACGCCCAACCAATTAAGCCACACTGATTGGGGCCTGAGAATTTCTGACAATTTCCCTGTTGATACTGATTCTTCTGTCCTGGAACCACACTTTGAAAATCACCATTCTAAGGCACTAACTCTAACATTTGCTTCTCCAGGTCTGATATCAAAAGATTTTCTGATTCTAAGGGTCAAAGGATTTTTTTGGTCTGGGTTGGCTCACATACTAGGTCCATGGGTATCCACATCAGGTATGTCCATCTCAGATTTCTGGGGAGAAGTCAGCATGGCTGCCTGGGGGAGCTCCTGACAGTCACCACTCAGATGCCAGAGCTGGCACTTGAAGGGCGCGGCCGTTTCTTCAGCCTTGGCATCAGAAAAACAATCAGCGAAGGAAGGTTGACTTGTCCCTTCAACCCTTCCATCTGCTTCAGTGCTTTCACCAGGCCCACTTCCTCTCCTTCCTCAGGGCCCGAGTACTTCACAACTCCGTCCTCATCAACTTCTGCCTCCGGTCTCAGTGCCCTGGAAGAGGGTGCGTGGGTAAAGGGCCTTCAGGGTCCACAAGGTTTCCAGTAGCCTTGTTACACCTTTCCCCTTCCTGTTTTCAGCTTCTGTAATGGCATCTCTCTCTCTTTTTTTTAAAAGATCTTATTTATTTATCTTTAGAGGGGAAGAGAAGGAGAGAGGGAGATAAACATCAATGTATGGTTGCCTTTTGTGTGTCCCCTGCTGGGAACTGGCCTGCAGGGAACTGGCCCGCAACCCTGGTATGTGCCCTGACTGGGAATCGAACCTCGATTGTCTGGTTCACAGGCCCGTGCTCAATCCACTGAGCTATACCAGCCAGGGCTTGTAATGGCATCTCTTATATCTTCAGAGGTAAGGGTCCCCCCCCCCCCCCGCCCAGAGCCCCGGTTCTTCCTCTTCTCACTTGAGACTGATGCTGTCCTCGCCCAGTGGGGGCCGGTGTTGGCGAGGAGCTGGCTGAGTCCGAGGCCTTTGAGTGAACCCAGGGGGCAGCCAGAGGGGCCCATGCTCTTGCCGCTGCTGCCGCCGCTGCTGGATGAGCTGGAGGACAAGAAGAGCCCTGAGGGCCAAGCCCTGAGGGCCAGGAGAAACACCCCAGCTCCCAGTGAGCACAGCACAGGCCAGGGAAGCTGGTTGGCAGGGGGCGCTGGTGGGAGAGACATAGTCAAAAAAAGGCCATTGTAGGTGAGTTGGGGTACTACTGTGAGACCTTTGGGCCTCAGTTTCCTCATCTGTAAAATAGGAACATCAATAGCACCTTCTCAGTGGTGGTGTTGGGAGGATGAAAGGAGTTAGTATTGTGAAGCACTTAGAGCACAGCATGGCATAGTGAGTGCATTGTAAAAGTTCTTATTCTTTCATGAGCTCTGAACAGATACAGGATTGCCTGGGTGCTCTCCATCTAGTAGAGAGGATGGACCAAAGCCTGAGGTTTGTAGGAGATCTATGATAGAGGTTAGGATTAAAGTCCTTAGGAAAACCAGGAATGGGCCATGAGGAGACCCAGTTAGAGAAAGAGAGGTTCACAAGGGTAAGTCCTCACAAAGAGCACCTGAGACCCAGTGGTCCCATTTCATTCGACCTTCATAGCTGGTTGATGGCATGAAAGCTGGCCTGGAAGCAAAGTCAGAAGGGATGAGGTCACCTACCAGTGCCTGCACGAGGGTGGGCAGCCAGCAGTGGTCCTGGCAGTAGGGGCTCCAGGGCCTCCACAGCAGCTATGGCAGCAAGGAAGTGGAGCAGAAACCCAGGGTCCCATGGACAGCGGGATGCAGGGTGGTCAGGGCCACAGTGGGACAAATCCACACCCATCACCACCACAAACCTGCAGGGAATGCACCTCAGAGACCCTTGTGCTGGTCCCTCCCTGTTTCCCTTTCCTTTGCCTACTTACCCTGTACTGAGGGAGTCTGTCTCCTTGCCCACTGTTCAAGGTTGTGCTTGAACAGTTCCTGTCTCCTGATGAGAGGGGTCCGGGATTCCTCCTAGCTCCTGTTCAGCCTGGGCCCCAGGGTAGGGGTACACCATGTCCCTGCCATCACTATCCTTCCTTACCCAGAGCCCCACCCTCAGAGTCAGGGACAGTACCCGGGCCGGGGAAAGCAGCTGCTGGTCCAGGGCTGGGGGGCTAAGCACCACCAGCAGGGCCAGGGAGGGCCCCCACTTGGAATTCCCATCTTCAGGGGGCCTGCAGTCGCCCCCATCCCAGCCACATTCTGGAGTGTTGTAGCCTTTCTCACAGTGCCCACTGTGGAAGTGATCATGGCAGAACTGGTCATAGGCTGGACTGTGGGGTGAGTAGAGGGGGGACTCAGGACCCCGAGAGCAACCTGATTCCCTCCATCCCAGAGAGGATTCTTGACATCCCACAGTCTGTACGGCACTGGTTGCTTAGTGGGGGCAGCTCCAGAGAAAGGGGCTTAGTCAGGACCTGGATGGTAGGTAGCCCAGACACCCCAATGTCTACTAACACCCTGGTTTCCTACCCTCCGAAGCCCTCCTGTCTCCCTGAAGGGGGAGAGTCTGAGGCCCTTTTCTGTCAGGTGTGCAGGTTGATACTCTACAGCAGTGGGGCTTAGGGGCTTGAAGCCAGAGCTCTCAGCAAGGAGCCCAGGCAGAGGTAGTGCCTGTTCTTGGTCCCACATTAAATTGATGCTTCCCCGGCCCCTGTCCCTCCTTGGGGTTGGAGTCTAGGGCCTTCTGTCCCTTCTTAGCAATCATTATGAGTGGAAACTGCCTGGAGCTTGAGGCTGTGGTCACACTGTAACTCAGAGACAACTGTGTCTCTCCCACCCTTGTGGTGCCTCCCAACCTAGGGTTTCAGGCTTACGTGCAGGCTGGAGGAGTCTCACAGTCATAGCCATCAAACAAACATTCTTCAGAGTCACACTGGGGGTGGCACTGCCCATCCCGGAAGAGAAGCCAGCAGCAGGAGTGGGAGGGGCAGCCCTTCCAGGGGTCCAGGACCCCCAGGGAGCAGTCCCCCCATCCCAGTTTCCTCCTGGGCCACTGCAGCCAGTATCACAGGCCCCATCTCCACCTCTGCCTTCACATCCTTTTGCTCTGGGGCTCTGACACCGGGGCCCTGGGGAGCTGGAAGGGCAGGAGCATCGAAAGCTTGAGCCCCCCAGCTTGGAGGTCTCTGAGCAGCTGCCATTGTGGAGGCAAGGAGAAGGAGGGCCGCAGCCTGGAGCAGGCAGAAGCAGGCAGTCAGGGCCCCTGTAGCCATTGAGGCAGGCGCAGTGGGGTGGGGTGCCAGACCTGGGGAAGGGCAGGCACAGGCCGTGGTGGCAGTGGTGGAGGCCACAGGAGGGGGCTCTGTGGCTGTAGGTGGGGACTTCAAAACCCCGCAGAGAGAAAAGATATTGGGGAAGGACCTTGCATTATTCTTCCTACTTGCCCCAAGCAAGCTCTTGGGTTAAGATAACTAACGGACCTGGAGTCTCATATCAGGAAGGGGCCTCAGAGAACTTCACGTTAATCACTTTATAGATGCTGAAACCATGTCCCATGTTTTTGTCACATAGGGACGTCACGTAGTGGTGAGAGTGGGTGAGCCACGGCTGTGTGCAACAACCTGGGTAGACTGTAGTGTTGCAAGGCAAGTCCTGGCGCACTAAGCAGTTAATAGAGTAATGTTAATTGAACTAATCTTATCTTAATCTTTAGAAATGAAATTATATACTTATTCTTCTCTGGTAGGGAAACAGGACAGAGGACCTAAGTACATGTAAGTTATTAATCTTGTAATTCTTGGGTTTGATTCATGGGTGTTATATTGTAAAAATAATAAGAAAAGGTCATGCAAAAACCAATGATGTTAGTGTATTATGAACCAAGAGTAAAATTAACCCAGTTGGCCCTGGCTGGTATTCGATTCACAGTCAGGGCACTGGGGACCTGGCTTGCGGCCTAGGAGAGAGGCAACCACACATTGATGTTTCTCTCCCTCTCTTTCTCCCTTCCCTCTCCTTCTCTCTAAAAAAAAATAAATAAAATCTTAAAAACAATTAACCCAATTGTACCCATCTGAGGCCCATAGTACGTGTGCACATACATGTATATACACAAATAGTTAAAATAACTAAGAACTTATCCAAGGTCACCCAGCTTGACCTGGGGGGGGGCTTCCCTTGGGCAATGCCCATAATTTCTGAAAATTCCATTTGTGCTACTACCTGATTCCGCCCCCCACTCTCCTCTCACGTTTGCTTCTGAGAGGCGCTCACCTCTGTGAACAAGGGATGGGTTTCTCCAGTAGTTCCCACCAGTGCTCCCAGGCTCCCTTCTAGGATCTGAGTTCAGATTTTCGTACCTGGTGTCAGCGTTGGGGGCAATGGAGAAGGCAGCTTTGCAGTCACTCACCTTGTGGCAGTGGCAGGTGAGACCCAGGGGTGGTCCTGCTGTGGCTTCACAAGACCGTCCATGGGAGCAGGGCTGGCTCTGGCAGGGGTCTATCTTCGCTTCACACCACTGGCCTGTGGTGGGGATGGGATTCGATGTCACACACTGCTTTGGTCACTGCCTCCTTTCTAGCTCATTCCTGGGAGATGGCCCAGCACTAACTGCATAGGCAAAGGGATCCTGGGGCATATTCTCTGGACTAGGGTGTGGGGCTGGACAAGATGACTAGGCTGACTTGAAGGAGGGGATTGTGTGGGTTTTCATGGTCAGCTCAGCTGTGCCACAGAGACGCCTGCATCCCACCTCAGCCCCATCCTAGACCTCACCTGTGGAACCAGGCAGACACTGGCAGTAGAAGGCATTGGCTAGAGAGTGGCAGGCTGCACTTTGGGGTGGCAGCGCTGGTCCGCACACTCATTCACAACCCTCTCACAGTGCAGCCCCACCAAGCCTGGAGGGCAGACACAGTGGAAGCCCCCAGGTTTCAGGGTGCAGGTCCCATGGTTGTGACAGGGCTGCGGTTGACAAGCGTCAGGTTCCTTTGAACAGTTCTGTCCACTGTAGCCTGGGGCACACTGTGGGCAAAGAGTCAGTTGGGGAACCAGGAAGAGAGCCCATCCCAGCACTACAGGGCACCCAGCGCAAGACAGTCTGCCCAGGTCTCACCTTCTGGCGCCATGGCATCACTCAACTCACCAGCCACCACAGCCACGTTAGCTTCACCCATATCCACCCCACAAGACACACAATTGTTCAATAACACACAACCTTCCACCACCCCAGTCCCAAACAATCTTTAGGACATACTGCCACTAAACATAGCTCCAATTTTGGGACAACTTCTCTCCCCGCCCTCACACCCACCAGGCTGTGTCAGGCTTTATTGATTGGTAGGCATTTATTGAATGCCTACTTTGTGCCATCCACCATTTTATGCAGTAGGAATACAATGAAAACCAGAACTCATCCCTGCTTCCATGAAGTTTCCAGGCAACTAGAAGAGACAGCTAGTACTTCTTGCATAATTTATATGCACAACCCCATAAAGCCCTCCTAAAAACCCTCTATCTGGATTATCTTATTTGATTCTCACTTTACGGAAGTGGAAACTGACTCCTTGAAAGATTAAGTGATGTGTACAAGTTACACAGCTAGTAGGTGGCAGAGCTGGGGTTCAGTGCAACTCTATGACTCCATAACTGAAGCCCGTAACCATTTTCTGACTGTTTCATTTCATTCTGCCGGAGTGGAGTCATCGATGACGTCTATGCCATGTGCTGAATACCTGCAAGAGGAAGGTGAGCATGCAAGAAGGAAATACCAGGAAGGCTTCAGAAAGGTGGAGAAAAAGGCATTCACAAAGAAGTGGCCAGAGCCCTGGCTAGAAACTTGATTGGTTAGAGTGTCGTCCCGATACACCAAGGTTGCGCGTTTGATCTCTGGTCAAGGCACATACAAGAACCAACTAAATCAATGTTTCTCTCTCTCCTTTTCTCTCTGTCTCTAAAAATCAATCAATAAAAAGAAACTACTAAATTGTTAAAAAAAAAAACCCAAAACAAAGTGGCCAGAGGGCTGGAAGAAGCAGGTGAGGGGAGTGTTTTGGAAACTTCTGGAGGGAGTTTCATAAAAGAGGAAGTAAAGCTGAGTAACAGATGTGAGGGGATTTCTACTAGTCAGTACACTGGCTTTGTGTGTGTGTGAAAATGCTCACAAAAAAGTTAAGGTTAAGGTTAGGTTAAGTGCATGGGGCCTTCTACCCGGACTTGTAGTTCTGAATACAGAAATCAGGCAGCTCAGACTGGGATCTCAGCTTTGCTTCTCTTGCTCAGTGACTTGACCCAAGGAGAGACCTGAACCCAGCCTGGAGGGAAGTTCAGGGCATCATCCCGAGGAAGGCAATTCCTGGGCATCGTGCAGTGGAAGAGGGGTGGGGAGGGCCATCAGGAAGCCAGAGTGGGTTGTGCAGGGAAGCCAGCAGCAGTTTCGTGTTGCTGGAGCAGAGACTAGGAGAGTGGGATGAAGATGCATGAGGCCTGAGAGGCAGGCAGGGCTGGGTCTTGCAGGGTCCTGGACTTCCCTGTGAAAGATGTGGGCAGCCACTGAAGGGTTTTAAGCAGGGGAGTGACCAGTCAGCTCAACACTTCCAACAGGGCACGCTGGTAGCAGAGTAAAGGCTGGGCCTCCAGGAGGACAAGTGTGGAGGCAGGGACAATGGGAGGCTGATGCAGGTGTCCAGGTGGAATGCAACAAAGGCCTGGTCTAAGGCAGTGGACAAAGGGTGAAGGGATGAGGATATGAGTTGAGAAATATTTAGGAGGTAAAATGGCAATGGCTGGGTGGTTGGCTGGGTGTGTGGGGTAAAGTAAAGTGAAATGGACATAGTACTGCCCCCCGCCCCCTGACTACTTTTTCCCATATCCAGCCCACCTTTGTCGCCTTTACCCATTCACTCCCTTCTAGGCCTGCTTACCTGGCAGAGATACCCATTGGGTTGGGCCAGGCAGGTGGCCCCATGTTGGCAGGGCCTGGACTGGCATGGGTTCACCCTGTCCTGGCACATACTGCCTTGGAATCCAGCAGGACAGTGACAGAAATAGGAGGGGCCACTGTTAATGCAGAGGCCTCCATTCTGGCACAAGAAAGAGACTTCAGTGCCTGCGGAGAGAGACAAACAGGGACCAATAAAGCTAAGTGGAGTGGAAGGATGCTCAGGTCCCAGACAATGAGCGGACAGGCCTATGGGGACTTACTAGCATTCCTCCGGGTGGTGGAGACCTGAGGAGTCAGTGCCTCCTGACATAGAAGAGGTTAAAACATCAAGTTTCCCCTCCTGTCTATTCTGCCAGGATGGAGGTCTCTTTTCTCAGGCTTATCAGAGAATGAGTTCTGTATCACCATTGTTTTCATTGTTATTCCCATATCCACCCCTAACCCCACAAATCTCCTTCCCGACATTTTCTCACATCAAACCATTTGAACAAAGGGCTATTCTTTCACAAGGGGGTTGGTTCTTGACATCGCATCAGTGGGGCGCACCAAAATGTGTTGCGTGTAGTTGGGTTAAATGTGGTCCACTCTAGCTGAGATGATAATGAGGACAGAGTCGAGTTGCTCCATGCTGAGTTAGGTCCCTAGTGATTGTGGGAAACTGCAGTCTTGACTCAGGTGGCTTGTGTTTCCTGGGTTGCACTGAAGGTGGTGCTGGGAGCTGAGCTGTGTGAGGATGCCCTGGGTGTTGTTGAGCTGTAGAATCAGTCACTATGGTTGGTCTGTGTTGTTTGGACCCTCAGTTGGTTGTTTTGGCTGAATGTGTGGATTCCCTTAGCAATGGAATAGAGGAGGGCACATTTTTTCCCTTCACCTGTTCCCCAGTCGGTCCTTGGGTTGGTACCTTGGCTCGGCAGCCTTCTGACAGGAGGATAGCGGGACTTTGCAGAGAGGCCCGGTCCATCCCTGGAGGCACGGGCACTGGAAGGAGGGCCCAGTCTGGAGGCAGTGGGAATTGCGTGGACAGGGCTTCTGAGCACATAAGTCTATCAGAGTCTGAGGGTTTGGAGAGAGCACGAGGCAGGACAGAGCATCAGGTTCCCAGGCCCAGAGATGGTCCTCTGCCAAGTGCAGCTCCTTGAAATTTTTTACCTCTGAATCACGCCCCTCCCTGGTTTCCTTTGACACCCACAGCCCAGCACAGTGCTGGGCTCAGACACCCTTTCAGTCCTTCTCTTCCACACAGACCACAGTGCCTAGACTTCCAAACCTCTCTTCATTGTGGGTGCCTTGCCCAAACTTCCCTGCTGCCCACCTTTTAGTACCCGAGACCTTCTCGCCAGAGCTCCGCAGCCCCTCCCCTCAGCACACCTGGCTCAGTGCCCCTCACCTGACAGCTGCTTCCTGTGGGGCAGAGGCAGCGGGGACCCTGGGGTCCATCTTGGCAGGTAGCCCAGTTTCTGCAGGGGCTGGACAAGAGAGATGGGACACGGAGCAGGAAATAAAGGGGAGGGAGTGTGATATGGTGGAAAAGCAACCATGGGGTAGATGGGAAACTGAAAGGAAGCCAAGTAAAGGACATGGGATGTGGGATGGGAGGCAGCTGGGGCCCCAGAGGAGATGGAGAAGGAGGGGACAAAGGCTGAGGGACTTCCTTCCCCTTCTTTCCTTCAAGGGTATTTCCACCCTGTTCACCTGTCTGCACAGCTGGGATGGATCCTTCCCTCACAGCGTGGGCCCTGGAAGCCAGTGGCACAGAAGCAGGAGGAGGTGCCAAGCCTTTTCACACAGGTACCGCCATTGAGGCGTGGCGCTGGAGAGAGGAGGCTGTGAGGGGTTGCATTTCTTGCCTATAATGTGGCCTTAATCTCAGTCATACCACACACAGGACATTAGCCTCCACCCCCAGACCCTCATCAAACACAAGCTCAGTGTTCGGTTTCTTTTTATTTAAATACAGCACAAGCACACCCTGCCCATATTGAGGCCCAACCCAGGACATGGTGGGTGCTCACTGGAGGCACAGTGGTCAGTGTTGGTCTGGCAGTGGGGCCCAGTGTGGTTTGGAGGACAGGTGCAGGAGTAGCCCTCAGGGCTGGGGCTGCAGGAGCCACCATTGAGACACGGTCCTGAGTGACAAGCTGTTACCTCTTTGGTGCAGGTGGGCCCTGAAGGAAGCAGGTGAGGACTGAGAAAGGGAACCCCCCTTTTCTCCTCTCCTCTCATTCCTCTTTTCTTTCCCTTCCATTCATCCCCACCTCTACTGTCCTCTACCCAACAGCTTTTCCTTTCTTACCATCTCCACACATCACCTGTGTCCCCTGCAGCTTGTTCTGTTTTTCTTGGTGGTGACAGACCGAGAGCTCTTTGTCACTTATCTTCACTGGCCTTACCCTTTATTTAGAGGGTGGCCAGCCCAGGGTGTATATAGTTCAGGGAATACCTCACCTGTGTAGCCTGTGGGGCACGTGCAGTTGTGGCCAGAGGGCTGGGGGTGGCAGGTTCCCCCGTGGGTGCGGGGCATGGAGATGCAGCCCCCCAGCTCTGCCTCACACTCTGGTCCTGTCCAACCCATGTCACACACACATGGGGATCTGGTTATTAAGGGAAAGGGGAGAATTTTCTCTTCTTCCTTTCCCATTGGCCAGACCCCTATGACCTCTTCATTTTTTTTTTTTTTTTTGTCCCTGAGACTCTGGCCCTTTTCTTCAGTGTTTTTGCTCTTAGTATTGTCCCCACTTTGCCTTCCCTGTGCTCAGTCTTTCCGACTAGATAGATATATTCCTTCTGTGCTGTTTACCATTAGTTTTTCCTATTAGAATGAAAGCTCCTCGAGAGCACTTTGTCTTCTTTGTTCTATGCTGCTCTCCCAGACCCTAGAACAGTACCCACATATAGCAGATGCTCAATAAATGTTTGTCTAACGAATGATGAATTGACCCTGGGATTTAATGCTCCTTTTTCTGCTCTGACCCTCTATTCCTTTGTTTCCCCCATTATTTATGAACTATCCCCTCACTGGATAACACTCACCAATCCAGCCCTCCCATTGGCTGTGACCTCAGTCAGAACTTTGCCATCTCCTTGCTATTCCTTATTGGTCATTTTCCATAGACTTGCCCTTTGTTGGCTGTCTTCTCCTGCCCTAGTTGAAGATCTAGAGGTCATTGCAAATGCAAAGGGTCTGGAAGATGTTACCTCTGGCAATGCCGATGCTGGCAGCTGCAGTTGTCCTCAGCAGGGGCACAGCCAGGGCTTCCATGGGGGCAGAGGCAGTGGCCCTTGTCCTCCTGATGCTGGCATTTTTGCTTGGGCTGGCAGAGGTTGGGGGCACACAGGAGAACCTCACAGAGCTGACCTGGTGGGGAGATAGGTCGGAGAGAAAGCAGGGTCCCTCCATGTCCTTGATGGGGTCAGAGGCCGCTTCTTACACACATGCTCACTGCTCATGAACTTGTCCTTCAGTTTTTCCCTATTGCCTCAGGATACTGTCTGACTTCCTCAGAATGGCACACAGGATCCTGCAGTACAGGTCCTTCCTACAACTTCTGTGTTTCTCTCCTCAGCCCCAATGCATCATAAGCTCTGAGTGTCCTATAGCTCCGAAAGTGGGGTGTCCTTTTCCTCCCTCTGCACCTTTGCATGTGTGGTATCTGCAGCTAAAACATGCTATCTGGCCTTCTATCTTGACAAACTCACTCATTCTTTAAGACTCAGCTCATGAAACCTTCTAATCTCTAGTGTGGGTTAGTGGGTCCTTTGTGCTCCTAGCATCCTGTGCATTCCACTCTTAGAGCACCTCTCAGGGCCATGATGAACAAGAGACTTGCTGGTCTTTCTGCTCAAGATTTAAAGTCACCTGAGGCAACTCTCTTACTCAATGCTGTGTCTGTGCCTGGTATAGTCAATACTTAATGAATGCTCGCTAGCCATCATGTTGGGCCATACAATAACTCCACCCTCAGCCCATGGTTGTATAGTCATGCAAGTCTTTCACTGAATAAGAGGTTTTGTTGTAATTTGAGTCTCACATCCCAACTTTCAAACACACACAAATGACCACTGCCCCACCCCAAAAGGACTCAATTATTCCCACCAGTCTTTGCCAACACCTCCCTTGCTGACCTGTGAAGCCAGAGGGGCAGAGGCAAAAGAAGGCTCCTGGGAGATCAAGACAGCTGGTGCCCGTGGGGCATGGGCCACTCAAACACTCGTCTACCTCCGCCTGGCAGTGTGGGCTTTCAAAGCCTGTGGCACAGCAGCAGGCTCAGGGTCTGGGAAATCTGCCTCTGGCCCCCACTCTCCTTCCGGTGTCTGAGCCCCAGTTTACCTGGAAGACATTTGCAATGGAAGGACCCAGGCTGGTCCTGGCACTGCCCACCGTTGGCACAGGGAGAGCTGCCACACTCGTTGATATCCTCCTCACATCCGGAACCCGTGAATCCTGCTGGGGCGGCGTGGATGGGACAGATGGTGAAGGGCATCTCCATTTTTCTCTGCATTTATTACAGAGTTTCTTTAAAATGTTTGACTGAGCTTTACAGACATGACTTCATGGATTTGAGGAAGAAACTAAGAGTTTACACTGATGCTTAGCCCCTTTCTACATACACAGGTGACATTAACACAGGTCAAAGGGCTTGGTGTGGGGCTTTGTCGCGATTTGTCATTGTACAATGAAAACACCAATTTGAGAGCTTTTGAAATAGTGATTTGAGTTTCAGGATGTAACATAGCATAGTTTGGGACTTTATTTTTCATGTAAATAAGTCATCACTGGATATATTTATTAATCCTGAAAGTATATTTTCTCAAAACCATAAATACCAGTCCTGGCCCTTCCCTTGGCCAGGGAAGGTGAACCTGGAGGGCTTCCCGGAGAAGACTCCTGGGGCAGGTGGGGATGATGGGAGGGTGATGTAGGAAGGTGAAGCTCAAGCCACCCTCTAGCTGGGTGACTTTGGGAAGCTACTGGACCCTTAATAAATGGAGCCCCTCTGGGTTCCAGTTTCCTCCCCTGTAGATGACAAATAATGGAATTGACCTCAGGGTACAATTAAAAGGAGTAAACAAAATAATGCCTAAAAAGTAGAGCCAAGTGTGTGGCCCAGAGTAAATATTCCATAAACACCAGAGATTAGCATAGCAGAGAACAGGTGTCCGATGCAGTGAGGGCAGGCCCGGCACCTCTCCCCGAGTACTTGATGGGTGGTGCCCAGATCAGCCTGAGACCCTGATGTGCAGAGGTGCATATAGTGGACTCTGAGACAGGCCTGGAAAGGAGGGTTTTGGGGTGATTTGACAACACAGAGATGAAGGTGGGTGGGTAAGCAAGAGAAGGAGGATTTGGGGGATGTAGCAGAGGAGAGTTTGGAGAGCAAAATAGCTGGAGAAATGGGGAGTCCTTGGTAGTCTCAGGAGAGCTTCAAGAGGCCTCAGGCCTGGACTGTGGAGGCTCAGAGGCCTGGGGAGCAGGCTGCAGTGGAGTCTGCACTCACCGGGCAGGCACGTGCACTGGAAGCTGTTGAGCTGGTTGCGGCAGTCTGTCTGGTTCAAGCAAGGAGCCGAGGCACACTCATCTGTCTCCATCTCACAGAGCCACCCTTCTATGCCTGAGGACAGGGAATGGTGGTGAGGGCTGAGGCTCAGTCAGGCTTCTGCCCAAGAGGCCAGGGTTCTAGAACCAGCCTGCCCCCCTGCCACGCATCCCATCAGGCAGCCCCTCTCGGGGAGCTGTGTGCATGTAGGCTGCAGAGATGAACACACAGCCCTGCTGCTTTGCTGTGTGGCTCTGCTCTCTCCCGTGAGAAAGCTGTAAGAGCAGGGCACCTGCGGGGACCTGTGGGAGGGGCTGCGAGGATGTACCATTCCTC
The DNA here is from genome assembly GCF_021234435.1 of Artibeus jamaicensis. Lineage (NCBI taxonomy): Eukaryota > Metazoa > Chordata > Mammalia > Chiroptera > Phyllostomidae > Artibeus > Artibeus jamaicensis. The sequence continues at coordinate 3,560,368 of NW_026521847.1, forward strand.
TGTGCACGGAAGGCAGGCTGATCAGCCTGGAGGTCTCCAAGAGACAAATGAGACAAGTAGGCATCTGCTTGGAGGTGGCCCGCTCCTGTTCTGTTTGGGCAGGCCTCTGTGCTGGGGAGACCAGGCTCCTCAACAGGGGCATTTGGAGGCCACTGGGGAGGCTGTGTCACTCCCAGATTTGTGCTGTTTCTTCAGGCTTGTCCTGGTGTCCACTGTCTCATCCTGACCGAAAGCTGGGTTGACCTCTGGACCACAGCCACCCTCCCTCTTCTTGCCTGGGAAGCCTGCCTCTGAAGCTCCTTGATGTCCACAGCCTTGTCCCTTGGATTATGGAACAGCTTTAGAAAGGCAGCGTTGTGGACTAGCTAACACCATTGGAGCCCTGGGTTTGAATCCTGGCTCTGCCACTTACAAGCCGGGTGACCTTGGACAGGTCACTTAAGCTGTCTGTGCTTCAGTTTCTTCATTTATAAAGTGCATATAGTAACAATGCTGACCTCGAAGGCTTATTGTAAAAATTAGATAAGGCGTGTAAGCTGCCCAGGTGGTACCTAGCACAAAGTAAGTTATTCTATTATTGTTCTGGTTTCATCCCACTCCCTGATACTGTTGGCTCTGTCATTGTCTCCTTGGGGAGACTTTCCTCTTTGCACCTGGTGTGGAGGTGGGTGCAGCCTTGCAGCATCCTTTTCCTGTCGCACCAAATTCAAGCAATTGAGGTTCGAGGGCTTTACTGCCAAGAAACTCTCAGAGGAGAATTTCTGTGTTAGGAAGAACATTCTGGATTGCCATGAAGTCTATCAATTGCTGCTCTGCTCTCCCTCGATGGGCCTCTGTGTACAGTGGACCAGGCTGTATACTCTACAAAGACCATGGAGTGAGTGTTCCCACTCACACCCAGAGGTGAGCAGCGCACAACCTTGCTGCCATCTGTGGTCCTTCTCCTGGAGCCAGGAGCCTCCTCATCTCGGGTGAGGAGAAGAAGGGAAGCATTCTTAGGTAACTGACCTCAGCTGGCCTGAGGCTCCCTGCGCTCTGGAGGGGCAATGGCCTGTGGGTGCAGGACTAGTCCTCTCTCTTCTACTAAGGGCCCCCACCCAGCCGGCACCTGGTGGGCAGAGGCAGTGGAAGGTGGCAAGCAGGTCCAGGCAGGTGCTGCCCGGGTGGCAGGGCTGGGACAGGCACTTGTTGTGACTGGCCTCGCAGCGGGAGCCCGTGTAGCCAAAGGAGCCGGGGTGTTGAGGCAGGAGCCCCCGTGTTCACGGGGTCCAGAGCCTTGTGGCGCTGGGAGGAGAGAAGAGCGGGGTCCACAGGGGCCAGTGGGGGACGGCCACAAGGCCAGCCTGCCTGTGGGGCACAGGGGCCTGTGTGTGGCAGATGAGACCATATTAGGGGAGGCCTGTGTCTTTAAGATGGAGAAGAACTAAATGGGGCCTGAAGGACTGAGCATCAGTGCTAAGACCATGTGGTGGGGAGATGTCAGATGCGGACAAATTCGGGAAAAAGAGTTATTTATGTTTTTTAATTTGGAAAACAATGTCTCCTGTGCAGATGCTGTCTGGGGGCTCAGAGAAGATCCACTATGGGGGTGCCTCACCCATCTGGCACTCATCCAGGTCCTGGTGGCAGGTGGGCCCTGCGTAGCCAGGCTGACACAGGCAGAGTGTGGCACCTGTCAGGGGGTTGGTGCTGCACTGGGCTTCCTTGTGGCATGGCTGGCTCAGGCACATGTCCTCCATGTGACACAGGAGGCCCACAGGATGGGGGCCGGGTGAGGCTCTCAGGGGCCATTTGAAGCTCCCAGCTACTCCTCTGCTTCTCTCATAGGCCCTCTACTCCCGCCACCTCCTAGGACCCTGTGCCCCTCACCTGTGCGGCCAGGTGGGCAGAAGCGGGAGAAGGAGCCCACGTGGTCAATGCAGGTGGATCCTGGGGCACAGTTGGCAGCAGCACAGTCATCCAGGCTCTCCTTGCAGCCTGTGCCTCCCCAGCCACTTAACAGTCACTCCACAAACACAGTGGAAGCCACCAGCCGAGTTCTGGCAGGTATCCCCATTTCTGCAGCGAGGCGGATGCTGGGGCTCACATTCATCCACATCTTCAGAGCAGTCCCAGCCTGCAGGAGGACAGAGGCACAAGCTGGAGCTGGGGGCCCTGTGGGAGGGCAGGTCAGGGACTGACCGTCTGGGCCATTGGTGCCATGAACTTGGCTTAAACGACTCACCAGTCCAGGCCTCTGAGCAGAGGCAGGTGTAGGTGCCCATCCCAACCTGGCAAGTGCCCCCATTCTGACACTGGTGCCTGACACAGTCATCTGGATTCACCTCACAGCCTGGGCCTGTGAGACCTGATAGGGTCATGGGATCAGCTGAGGGCAGGAGACAATGCGCCTGCCCAGGGATGGGGCTTCAGGAGGCCCCCTGTGAGGACACACCTGGGAGGCAGAGGCAGAGGTGGAAGGTGTAGTCTCACCCCCGGAACCAGCTGGCAGGTGCCCCATTGGGACAGCCTGTTGGGGGACAGCATCCTGGCCACAGCTCACAGCGTAGATCTTCCTGCCCAGCGGGGCAGAGACAGTGGAAGGACCCCAGGGTGTTATGGCAGGTGGTGCCCTTGGGGCAGGGTTCTGGGTCCTGAAAACACTCGTTGACATTGTGTTCGCAGGCATGGCCCTCAAAGCCAGGTAGGCAGTGGCACTGGATCTGGGGGTGGGGGGTCAGACACACCCCTCCATTCGTGCAGGGGTTGGCCGAGCAGAAGTCCCGAAGCTGGCACTGCTCACCTAAGGCAGAGGGCAGCGGGGCCAGTCGGCACTGCACACATCCCACCGCCTGAGAGCAGCCAGCTCTCATTGCATTCTCGAATTTTCCTTCCCATTCCCCCTGTACCCTATCTGCCCTGTCCTAGCACCTTTGCCTCAGTTTTGCCTTTTTCTTGGGAGGGTTAAATCTGGAGTGACTATATTTTCTAAGCTAAAAACAGGACATGTAGTTGTTGGTGAGGTGTTGCCAATCAGCCCTGCCCAGGAAGATCTGGGACACAGGGTCCCTTCAGGGGTGACCTTGCGGGGGAGGAGTGTGGAAAGTAGCAGGCCTCTGCAGGCGGGAGGCTTGGAGCCTTGCTGCTCCACAACTGGCTGTCTGCCTCTGGGCAGTCGTCTGGTCTCTCTGGCCGGATTTCTTGATCTTTAGGTGGGTGTATTGATCTGTCAGTGATAAGAGACTCCCCTCACAGCTGTGTGTACCAGCGGAGTGGGCAGCAGTCCTGGTGGCCACCTCTCAGGGCACGCTGGCCATGTGGCAGCTGCTGGGCTAAGTAAGCATCTCCTGAGCATCCCGGTCCCCCTTGGAACAGCCATTTGAAGTGTGCATGTCAGGGGACAACTGAGGACAAGTGAGCTCAAATATCTCTTGCAGGATCACATGACTAGTCAGTGGCAGAGCTGACGCGGATCTGGGGGAGGCGCTGCTCCAGAGCCCCGACTCCCACACAGGCCCGGCAAGTTGCCAGTGACCGTCCTCATCACACATGCTGGTCTCTCACCCCCAGTCTCAGGCCCAGTTTCCTCAGCACTACCCGGGCAGCTCAAACATCTTCGTGCCACAGGCCCACCCCAGACCCACTAAATCACTCTCTGGGATGGTGCCCTGGTATTTTTAAGACATTCCAGGTGATTGCTGTGCCTCAGTAAGTTTGAGAAGCCTTGCCTCTAGCCTGCCCCACACAGAGCCACCACATTTCAGGAACTTTCTTATCTACGTGGCCTTTTGCTGCCCAGTCCAGCCCCTCCACCCTGATGTGGGCTGTGGGCCCTTCCTCTCTCCCAGGCCCCTCAGCTCTGTTTATGCCCCTGACCGTCTCCTCAGAGTAGCATGCCCTTCCCATCACACGTCCTGCTCTCTTGCCTCATACCTCTTCTTGGGTCAGATCACTTCCGGCCCACCTCACTGCCCCATCACACCTGCCCCACAGAGGTCTTTCCAAGTGATCTGATGGGCACCCACTGGGGGTTGGAGGCTGCGGAGGTACTCAGAATGCAGAGGTTCCCCATTGCACCGTATTAATCCTCTAGCTGCTGGGTAGGGGGGAGCTTGAGAGGGCTGGGAAAGGGGTCACTGTGGTACCCTAAGGGGGCTATGGCAGTAGCTGTTTACCAACTGGTTTGGAAATATTTCATCATTTTAATAATCAGTACAACTATGCTGGTGAATGTCAATCTTGGGTAAATGTGTCACCAAGAATCATCTTATTGATTCTCACCGTCTCTGTCCTCATGGGGCTCAGTCATCTTTTCTACCCCACAGCCCAGCTTGCTGCTCCTGCCATTCCCCTCTTCCCCACCCCCATCAGTGCTCACCTGTCCATCCAGGCAAGCAGGAGCGTTGTGGGAGTCCTGACGCCTGGATGTGGCAGTGGCCCATTTTGGAACAGAAGGAAGAACAGGGGTCCTTGAGCTGGGCCTGGCACCTCTCACCAGTGAAGCCAGAGGGACAGATGCAGAGGAAGCTGGTGGTTACAGAAGAGGGGGTATCGGGGGAGCCTGGGAGGGCCGGAAGCAGGGCTTGGCAGCTGCCCCCATTCTGGCAGAGCTGGGCATCCTGGCAGGGGTCCGGAAACTGGCACGTCTCACCCAGGAAGCCAGGAGCACACCTGGGCAGGGGGGAGCGGAACACTCACATCACCGGATGCTTTCGACGTCTCGCCCACCTCCCTCCCTCTTTTGCCTTCATTTGTTTCCTTTTATCTCCTTCCCCCTCTCCTTCCCTTCTCTCGTGCTCTCTCTCCCACTTTCCGCCCTCCCAGACACACTCACTGGCAGATGTTTCAGCCCTGAGATAGGCTCAGGCAGGTTCCTCCATTGGCACAGGGTTCTGAGAAACTCCTGCAAGGCAGCCCTAGGGATGGAGACAGGGATGAGCTGGGAGCGGGAACAGGAGCATGGCGCTCCACCTGTTTGTTCTCCAGGTGCTCCAGGGGAACTGCCTGCAGCAGCCCTGCACTCACATGTGTGGGTGTGTGTACGCTCTTAACCACCACCAGCCTCCACACCCCTGTTCCTAGTCCCCATGTGGCGCCCGTCCTAGCCTCCTAGGTCTCAGGCCTCTTACTAATCCTCACCCCCCTTTCCTGTTCTTTTCTTTGGTCTCCCAACTCCAGTCTCATGCTCTGTCCTCAGAAGCAAGTCAACAGGGATCAGGAAGCGGGGTTGAGGGGACTCCTGGAGGTCAATGGCTGAGACAGAGAAAGGATTTCCTCCTGGAAGGGCACAGCATTGAGTCATGGAGGCATGGGGTGGGGTGGGGGGTGGCCGGACGGGGAATGGGACTTGATAGGCCCTTGACCTTTCCGTGTCTCCATCTCCTACTCCCCTCGCATCTCTTTCCCTACCAGGTGGTCAGTCTGTTCCTTTTCCCCCCTGCTGGCCCCCAGCTCCAGGGCTGACTGGGTTCTTCCTGAGGGTGGGCACCCTGTTGTCCACCCCCCCACAGTGGCCCCCTGGCATCAGGCCCACAGCCTCTGTCTGTGCAGATACAGCAGCAGAGGCTGTCCTGATCAATGGGGTGAGACTCTCTTCCATCCAGTGTCACCTCTGGGTGCTGTGTCCTCTGCCCCCAGTGCACCAGTCACCTCCTAAGGGAGATGGGTTCCCCCACCTCTTCCACCCTGTGCCTTACCTCTTCTTGTCTTCACCACAGAGCAGCAGCAGCAGCAGTGAAGGGGGCTGCATTCCAGAGCCTGGCCCCACAGAGCCCTCACTAAGTCAGGAGCCACCTCCTCTGCTCCCACAGGCCCTCTTCTTCCTCCTTGGCCTGCCTGCAAGTCTCACAACTGAGCTGTTTTCTGAGCCACACAATGTCCTCCTGGACACCCTAGTGATGGAGGAGGGGGAGGAAGTTTGAGGGGGATGAGGGAGGGGCCTTGCATCCCTGACAGCTCCCAGGAATAGGACAGAGTGGCTGGAGCACAGGTGATGGGAGGGGAGTACCGGTCTGTGGGGCCCCTGGACACAGTCTCAGCCCTTCTGTTGATGGGCTCTTTCCTTTCTAGAGATGGGAGTAGTGAGGTGGCTGCCTCTGCTTTGGGACGATCAGGACCTGGAAACAGATGTGTGGGGTGAAGGGAGCTCTGCTAGTCCTCTTCCCAGGGGAGGATGCTTGTTTTTGGAGGTCACTACAGAGGCTTCTCAGAGATTCTGCAACTTTGTATAACTTACAACTACGCTTGGCAGAGGAAACCCAGGGGACTTCTGGGCTTTACCTTGGCACTTGCTGGGGCTTCTCTCCTTTTGGGGAAAGGGCGACATGTCAGCTGGTTTTGGGGGAAATCCTGGCCTTCCTTTGGAGGGGAACATATAACACCATCATCAATAATAAATGACATCTTCTACACTCAGTTTTGCAGTCTGTATTATTTAAAGCAAACACTGCATTTGGGTTGTTCTCCTTCCCCCATGCCTCCCTCCTTCTGCTGAAGAGGTCCCTGTGATGCAAGGAATGCCAGTCATTGATTTTAAAATCAGAGTAAAAAAAATCACCAAAGAGAATCCATTGCCCTGACTTATCTTACTGAGTAACCCTGGACTTTGGGGTTGCCACACCTGGACTTCCTGTGCTGGCACAGGGCTGAGCGTCAGGGTGGCTGCAGGTGTGGCAGCAGCTATGAGGACGAGCCCTCCTGCAACCCGGCGTGCCCTTAGCAGATTTGCTCTGCGTGGAATATACTTTGCCAGAACTAGTAAAAAATTTTTTTAAATCATCACCTGAGGATATGTTTATTGATTTGAGAGAGAGAGAGAGAGAGAGAGAGAGAGAGATCAACATGAAAGAGAAACATCGATTGGTTGCCTGCAGTACACACCCCAACTGGGGGATTGAACCTTCAACCTAGGTATGTACCCTGACCAGAGTGTGAACCCTTAGACTTTTGGTGTATAAGATGATGTTCCAACCAACTGAGCCACTCGGCCAGGGCGCCAGCACCATTAAAATTTTTTTTTTACTTTAATTAATTTATTTATTTTAGGAGAGAGGGGAAGGGAAAGAGAGAGGGAGAGAAATATCAGTGTGTGGTTGCCTCTTGCATGTCCCCTACTGGGGACCTGGCCCACAATCCAGGCATGTGCCCTGATTGGGAATCAAACTGGTGACCCTTTGGTTCACAGCCCATGCTCAATCCACTGGGCCACACCAGCCAGGGCTAAATTTTTTTTCAATTTTACATAATTTAAAACTCAAAGAAAAAGGGAAATAATACTAAAAATAATTCCAGGATACTTTTCACTCAGATTCACCAGTTATATCATCTAACCACATTTGTTTTTATCATTATTTCTCTAAATACACATTAGAATTTTTTTCTGAACCATTTAGAGTAAGTTGCACTCAAGATGCCCCTCTATTGGTAAACACATTGGTGTGAATTTCATGTAAATTCACAATTTCATGATGACATTCCTTTACATAACCACAGTACAAATATCAACATCAAAAAGGCGTTAAAGAAAAAATGTTAATGTCCATAGCTGGAAGTCTTTTTATTTTTTGAAGAATTTATTTATTTATTTTATAGAGAGAGGGGAAGAGAGGGAGAAAGAGAGGGAGAGAAACATCAATGTGTGGTTGCCTCTCCACTGCCCCCTACTGGAGACCTGGCCTGCAACCCAAGCAGGTATACTAACTGGGAGTCAAACCAGTGACCCTTTGGTTCACAGGCTGGCACTCAATCCACCCAGCCACACTAGCCACCGCAAAGTGGTTGCCTTCTTGTATGTGCCCTGACAGGGGACTAAACCTGAAACCCAGGCATGGGCCCCTGGAGACTCCTCGCCCTTTGGAATGATGTCCAACAAACAAAGCTACATTGGTCAGGACCCAAAAGTCTTTCTTCCCGGTACACCAAGGTTGCTGGTTTGATCCTGGGTTCGGCACATTTTTCTTTCTGTCTCTCTCAACTCAATAATTTTTTTTTTAAAGAAAGGTTTATTAGGCCATTGATAGTAGAAAAAAAAAAAAAGAAAAGCCTTGAGATCTGGAGCCTAAACCCCCAGCAGCATGGCTAGGTGGTGTGGTTGAAAAGGGAACACATTCTAAATATGACAAGCTCAGGAGAGGCCTCTGTGATGGCCTCACAAACTCAAAAGTAACCTAAAGTAACCTTATAGGATGGTCTGAAATTAAAACTTTCTAGCCCTGGCTGGTGTAGCTCAGTGGATTGAGCGCAGGCCTGTGAACCAAAGCATCGCTGGTTTGGTTCCCAGTCAGGGCACATGCCTGGGTTGCAGACCATATCCCCAGTATGGGGTATGCTAGAAGCAATCACACATTGATGTTTCACTCCCTCTCTTTCTCTCTTCTTTCCACATTTCTCTAAAATAAATAAATAAAATCTAAAAAAAAAACCTTTCTAACTAAAAGCAGGTCACTGGGGGATGGTCATTTCCTAGGCTAGACTCTTCCCTAAAAAACTCTTTGTCTTTACAGACTTCGGCCAAGATAGAGGCATAGGTGAAAACACTGCCTTCTTGCACAACCAAGTTTAAAAACAACAAAGTTTTAGCAACAAAAATGCAGCCAAACCACAGAAAATTGAACTATACGGAAGTCTGACAACAACGAACCATTCAGCCAAACCAGTAGGAGGGGCAGAGCCAGTAGCAGAGCGGGGTCGGGCAAGAAAGATCCACCCGACAGACCGGGGCACACGACCCAGACTCGCAGGCAGCCATGGGAAGATCCCAGGTGTGGAGTAGCAGCCGGCAGACCCACTGAGGGCTGACCGCAGTCACACATTTGCACGCAGATAAACCTGTGAAGGAGGGAGCAGTGAGAAAGACTGTGCAGGCCCCAGCAGCAGGAAGCAGCAGAGGGGACCACCCATCATTGTCTGCCTCTTACCCCACCCCCACATATAGCATCACAAACCAGCGACCTGGGTGGCCCCGCTCTGATGAACATCTAAGGTTCCACTCCTCATACATAACAGGCACGAACAGAGCAAAATATTATAGCTCAAGAAGAACCCCAGAGCCCATAACTCTAAGTGATGAAAAAATAGCAAAACTTTCAGATGCACAGTTCAAAACACTTGTGATCAGGATGCTCACAGAACTGGTTGAGTTTAGTCACAAATTAGATGAAAAAAATGAAGGCTACACTAAGTAAAACGAAGGGAAATGCACAGGAAATCAATAGTGATGGAAAGGAAACTGGGACTCAAGTCAAGGGAGTGGACCAGAAGGAAGAAAAAAAATGACCAAACAGAAAAGAATGAAGAAACAAGAATTCAAAAAAGTGAGGAGAGGCTTAGGAACCTCCAGGACTTCTTTAAACATTCCAACATCTGAATTATAGGGGTACCAGAAGGGGAGGAGGAACAGCAACAAGTGGAAAACTTATTCTAACAAATAATAAAGGAGAACTTTCCTAACCTGGCAAAGGAAATAGACTTCCAGGAAATCCAGGAAGCTCAGGGTCCCAAAGAAGTTGGACCCAAGAAGGAACACACCAAGGCACATCATCATTACATTAGCCAAGATTAAAATGAAGGAGAAAATCCTAGAAGCAGCAAAAGCTAAGGGGACAGTCACCTACAAAGGAGTTCCCATCAGACTGTCAGTGGATTTCTCAAAAGAAACCTTCCAGGCAAGAAGGGGTTGGAAAGAAGTATTCCAAGTCATGAAATCCAAAAACCTACAGCCAAGATTGCTTTATCCAGCAAAACTTTAATTTAGAATGGAAGGGCACATAAAGTGCTTCTCAGATAAGATCAAATTCAAGGAGTTCATCATCACCAAGCCCTTATTATATAAACTGTTAAAGGGACTTACCTAAGAAAAAGAAGATAAAAAAGATGAACAGTGAAAGGACAGCAAACTCACAGTTATTAACAACCACACCTAAAACAAAAGCAAACTAAGAGGACAGCTAGATCAGGAGTGAACCATAAAAATGATCACATGGAGGGTTAGCAACAGGGGATTGGGAGGAGGAGAAGGGGGAGAAGGTACAGAGAATAAGTAACTGCCTCGGCCCGTGAGGCAGTCAACGGGGTCTGCCGATATACCTGTAACGGATGAAGGGGGATGGGACAGGAGGCGCGAAGAATGGCAGCAAGACAAAGGATTCTGATCAAGCTGCAAATTTTATTTCAGAATGGAGGGAGTTATATAGAGGAGGGCAGTGGAGGAAGTGCAGTGGATAGGTGGCTTCAAAGCGTGCTCTAGCCTGCGATTGGCCGGGGGGTGCATGGCGGGGCGCGTGATCAAGGCACTGATTGGTGTGCCACCCGCATGTCCAGGAGGGGGAGTTCTATGGCTCCTAACCGCAGCATCCTGTTATTCAGGTGCAACCTTCAGGTCGGATTGTATCAGCCTGTTTCAGGCTTATCCCAGCCCCCAACAAGTAACATAGATGGTAGGTAGAAAATAGAGAGGGGGGAGGGCAAGAATAGTAGGGGAAATACAGAATCTAAAGAACTTGAGACATGTGATCATAAACTAAAGGGGGAGAATGGCGGGGGAGGGAATGTGCAGGGTGGAAGGGAATGAAGGGGGGAATAGAACAACTGTAATGGCATAATCAATAAAATATATTTTAAAAAAAACCCTCCATCTTTTCCTTAACTGAGCCTGTCTTGTCCTTTTTTATCTATAATAATATTATTTTGACTGTCAAGGTAACTTTTTTCAGATCTCTCTGGGCACAGCAACCACACCATCCCCTCTTCTATTGTTATGTTAGTCGTTGACTTAACTATCCTGTACCTGTAACAAAGCTGGGTCTGGACAAACTCCAAAACCCTGTCAGAAGTGAGCATGTCCTTCCAAAAGTGAAGGTGTTGCAGGAATGCTGACAGCTGCAGATCGGAAACAGCAGACAGCACTTAACATGCCCCCTGGGCAACAGTAAACAATGCCAACATTAATTAAACCAGCTCTGTGCATGGCTAAAGACTCCCTCCACCCCTTCCCCCAGGTCCAGGCTGTTGTGGCTCAGTGGATTGAGTGCCAGCCTGTGAACCAAAGGGTTGGTTCAATTCCTGATCAGGCACATGGCTGGGTTGCAGGCCAGGTTTCCAGTAGGGAACACTCGAGAGGAAATCACACATTGATGTTTTTCTCCCTCTCTCTCTCTAAAAAAAAACAAAAACAAAAACAAAAAACAAACTCTGTCCCCTTTCAGAAAACATGGGCAGCCAGATAGCAGCAAAGACACTCTGTAGCTGAGGAACATGGCAGACATTAGCCCACATTAGTGAAAGCCAGATGCAGGAGATCCAAGATGGCAGAAGAGTGAGTGGAAGCTACCTTTACCTCCTCCCAGAACCAATCTGGAATTACAGCTAAATTGTAGAAAAACCATGCTGAATAACCAACTGAACACTAGCTGGAGAAAGCCTTATAATCATGGACAGATAGAATATCACACCAGTATTGTTCTGGTAGGGAGAGTGGAGGAGGCATGAGAGGGCTGGCTGGGTTCCTGTGAGCAGCAGCTGATGTTCCCCCTGAGAAGTGTGGGGTCTAAACTGCAAGCTGGGCTCCCCAGCCTACACATCACAGCCAGAAGGGAACCCAGATAACATCCAGCTGTGAAAAGCAGCAGGGTTTATGTCTGCCAGGGAGAGATGGCTAGAGACCCAGAGAGCCTCTTAAAGGGCCAATGCACAAAAATCTCATCTGCAGCCGTTTATCCTCGGTGTTGACAAAGATGCTTGAAGAGACTCGGGTTGGTGGCTCTGCAGAGAACTGGAGGAACAGCTTCCAATATCTCTGTGCTGAGTCATTCCCCATACTGCACAAGCCATCTTTCTCAGGCAGAGCATTCCTCTCCAAATGACGTCAGCCTGAGTGGAAGCAAGAACCCCCCACCATCCCCACAGTAATTACTTTGTTCTACACTGTGACCCTGGCTGTTGATTAGAGCTTAAGTCTACAACACTGATCAGTTTAACAGCTAAGGCAGATCTCTGGAGCTCTATGAGACTTTAGTCAACCCACTCCTGGGCCTGGCACTGACAAAAGCTGGCCTTTGTGCGCAGTCTGGTTCTTTCTGCAAACAGACAAGTCCCTCAGAGGGAGCCATATGCTGTGGTTCGCTGATAGCTCCACACAGGTTTACCAGGGCTAGTCACAAGCTATGTCTTACAAAGGCTTACACCAGAGTCTTTACAGATCTACCTAATACATATAAACAAATACAAAGAAGAAGCCATGATCGAAAGACAAAGAAACAGACCTCAAATGAGAGAACAAGAGAATCCTCTAGAAAAAGAGCTAGATGAAATGGAGGCAAGCAATTTATCAGAGAGTTTAGAGTAATGATTATAAGGGTACTTAACAGTAAGAAAAAAGACATAGAAACTATATAAAAAAAGGCCCAGTCAGAAATAAAGAATGCAATATCTGAGATAAATAATACACTGGAAGGAATAAACAGTAGGTTAGATGAAGTAGGTGACCAAATCAGTGATTTGGAAGACAAGGTAGGAAAAAAAAAACAATCCCAGGCAAAGGAGCTAAAACAAAAAAGTATTAAAAAAGTGAGAGAAGCTTAAGAAACATTTTGGACAACGTGAAGCATAGCAACATCTGCATCATGGGAACACCAAGAGGAGAAGGGAATGAGCAAGACATTGAAAACATATTTGAAGAAGTACTGACTAAAAACTTCCCTAATCTGGTGAAGGAAAGAGACCCACAAGTCCAGGAAGCTCAGAGAGTCCAAAATAAATTGGATTTAAATAAACCTACCTGAGTCACAATATAATTAAAATGACAAGGCTTAAAGATAAGGAGAGAATCCTAAAAGCCACAAGAGAAAATCAGGTAGTTACCTACAAGGGAATACCAATTGGACTGTCATCTGATTTCTCAACAGAAACATTTCAGGCCAGAAAGGAGTGGTGTGAAATATTCAAGATGATTAGAAGCAAGAACCAACAACCAAGGCTACATTACCCAGCATAGATATTGGGGACCACTTTGTGTAGTTTTGGAGACTGTAGCCTTACGCAAGCAAGGCCTTGAAAGAGGCCTGCTAGTCTTGACTGGAAAGCTGGGAATGCAGGAGGCAGGCATGACCTGATACTAATACTGAGGATTCCTGTGGGAAATCAGGCCTGAAAAATACATTGTACCCTTTGAAGCTTGCTTTGCTTTGCCATAGCCCTGTTGATATTAGCCAGATGTTGAACCTCAAAGCATAAGGAGTCAACTCCTTATCTCATGAACAATGCCTTAACAACTATCTGGCATCAGCATGTCTGACAGTCCCTGACTTGAGGCAGATCTCTGTGTTTCTTCAATTGTTACTATAAACAATAACTGTTTTCTATCACTATAGCCTGTTGACATTGATTGACATAGCCTGTATACAGTTATGCATGCATGCTGTATACCCCTGCACACACTGATCCCAATAAAAGCCATTTTGGAGAAGGGCTCAGGGCATTCTCCACTAGAGGGAATTGCTATCCCCTTTCCCACAGGAACAGATTATGTCTGGGATGACTCATTTCATCCATGACGAGGAAAACTCCCTGGGACGGGGTACCCTTCACAAAGATATCATTTAAACTGGAAGGAGGCCCTGGCTGGTGTGGCTCAGTGGATTGAGTGAGGGCCTGCAAAACAAAAGGTTGCTGGTTGGATTCCCACTCAGGGAACATGCCTGGGTTGTGAGCCAGGTCCCCAGTGGGGGCATGGGAGAGGCAACCACACACTGATGTTTCTCTCCCTCTCTCACCCTCCCTCCCCCTGTCTCTAAAAATAAATAAAATATTAAAAAAATAAAATGGAAAGAGAAATAAGGAGCTTCCCAGACAAAAACCTAAAAGAGCTTGTTAACATCATACCAGTACTGCAAAAAATGTTAAAGGGCTTGTTTTAAGAAGAGAAAGGAGAAAAAGAGAAAGACAAAAACCCCAGAGGAAAATAGTGTGAAAATAAAATGGCACTACATACATATCTATCAATAATCACCTTAAATGTAAATGTCTTAAATGCTCCAACCAAAAGACTTTAGAAACTGAATGTATAAGAAAAGAAGACCCATATATATACTGCCTCCAAGAGACATATCTCAGATTGAAAGATAAACACAGACTAAGAGTAAAGGATGGAAAAAATATTTCATAAAAATGGACAGGAAAAAAAGCTGGGGTAGCAGTACTTATATCTGACAAAACAGATTTAAAGTCAAGGCTATATATAATAAGAGACAAAGAAGGACACTACATAATGATAAAGTGAACAATCCAACAAGAGCAAGAGGATATAACCCTAGTAAACATTTATGCTCCCAACACAGGAGCACCTAAATATGGGAAGCAAATCTTGATGGACATGAAGGGAGAGGTTGAAAAAAAAAATACAGTCATAGTAAGGGATTTTAACATCCCGTTGACTTCAGTGGGTAGATCTTCCAGACAGAAAATCATCAAGGAGACAGTGGCCTTAAACAACACACTAGATCAAATGGATTTAATTAATATCTTCAGAGCATTTCACCCCAAAGCAGATGATACATACTTTCCAGTGTACATGAAACATTTTCTAGGGTAGACCACATGTTAAGACATAAAACAAGTCTCAATAAATTTAAGAAGATTGAAATCAGCTCTGATTGGTGTGTCTCAGTGGATTGAGTGCCAGCCTGCAAACCAGAGGGTCACCAGTTCAATTCCTAGTCAAGGTACATGAGTGGGTTATTGACCAGGTTCCTGGTGGGAGGCATGTGAGAGGCAACCACACATTGATATTTCTTTCCCTCTCTTTCTCCTTCCTTTCCCCTCTCTCTAAAAATAAATAAATAAAATCTAAAAAAAAAAGGCTGTTTTCTTCTTGTCAGCTGGGCCTCTTCTAAAAAAAAAGAAGATTGAGCCCTGGTTGGTGTAGCACAGTGGGTTGAACATGGGCCTGTGAACTAAAGCGTTGCGGTTTGATTCCCAATCAGGGCACATACCTGGGTTGCAGGCCAGTTCCCAGCAGGGGACACAAGAGAGGCAACCATACATTGATTTAAAAAAAAAAGATTGAAATCTTATCAGGCATCTCTTCTGATAACAATGATATGAAATTAGAAATCAATCTGAAAAAGAACACTGGAAAATATGCAAAGACTTGGAAGCTAAATAATATATTATTAAGCAATGAATGGGTCAACAAGATCAAGAAAAAAAATCAAAAGATACTTTGAAACAAATGAAAACGAGGACATAACAATCCAAAATTTCTGGAATACTGGGAAAGCAATACTAAGAGGTAAATTTATAGCATTACAGGCCTATCTAAAACAAACAAAACAAAACCAAAACCAAAATAAAAAATAAGCTCAAATAAACTATCTAACTTTACAATTAAAGGAACTTGAAAAAGAACAACAGACAAAGCCCAAAGTGGATAGAAGGAAGTAATAAAGATCAGAGCAGAAATAAATGAAATAGAGCCTAAAAAATGATGCAAAAGATCAATGAATCCAAGAGTTGGCTCTTTGAAAAGATAAATAAGATTGACAAACTTTGACCTAGACTCATCAAGAAAAAAAGAGAGACAGGCTAAATAAATAAAACCAGAAATGAAAGGGGAGAAAAAGCAGATACCAAAGAAACACAAAGGACTGCAAGAAAATATTATGAACAACTATATGCCAATAAAGTAGACAACCTGGATTAACTAGATGAAATGGATACATTTCTAGAAACATACAATCTTCCAAAACTAAATCAGGAAGAATGAGAGAATCTGAGTAGACATATTATACCAAGTGAAATTGAAGCAGTAATAAAAAACCTCACAACAATCATAAGCCCTGGAACTGGATGGTTTCACAGGTGAGTTTTACCAAACATTCTGAGAACTGATACCTCTCTTTCTCAAACTATTTCATAAAATTCAAGAGGGGGGAAAGCTCCCAAACTCATTTTATGAGGAAAGCATTATCCTAATTCCAAAACCAGATAAAGTCACTACAAAGAGCCCTGGCTGGTGTGGCTCAGTGGATAGAGTGCTGGCCTGTGAACTAAATGGTCGTTGGTTCCATTCCCAATCAGGGTGCATGCCTGGATTGTGGGCCCAGTGTCCAGTGGGGATTATGTGAGAATCAATGACACATTAATGTTTTTCTCCCTCTCTTTCCTTCTGTCTAAAAAGAAAATAAATAAATCTTTTTAAAAAACTTTGAAAAAAGAATACGCCATGATCAAGTGGGATTTATTCTGGGAATGCAAGATTGGTACAATACTCACAAATCAATAAATGAGATTCATCACATAAACAAAATGAAGGATAAGAACCACACAACCATATCAATAGACTCAGAGAAAGCATTTGATAAAATCCAGCACCCATTTATAATAAAAAATTCAGCAAAGTGGGATTAGAGGGAACATACCTAAACATAATAGAGGCCATATACAACAAACCTTCTACCAGCATCATACTCAATGGGCAAAAACTACAGGCTTTCCTTTAAGATTGGGAACAAGACAGGGATGTCTGCTTTCATCTCTCTTTTTCAACATAGTACTGGAAAACCTAGCCATAACAATCAGACAGGAAGAAGAAATAAAAGGCATCCAGATTGGAAAGAAAGAAGTAAAACTCTCATTATTTGCATATGACATGATACTGTATGTAGAGAATCCCAAAGATTCCACCAAGAAACTGCTAGAACTGATAAATGAGTTCAGCAAAGTAGCAGGATACAAAATTAATATCCAGAAATCAGTTGTATTTTTATATGCCAATAATGAACTAACAGAAAGAGAAATTAAGAAAATAATCCCATTCACAATTGCTACAAAAAGAATAAAATACCTAGGAATAAGCCTAGCTAAGGATGTTAAGATCTGTACTAGTAAAATTTTAAGACATTGAAAAAAGAAATTAAAGATATAAGTAAGTGGAAGCACAACCATGTCATGAATAGGAAGAATCATCATCATTAAAACATTCATGCTGCCCAAAGCAATCTATAGATTAAGTGCAGTTCCTATCAATATTCCAATAATGTATTTCACAGAATGAGAAGAAATATGTCAAAAATTTATATGGAACCACAAAAGGCCCTCACAGCCGTAGTGATTCTGAGAAAGAAGAACAAAGTTGGAAGAATCACGCTACCTAATATCAAAGTATACTGTAAGACCATAGTAATCAAACCAGATGGTGCTGGCAAAAAATAGACACATAGATCAATTGAACAGAATAGAGAACCCAGAAATAAACCCATACCTTTATAGTCAATTAATATTTGACAGAGGAAGCAAGCACATACAATGGGCTAAAGATAGTTTATTCAATAAATGCCATTGATAAAATTGGACAAATATAAGAAGAAAAAATGAAACTAGACAACCTTCTTATATCACACACAATAATAAATTCAAAATGGATCAAAGACTTAAATGTTAGACCCAAAACAATAAAAATTATACAAAAAACATAGGTAGCGAAATCTAGGACCTTGCTCATAGCAATATTTTATTGGCTATATCTCCCTAAGCAAGGGAAAGAAAAGAAAAAAATAAACAGATGGGACTACATCAAACTAAAAAGTGTTTTCACAGCAAAAGAAATCATCAACAAAATAAAAAGACAACCTGCAGAGTAGGAGAACATATTCACCGATACATCCGACAAGGGGTTAATATCCAAAAATATGTAAAGAACTTACAAAACTCAACACCAAACCACCCACCCCCAACAAACAACCAATTAGAAAAAGGGGCAAAGGACTTGAACAGACATTTTCAAAGAGGATATATAGATGGCCAATGGTATGAAGAGATGCTATTGTCACTATTCATCAGAGAAATGTAAATTAAAACCACAGGGAGATATCATCTCACACCTGTAAGAATTGCTGTCATCAAAAATCAATAAGCAACAAATGCTGAGCATGTGGAGAAAGGGGAACCCTTTTGCACTGTTTGGGAATGTTGATTGGTGCAGACACTGTGGAAAACAGTATGGAGATAACTCAAAAAAGTGAAAATGGATCTGCCTTTTGACCCAGCAACCTACCTGGGATTGTATCTGAAGGAATCCCAAACATGAATTCAAAATACCATAAGCTCCCCTATGTTCATTGCAGCATTACTTGCAGTCACCAAGATATGGAGAAGCTCAAGTATCCACCGGTAGATAAGTGGACAAAACAACAATAGGACACTCACACAATGGAATACTATTTAACTATAAAAAAGAAGAAAACTTTACCCTTTGTGACAGTATGGGTGGATCTGGAGAATTTGCTAAATGAAATAAGCCAGTCAGAGATACAAATTCTATGTGATTTCACTTATATGTGCAGTAAAATGAACAAAGTTAACTAAGAAGGGAATGGGGACATATTCTTAGATGGAAAGCAGGATGACATTGGGGGTGGGGAAATTATGTGGTTTAGGTATTGAGCAAAAAGGAGAAAAGACATGGACATGGACAACAGTGTGGTGTTGTGGGGGTATGGTGTTAAGGGGACCATATAGTAATGTAAAAAGTACAAAAAAGATAAAATAAAAAGAAGAAAAGAAAAGCTAGATGCTCCATCACACATGGTTTTTTGGACTAAGACTTTAAAAATGGAATGTGAGCGGAAATATGCACTTTTCCCCTGTGGCCTGGTCAGTGGTAGGGGCCAAAGTTTCCCCAGCTGGTGGGCCCTGGAGGCCACATGATCTGGGAGTGTTTCCAGTGCCCCACACTCACAGAAAGTGGTGGCAGTGCACCTGTAGTGCAGCTGTGACCCTCCAGCTGTGCACAGACTCCAAGAGATGCCCAAAGCTGAACTGTGACTGGGAACCTGCCAAACTGCCTGAATGATCGTCTACAGCCACCAACATTTGCCAAAGGATGGTTGGTACTTCTCAGTGGGAGAGAAGGGATTTCAGACACATCCTTTAACTGGTGTGGCTTGACAGAGGGTGGCAGGGCTATTTGTTTTTGGGTATTTTAAAGGGCGCAGAGCTCTGAGGCAGAAATCTGTTGTCATTCCAAAACTGTATAGCCTTTAAACAAACAACACCTTTCCTTTTTCACCAAACCTCTGACTCCAGAGTTTGCCTGTTGGTGATAGCAGAGAGCCCCACTGTCTGTCCTGTATATACCCACCGTGTAGAAGAAGAACATCTATAATTTTATTTTTTATCCAATCCCAGAGGTTCCTCCCTCCCTTGCTTTGCTTTCTTTGCCTCTATAACTTGTCACCAATGGATTTCATGTAATCCACTTACTTTTCTTTTGATCACAATATATAAAATAAGGTGCCTAACTGCTATTCTCTGGAGTATTTTCTGTATTCATTGTGGTTTTGCTTCCTGACAAATGTTGTCAGTTTGGCTTAAACAGACTCATAACAATTCGTACAGGTTTAGACATTTCCTACAGTGGGAAAGAAAATATATGTGTAGTCTAGAAATTTTGTGACCTTTTTTATACATCAGGTAGGGTGAAGAGAGAGCAAGTCATTCTGAAAGGACTCACATTAGTTGTAGACAAAGGGGATGTGGGAAGATGAAGCAGGGGCCAGTTGGGACAGGCACAGAGTCAGCAAGGAAGAAGTATCTGCTCCTGGGGATTGCTGTTGGCAGCAGGTTGGAAAGTTCATGTTAAATGAGAAGCAGAAGCCCTGGGGCCCAACTGGCTTTTCTCTCTTTGAATCTCAGAAATGTCCACCTGCAAAATAATCCTAAATTCCAACCAATATAAAAGAACATGAGCAGTCTTTTGTCAGAGCCAGTCCACAGCTAGTAACAGGCTAACTCTTCTGTCTCTTTTGCTCTCTGGCTACTGTAGTTTTAATTTAGAGTGTCTTGGATTTTTTTCTTCTCAATACCTAGGTTAATATAATACTACTATCTAATTCACAGTCCATATTACAAATTCACCAATTGCTACATAATGTTTTTTATAATGCTTTTTCTTGGTTCAGGATCCAGGATCATGCATTCTATTTGGTTGCCATGTCTTTTCAGTCTGCTTTAGTATGAGTACAGTTCTTAGACTTACTTTGTCTTTCATTATATTGACATTTTTGAAGAATATAGGTCAGTTATTTTAAACTGTTCCTAAATTCAGGTAAGCCTGGTGCTCAGTTTATATATTTTTGATCAGGCATACCTCAGAAGTGACGTGTCTTTCTCACACCAGGAGAACCATGAGCTCACACATGCTAATGGTTGGCTAGTATTCCACTGTTTGGTGGACCCCTAGTTCATTGAAACACATTTCCTGTTGTAGGGCATTTAGGTGGGTATCAGTCTTTAAAAATATGAAAATAGCTCTGGCCAGGTGGCTAAGTTGATTGGAGTGTTGTACCATGCACAAAAGACTGTGGGCTCAATTTCTGTTCAGGGCGCATACCTAAGTTATAGGTTTGGTCCTCTAGTTGGGGCATGTAAAGAGGCAACTGAATAATGTCTCGTATTAATGTTTCTGTTTCTCTCTCTCTCTTTCTTCTCTATTTAAAAGCGATAAACATTTTCAGGTTGATGGGGGAACCCAAGAGTTAAAGCTTTTAGCAGCAAGTTGAAGGCGAAGTGATTAATGCATGTGAAACTGGAATGCATGATCATGTGACTCCAGGAGGTCCACAAGCACTTCAACCTTTGTGTCCCAGGAGATCTGCAAGTGCTTGGAGATGGTATCTGAGCCATTGTGTTCCAGGTATGAAACTTCCATGGTGCAGGTAAAGAATTGTTGATCAACAGATAAAGAAGCACTAGGAAAATCACCTCTGGACTGCAACTCATTCCATGAACATTTTTTCCAAACCTCTTACCATTTCCTCTCCTTTTAAAAAAAATTAAAAAAAATTATTTATCTTTAGAAGGGAAGGGAAGAAGAGAGGGAGAGAAATATTAATGTTTGGTTGCTTTTGTGCATCCCCTGTTGGGAACTGTCCCTGCTGGGAACGACCTGCAACCCAGGATGTGCCTGACTGGGAATGAACTGTAATCTTTTGGTTCGCAGGCCATGCTCAATCCATGAGCCACACCAGCCAGGGACTCTTCTCCTTATAAAAATGTTAGTTTGAGGTGAGATGTTAAGATAGTTTTGAGGGTGTTGACAGCATTTGAATAAAGTGCCCACAAAGAACAGTTTTGTATCTACTATTGGTCTGGTAGTTAAGAAGTACAAGTGTCTACTCTTCCAGTTTTAGGGTGAGTATTAAAAATATGATAAACTCTGCTTTAATAAATATTTTTTATTTAAAAAATTTTATCGATTATGCTATTAGAGTTATTCCAATTTCCTCCTTTGTACTCTCACCCAGCATTCCCTATCCCCCAGGCAATCCCTACAATATTGTTCATGTTCACGGGTCAGATGTAAGTTCTTTGGCTACTGCATTTCATATACTGTCTTACATCCCCATAGTTATTCTGTAATACCAATCTATATATCTTAATCCCCTCACCTCTTCACCCAAGTCCCCACACCTGTTCCCATCTGGCAAAAACGAAATGCTTTCCATATCCATGATTCTGTCTCTGTTCTCCTTTTTGCTTAGTTTGTTTTTTAGATTCAATTGTTGATAGATATGTATTTATTGCCATTTTATTGTTCATGGTTTTGATCTTTTCTTAAATAAGTCACTTTAACATTTCATGTACGGTTGGTGTGATGAACTTTTAGTTTTTTCTTATCTGGGAAGTCTTATCTCCCTTTGATCTAAATGATAGCTTTACTGAATAGAGCAATCTTGGCTGTAGGTCCTGCTTTTATGATTTTGAATATTTCTTGCCAATCCTTTTTAGCCTGCAAAGTTTCTTTTGAGAAATTGGCTGACAGTCTTATGGGAACTCCCCTGTAGGTAACTAACTTCTTTTCTCTTGTTGCTTTAACATTCTCTTTTTAAAAATTTATTTATTTTTAGAGTGAGGGGAATGGAAGGAACAAAAAGGGGAGTGAACCATTATTGTGAGGTTGCCTCTTGCACACCCTCTTCTGGGGACATGGCTTGTAACCCAGGCAGGTGCTCTGACGGGAATGAAGTGACCCTTGTTGGCAGGTTAGCACCCAATCCATGAGCATACCAGCAGGGTTCATTTTTTTTTTAGATTCTTTTTCTTCTTGTTGTTCTGATTATTTCATTTTGCTTACTTATGTTCCAAATCATTGATCTGAGTCTCACTTTCATCACCTCTACTGTTATTTCCTATAAATTGTTCTTTATTTCAATAGTATATGCTTTGTTTCTAAGTGGATCCTTTTTATGTTGCTGAGGTCCTCACTGAGTTCCTTGATAATCCTTATAACCACTGTTTTGAACTTTGCACCTGATAGATTGCTTATCTCTTTTTTGTTTAGTTCTTTTTGTGAGTTTTGATATGTTCTTTCATTTGAGCCATGTTTCTTTGTCTCCTCATTTTGGAGCTCCCTGTGTTTGTTTCTAGGAGTGTGGCCTTGTGTAGAAGTTCTGTAAGGTCCAGTGGCACAAACTCTGCTATCAGCCAAACTGGGCACTTGAGATGTGCTTTTAAGTGGGCTGAGTACATCCTCTTGTTGTGGTTGAGCCTAGAGTGCTGTTGGCAGATCAATGTGGAGGAATTTACCCAGGCAGTCAGCGAGGACTGGCTGTGACCACAGACTACCAACCCCTGCCCTCTGTGAGGATCAGATGCAGGGGAGGGTGGTGGTGGTCTTACATAGTCTGTAGCTGTCCACTGGATGTGCAGTCTCTGAGGTTTTGGCATTGAGGCCAAGTCAGTGCCTTCTGTGTTCTGTATGGGCCACACTGCTTGAAGTATAAAGAAATCTGCAGAAGGCTGCTACTTGTGCTGGGTTTTGAGGATCACAGGCAAAGCCAAGCTATGGACCTAGGCTGGCTGCTGCTAGTGCCAGGTTTGGGGACATTTATCAGGAGGTACAGGGGCTGGGGGCTCACTGAGGCTGGTTGTTGCTTGATTGATGGATTTGGAAGATGTGAAGCATAAGCCCAGAGCAGCTATTCATGTAGAAAAGCCAGTTAATAGCTTGGGTGGGCTTATAGTTGGGTGGGGGAGCTCAGTGGATCTCCAGGGGGTAAACAATTTAGCCAGGTCGATGGAGTCTTAGATATGTCAATGCTTTTACCAGCTCTGTGGTTCTGGTGGGGGAATGTTCGGAAAGGGACAATGGCCTCTGCCTGTTTTCCCATCTGGGAAAAACCTGTCTCCTAGTTTTTCCTTGATGCTGAACTTCAGTTCCTCCCTGTATGCCACTGCTGCTTCAAGTTGCTACTTCAGTGCTGGAGGGCAGGTAGAGTGAGTCTGAGTAGTTGTGTGTGGGTTCTTTAAGAGGAACAGCTTGGGACTCCAGATGTTTCTTCCATTGACTCAATCACCCTGAGTATTGCAAACAGAAATTATGGGGACTTATGTCCTTGGCACTGGAACCTGGGCTAGAGGCCTGGTGTTGTGTTGGGACATCTCGCTCCTGAATTTTTATCAACCATATATTGTTGTGGGACTCGCTTTCCATGCTTTCCCTGCCAATCTGAAGGATTTTTTCTTTAGTCTGTACTTGTCATACTTCTGTTCAACCAGTTTCTGATAGTTCTGAGGATGGTTGTTCTATAGTTTAGTTGTAATTTTAATGTGGTTGTGTGAGGTGAGCCAGACTTACCATGCTCCATCTTGATCATAAGTTCCTGCATAAATATTCTTTAACATGACATGTTTGGATCGGCCAAGTGGAGGTGTAGGTAGACATGCTGCGCCTCCTGGCCCAACCAAAATAAGAACAACAACAATTTAGAAACAAAATAACAACTAGAACGACAGAAAATTGAACGTATGGAAGTCTACAACCAACGAGTTAAAATAGACACATTCATCCAGACTGGTAGGAGGGGCACAGAGGAGTCACGGCAAAAAAAAAGTGTTGGCACTGGACATGCGAGGCAGCAGCGGACAAACCCCGGGCACACAAGCAGAGGTGGATCCGGCTGCACCCCTGGGTGCAGGGTGGCAATGGCAGAACGAGAGAAGCGAGATTGTAAAGCAGGTCACAGTGTGCAAGGTGGTTGGCTGAGGGCTGCCCCACATTCATGCACAGAAAACCAGGGAGAATGGGAAATGAGACAGACTGTCTCAGACTGCAACCAGGGTCCCAGCATGGGGAAACAAAGTCTCAAAACACCAATTGAAAACACCCGTGGAAGTTGAGGTGCTGGGATAGAATCCCAGCATAGGAGAGTTCGATGGAGAGACCCACAGGGTCCTAGAATTACACAAACCCACCCACCCAGGAATCAGCACCAGAAGGGCCAGTTTGCTTGTGGGAATTGGCGGAAGTGACTGAAATACGGCAGAGAGCGAGAGCAAGCGCCATTGTTCCCTCCTCAGATCCCTGCCCCACAACAGTGTCACAACACAGTTACTGGCTTACCCCACCCTGGTGAACACCCAAGGCTCTTCCCCTCATATGTAACAGATGTATCAAGACAAAAAAATGGCCCAAACCGAAGAACAGATCTAAGCTCCACAGCAAATACAGCTAAGCAATGAAGAGCTAGCCAACCTATCAGATGTACAGTTCAAAGCACTGGTAATCAGGATGTTCACAGAGTTGTGAATTTGGTTGCAAATTAGATAAAAATGAAGGCTACACTAAGTGAAAGGAAGGAAAATGCACAGGCAACCAATAGTGATGGAAAGGAAACTGGGACAAATCAATGGAATGGACCAGAAAGAAGAAAAAATGACCAAACAGAAAAGGATGAAGAAACAAGAATTCAAAAAATGAGGAGAGGCTTAGGAACCTCAAAGACATCTTTAAACGTTCCAACATCTGAATTATAGGGGTACCAGAAGGTGAAGAGGAACAGCCACCAGTGGAAAACTTATTTGAACAAATAATAAGGGAGAACTTTCCTAATCTGGCAAAGGAAAAGATCCAGGAAGTCCAGGAAGCTCAGAGAGTCCCAAAGAAGTTGGACCCAAGAAGGAACACACCAAGGCACATCATCATTACATCAGCCAAGATAAAATGAAGGAGAGAATCCCCAGAAGCAGCAAGAGAAAGGCACAGACAGTACACAAAGGAGTTCCCATCAGACTGTCAGCTCATTTCTCAAAAGAGACCTGCAGGCAAGAAGGGGTTAAAGAAGTATCTCCAAGTCATGAAAGGCAAGGTCCTCCATCCAAGATTGCTCTATCCAGCAAAGCTTTCATTTAGAATGGAAGGGCAGATAAGGTGTTCTCAGATAAGATAAAGTTCAAGAGAGTTCATCATGACCAAGCTCTTGTTATATGAAATGTTAAAGAGACTCATGTAAGAAAAAGCAGGCAAAAAAATATGAAGAGGAAGGGACAGCAAACTCACAGTTATTAACAACCACACCTAAAACAAAAGCAAAAACAAAAACAAACTAAGAAACAACTAGAACAGGAACAGAAACACAGAAATGGAGATTACATGGAGGGTTAGCAACTAGGAATGGAAGGAGGAGAGGGGTAAAAGGTAACAGAGAATAAATAGCATAGATGGTAGGTAGAAAAAGAGACAGGTGGAAGGCAAGACAGTATGGGAAATGTATGCAGTGAAGAAAGGACAAGAAAGGAACAAAGGGGAGGAATGTGGGTGGGAGGGGTGTGCAGGGTGGAGGGGAGTGAAGGGGGAAAATGGGACAGCATATCATAAAATGTATAAATAATTTAAAATAAAAATAAAAAAATAGAAGCAAAACCCCTTTATGTTTGTCAGTGTAATTCTCTCCAATATTATTGTTGTTGAAGTACATTGTCTCCTTTTCCTTCTACCACTCCCTCCACCCTTGATTTTACCCCCCGCTTGGCTTTGTCCATGTGTCTTTTATACATGTTCCTGAAAACCTTCCCATCTATCTCCATTATCCCCTCCCACTCTTTCTGGGTAGTCAGTTTGTTCTTACTTTCAATGTCTCTGGTTATATTTTATTTGTTTGTTTGTTTTGTTGATCAGGTTCCACTTATAGGTGAGGATTGTATGGTATTTGTCTTTCACCTGGTTTTTCACTTACCATAATGCTCTCTGAGATCCATCCAAGCTGTTGCAAAGGGTATGACCCGTGCATAGTATTCCATCATGTATACAATTTTATTTTATTTAGTATTTTTAAGTACAGTTTTTTGTCTATTTTTCCCATCCCAGCCTCCCCCACCCCTTGCTCCCCAAGTACCATAGTTTTTGATCCACTCATTTACCAAAGGGCACTTAGGTTGCTTCCAGCACCTGGCACTATTCCAGCACTATTGTAAATTGTGGTGCTATGAACATTGGGGTGCATAGGTTGTTTGAATTGGTGTTTCAGGTTTCTTAGGGAATAATCCCAGCAGTAGAATTGCTGGGTCAAAAGGCAGTTCCATTTTTGGTTTTCTGAGGAAATTCAGCTGTTTTCCAAGTGGTTGCACCAGTCTGCATTCCCAACAATGTGTACTACAATTCCCTTTTCTGCACAACTTGTCATCACTTGTTGTTTGTTGATTTATGATAGCCATTCTGATTGGTTGAAGTGGTATCTCACTGTGGTTTTAATTTGCATCTCTCTCTGATGGCAGTATGCTGAGCATCCTTTAAAAATTTCTTGTACCATAATATGTTGAAAAATAAATGCTAAAATTCCTTTATAATACAAAAACAAGTATTTAAATATAAATAAATAAAAATTGTATTAAAAAATTAAAATGAAAAAAATTTTTTTCTCAGAGTTTTGGCCCAAACATGGGTGTGTGATTATACAAGGCAATGGGATATCCCACATATAGGAAATTATGTGGTTCTTAGCTTTTTCCACATGATTTGAGTTCCTTAAATAATTTCTCAAGTCTATCTGTAGCTGCAAATGGGAATATTTCATCTTTTCTTTAATGTGAGCAGTATTCCAATGTACCAATCTTTATTGTCTTCAATGTTTGGCCACTATAAATACTGCTGCAATGAACAAGGAGTGCACATATCTTTGTGAAAAGTTGTTGAGTTTTTTGGGTAGGGAACCCAGAGAGGAATTGTGGAATTGGAACTATTACTATTTGAGGAACCTCCATATTGTTCTCCATGTGGTTGTACCAGTCTACATTCCCACCAACAATGAATGAAGGTTCTGTTTTCTTCACATCCACAATTGTTTTGGGGATAACAGCAATTCTAACATGTGTGGTATCTCGTTATAGTTTTGACTGAATTTTCCTAATAGCTAGTGTAGAACATCTTCTCATTCTATCTTGGTCATTTGTATATTCCCGGCAGAGGTGTCTGTTCAGATCCTCTGCCCATTTTAAATTGGATTGTTTGTTTAGTGTTGAGTTTTATGAGTTCTTTATATATTTGAGATATTAACACCTTATTGGAGCTGTTTGCAAATATAATTCTTATTTGGTCCGGTGCTTTTTGTTGTGCTGTCAGTTTCTTTTGCTGTGCAGAAGTTTTAGTTTGATATAGTCACATCCATTTATTTTTGTTTTTACTTTTCTTGCCTTTGGAGTCAAACTCAAACATGTTCTCACAACAAGGTCCATAAGTTTAGTGCTTACGTTTTCTTCTGTGTAATTTGTTGTTTCCTATCTTATATTTAGGTCTTTGATTCATTTTGAATTAATTTTTGCACATGGGTACAAACTGAATCTAGTTTCATTCTTTTGGGTGGCTTTTCAATTTTCCCAGCACCATTTATCAAAGGTGATTTTTCCCTCCTTGTGTGTTTTTGGCTCCTTTGTTGAAAGTTATCTGCCCATATGCAAGGTCTGTCTGGAAAAAGCCAACCAGTATATAATGAGAATGGTTTGCATGACATCAATGTAACCTGGGAGCCAAGGAGAGGTGGATTGGAATGAACAAGTCAGTGGGGCTGTAGATGCCAGTGAGTGAGCACGTGTTTTGTGGTCATCACATTAAAAAATGACTGAGTGAATGGAGAACCATATCTGCATCAAATTTTGTTTAAGTTGAACATTTCTCCACGGAAGTATTTGGATGATTCAGAAGGCTGCAGCATGGGCAGCTGGTGATTGGCAGCTTCATATGACCATGCAACCACCAGGTATCATGGGTTGTGCAGAGTTCTTTGGTGAAGCATCAAATCACCCAGGTGACAGCTCTACAGTCCAGATTTGGTGCCCTGTGACTTGGTTTACCAAAACTAAGATCACCTTGAAAGGGAATAGATTTCAGATTGCCTGTGAGATTTAGGAAAATAGGATAAGGTAGCTAATGGTGATTGGAAGAACTGTTGAGGTCCCAAGGTGTCTACTTTGAAGGGGACTGAGGTGTCATTGTCCTATGTAAAATGTTGCTTGTATCTTGTATCTTCTTGAATAAATATCTCTTGTTTCTTCATGGTACATGGCTGGATATGTTCTGGACAAAGTTACATGTGGTTATATTTTATTTCTGGCCTCTCAGTTCTGTTCCATTGATCCATGTGCCCATTTTTCTGTCAATACATGTGATTTAATTATCATAGATCTATAATATAATTTGTGTTAGGTAGTGTGACCTTGGCTTTATTCCTTCTTTCTCAGGATTGCTTTGGCTATTTGGGGTCCTCTGTGGTTCCATATAAATCTGATGATTTTTTGTTCTATTTTATTAAAATGACATTGGGATTTTATGATCATTGCATTAAATCTGTATACTGCTTTGGGTATTATGGCCATTTTAACTATATTGATTCTTCCAGTCCATGATATGGAATATTTTTCCATTTCATTGTGTCTATTTCAATCTCTTTCAATAATTCTTTGTAGTTTTCAGTATATAAGTCCTGCACATCCTTTGTTAAATTTATTCTTCTGTTACAATGCAAAAAGACTTATTTTCCCATTTCTTTTTCTGAAGTTGTGTTGTTAGTATATGGGAAAGCAGGATTTTTGTACATTGACTTTTTATCCTGCAACTTTACTGTATTAGTTTATTGTTTCTAATAGTTTTTTTGGTGGAGCCTTTTAGGGGTTTCTAGGTACAGAATCATGTCATTTGCAAAGAGTGACATTTTTATTTCCTCCTTCCCAGTTTGATGTTTTTTTTCTTCTTGCTTGTTTTCTCTGGCAACCAGGACATGTTAACCAGTAGTGGTGAGAATGATATCCCTCATATTGTTCCTGGATTTAGAAGAAAGCTTTCAGTTTTTCACAATGAATATGCTATTAGTTGAAGGTTAATCATATATGGCCCTCATTATGCTAAGTACATTTCCTTTTTATACCCTATTTATTGAGTGTTTAACTATAATGGCTGTGTATCTCATCAAATGCTTTTTCTTAAAGACATTGATAAGACTGCACACGATTTTATATTTTGTTAAGGGGTGTGTGTATTAATAGATTTGCAATATATTGAACTATCTTTGAGCACTGAATAAACTCCACTTGATTGTGATGTATTTTTAAAAATTTAAAAAAAGATTTTATTTATTTATTTTTAGACAGAGGGGAAAGGTGGGAGAAAGAGAGGGAGAGAAACATCAAATGTGGTTGCTTCTGAGCACCCCCCACTGAGACCTGGTTCACAACCCAGGCATGTGCCCCTGACTGGGAATTGGAACAAATTGTTTCCAGGCCCACACTCAATCCACTGAGTCACACCAGCCAGGGTGTGATGTAGTTTTTAAAATGTATTGTTGTTGTATTCAATTTGTCAATATTCTTTGTTTAGAATTTTTGCATCTATACTCACTGGAAATATTGGGTGAAGTTTTTTTGTGTATTATCTTTGTGTCAGGTTTTGATATCAGGGGTTAGTGTTTGAGTTCAAGAGATATATTAGGTAAAGTATTGCTTCTTCTTCAATTTTTTGGGAGTATGAGAAGAATAGGTTTCAAATTGCCTTGGCCAGGTGGCTCATTTGTCGGAGTACTGTCTGTCACAAAGGTTGTGGTTTGTGTCAGAGTGTGTATGGGAGGCAACCAATCAATGTTTTCTTTATGTTTTTTTTTTCTCCAATAAATGAAAATATCTTCAGCTGAGGATTAAAAAATATAGGTTTCAAATCTTTTTTAAATGTTTGACAGAATTCACTAGAACCCTTCTTGGTCCTGAACTTTTATTTTTTTTGATATTTGTTTTGATTTTCTCATTGGTGATTGGTTCATTTAGTTTTCCCAATCATTTTCATTTTATTGATTTATTTTCAAAAGCTACAATAATAATATTTTCATATTTCAAAAACCAAACGATTTTTAAAAAATTACATTTTTACTAATTGTTATTATAGTTGTCCCAATTTTCCTTTCTTTTTGTTCCTTCTTCCTGGTTCCCCACTTCTGTCTTATAACCTCCCCATGCCCTCAGTTCATGTCCTGCTGTGCATGTAAAAGTTCTTGCTTTCCTCTATGCTTATACTGTCTTTAATATCCCCCTGTTTCTGGTACCCATAGATATTCTGTACCTATACAATTATGTTTCAAATCCCTATATACCTTTCCCCCATCCCTCTCCCTTTCCTCCTCCCAGCTGATAACACCATATGACCATTTCTGGTGATTTGTTACTGTTATCGTTGTTTGTTTAGTTTGTTTTTGTTTTTTAGATTCAGTTATTGATAGTTGTGAGTTTTGTTGTCATTTTTAATGTTCATAGTTTTTTTTAAAGATTTTATTTTAGAGAGGAGAAGGAGTGGGGTGAAAGAGAGTCTTGGAGGGCCTTCTAATGGGGATCTACTATAACTCCAGACATATGCCCTGAGTGGAGACCCTCAAATAAGCAACCCTTTGGTTTGCAGAAGCTGGCACTCAATCCACTAGAGCTACACTGTCAGACTGTTAATGTTCATAGTTTTAATCTTTTTCTTTTTTCCTAAATAAGTTCCTTTAGACTTTCCAATTACTTATAATTCAGTCTAGGAACAATATGTATTTCTAGGAACTTATCCATTTTTCTAGGTTAATAACTTAGTGGCATATTGAGGCAGACACTGCAAGCAGTGTCCATGGCATTGTGGATGAGACATAAGACAAATTTACATGGACTACTGAGTCTCAGAGGAAAGGGACAGCATGGCCACCCTCTCAGTGATAGTGCTTCGAGCACCTCAGGCACCTTCCCTCAAGAGGAGAGCATGCTGATCCTTGCATTGACAGGCTTTATTGCTTTTTCTGGGCACATTACATTGAGGGCGGTCCTCATTTACTA